>NC_092048.1:140975547-142175547 GCF_003086295.3 Arachis hypogaea
TTATAATAATAAAAATTAAAATTAAAAAACTTTTTAGTTAAATAGACATTTTAAATTTTAAAGACCAAAATAAATTATGCTTAAACATAAAGACTATTTAGTGCTTTATGTTTTAATTATAGTGCTACTTTTAATTAGTAAATATTCATGTAAATGGATCCCCGTAATATTAAGTTCGGTACTGTCCTGCGGACATTCTAATGGACATGATTATATATATTATATACTTTTTTTAAGACTAACGAAAGGGTACATTTTATTATATTAGGCACACTTGTAGATAAAATGTGTGGGGGCCAAAAAATAATAAGTAAATACTAATACATGTTATGAATTAAGTAGGATTAATTTTTATCAAGTATGTTAAAATTTTTTTTTACAGTATTTTTCAACCGATAATCAAAGATTAATTCGCTGTAATATTAAACTCTATTTAAAAATTTGTTATTGATTAATTAATTGTTGCATGCATAAAGCGGGATTCTTATTCCCGATACAAATTGCTTAAGTTTAATGTGCAAGATTCATAAGCATGCGAAAATATTTCTAATAAAAATATCAGTTTCTACCTTGATGATTTCAATTGGCTCATCATCACTTATCTATCTTTTGTATATATATGCTATTGGACATGATAATATGAATAATCATCCATCCTCATCACCAACTTCAGTGGCTGCATTTGCATGAGATTAAGATTTTCTAAGCAAGTAGAAATAGAAACCTCTCCTTGTGCTTATTATAATTAATTAATTTGCTTAACAAACCTAAAGAGAGAGAGAATTGAAGAAGTTTCATGGCTGTTCCAATAGACCCACCCTCGTGCAGCATTTATTTTTGGGATACTAGGTAAAGTATACACAAAAAATATCCTTCAAATTTTGTTATTTGTTATTGTTATTAATTATTATTCATGTATTTTCTTATGTCCTGGCTAGGCAACGTGATTTCCTTCTTCGCGTTTTTATCACCCTTGTGAGTATGTAGTAATTAAGGACATGTCTTCTAGTTTCAATTCTCTTGAATGACAATAACAATAGGCATATATTTTGAATATTATTGTGATTAATTTTTTTTTTTAAATGCATGGTAGGAAAACATTTAGCGAATATGGAAAAGGAAATCGACGGAAGGCTTCCAATCATTGCTACGTTGTTGCATTATTCAGCTGCATTGTATGGTTATACTATGCCACACTCAAAACCAACGTTTTTCTTCTCGTTACCATTAACTCATTTGGATGTGCCATAGAGATTATTTACATTTTAATCTACATGATCTATGCAGACAAGCGTGCCAGGGTATATATTTATATTTGTATATTTTTAATAATAATATTTAATCTAACCATCTTAGTTGCTTGAGGTGGTCAGCTCACTCTCGTCTTAAATAAGTATCACTTGCATGAGGATTAGTCTTGGACGACCGAGTTTTGCAGTATTTTTGCATAGCACAATTTGTGGCTATGAATGTGATGTGCTTGCTACGATCATTCTGGGACGTATTTTAAGCTACATGGTTTGGTTCGCGTCAAAGTTGTTGGACTCATATGTGTAATAATTTCAACGTGTGTCTTTGTAGCACCCCTAAGCATTTTGGTCAGTGGAATTGAAATTGGAATGATGTGCAATAACTAAGCATTATTATTCATATAATTATATTCTTGCCATGCATGTATTTAATCTAAATTGCAGGTAAAGGTTATACGTACAAAGAGCGTAGAGTTTATGCCCATCCTTTTGTCAAGCATTCTCACAGTTAGTGCCATAATGTGGTTTTGTTACGGTATTTTTCTGAAGGACATATGGATTACCGTAAGTATAGCTAGCGATTTATAGCTTCATAATATGTTATTAAATAAATAATAATAGTAATGATTATGATTCATTGGTTATGTTATGTGCAGATACCAAACGTGGTGGGTTTTTACGTTGGGGTTAATACAGATGGTGGTATATTTAATTTATAGGGGACGTGGGAACGTTAATGTCTTTCTATAGCCCCTTGGCACCAACTAATGATCTATTTAGTATTTACATTTAGATTCAGTTTACGTAATAAGTGCCAAACATTAGAACAGAATGAGTTTACAAGCTATTTATGCTAACTATTACACATTATTCAAAGATTTGTCTATACAAAATTACCCTATATAAATAAAATGAAAGAGATGTATTTTTATCTTATCTTTTGAGTCCCACTTAGTAAATTAAAATCCCTTAATCCATATGAATTGTCCCCTGATAAACAACTTTGCTTGCTTTGTTAACATTTATGTTACTCTATTTGATCAGAAAGTCTTTGCAACCAACAATAATTAAGTAGAGACAGGTTCATGCCATTTTAGGTTCTATATAAAAATAGGCGGCATTTCCAGCTACCCATGATAAGTTGCACAAAATCTTTAGTATTGGAAATAGAAATTCAACTGTTACATTCCATTTAGGATCTATATGAAAACAGCATGCATTTCACAATAGTCACAGGTCTAATTGCACAAAATCTATAGTATTGAAAAGATATTCGACTATTACTTGATGATCAAGGAATTCCCAGCAAGAAAGCCGGCTACTCTGCTATCAACACCAAAATAGGTAGCCCTAGAATACATATGTTCTGTGCTTCCATCTCCAGTAGAAACACAATCAAGAAAAAAAATTATCCTTACGCTAAGAGGTCGGATACTCTATTTTATCCCATTTAGCGCTTTCTTTCTGCATGCCACTTGTATACTGATTTAGAGGCTGGAGTGACAAGCTCGTCTTCTCGTAGTTTGCGCTTCTTTACCCTTTTTCTGGCGAGATATGAAAATAACTTCTTAGCATCCTAAATATCTAAATGGACTTGCAATAAGGCACATAATATGTCAATACTGCAACTCTTTCTGCATTGACATGTCCAAGTAGATTTTCTCTAGCTGGCCGAGTCTAGTCTTCCTCGCTTCCAGCTCTTTATAGGATTGGCATCTTTTGTGTATGAAAAAATATATATCCAGTTTACAATCAACATGCTAAAATATCAGCACGGTGTTTATTACAATTGAGATACTTACTAAAATTAATGATTTTGAGGGCATCAAAGAGAACAGATAAAATATTTGGTACAACAAATCCATAACAAGCTTCAGCAGGGAAATGTAACAAAATGTTTGATTTCAAAGGATAGGGTATTAAGCAAAACGATAACAAAATCAGTGTCTTTGAAGCCAAGTGTAAGGTGTACCTCTTAATGTTCGTAGGAAGATCATCGGAAGTAAGAGGAAGATGAACTTCTCTTCTTAGATTTTGTGATTGTAACTCTTTTGCCTCTTCCCTGCACATAAATGGCCAACAGATCAACAAGCCATTCCTTCGGAATATATTTAAGGAATGGCAAAAATTCTATAATGATTCACACGGTTCACAGAATAGATCTCGAAAAGAGGAATAAACTAACATCAATCCATAGGTGAAAAATGAGGGAAAAGCATCCTTACTAAATGAAGACCTTATAACATGAGTACATCTCTAACACCATTGACATGCTACACAATCTGTGAAGCCTAAACGAATATAAATATATAATTTTCTTTTTTATGAACATATACCATTAATTGCACAAGAAACCAGTTGAAACTTGAATTGCAAACCGAAACTTAATTTTCAGAGCCTAACGCCATATTCAACATTATTTATCATCCATTTACATATCACAGACAAGTAGTAACCATAGACTTGATAAATGATGAATATGATACTATCACTCTAAAGAAAAGAAAAGCCAGGTTACAGCCTCTAAGAACAGCATGAACGAGCAACAATACTTAGTTCATTTGATGGAGAATTACAGTCTTGTCATAAAGAGACTCAATCAATGATGCAGGAAACACCTAAGTGATCTAAAATATTCTTGTCTAGATTCAAATTCTCACGATCAATTCAATATGTCTTCAACATATTCATTTAATAAAAAATGCTTCTCACTTTTTAGACATGATTACAGACAGTTACGCTATTGTGTCATCTGGTTCATGTGACTGACCCCATTCTATACGTTTAATAATTGTTATAGTTCTGCGCCTTTTTATTAGTTCTGTAACTTCTACTGTGCTGCTCTTGTTATTGGCTGATTGCATCAAAAGGGTAATCAAGTTCATCGGCTAAGCATTGGACTCTTCTATTTGTAGCATCAAGGTAAAACTAAAATTAGAAAAGTAGAAAGAGAAAAGGTTGCAACACATACAGAAGTGAGTGCACTAACATACATAATATCTCCATAAAAAAGAACCAACTCATGCTAGTTATAGAATGACAGCTTCAAGAGCGCAAACCTGTCCTCAGCAAAGAAGACATGCTTATTTGGCCGTTGATTATCAGTACAGTGCAGAGTGGCATTCAGCTTCTCAATTTTCTGCAAGAAACATGAAATATTCGCCAGTAAACCTAAATATAATTTTTGCACAGATCCCCATATATATTTATCAAATTTCAAAGCATTCTTTCACCTTTCTCTCACTCTGAAGCTTTTGAAGAATATATCCTATATCCTGTGTTTTCATCAGCAGAAGTTCTTCTTGGGTATACTTGTTTGCATCACTCCTACACAAAGAAGTAAACGCATCAAGAGCTCAATCCAAAAAAGAAGCAAAGAAACAATCACTGAACCAGCAATAGAAAAATAAAAAAGTACAGAAAGTTCATACTCTGGTTTATGAACTCCATCAACGACTTTTGTCTTGATCATCTTAAAGTAAAATTCATCTTCGTTTCTGTTTGCCGCTTTTTCCCTGAGCCTCTGCAAAAATAAAGCAGCACATGCAACAAAATCTATAAGAACTGCAACATCAAACTTGGAAAAGCAAGAGTAAACAAGTGAAACTGTACGTACCCGTATGGTGTCCTCTTTCTTGTGGAATGCTTTTGCGCGCTCAACATAGTCTTTGTGCTTCTCAAGCAAGCCAAATTTTTTCCTCGAGGACCTAATGGAAACAAAAGCATGCTCAAAAATTGAAGCAGAACCATGATTTCTATTGAGGTAATTGAAGTTGGGTAGGAGAAAAGATGGGGTTTTGGGGACTTACGGTTGAGCGCGTTCTTTGTGGGCACGCCTGGGAATGGCATTCCTGAGAGAAGACATGTTGCAGTTACACGGAGGAGCTTTTGGGGAAGCAGGTGCGTGACAGTGGCTCTCGGTGGCTGCTGCAGAATTGGGGGAAAAAGTAACGGTAATTGCTAATTAGGCCCCTTGCTTCCAATCATAATCGAATGTAAACACATTGAACTTGTTTTTGCAGTAAATAATTTCAGTTATCAGAATGGGCTTATTATTGGCCTGTTTAAGACTAAGGCAACACCCATCAAGAATATCATTCACGACCAAAAATAAAATAAAATAAAATAAATTTATGAAAAAGTTTCTAGGGTGTACATGGGCCGGATGATACCGGGTTTGTCTTGGCCCATGACCGCCCCTAAATAGTGACCGGGTCTGTTTTTGAAACCCTTGTCCAACCCTAAATCTAATGAAATCTCACAACTTCCGGGCCACAATGAAACCAGTAGACCGGGTAAAGAAACTATACACTGCACATACACCAGAGAATTCTCAACAGACACAGAATCAAAGAATGCTTCTCAAGAGGTGGTAGTAGTGATATATATAGCAAGTCAGAGCAGTATGAGAGTTTTTAGCCAACTAGAAAAACATTATAAAAGTTTGTTTCTCTTGCAAATCATCAATGGCATTACGCTAAATGAGAAGCTAAGAGTCTCAACGACCAAAGAGTTATCTTCACACACAAAATTTGCTTTGTCACATGTTTTGTAAGCCTTGATCAACACTCAGCACCAAGGACGCAATCATAAGATCAGAATACTACACATAGGCAACACCAATACAAAGGATAAGGTCTACTTCATTCTGTGATAAAGGCTTCTTGCTGAGAAAATCTCAGCCTCATTCCAACCATTTTCATTCTCACAATCAATCAGCATTGTCAAAAGATCATTTTGATCACAATCTACATTAAGCAATTGTCCTCAAATAGTTGAAAACAAAAGTACAGGAGTTCTGCTGCAAATTATTATATAATTTAACAATAACATTAATTCACAAGAAGCTCAGTATCATTTTGTGCGACAGGTGCAAATATAAAAGTGCCATCTACATTCTCCAAATAAAGAAACAAGAAAAACATGCATCTACAAGACTAATTACCCTTAGCCTTATCGTCAGCCACAACATTGAGAATAGGCAAGCTACTGAGGAACTCATCAAGTCTCACAAAGAACACAATCCCATATTATTTATGTAACACTGATACTATATATTTTTATATAACATATGCACAGTATAACAGAATCAACATAATAAACAATCAAATTTTAGCAATAATAGGCTGCTGAATCAGTAATATCATGTTATCAGAATCAACAATCAATGATCAATCTTCAACAATCAAGCTGTTGAAATAAACATTATTAGCATTATCAAGGTTAAGCAAAGACGAGTAGACGACGACGAGGTTTACTTGTTAAAAGGCTGCTGCCTACTGGTTTGAACGGCGACGAGCTGGTGGTTGGCGGCAGCGACGATCAAAGACAACAGCGTGGTCGCACGGTGATATTAGAGAACGATATCCGGTGGGATGGGTGGATGATGGCGCGGTGAGAAACGCCGTAATAGGTGGCGCAGCGGCGAACCGTGGTACGTGGTAGTGACCGGTGCGAGGAAAGCCGCGAATCTTGGTGGGTTGGTGGTTGAGGCTGGCTGGCTGGTGAGGAAGAAAGGGAAGAAGGCTGTGGCTGCCTGGCTGGTGTGCGCCTACGCGGTGGTGGCCGTGGGAGGTGGCTGAAGCATGAAGAAGAAAGGGAAGCAACCACGTTGAAGCACTCTGCACTGCCCTAAACCCCTAACATAGGAACTGGGTTCAACCCGGCCTGGTGAAATGACCCGAACTTTGACTTTAGCCGGATCACTATTAAGTCGGGCCAATTTTGACCCAAACCAAACCATGTGCAGAGTTGTGCACCCTATTTTCTACTATTATTAATTTATTAGTAAAGACCTCAAAAATTAAATTAATTTAAATTTTTCAAAAAATAAAAAATTGAGATTTTCTTTTAAGATAAAAATTAAAACAATTGATATGACATAATCTTGCATTTTGATGTCCGATGGTAGCATAAAGTAAAACTATTTTGCGTTGTTAGTGCATATAAATTAGTCTTTGATGAGGTTAAACATTAACTAACAATATATACAATATTTAGTATATTCAAATTAAATGTTAAATAGAAATTTTTATGAAAATTTATTAATTTAGTCTCTAAATTATAGTAGAATTAGGTTATACTAAGAACTAAATTGATAATTTTTATAAATATATTTGATCAGTGTCTAATTTGAACATGCTAAATATTAGGTATGCTGTTAATTAACATCTGACGAAAATTATTTTTTTATGGGTAAAACTGAGCGAGCTATTTTTCAAAGACTAATTTGATTATTAACTCATATAAATTAATTCTAAAACTAAATTGTATTATCTGGCCAATCAGTTTCTTTCAGTTATATAAATATTTAACTACCAATTTAGTATTCGAAAGATTCCGTTGACAAAAAAATCTTTAAAAGATGTTATGGGCAAATAGCCTGAATGATTTAAAAATGCGACAAAAATAATCAATAAATATATTTTTTGTAAGCGACAAAAAAAATTTTGTACTTAGCAATGGACTTATCCATTTCATCTTAATTTTTGTGACAATATTTGAATAAATTTTAAAATTGTACGAAAAATTTGAAGCAATAATTTTTATTTATTTTTCAGAAAAATGTGGTTATTTATAATAATTTGAAGCAATCATCTTTTGTAAATTTATTTATTGGAAGCATCTTTTAAATTTTTTTATGAGAGATATAAACTTTCGCATGTCATTTTATTAGTTTCCTGCATGCGGTATCTTGGATTGGCTTCAATTTTTAATTTTCTCGATTGATGAGCATTGAGCAAGTATCTTTGTGCCCTTGAAATCTAGAATACTTTTGGTGAATGATTCTTGTGTTATTGTTCCTACTATTGCTTACCACAATGAGAGCCCAGCACCTACGACAGGAATAAAATATTTAAGTGGATATTAGAATGAAGATTTTATAATTGTCTCTATGTGAAAAAAAAAAAATTTATCCTTAGATGACGAATTGTATAGTTATTTTGATATAATATAAAAGTATTGTCTTTGTTTAAAATGTAGTTAAATAAATAAATCACACTTTTAAACAAAGCATTTTCATGAGAAGATGCTTTTGCCATCTTTATATGAGTAGTTGCCAAATATTTATAGTGTTTTGAGAAAGCAGATCCCAAGCAAAAAGCATAGTGCTACTTTAAGTCTATAATATCAGACAAATTTATCATGGAAATATTAGAAGGATGAATCCTAACCATCATATGATATCATGATGGTCGAAATTTATTTATATATTTCAATTTTTATCATGAACCTGTTCTCTACTAGACAAGAAGCAGACAGAAAAATGAAATAATCATAGCCTCCAGTTACATGTGGCTGCCTCCATACCACAACAATAGCAACATTGTAACAACTGTAAACCTTGCGACCTGTATGTGAGCATGCACCTTTTATTAATTCCTCTCACCACCCCTCCCTTCCCCCATTGCCATGAATGAAATCAACCATAGTATTCAATCAGATTGCATCAGTTAACATAAAACAATGCAATCTTATTTCAACTTTTTCCTAACAAGGACTACCCTGGCAAAGTCCACCCAGCACCATGGATCTTCCGCAAGCAATGGACCAACAATGTACGTTGAAGTTGAATCAAATTACTTGAATTATTTTGTTGCAGCTATTTTCTGTATACAATGTGACTCCGGGAACCAGCTAAGGTATATTAACACCCTGTAACCTTTGCTCCCTCTTGTAAAGTTTCCCCTTGTATCTACATCATGCCATAAACTGATCACAATGACTGAACTGAATTCGTTCTTAGAAGCTTTTTTGGTTTACGCTTCTCCACAACTGGGATGACGAACTCAAGAAGCTGCAACAAGTAATTTAAAGTTATAGAGATAAGTTTGACAACAAATCATTGAAAGTAGTGAGTTGTTTGAAGTTGGCTCGTGACCCTTTTTTCTACCCTATGCATATACCAAAATGAATGAGAAAGATCCAAACTATAACAAACAAGTTTGCAACTAATACTGGCAAGTAGAAACAACTATGCTGCTAGTGCAATAGGAGAATGAAAACAAGAGACCATTTTATCAATGGATATAACTGTCGATTTGCCAATTCCACAAAAGACCCTCGATTTTTAAATATATGATAGCCTGCAGTTTCAAATAAACTGGCACTTATGAACTTAATTGAAGAGTATACAGAAGCCTAGCTCAAGCAAGCCTGCATAACTAAACAAGAATGGTAGTCATGACAATTTAGGTTGCATACAGCTGTTAAAGTAGTTTTATGTTTGAACAAAGCATCATTATACATGGTATTGGAAACTAAAATCCTAGGAAATAGCTTTCACAGAGGATTACAATTTCATTTATAGTAAATGATATTATACCTTCCTGCTATTGTTTTTGTATATGTAACTACTATTAGTGTAATATATGAAGTTTGGTTTCTCACAAACAAGTTCTTAACCATGTTTTGTTTCTAACAACATCTATGCTCTGTACTAAACAATGAAAGTCATGTAGAATGAGGTTCATTGGAAGATTGCTAATGTAATGAAGAGCAGAGGTAAATTTAAGCATTTAAGAATTAGCTCTTCACAGAGAGCTGTAATAGTCAAGTTGGACATCTCTGGCTATGTCTATACACAATCAGGCTATCATTTTTCCATATTTCTAAACAATGTTTAGCTGGAACTTCCTACATTTTTCATTTTTAACACTCAAGCCAAAGCTTCAGTCTGCCATTGAAGCCACAACTATAAAGGATTAACGAGTCTGTTTTGTCCAGAGTAGAATGTGAATTCTTTAATAAATACATATCTTCACATGACAGTTTCAATCACATAAGATCAAATACACAAGAATACGCAAATTGAGTTAACAGAAAGTGAGATACATTACATACCTCCTTCAATCTCTTCTTTTTCTTTTCAGCCTGCAGTCAGCCAACTTAATCAATAAATCAGATTTTAGGCAAAAAATGTAAAGATTCTCAAGAAGAATAAACCAGGTGAGTAAAAAGAAAAAGGTTGAAACACAATATGTGAGCCACATTAAATACAAAGCATAAAGTTTAAGTTTGTATTAGCAATAAAAGGCCACCAAAGGCACAATTGGATAGAAGAAGGATGAATAGTGTGATGGCCTAAGAAAAAAACCAAAAGAAGAACCTCTATCCTAAGTGTTGGATGGGTATGTTACAGTATTATTGATGCCTACTCCAACAAAACCATGTGCTAGAATCTTAAGACTGAAGTCTAAAACAGCTAAAATAACATCACTGTCAAGACCTCCACCATTGGCTTTTTCAATCTAGCCAAAGAAAGAAAGAAATGGACATGTATAAGTGTCAAGCAATAACATATATATATATATATATATATATATATATATATATATATATATATATATATATATATATATATATATATATATATAATAATGGGCACCTCTTCACTCAATAACCGGGCATTCTCTATCTCCAGCTGTTGAACATTAGACTCAAGGTCAGTTGTGTAAGCCTGTTAAAGGAAGAAGAGCATCAAAGACTATTTCCCATTAGAGAGTAAGTGGTCACAAAACCAGACAAAGGCTAAGCATAAAATAAAAGAGAAGAAAAATCTCAACTTTAGTTCAGTTCCTGTTCCTCCCAATTCAACTATTAAAGCCCCCCAATAGTGAGATTCCCAGGAACAGTGAACCTCACTTACCACATAAGAATCTCCATTTTCCAAACATCAAATAAAAATATATAAAAAATGAAACTTTATTAAAAAAAATTAGAAAAACAGGGTAAGTACCTGCTTGCGTTCCCTGGACCTAGCCGCAGACTCACGATTCTTGATCATGCGTCTCTGCTTTTGAAGAGTGGCCTTGTCCACTGGTTCCTCCACCGCCCTTCTCTTTCCCTTTGCCACCGCAGCTGCCCCTCCTCCTCCACCACCGCCGCCTCCTCCTGATGATGACGAGGGTGCTGGGACTCCACTTGCCACCGCAGCATCAATCCCATTGGCAAAAGGCTCAGCCGCGGAGGAGGATGAGCCTTCAACGGCGGGCACCTGCGGGAACTGATGAGGAACAGGATGATGATTATGAAGAGGAGCAACGGCGGTGACGTCGTCATCAGTGACGGCAGCGTTTTTTGAGAGGAAAGCCTCAAGGGTCATTTCCTCGAACGGGTGGTGATTATGGTGAGTTGAGTCTCTGTGAGAGTGGGTTAGGATCATGTCTTTCCAGACATCATCGACGGTTTTGGGCGGAGGAGGAGGGGATGAAGAAGGATTTGAGGGGTGAGAGGTGGTGGTTGTTGTGGTGGTGTAGATGGAGTTTAGAAGATCGTCCATTACCACGGACGAGTTTGAATAATAATGCAGATTTTGATTGTGAAGAAGGGAGTAATAATTAGAAGAAGCAGCAGCAGCAGCAGCAGAAGAAGAAGAAGAGGAAGAAGAAGAAGAAGACGATGATGAAGAAGAAGAGTCGCGTGGCAGATCCGTATTCGTCGTGACAATCTTCGACGACGCCATGCCGCGTTTCTAGCTCTCTCTTTCTCTTTTTTCTGTTATAATAGTAGTGTTTGTTTTTTTCTTTGATTGGATACTTGGATGGACGGATTTGCCACTATAAAAAGAGTTTGGGAGTGAGTGAGTAAGGAAGCATTGCGATTGGCCAATTTGGGAACGAATATTATGTCATCATCGTACTCTTCACAGCTCAGTTGCTTCACCCTACCCTACCCTACGCAACCACCCTTTGGCTTACTTCACTTTCACATTGGAATTCGGGATCTACCCCCTTAAATACATACTTAACTACTTATAGTACACTGTATTAAGTTATTAACAATTTACCATGGTGAAGATATTTTACGTACATACTCAATTATCGTAGTATTTTATTTTATTTTATATAGTTACTGTATGAAAACTAAATTTTTAATGTAATTATAATAAACAATTATTTATGCATTATACTATTAATAATATTTAAAATGCACTTCACATTGCTGGAGAGTTGGCTTTTAGTTGATTAAATAGGCAGACAATATTTCAAGGGTTAAATACTAGTTATTATTTACTAATTGAATACACTAAAAGAGTATAATAAAATGGCTAAAGGTAGCTAATTTAGGAGTTTATAATAGAATAGAAGTGAATGGACAACCGAACAAACTATAATAGAAATGAATATTATAGAAAGGTGAATACATCGGTCATTAAGATTAATTTAGTAGTGACAAGTATTAATTTAGTCAATATTTAGATTTAATTTAATTTTTTATTATTTAAAATATCTTATTTTTGTCTTAAATATTTTATTTCATCTTATTTTAATTTTTTAATAAAAAAATTCTTTTAAAAATATTTTTTTTTCTCTATTATCATCTTTCTAGATAATGATAACAATCATAACAATAGCCATAATGATAATTATATATTTAATAGTAGAATTGATAAAACATTTAATAGTAGAATTGATAAAACAATAAATAAAAAAAGATAATAGTTGAGAAAATAGTATTTTTGAAAAGAATTTTTTTACCATAAGACAAACGAGGTAGAATAGAACGTTCCAGCAAAAATGAAACATTTTAATTTATAAGTAGTACATAAATTCGAGTTAAGCCTCATTTTGATCTTTGAGATTAACGAGTTGTACTGATTTAGTCTCTGATTTTTTAATTGTAATTTGGTCTTTCAGATTAAAAAAAGTACATTAATATAATCCTTCGTGTATTTCTTGTCACCGGAACTCAATGCCATTAATGACGTGATTCAAGCCTTGCCATGCTGGACATATTAAAACGACATTGTACGCATTTTGATACTAAAAAAGGCATTAAACTATATCGTTTGAGGGTTTAAACAATCTTGTCATAACCAAATTCTCTTGATACATGGTCAGACCATTTAATTTTTTTTACTTTTTTCTTTATTCTCTTTCAAAAATGTAATCAAACGCCTTTATTTAAATTTAAGAATTATAAATTTGAAAAAATAAGCTTTTAGCAATTATCAAATCTTCGAAAATGATTGCTGCAACGTATCACATAAATTCTCTATGATGGAACAGGATATCTTTTATCTTTCAAATGTACGGCTAAGCTTTTCAGTAGTACGGAGTTAAATGCTAGAAATTTTATGCATTTACCGCGTTGAACTTGAGGTTTGTTATAATCCTCAAACGACGTCGTTTAATACCTTTTTTAGCGTCAAAACGCGTACGATGTCGTTTTAATATGTCCAGCGTGACAAGACTTGAGTTACGGTCACTAATGGCATTGAGTTCCAGTGATGGAAAATAAACAAAGGATTACATTAGTGTACTTTTTTGAATTTTGGAGACCATATAGTAGCAATTGGAAAGTCAAAAACAAAATTAGTGCAACCCACTAATCTTAGAAACCAAAATAGAGCTTAACTCACATAAATTCACCTGATCATCGATCATGCTGTTATTCCTTCGTTTCTTTCTTTTTCCAACATTAATTTTTCTTTCATCTCAAATATTATATTGATTTCGTATTACTTGTATGAAAATAATTAGAAGCTGCCCCAATATCAATTATCATCATAGAATACAAGTTAGTATTGTCAGAAAAGGGAGAGAAAGCAACAGAAAAAAGGTTTGTGAGTATTCAAGTTGTGTAGAATGATACAATATAAAAAAATATTCATAGGTGCTAAGACATAATATCCTATAATAAATATTCAGATATGTTAAATAATGTAAATTGATCCTAATTATACTCTAACAAGTATAACAAACCAATAGTCGCGGATGGACTTTCTTGCTTTTTGGTGATGAAAGTTACTAACTATCCAGACAAATGCAGGTTGCAAATATTGGAATATACAGAACCAGAAGCCTGTTATGTGTATACTCAACTATACAGCTATGTAACTATTTATTAACTCTAATCATCGTCACCTGGATCATCCATTTCAGCATCGCCATCACCATCTCCATAGTCCTCAGCTTGTGCTTGATCGGCATCTGCTACAGCATTTTCATGCGGCATTTCGACATCCTGCATTTCAGCATTCTGAGATTGTTCCCCTATCTTTGCTTTCATGGATGTAAGATTTTCGTCGCTGAAGAATGAGGAGTAGGGTTTCGAAACCTGAAGACGTAAATTCTTGGGTTAGTCTTCAGCTTAGAAACAATAACTATAAAAAAGTTGTCCAAGTGTGTGAGACTCCTCCTGCATAGTGGAATCATGAACAAAAGAGGAGAGGATTTTTCAAAGAAAAAACTACGATTAGGGAACACAAATTAAATAATTAAAAACCTCGATTTTAATTAATAAATTTCACTTCAATGCTACTGGTATGCATATAAATATAACTTTCAGAGCATTTACTTGGAAGAAACAATCCCTCTTCTCAGCACTTTCCACTAGCTTGTTCCATTGTTTGCTCCTCCTCAATGTTGAGGCAGATCCAACAACCTATAATAGAAAAAACGAAAATTGATCACAGTAAAGCATGTGCACCAAATCAATTCATTGAAAACCTCGCTTTAACCCGAATGATACAGTACCAAAACTGCAGACTTTGCTCTTGTGATCCCAACATTCATTCGCCGGATGTCCTCCACAAACCCTATACCTTTATCTTCGCTTGCCCTCACACATGAAAATATTGCAACATCCTTCTCACGTCCCTAAAAGAAAGAAAAAAAAGAGCATTGTTTAGTACTTTAATCTATGCAAACCATGTGATCTGTGCCCCATGTTGCGAAACCAGAACCATATTCAAATATTTTGTTTATTGGAAATTTCTTCAATACTATTTAGGAGGGGAAAAAATGACTGGTACCATAACTGAATGTAGCTAGTTTACCTGGCAACCATCAACCGTACATGTATCCACTATTTCCTGGGATGACACTCCAAAAGTCTCTTCAAAACGTTTTTGGAAGAGCTTGACTTGTTGTCTATAGGGTGATATGATTGCAACTTGGTTACCCGACTTCAACGTGGGATATCGTGTTATCAGTTTTTGATACAAGAATAGGACAAAATCAACTTCCTCAGTATTTATCCAAGAACCACTCCCTGATGGCCGAGTCTCTTTTCCCTCATGTACATCAAAGAAACAGAATGGACCAAAGCAGCGATACTGATGCCACTCACGTTGTGTCCGCATTTTGACATCATCCCCATCTACCAATGCATCTTCATAAAATTCGCTAGAAGGGAAGCTTCTTATCTATTTGATCACATATGATAAATCCACTTAGAAAAAGTGATAGGATATTTTAATAGATCAAGAGAACACAAGATTTGATAGTAGACAGAAACACAAGGATGAACCTTATTCCCCAAAACAGATGAAGTCTCATGACACTAAATATCCAAATCCTGATAAGTAATGAGTATAATATAATTCTAAATTTTTTTTTTTGGGGGGGGGGGGGGGGGGGCGCAAGGCAGAACAACAAAACCGATAAGTTAATATTATTGGTTGTGTTATGCAATTCAATCTGAGGCTGCCTAGGGAATAAAGGAATCCCAAATGTGAAGCATGACCATAGTATGAACAGGAAAATATGAACCAACCTCAGGATGCATTCGGTATTGGGTCTTTAACATTTTAACTGGATAGCCAGCTTGCATCAATCTTTCAAATAAGCTTGTGCCATATCTTAAAGCATGAAACAGAAAACAGCACAAAAGTAGGGTATTAAGCAGAAGAATAGTTTTATTTAGTTAGAAGATATGCTTATCTCATCAAAAGAATTGTTTACCCATGATTCTTAGCAACATCTGAAATTACAGTTGCTGGAAGCTGTGCAGGATCACCAACCTTAAAACACAAAATGCCAAAAATTAAAGTAGCAGTGGTGATAACACTATACCAAATATGACCCCAACAGTGCTTAGTCCAGAATATTTAAACAAGTTCAATAACTGATGCACAACAACACATCCATTTTGCCAGGCCCTATATAAAATATCAGTAAATTCATATTACTAGAAATCTCATTTCTAAATATCATGCCAAGTCCTTTGGGTTAGGAGTTACAACAAATAAAGAACTTGCTTTCTTTAAAGATGCTGTCTCAATGTATCTATCTTGCTTGAAACTTGCATTACATATATAATCAGTTAGTTGAGTTATAACCTGCAAACTGGGCATTTTAAGACATACTTGCAACTACATATTGTAAAATACAAACAATCCAGGATCCTTTGACGACAGTGGGGTGGTGAACAATACCAGAAATACTTTTTTGCATTGATTGGCTAATGGCACAAGGGTCGCAGGTTCCACCTGTTCATGGGTAGCATGTCGTACAAAAAGATGAAATAAAATTAGCAACATTGGTTTTTTTACATTGAAAAATGAAAATCGTTACATACTGACAATCATTAATCTACTTATTGCAATTGATAACAAGCTAACAACACAACTAACAACTTACTTAGGGAACAAATATAACAACCGAGACACCAGAGCGAATTCATTATGCTGACTAAAATTGACAATATGCCTATTGCATATGCTGACTTGCAGAGAGAAGTATATTAGACATTAAAAAACACAAGCACACAGACAACAGTGAGACTGTTATTCTACTGAAGCCACAATTTTTGAAAATTTAAGAGCAAGACATAAAAGGAACATGTAATGTACTCCCAAGTAAAAGGCCGCAAATTTTTTTTACAAAAAAAGTGATGATTTCTAAAAATATATGATTTTATCTTTATAAAGAAAAGTTTGCACTGAGTTAACATGAAAATTAAATTAAAAAAATTATCTGATTATCAATTATGCTTATCATGAGTTCCACCAGCTTATGCTACTAACCTGCTTAGGCAGCTTAGCCAAATTGATTATACTACAAGCAACCTAACACTGAAAAAGATTTCATACTTACAGCTTGGGCTGCTTCATCTATAATCACAACATCAAAGCTGCGATTTAGTTTACTGAAGATATGCGAACCACTAAAACTGAGAGTCGAGAAAACCTGCCATGCACAAAGAAAATTCTTCGAAAACCACAATGCTAATATTTTCTTATTTTGAATTCAGATTAAATTATGAAATATATACTATTGTGGCTTCATCCAGAAGTGCAGCCCGGACACTATCATCATTATTTCCCCCAGGACCATTGCTCTGCTTATCAGTAGATGATTTGTTGGCACTGACTCGTTTTCCTTTCACCTGCAAATAATACAAATCTAAGTGCCCCAAAGTAGATTTAAAAGTGGAGATGAACCACACAAATAAGAATATATACCATAGATGCCATAACTAAATATGTGGCTTACGATTTCATTATTTATACTGTCTGGTAGCAGGTTAAAACCAGGTTCGAAAAATATGTATTATGTTCAACATTATATTAAAAAACATAATTTCCTCAACAATTTATAAAAGGTCATTCCCATATCTACAGAGCATTATAACCGAATTCCATGGGACTAAAGATACGGAAGACTAAATAAAAACAGTGGCAGCCATTTAAAAGACATGCTAATCTCCTTGTCTACATACAAGTTCATCCAAGGCGACT
This sequence comes from Arachis hypogaea, assembly GCF_003086295.3. Taxonomy (NCBI): domain Eukaryota; kingdom Viridiplantae; phylum Streptophyta; class Magnoliopsida; order Fabales; family Fabaceae; genus Arachis; species Arachis hypogaea. The sequence continues at coordinate 140,993,266 of NC_092048.1, forward strand.
TGCTTGATTGAATGATGTGCTTTGAGACCAATCCGAACAATGTTAGGTGTGTAAGGTCGATCACATTCATCATGTACCCCTGAGACATCCAAGAACAATAAATAGTGGCCCAGGAAAGGGAAAAAAATAAATAATCATGGTAAAGACAGTACACAGATATCAGAAAAACAAACAAACAAATAAACAATGTAAAGCTAAGGAAAAAAAAAAAAAAAGTTAAGAATATCAAAGTACAAATAGTCTGCTTGTAATATAAAATAGCTAATTACACAGACTAAGAACTGACCCCACGATCATTATGGCAATTGCAACTTCTTCTTCACAGTATGTGCTTAGGAGTCAGGACATCCCAGAAAAACACCTAAACCCCACCCAAGATAATATTCATCATAGGAATAAAAAGAAAAACTAAACAAAAGCATAAAAACAACGATCATAATGCATTCAATATGCCAAACTCTTCATAGAACATTTCTCAAATAGTTTTAGGATTATACTTTATTTCAGAATTTCTATCAGTTGAAAATTTACCAAATAACGCCGATAATAGGACAAGTAGTTCTTGGTACTGGTTCCCTTGAATGCATTATGACTGTTGTTACCTAACATAAATGAAACTAAGATAACTATTCCATTTGTTGCTTCACATATAAGAAGACAACATAAGAAGGCAAACAAATCCCTGGAATCAAATCCAGCCTCCCTGGATCTTTTGCTGTTTCAGCTTTAAGCCATTAAAACTGGTCTACTAGTAAGAGACTCCAAGTAATATGCATGAGGTTAGGAGATAAGGCAAGAGAAACTTCATACCTCCATTAAGAACCCGCAACACAATCTCATCCAGGGCAGAGTTTGATGGAGCGCATACTAGAATTCGTACCCGATACTTACGGCTTGAAGTTACAGCCTCAGGTTTCTGATAGAATACATGGTTAGAATATATTATTTGTCAGTAAAATGAACTAACAAATTAGTAGTACTTACTAATTCATTTCCAGTAGTTGGGAAAAATCCATCATCGCCATCTTTTGGCATCAAACTATCCCTTGGATTAACACTATTCAACCATGGAGAGGCCAGTCCCCAGTGTTTGCGTCTGAAACGCAATAGAAAGCATAATATATCATCTAGATGGGTAAAATATGAGAATACAATCTACAGACAAAGTTACTATAACAGGAATATAGTTCTATTTAGCTAGTCTTGGCAAAGGGATAGTTACCTTCCAAAATGGATTATAAAATTAATAAAACTAAAGACTATATTGGCATAACACAAGCTGACGAAGTGATATATGGAACAAAGTGGGTATACATGACAAAATATCAGTATTGATTATTGAACACTTCTAACTTGATCAAATAAATTAGATATGAACTATGGAAGATACACACTGCCATAAAACTAAAATGCAGACCACAAGAATGGAGAAATCAAGAATGAGAAAATATAAATCTAAAAGTTTCCACAACATGAAATGAAAAGAGAATATCATGTCAATTCAAATCACACACTATATTTTTTCCATATCATTAAGTTTTCTTGAGCATGTAAAGCTCAGATATATTCACAAAGAAAAGCATACTTTTCCTCAATTGGTAACTGCACCTCCCGCTTTAGCTCGAGCATCCCGTTCCTATTGAGCAAATCTGAATTAGTACATGTATGAATAAAGAATAATGTAAGGCAAAAAAATGTGAGCATAAAATTTTCTAAGGCACACTTGGTAGAAGTATAAAACTGTCTCGAGCCATCAGCTCTACTAAGCACAATCTTATATAGAAGTCTTCCTGGATAATAATATAAAAACCTAAAAAAGCATATAAAAAATATTTTACTTACTTCGACTGCACCCTTGTTGGACTTGAATGCAAAATGGTACTTAGAAGCCCAAGTATGGTTTGAGTTTTCCCAGTCCCAGGGGGACCCTGAAATGAGTTTGGTTAGAGTCGACAAGAAGATATTTTACAACTGGAATAGCTGCAATACATTAATAAAAACCTTGAACCATGTCTCAGATACAGACGCTAGAGAGGGACACTTCATGTCAAATGGAAATAAAAAGGTGATGATCCATAAAGGACCTCAGTGACATGACTGCACTAATATTAATATTAATATTAATTATATTCCAGTAACATCAAATTAAAAATTCAGACGCAACAATTGTTTCCCATGTTTGAATGATAAGAATTACAAAATATAAAAGGGCCAATTGATTTACATCGTGCATAAGATCAGAGTACAAGTCTGTTTCTTGAACAAAAGGATAGCTCATTGCACTAAGCTAGCAAGGATTTGAACCCATGACTTGGTCACAAAGTAGCAACCTTAACATTGCATCCAAGGGAAATCTGTTTCTTTGAGCTCTAAAAAGATTGTCTGCTCAGGCTTCTATAAGGTCATAAGGGAAATCCACAGGCAGATTTTAGTTTTTCTTTCATCTTTATAAAACAAGATATTATACCCCGAGATAGATAAGAAGTTGCTTTACAAGAAAATTTTCCAAAGTCCTATATATGAGAAATTAGTCATTATGACGATACAATTCAACATAAATGAGGACATCAAGTATTACATAAAAGAAATTTCAAGCCTGCAAGAATATTTAAAAAAGAGACAAACCTGTATAAGGACAAATGCTTTTGGCGATAGACCTGCCTGCAACAGAAAATACAAGTTTATTGTTTAACAAATAAATAAAAGCTACATGAGACTAATAAGAAAATCTTGCACATCTAAGAAATGTAATATAAGAGTTGCATGTCAAAGAACAAAGGCTAACGATAATAAATTGGAGATAGGGATAACCCTATACAAAAGCAAAACAAAAGATTTATCTATAAAGTATAGCTTTCCATTCTCTCAACATGTCTAAAGAGGGAAAGTCCCCTATAAAGATTATGAGCTTTACACCAAATAAAAGCTAGGCATCTAATCCTATTCCATGAAACATGCTTGTCAAAAAAACTGTCAGTGAAGGAGAGTTTCCTAGCAATACATTGAGGCAACTCATTTGATAAAGGACAAAATGAGTGACAATAAGAAAATGAAAATTTGAATATGTAAGGAAGAAAAGAAAATAAGCAAAAACAAGGTACATGATGAAATATTATATGGAAAAGTTGAAAACAATGAAGCAAGAAAACAGAACTCTAATGGATGTTTTATGCATAAAACCATGAACACAGTCGTGCATCCCATATTTTATGGTTAATATTTTATATTCGATGTCAAACTCAGCTGTAAAACCTAACAGATTAACAAAGGTGAAACCCAGCTATATAGAGGTTTTAAATACTTCATTGAACTTCTAAAGGAGAAACTTACTATTATAGCCTCACGCTGATATTGATTGAAAGTACTTTCAACATATTCCTTCAGAGATATTGAGATTTTCCAACGCTCAGCTTCTGTGCTGGAATTCTCTCCAACAGCATTTAATATCAAATCCTTGTAAGGGAGGAAGCCAATTGTTCGTACAGCCAAATATTCACGAGCAATGGTGGATAAACTGCACATCTGCATGATTTTTCACACTTTCATGCAACCAAAAAAGCCACAGACATAGCATAGCAAACTGCCAAGAATAAAATAAAAGGATGTATGAAAGTCTCAAGATGTTCTCCCCAACCACCCCCCCCCCCCCAAAAAAAACACCCCCCAACATCATTTTTCACAAACCCATTTTAGTACGACTGTACGAGAAACTACAGGCACCCATGGACAGAGAATAAATCAAATATCATTATAGGTAGTACTACTGTAGCCAAGACTGACCTGAACAATATATATGTCAAACCATCTTACATATGTACGTTAAATAACATTTATTATTATTATTATTATTATTATTATTATTATTATTATTTTTTTTTTTTTTTTTTTTTTTTAAATATAAAATAAGAATTTCATTGCGATGAGGATAAGGGATACAAAACATTTTACTGATATAAAATAATAAATAATAAAAAACATACTAACAAAAATTCAAAGGAAGTAAAGTTTGAAAAGTATTCAAATTCATAATTGAGAGGCAATCTCATTTATCACATAGGAACAAAATCAATAAAGGAAACTTTCATGCTTCAGGCAAGAATAAAACAAATGATACAACAAGTTACCTTCATAAAATACAATTGTCTCTCTGACTCACATATATGAGAACGCATGTTAAATAGCCTTGGAGATGATTTTACACTATCTGTATCATAATGAGAGAACTCTCCAGCTAGGTAGAGTCTAGCACGGAGAAGCCTTGTTTCAGAAAATTTTCGTACATTCTCCACCAAAGCAAACGCATATACAGTGGGCAATTTTTTTCCATCCACAAACTGCAGGGTAGCAAGTATATTGATCAACAGAATTCAAATATTTCAGGTTAGGTCTGATTGGATGAACAGGAAGCATATCAACAACAATGTTTTCTGGTTTCCTTAAAAATCAATGCAAGGTAAAGATCTGACTAAAATTAAGAGAACATACATTTGCTTCCCTTCAAGTAACAGACATCGAAAATCTATTTAAAAATCACTTCCAGTAACTATCAGCCGATACTCTATATATCCACAATATGATCAGTAATTAGTAGCGAATTTTCCGCAAAATTCTACAATAATGAAGATTGGGAGAAAAGCAATGCTTCCACTGGGAAACACTACAGCAACAAGACTCATATATCAATGCAACATCCAAGCAAAAAACAAGATGGTAGGAACAGTATACTATAGTACCTTATCTTTGGAGAGCAGTAAAAGATCATTCTGTGATATCGATTCTCCCTCATTTATTTCACACGGAAACTCTATAAAATGAAAGCCATCCCCCTCAGTGTAACTCTTCACCACCCCCAGCTTCCATTCAGTCACTGCATTACACACAAGAGTTCTTCAGCACGATTTTTTTTTTCTCACAATTCAATTTGAAGCATTTAAAACAATAAACATTTCTTAATTTCAAAAAAAAAAAAAGTCTTTTTAACTTGTTCTGTAAGCATATAAAAGCAGAACAACGAAAATCTAAAATAGAAAAATCTTGAGTCTTGAGGCATTGCCATTACCGAGATAATAATGCAGTGAAGAAAAAAATCATCAAATTGGAATGTGCAAAATATGAAAAACAAAGATACCCTCTTCATCTTCTTTCTCCTTAATAATCTGAGACTTGGCTTCTTCAAAAATAAGAGGCTCGTAAGTGGAAATATAGTCATCAACATCTTTGTATCGAGTCTTCACTTTGACCAACGTGGACGAGGATCCAGCAGCAGCAGCTCCTTCTTTCTCACTGTTTTTCTGCTTCTGAAAACAGACCCATATTCGGAACAGTGTAAGAATTTCTACAATGCTGAAAAAGAAACCAAAATATTGAAAATGAAAAAAAATATATATAGATGGAGAGAGAGAGAGAGAGAGAGAGAGAGAGAGAGAGAGAGATGAATGGAGAATCATTTGCCTTGAAATCCTTGAGGAGGCGAAAGTAGTCCCAGCTGAGAACAATCTGGTAGAAGCGGCGGATAACGGATTCTTCTTGTAGCTTTTCCTTGTCCACCGCCATCAAACAGTCTTTCCGAGCCTGCCAATGCGCACAGGTTCCTACACTCAGAACCCACCACCAATAGCCGCCGCCGCCGCAACTTGTCTTGGTTGGCTGCGGCGAAGAAAATGGGCAAATGTGGCGGAGATGAGAGAATTGTCGCAGGGAGATGGAAGTTGAGTTTACACTTTACGGACCGAGCCTTTTCCCGGACAGTTATTTTTTCTTCTTAAAAATTTCAAAACCCACTTAAAACCCCTTGTTCCCCCTTAAATGGGCCCAAGATTTAGGGCTTAGTTACGATTGAGACTTTGAAAGCAAAGATTCTAACATTTGCGTTACTACATAACTGCACCGCGTCACCAATTGTGAAAGACCAAGAACCAATGCATTACCAACTACCAAGTCTAGAGAAAAAGGAAACCCTCAACAGAGTCAAAATGCATTTTAGTGTAATTAACGAAAGTGATGAAAAAAGTTCGCATAACGTAGCCCATTTATAATTTTATATGTTTAACGAGGGCGTAGGTGGGCTTACAATTGACGCTAACAAAGGCGGTTATTATTGGGCTTAAGATCGACGCTAACTAAAGTCTGTGGACTGGCTTACAATTGTCGTTTGGCCCATTTAAAAACTATCCTAGTCGGTATTACAACCAAAAAATATATCCCTGTCCAAAATAAAATACAATATAAATTATCCTAGCAGTATAAAATAATACCAAAAGATAAACAAGAGGGAAAGTGAGAAAAGTAAGAGTTGTGGATAATATTAAAACTGGAAATATAACAGGTATTCTGAAAGCATATGTTAATGTTACTGTTAGTAAAATCTTTTACTTAATAAATATTTATATAAAATATTTTGAAAACTTGAATTTTATAAATTTTCTGTTTAAACATTTTTAATTGGTAATTTTAACAACGACATTTGTAATAAAAAAAAAAAAAACATTATTATGACTTGAAGGCCCCTTAACCTTGAATATCTAATATGGTTGATGGTTAGTTGACGCATTCAACATTATTATTATGCAGAGGTTTTATTTAAGGATTTTTTATTTTTATAAATAAAATAATTATAATAATTACTGAAATAAATAACTTTAAAAAAATTTATCAAAATAAATAACTCAGTTTTATTTCATTTACAGTGTAAATGAGATGACTATGTACGTATCTCGTTTACAGAAGCGAGAGAAGTCGGAAGGATTGGGTATAGGTTGCTAGCACCTATGGGTAATGGAGTTTTTCGATTTTGACTATTTCGATTTTCTGGGGGACGAGCATGTTCGATTCATATTCGACATCCATAGGAGGATCATGGCAAAACAGGTGATGGAGCTTTCCGCCGAGGTTGGAGATATTGGTCTGGTGATTCTGTGCAGTCGACCTATATCCAAGACGACCAACCTCTTGCACCACCACCCATTCATGTTGCCATTCCAGTGGATGAGGCGGAGGAGGGCGATGAGGAATCAGACGAAGAATATGTGGCGGATAGTGCCGATAGTGATTCTTCCCAGGGGGACAATGAGGAGGAGTTTATACCCGAGATGTCCGCCCATACTATGATACGCCATGTCTTGCCTCCACCTCACCCAATTCCGGTGCTTTCAGCAATGCCAAGTCACTATCATAGTTTGGATCTGGACACCATGCATGAGAGGACTCTGTTTTCTGACACGGAAAAAGAAGATTACAACTTGGATGGTGGGGTAGAGTTTCAGGTCGACCACAGGTCCAAATGCCAAGATGAGTACTACAGGGTGTGAAGAACTATAGTATTCGCAGGAGCGCTGAGTGCTGGGTAATCGAATCGGACCGATTAAAGTACCATGTGCAGTGCCGTCAAGCTGTGAATGGGTGTCAATGGAGCCTTCGTGTCCCCCTTCTGCAGAATCTCGAATACTGGTAAGTTCAACTTTAATTGTGCTTTTGAGTACTTTTGTGCAATATATTAAGTAGGTTTGAGATATGGATGAACATATACTATTTTGTTGTGTTAGGGGGTTCGGAGGGTTGGTAGAGCGCATTGTTGTTTAGCACCCACGATGTCTCAAGACCATCGTCAATTAGACAACAGTCTCATCTGCATAGTCATATTGCCATTGATACAGTCCAATCCCTCTATCAGCATTCCGGTGCTGCAAGGTGCTGTCCGGGCGAGTTATCACTTCAAACCTTCCTACAAAAAGGTGTGGATGGCGAAACAGAAGGCAATTGCACAGATCTATGGGATTGGGAAGAGTCATACAACAAGGTGCTGAAGCTGCTTCAGGCACTACAGAGCTGTTTCCCTGGAACCATATGTGACCTACGAGCCGGCCTGTACTACGATGGACACCTTCTCGTCCGCGACTGCATGTTCGACAAAGTCTTCTGGTATTTTCCCTCATGTGTGGAGACATTCAAGCATTGCAAGCCGTTTGTTTCCGTCCATGACACACATCTGTATGGGGGATACGGTGGAGTGTTGCTTATTGTGGTGGCACAAGACGGCAACAGCAACATCCTGCATATTTCTTTTGCCATCGTCGAGTCCGAGAGTACAGAGTCATGGTCGTTCTTCCTTACTAATTTGAGACGCCATGTCATGTCACAAGACGGCCTGCTGGATATATCCGATAGATTGCAGGCCATAAAAGCCGCCCTCAGCTCCGATGATAGTGGGTGGCATCCTCCTATAGCGTTCCATGCTTACTGCATCCGACACATGGCGGCGAATTTTATGGCTCGTTTCAAGTCAGCCGAGAGCAAGAGATACCTCATAAATGCTGCGTATAGTCCTAGCAATGCTGGGTATGACTGGTACATAGATGCATTGAGAGGAGTTTTTCCGGCGATGGCATATTGGGCTGGTCGTTTCAACAAGGAGATATGGTTGTAGCATTACAACAGTGGGCAACAGTTTGGTCATATGATGACAAATCTGTCAGAGTGCATCAATGCAGTTCTGAAGGGGACACGATACTTGCCGATCTACGCCATCTTGCACATCACGTACGAAAGACTTCAGAGGTTGTTTGTGACGAAAGACAGTGAGGCGTATTCACAGATAGCGGCCAGATGCCGCTTCTCCCAGAGGCTCATGGCAGCCACTAAGAAGAATAGAGAAGGTATCCCGAAGATGCGTGTCACTCATTGTGAAGTCACAGAGGCACCCCCAATTGGGGCCCCGTGTGCGCATAGGCCTAGGTGGTACGCCACGTCCTGCAGGGTGATCGTGACCTCATCCAATGGAAGATGAAACGTGTGCGTCTCTGGACGCCACGCTCTACGAATGTCGAAATTAGGGAATTGTCAAAAGTGAACTCCCTGAGGGGCACGGTGTCGCCGAATCCAGCCTCAGTTAGATACAGGACGATGGCATCCGATGGAGGAAGGGTATAACTCACTCGCCGCGGCGGTAGAAGGCAAGACCTCTAAAGAATAAAAAAAATTTAGACTTATAGGAAAATAATTTTAAATTTTTGGTTTATTAAATTCTTAAACGCTTTTCTAACTCATTAGATTAATTTAATATGATATATAAAACATTAAATTTAAATAAATAGTCATTTCTAACTTACAACTAGTTCGACTTAAGAACATATTTTTATGTTTTTAACCTAAATTACATATTACATACTAAATGGAACCTAAGTAGAATGATATAAGTAGTAACAACTTAGAGCAAGTAAAACAGAGTTCCAAACTAATAATTATGTCCTAACAATCTTCCATAAGCAAAAAAGAATTCCAAATTTTTACTAGAGACCTACTGCTAAAACTACAAATTATGTTTTAGTTCTTCGCGACTACTTTAATCATGGCCACATTCAAAAAAAATTTCCATACAGGATTAAACGAGAATTAAACAAAACAAAACTAACCTCAAAGTCGGCAGTCCCAACGTAATGCGATGTCTCATTCAGCCTGTTGATGTCTCCGTCGTTCCCCGCCTGACACGCCATCGCAGTATCAATCGATAATATGGTCAGAAAGGGATAATAGAGAAGAAAAAGTGGGTTGACAAGGTCAAAGTGGAGTGCATAACGCGCTTTGAACAACATATATTTATAGGCGTCAACAGGCCTTATCTCCTTTACACTATAAATAAGATAAGACTAGGGTATTTATTTCGGTAAATATTTTTTAAATTATTTATTTTAATAATTATTATAATTATTTTATTTATAAAAATAAAAAATCCTTTATTTAAAGGTGTAGGTAGCTGAAATCACCAAAAATTTATTTTGATCTTCCAAAAATGGAAATCTTCGGTCTCCACTAACCTACCTTCAAAAGAAAAATACAAATAAGGCAAAACAATAATACAATCTATAAAATAAGAGTACATAAATACAACATAAAGTAATTTAGTATTTATTGTTCTTTATATTTAATAATTTAATAGGTATTTATTTTAAGGTTAACAAAATGTTTCAAAAATTTAATTCCAAAAAATATTGTTGCGTGTGTGTTTTTGTTAGATTATTTAATTCCAAAATACCATCTACGTATCTACATATTTATTTTATCATCATTAATGATTAATTAATTAACTTAATAAAAACTTGATAATTAACATGGGAACATCAACATTCATGAATAAGTTTATGTCAACAATTAGACATGATAAAATTGTAAAATGTTTTAACTATTCATTTAATTAAATTATTTTTTTAATATCATTTAAACAATAAACGTGAAAAATATTTTTTCACTAAAATTGTAATACACAATTGAATATGAGAAAAAAAAATCAATCTTTCTCAACCAATAATTGATTCTTATTTATCTTCTTTTTTTAATTTCTCTTTCATATATCATTAACTTTTGTCTATTCATTATTTTCTAACATTATTAATTAAAGAATTTAATTATTAACAAAATCTATTGAATATATGCAATTTTTGACACAAATAATATTTAAAAATTAAAGATATTTTAGTTAGAGATGAGATTGAAGGTCTAACTTTTACAGGGAAAAAAAATGAAGAAGGTAAAAAATATGGAGAAAAGAAACCGACCTATTGTTTTGAACAGTATAAAAAGTAAAAAGAATGCTCTTCTACTCTGCATCAATAAAATCTTGATCACACAACACAGAGAGATATCTATCGATGATGGCAACAGCGGTTTCTGCATGCGAAAGCAAGATCAACCGCAAACCCGCTTCCCCCTTCTTCTCCAAATCGGAGATCGAAGCAGCGAAGCAACTCATACAACTCAGTAGCAGCGGTGACGAAGAACAACAACAATACGATCATCATCATCAAAGCATGAGCAACAACAGCTGCAGCTACAGCGTGGTTCAGGGGACCAATAATAGCGGCGGTTGCGATGTTGTTTCGTCCGCCGCAGCGGTGGATGAAGAAGAAGATGAAAGCAGGTTGCTTCCGACGAGGAAGAACAAGAGGTACCGGTTCCTTGAGGATTTGTACAGCGTTACAGTTCCTATTGTTAAATCCAAGAAGAAGAAGACATCAATTAAGAGCAGAAAGTGATAATCCATGACTCCATGTTATTAATATTAACATCTTCACATGTGCAGTGTTACAATAATAATAACAATAATAAGCTAACTTTCTATCAAAGTTTGTATATATTACTGTTACTGTTATTATCTATTGAGAATAGGAATATCGTTTCATGTTTTGGTTTCTGGAAGCCTCTAGAATTTTCTCGTTTATTACCATGGAGTATTCAATATTCAATATATGTATACTATAAATCGATCGAGTACAATTAAAAATTAAAGGAGATTCCAACTATAGAATCTCTCTCCCTCGCAGATGGTGAAGATCTAGCGAAACATGGATTCCACTAAGTAGCTATAGTTATTATTCATTGAATATAATAATAATAACACTGCGGCTTTGGAATTGAGGTCTGATTTTGAGAAATCAATTCGGGTTGCGATTTTAGGACAATACAGGGTAATTGGGGTTTTCAAAATTCCAATTTTGAGCACAGAAAATCGAATGGGGGTGGGTGTTATTGTTTCGTAGAAGCAATAGTATTATGATCGTCGCGCGCAAGAGTTCATGGCATTCAGTAAGTAGGACATAAAATGTTAAAAACAAGATATAAAAAACGGAAATATAAAATTTAGTATTTTGTATTTTATTTAATGATAAATTAAAAAATTATAAAAAATTAATTTATTTATATTTTATATTTAATAAATTTAAAAAAAATAAAACAATAAAAAATATAATTATAAAAAATTAATAAAAATAATAATAAATAAGTGATTGTTTTGTTAATATTTTTGTATTTTTTTTTAGAATAAATATAAAATATATTAGTTTAATATATTTAGATATAATGTTTTTGTTTATATTTTATTTATTAAATATAATTTTTTTTTATATTTTTATTTTATTATTTTATTTTTGTAAACAAACACAGCCTAAGTACTTTACATGCCAAATGTAGTGGTTTTGTTTGTCAAGATTTAGTTTAGCTTATTTTGATGGTTAACTAATAGTTAGTTAATAAAATAATCAGTTTGCTACATATTTAAGCAATATTGTTATGTAAGTTTAACCAAGTAGATTTAACATTAACAAAAATTACTTTTATTAAAAAGAGTGTGATTACACATGCACACATCATTTTTTCAACTAAGTTATTTTTCGCATTCTTCCTCTTTCTTTTTCTCATTCTTCTTGTTCTCCTTCTTTTTTTTCATCCCGTATTTTTTTCTCACTGTTATTCTTTTATTATTGCTATTGTTGTTATTGCAGTAAAAAGTGAGGAGAAAGAATTTTGAATTATGCAGGACAACGAGTCCAAATACACTTTAATTCACTCAAAAATGAATCAAAATTATATAATAATTGTGACACAATTAACTTAAAAAAAAGAGAAGTAAAAAATAATGATAAAGAATCTGCAGGTTTGATAAAGAATCTGTAGAAAATAATGGATGTTAATAATAATAGATTTTCCATATAAACTTAAAGTTTTTTGCATGTGAATTTCAAGTTCAACTCAGGAGAATTTAGCTACAACAGACGAAAAGATTTTTAAAAAGGCCTTTTAAAAAAAAGAGTATATATATTCATGGTATCTTATATTAAATTCATAATTCATATCAAAACAATTTGAGAGATTTTATTTTATGGGATTGTGAAGGTTGATCAAATACTTTTTTCTCTGCCTTTGTAGAATATTTGAGAAATATTCATTATATTCATTTTTTCTTGTTATGTTTTTTCTATTCAATTTTACTGGTTTTCTAATACCTTGTCCAAGAGCTAAACTCAAATTTAATATACAAATTGTGTTAAATTTGAGTAAATTAAGAAGAATTTTGAGAAAATGAAATAAGAAGGAGATGGTGAAGAAGAAAAAGATGAAAAAGAAGAAGAAGAAGCAGTAGAAGATGAGGAGAAAGAGTTTTGAATTGTGCAGGACAATGAGTCCAAATGCACCTTAATTCACTCATAAATGAACTGAAATTACATAACAATTGTGACACAATTAACTAAAAAATGAGTATAAATTTACCATAATAATTGCGACACATAAACTCAGTTTAAAAACAAGCACATATAACACCCCGATTTTCCATATAATTATTCTCAAAAATTCTGTGACGAGAAATTTGATAAATATCTGAGAATCACCTCATCATAAAATAATAAGGCAGATTTAGACTTGATAAGCGAAAAGAATAGATATATCATGTGAGATAAAAACGTATCCTAAGCTAAAAATCGTACCAAACAAACTCCACCCTTTCATAATCAAACCGATTTTTCACCATTATAAAGTCACAGTTTTCTTTTTCCTTTCTCCACATACTTCTATCAAACATCACAAACACTATGTCTTTAATTATTCATTATGAATTAATTAAAGGAAAGTATAAATATATCATTAAGATTATTCAATTATGAACCAACACACATTAAATAATTTTTTTTCGGTTCAACCAAACCATAGACATACCCATCATCAGGAACCTAAGCATGATTAAAGCCCTAATCTTCTTCATCCTTCTTATGGAAAATGAAACAGAGAGAAACCCCCAACCAAGGTTACACTTTTTGGTTTTCTCATGTGATGATGGACCCTGGTTAGGTGTTTTCTGGAGGAGGAACCACACAACTCTCTTCATCACCTCATTTCACTTCTTCTTCTCTTATTTATATGTCCACCACTTCTTTCGGGTCTTCTTTTTCAAATGCAAAAATAGAATCAGGAATGAGAAAGCAGGAGAACAACACTGGGAGTAGGAGTGACGCCAAAAGGAAGTTAAGGAGGAGTGTTTCCAATTTTTCTGGTTCTCCATCAATTAGAGTAGCAAAAGGAGCAGAGTGATGGCATGAGATGGGGCTGACCGAAGCTGAAAGGGATGACCGAAGCTGAGGAGGCACACCCATCTATTTTTTATTTTTCTCTATTGATTCTGTTAGAATGGTTCCAAATCACAAGCAAGGAAGGAGTCTTGTTAAGAGCAACAAGCAAGCAAAATTCCCATATTTATGTTCATCAAAGAAGGTAAGGGATAGGATAGATAGAATATTATGTTTTCTATTGTGTGTGCTTGTGATGATTGATGGTTCATTATGTGCTTGATTGATGAGGAGTGCATATTGAATTTTTGTTATGATACAATGCAGAAAAGTGAACGTTTAATTATATATGTGCACTTGTAAAAAGGTGAATTGAAGAGTCTGAACTCTTGGGGCTGTGCTAATCACTCTAACAACTTTGATTAGTTAAAAGAAAGATAGAATTATGGTTTTAGAGGAATTTTAGGCTTAGATATAAAATTTGGTATGTGAGGTTCTTAAATTACTTAAGGCAGAATTTTTTCATATTTGGCAGCGACTTAAAATGAATTCTGGGAGTAGTCCAGACCACCATTTTAGATGAAATTATTTTTTTGTAAAACCTTGGTGTGTCTTGAATGTTTCATAAAAATTTAAAGAAATTTGTCCAAGTGATTTGGGATATATGAATTTTTGAATCTTGGTAGTTGCTGTTGAATTTTTTGATTTTTCAGTTCTACAATGTCATCTTCTAACTACTAGAACTTTCGATTTACTCAACATATTAAGTTGCTATAAAAAATATTTTGTTCTGTAAGTCTATTTTAGTTGAGTATAAGTTTCATGTTCATAGCTATTTTGTAGACTTGATTAAGTCTTTTGGAAGCTGGGTTGCTTGCTAGGAATTCTGAACTGATTTATGAAAACAGGCCATCACTTTCAATTAATAATTAATTAATCAAATAAAGTGATATGAATCTGAAACTTATTTGATCTAAAACTTAGGGTTGTTGAGTATAATCTCACCAAAATTTAGAAGCAACGGATTAGAATTGAAATTATTGTGGATTTTATAAAAACATTGATGCTTGTTGTTTTTCTGAATCCTTATGAGTGCAGTAGCAGAATTTTAAAACTTTGTATGAAATTCAATTCTAATATAAATGCAGTAAAACTAATTCAAATTAAATATTAGGATCTCTAGAATGACCTTACCAAAAGAGATAGTTCGTGCGTAAGCTTTCACAACATAAAAACCACATAACAAGACAACAATGTGCTATTCCAAAAATCTAGAATAATAGTCTCAATTTTTCTTCAATAGCTAGCATTAGACTGTCCAGAAAAATATGATTCTTAGTTCTTTAGAAACTTGTGTTCGATACAAATGCGTGGACATAAAGATTGTGTGAATTTGAGTCCGTTTGTTATATCGATTATTAAATAAAAGACTGGTCACTAGGGAGGTATTAGGCTAAACAAGTGAGGAAATGGATAAGAATGTAAGTTGTCCCTATAAATGTTTAAAGTTAAAAGGTGATGCGGATGTATGTTTAGTAATATGGTGATGCGGAGGTATGCATATCTATAAGGTGATACGGAGGTATGATGAAAAGAAAGGAAATGAGAAATAATGAATCAAAGAGATAATTGAAAATTGTAATTATTCATGAGAATTGTATGTTTGAATGTGCCTTTGTGCCAAACTGCTAATGCGAAAGTACCTGCTTAACTGATAGTCTAAGGTTGCTAATGCGAAATGTCCGCCTAACTGATAGCCATAATGAAAAAGATAATTGAGAATTGTTTGTTTTGTTGGGCCTTTATGCCAAATTGCTAATACAGAAGTGTCCGCCTAACTGATAGCCCTACTTTGCTAATGCGGAAATGTTCGCCTAACTAATATTCCATTTCTTACTGTGATGCAGATAGAAATGTTGTTGTAAAGTGACCTAACTAAGACAGGTAATCGTGATGCTAAGACATCCTAACTGACATGGATTCGCCAATGATGATACCAATGTGCCTGACTGACACAGTAGAGAAACCATATTCAGGGTTCGTTCCGAGTAACGTCGGGTTGCGGGTAGACAACTGACGCATGAGCTCATGACTTGCGCTGGGAATATGCATGCATCATAAATTCTTTGCGCATTTTATTGTAATTGTTTATTGTTCATTCTTTCTACTATGTGCTATCTTCTTCTTGTTAAATTTTTATTCTCTAATTCTTGTCTGTATTTTTAAAATTATATAATTTACAATTTCTCCAAAGTTTATAATAAGATAGTAAAATTAGGAATAACAGTTATAGAGAATAGCATAAAAAGCGACGTCGATCCCAAAGGAAGACACCACGAAAGAGTTATGTCAGAGCCTGCAATACGGGAATAGTCGAGAGACTTAGTAAGCGAGTCATTACGTTAGATTTATAACCCTAGGTCTTACGAGAGGGGTAGGTTTTCCGCGCTACACCTTATTGAGAACCATATAGGTTCTCATCCCTTCCTTTTTCCTTTTCCCCACAGATGGAGGATTTTGACTTGACTGCTGCCACCGGAGTTCTATCCAGAGAGGTACCAGAGGAGCATGTATTTTCGAACCCTACAGGAGATGCTTGAGACTAGTCCCGAGACGATGTCTGCTTACTTGTTCCCCAATGGTGGAAAGAACGTAGGATAGATAGTCTTTGTTCCTTAGACGTTGCCTTCCCTCACCTTTGTAGCATTTTTGAGGGGTAGGACTTGATACTTTCTTTTCTTTTGTTAGTCCGGGTACCAGCTTAAGGGTTTTCTATATGAACCAGGTATCTGGAAAGTTGTCAGTTGTTTATACGTATATATATATATAATGTATATCTAAGTATGTCAAGTTTGTGTGAACTAACTTGAGATATATATATGTATGAGAGTTTTCTGTAATCTTGTTACTAATTTAATTTTGCTATTAGTTTGGTATTTATTTTATATTGTATATCTTTGATGATATTTTTTTATTGCTGCTAATGGGTTTGTCAAGAAGAGCATATGATAAAAATAAGCTAACATACACGATTCCGTTAGTACGAAAGGCTCATATGTAGTAAATAGCATCGAGTCTAGAGTTTTATAGGGCTACTGAGAAGTAACACCTGACGACTGGCAGTGATCCAGACCTGCTAGAAATTGGATTGTTACAACTTAAAATCAGAGCAGTTCGTTCCTAATAGAGCCTGGGAATGGACTGACTATGCTTCGTTACATACTCAGCTTTTTGTTTTCTCATGCTGTTAGGGTATCTTCGTTGATACATTTAGCATGATCGTCTACGAGCGCTTGTTCAAAAATTATTCACACTTGACCTGATATGTTAAGACTGATCACCTTGATGTAGATTGTTGGGAATGAATAAGACCTCAATGACTGTGAGTAGACGAACTTATCAATATAGGATTTCTTGCAACACATGCGATTAGCAGATATACTGCCATCATAAAACTTTTAAACGCTGATGACCACATTTGTGTGGGACGCATATGCTGTACTTAGAAGTACGGTTGACTGTTAAATGCTGGGATAGGAATAGTATGAGAATGGTAACGATGAATCCAAGACAGCTCGATGTGAGTGATGCACAGTGGAAGCGTGGTGACACGAGATACGAACGTGAAGAGTTTCCATCGACTTCGCTTATGGATGACCTTAGGATCGAACTCCTTTCCGTGTAACATGAGTAATGCCTTAATATAGTACCATAGTTAGGACATGTTCTTCTTAAGAATTTTCAATCCTTAGGTATACTCGAAGTTTCGAGGGTAAAACTTTTTGTAATGTGGATAGGATATAACACCCCAATTCTCCACATAATTATTCTTAGAAATTCTGGGATGAGAAATTTGATAAATATCTGAGAATCACCTCATCATAAAATAATAAGACGGATTTAGACTTGATAAGCGAAAAGAATAGATATACCATATGAGATAAAAATGTATCCTAAGCTAAAAATCATACCAAACAAACTTAACCCTTT
This sequence comes from Arachis hypogaea, assembly GCF_003086295.3. NCBI lineage: Eukaryota > Viridiplantae > Streptophyta > Magnoliopsida > Fabales > Fabaceae > Arachis > Arachis hypogaea. Next base: position 141,011,082 of record NC_092048.1, read on the forward strand.
CATAATCAAACCGGTTTTTCTCCATTATAAAGTCACAGTTTTCTTTTTTCTTTCTCCACATTTTTTTATCAAACATCACAAACACTATGTCTTTAATTATTCATTATGAATTAATTAAAGAAAAGTATAAATATATCATTAAGATTATTCAAATATGAACCAACACATATTAAACAATTTTTTTCGATTCAACCGAACCATAGGCATACCTATCATCAAGAACCTAATCATGATTAAAGCCCTAATCTTCTTCATCCTTTCTTTGAAAAAATGAAAAGAGAAACCCCCAACCAAGGTTATACCTCTTAGTTTCCTCGTGTGATGATGGGCCCTGGTTAGGTGTTCTCTGGAGGAGGAACCACGCAACTCTCTTCACCACCTCATCCCACTTCTTCTTCTCCTATTTATATGTCCACCGCTTCTTATGGGTCTTCTTCTTCAAATGCAAAAATAGAATCAGGAACGAGAGAGCAGGAGAACAACAGAGGAAGTAGGAGTGATGCCAAAAGAAAGTTAAGGAGGAGTCTTTCCAATTCTTCTTGTTCTCCAGCAATCAGAGCAACAAGAAGAGCAGAGTGATGGCATGAGATGGAGCTGACCGAAGCTAAGGAGGCACACCCATCTATTTTTTATTTTTCTCTGCTGATTTTGTTATAACGGTTGCAAATCACAAGCAGGGAAGGAGTCTTGTTCAAAGCAACAAGCGAGCAAAATTTCCGTATTTGTGTTCATCAAAGAAAGTAAGGGATAGGATAGATAGAATATTATGTTTGCTGCTACGTGTACTTGTGATGATTTATGGTTCATTATGTGCTTGATTGATGAGTAGTGCATATTGAATTTCTATTATGATACGATGCAGAAAGTCAACGTTTAATTATGTATGTGCACTTGTAAAAATGTGAATTGATGAGTCTGAGCTCTTAGGACTGTGCTAATCACTCTAGTAACTTTGATTAGTCAAAAGAAAGATAGAATTATGATTTTAGATGAATTTTAGGCTTAGATATAAAATTTGGTATGTGAGGTTGTTAAATTACTTAATGCAGAATTTCTGCATATTTGGCAACGACTTAAAATAAATAATGGGAGCAGTCTAGACTACTTTTTTGAATGAAATTGTTTTTTGTAGTTGCTGTTGAATTTTCTGGTTTTTCGGTTCTGCAGTGTCATCTTCTAACCAATAGAAATTTCGATTTAATTAACATATTAAGTTGCTACTAAAGAAATTTTGAAGGTCTGTAAGTCTATTTTGATTGAGTACAAATTTCATGTTCATAGCTATTTTGTAGACTTAATTAAGTCTCTTGAAAGTTGGGTTGCTTGCTGGGAATTCTGAATTGATTTATGAAAATAGGGAATCACTTCCAATTGACAATTAATTAATCAAATAAAGTAATATAAATCTGAAACTTATTTGATCTGAAACTTAGGGGTGTTGAGTGTAATCTCACCAAAATTTAGAAGCAACAGATTAGAATTGTAATTATTATGAATTTTATAAAACACTGTTCCTTGTTATTTTTCTGAATCCTTATGAGTGTAGTAGCAGAATTTTAAAACTTTGTATAAATATCAATTCTAATCTAAATAAAGTAAAACCTAATTCAAATTAAAGATTAGGATCTCTAGAATGACATTACTAAGAGAGATAGTCCGTGCGTAAGCTTTCGCAACATAAAAATCACATAACAAGACAGCAAGGTGCTGTTCCAAAAATCTAGAAAGGAAATGAGAATCAATGTTGAGTAATATGGTGATGTGGAGGTATGCTTAGTTATGTGGTGATGCGGAGGTATACATATTTATAAGGTGATGTGGAGGTATGATGAAAAGAAAGGAAATGAGAATCAATGAATCAAATATATAATTAAAAATGGATAATTATTCCTGAGAATTATATGTTTGAATGAGTCTTTGGGCCAAACTGCTAATGCAGAAGTGCTTGCCTAACTGATAGGCTAAGGTTGCTAATGCGGGAATATCCGCCTAACTGAGAGCTATAATGAAGAAGATAATTGAGAATTGTTTGTTTTACTGGGCCTTTATGCCAAATTGTTAATGCGGAAGTACCCGCGTAATTGATAGCCTAAGGTTGCTAATGCGGGAATGTTCGGCTAACTGATAGCCCGTTTCTTACTGTGATGCACATAGAAATGTTATTATAAAGAAGCTTAACTCACACGGGTAACTGTGATGCCAATGTATCCTAACTAACATGGGTTCGCCCATGATGATACCAATGTGCTTGACTTATGTAACACCCTAATATTCAAATCCTTATGCTCAAGTCATAAGTGAATGATATTACGGTGGTACGACTCTCAGGCGGATTTTTAATATATAAATATAGGTAAATTCGAAAGGAGTATTAATCGAGAAGCCTGAAAAGAGTAGAAATAAAATCGCGAAGACGTATCACTCACGTTTCGATAACAAAAAAATAAAACGTGAAGCCGAAAGCGATATACGGACAAGGCATAAAGGAGATTAAGAGATAGATAACAGATAGATATATATAACATAAGTAAATAGCCACTAGTCGCGACCCACGAAGTTTAGGCCGGCTAGGGTACAGTATGAAAGTAGTTGACAACAGTATATCCTAATCTCTCCCAAAGGAAACATGAGAGCCTCTATAGGCAACTTCAAAAGAGTTCAATACATAATATAATCTTTTCAAAACAAAGGTGGGGAGATTCTAAGCAAAACACAAAGTAGATAAAATAAAGATCTTCGCCGTCTCTCAGACGAACCACATCTCACTTCTGAGCACCTGGACCTGTATCTGAAAAACAAGAGATATATACGGAATGAGAACCCCGGGCCCATGGGTTCCCAGTACGATAAAAGTGCCAAATAAATACAATGCAGTGCAATAAAAACTCGTTAAGCATCCTAAACTCCTTTTCACCAAATATCCAGCCTAGATTCTCACTAATCCATGAATAGGCAACTGTCGTAAGGGGATACTAAATCTAGTTCATGTTACACATGTTTCCCAACTTGCTGACTCTTCCACGAATCAGACTCAGAATCATAAGCAAAACCATCACCAGTTGTTCTGCCTCAGCAATTCTATATCAATACATCATACCCTCACATGGAGCTAGTGAAACCACATCACAGCGTCTACCCAAGGAGCTCAAATTATCTCATCAAGAACAGCCCTCAACATCCACCGACACCAACATGAGGGATCTCTTAGTTGTACAAACACAAGAAATACAGGCAAGTAATACACAAATAAGGTAGAAGTAGAACAAGTAGCACATAATAAGGTAACATAGCATATATGATGTAGAAATCCAAAACAAATAGGCAAACCCAAACAATTCAAACATATGCAAATGATGTATGCCTGTCCTATGGCTGATGATATCATCTGTCGGTTATATAGCCAACCCGACATGTCCTGGTAGCTAACCATTGGACAGAAATACCCCTTGCGGAGCATTGCGAAGCAAGTAGGTTTGAGCTACAACCCCCTTGCTACTACCTGCTCAACCCAGAGCCAATGGAACAACCACTACTGCGGCTACTACCCAGGCGGGTGTTTAAAAGCTCAACTTGGAGCGAGTGGATTCACCACTACTACCGCTACTACCCAGGCGTCACAATCTCTAACCTGGAGCAAGTGGGATGAACCACAACCCTTGCTACTGCCCAGGATCTCAGAATATACATACGTTCAGTTTAAAAGCAATCCTCATTGTTATCAAATCTCAAACATTAACCTGGAGTAAGCGGGACGAACCACCACCCCTTACTACTACCCAGGTATCACAAATACGTTCATTCAAAACTCCATAATTAAACTCATTTATCATAAACATTCTCATACCCCGAGCAAGTGGACAACGCCACTGCCTACTACCCAGTTTCACACATCACATTTCAACATTTTTCATTATTATCCATTTTAACACATTCATTCATAATCATATATGCATTTATACTCAGCCATAATCAATAATGGCTTTGCCATAACCCGGCAATAACTCAGCCATTCGGCTCATGGTTCAATCAAGAACCAGCCATTTATCAATAAATATAGCCCTTCGGCTCATGGCATACACGGTACTTCCACCGTCATCCTCCATATCTCATATAATCATTTTTGATCATCATTGATCACAACTTTTCCTCTTGCTTCATTCGTAAGTTACCACATCCACTAGCTCCTTCCTCATTGCTAGGCATATCATAAAGATTTAATACATAAGGGGTGAGATCGGAGGCTTAGAAGTATGAGATTTGGATTTTAAAACTCAAAAATCAACTTTGGCATGAAAACAGGGCCACGCGCACGCGTACTTCACGCGCACGCATGGATGGCCATAGAGCTCATTGACGCGTATGCGTCATACACGTGGACGCGCGGATTGAAACACAGCCAGACGACACGTACGCGTCAGCCACGCATACGCGTGGGTGCATTTGAGCCCCAGGCACAAAACTGGCACAACTCTGGCACAACTCTCGGAAAAATGGATGGGCATTGGGTGCAGCGCATCGACGTGCACGCGCACACCACGCGCACGCGTGGATGGTGCCTTCTTGAAGAACGACGCGTACGCGTCAAGTGCGCTTACGTGTGGAGGGTCATTCTGCTAAAAATTTTTCTAAGTTAAAAGCTGCAGAATTTACAGATTCAACCCCCAATCTTCCGACGGACATAACTTTCTCATTTTAAATCGTTTTTCACCCAATCTTCGAACGACTTGGACATCCTTGATCCAATTTCACTTCTAAATAAGTTTGGCACAAAACAGAAATCCGCAGTTCAAGTTATGTCTCGTCAAAGTATGTCCAAAAATCTTGTTTTCACTCAAAACTGCAAAGTGCCATTTTCAAAACAAGTCATTTCCAACTCTTTTCAAAATCAACCAAAACATGCCAATTTCATCCCTTTTCTTTGAAATTAATCAAAGTATATCAAAATCGACATTAAGCCTCCTCAACTCATACACTAACACATTACCACAATTCACAAAACCGCCATATAACCATTTTTACCCATTTCAAACAAATGGCTAAATTACAAATACATTAACATGTCATACATCCTTCCTCATCCCAATTTCCAACAATACTATTTCCAATCAATCATCATTATATATAATCAATATCATACTCACTATCACATGGTTTCACCCACAAAGCAACCTTAATCATTTCTCAAGCATATATCACAACATACATATCTCTCATGCATCATCATACCATCAAGGCATCAATAATCATGATCACATATATGACCACATAACATACCTCAACCAAAACCAAACATACCTCATCTATACAACTTCTCCCAAAATTACCAAATTCCACACTTCAACTCCTCAAACCTTATTATTCAATAACCAACCCAATCATTCATATATTCATTATCTGAAATTCATCCAATCACTTGTGTCATCATACAATGCACACATCAACTTACCTTCCTTACCTCTTTCCGGCCTCCGGCCCAAGATTCATGGCCTCCGGCCCAAGTTCACAATTTAAATACATAAACCACAAATCAATACTCATTACCAATACATCAAATTCTCAATACACCAAGCATACAAGACCACACAATTTTCAACCAAATCATTAATTCACATTACATACCAACTATGCATATTAGCACCAACCATTTACATAATCTAAACTTAATCCTAGGGGCATCTAGCCTAGGAATTCTCATCACACCACACAGTACTTAAATGAAACTTAAACCGTACCTCTTGTAGCCAAACCAATTGAGCCTCTTCTATGGAAGTCTCCACCAACCCTTAGCTCCAAGCCTCACCAAAGCTCCACAAGCAACACCAACTTCCCAATTGTGCATCAAAATCACCAAATACACTAACATAACCAATTTCACATACATACATCAACCTAAGGCTCATAAAAATGACGGTTTGAGCACTTCTTACCTCAGCCCATATGAAGTAGGGATAGAACCCACTTAGAATCTATGTTGGAGTATCCCTAAATACCCAAAATCACAAGATTTCAATACTAACTACCCAAAAATGTGTAACAGTGGGGAATTTCGAAAACTGAGCATAGATGAATGGAATACTCACCACAAAACTTAGATAGAATTGTAGAGGATGAGAAGAGCGATGCGTGGCCGTAAATGGCTCGTCAATCGGAGCTCCGTAGCTCAAGTTATGGTGGTTTGAAGATCAAAGAGAGTTAGGTTTTCTCTCTTCTCTTCTCTCTTCTCAATTCAGCGCCCAACACCCCTTCTTTAGCGCAAAATGAGCTGAAATGCTCATAACTAATGTTTATATATGTTGGGTCTTAGGCCCATATAGGCCCGGTTCACTTATTTTTGTCCGTTGGCCCAATTTTGGACCAAAACCTTTAAGATTAGCGCTCTAAATCGCACTTCTAACATTTCTACCTCCCCTAATTATAATTCCTCATTTCTTAATCCTATTTACTCATAATCAATTTTCTCAGCTGCAGTACCAGACAGGTCTCAGCCGGTACTACCGGTCAAAATTTCACTGCGCGCTTTTACGCAGAAAACTATGTTTTCCGACTCGGAAAAATTCACTGAATCCAAATATCATATTTAAATCATCAAATTCCAATTGCCAAATCTTCCAACCATATTCGCTCCTATTTAACTTATTATTTAATTAATTTTGGTTAGACCGGGTATTACATTCTACCCCCCTAACAGAAATTTTTGCCCTCGAAAATCTCATCCATCACTGCAAGTACGCGAGCGTAGTCTGCCTTTATATCCAACGCATAACAGTTCCAATGTCTTTTTACTCTGCGCGCTTCCGCTGCCGCGCTCTGATTTCTCTATCTCTGAGGGTCTCGGTCATTCGTTCAACGCCGACCAACAGCCTCGTTCCTTACTTTTATCGTCTCATCAACTCACACCTTATTAAATCTTAAATCATGTCATCAATAATATTGCCATCATCGTTAATCATAGCCATCAGCCCACATCACTATAATCAATCAAAGCTTTCTTTGTTTTTAGAATTCAATGAGTTTGGACTAACAAGCTAACAAACTCTTAAGAATCCTCTCTCCTTAATAATCTATAAAAGCTTTCGAGACACATCTCTTTTGTTGAAGTTACTCAGATCAAAAATCATTTTCAAAAACATAACCAACACTCCTTCAAATTTTTGGGAAAAATTTCAACAACACCTCCCCAAAAATTGGAGTTTACCACCCGTCACGGGTTCCCTCAAACCAATCTCAGTACCGCATCAGCATTGCAATTTAAAGGTTTCCAAACTATTCCTCTGAAACTGATCATTATAAATCTTGATCTAAATCCAAGGTCACCATGACCAAACATCATAGCACTCATCTCGCGAACACGACAACTTGCACTCAATCATCATCTAAATTCGATTACGCATCAATGATAATTTCCTTATCTGTTTCAGAACCATCAAGGCTCACAGCCGCAATTAATTCCAATTATCTAGAATCATTATCTGCATAAGCTCACTAAACTTTTAAGTACTCAAAGCATAAAGCATTCCTAATCATACCCCACTTTTCCTTATTATTACCATACTATGCTAACGCTTTAGCAAGCTTCTGCTATGCCACTTTGATTTCTCGTCAAGTATTAGTTCCATCACTTATTTCTTCAAGTACTAAACCACAACTTAACTTGACTGACAATTCAAATCAACGTTTCCAAATCCATCATTTAGGACCATCCCTTATCTATTTAAATCAAAGGAACTAAAAGTCACGGGTTCAATCCATTTTACCAAAAGTCCAGAAATCAACCAACTACATAACAAACACAACACATCATTCTCAACAGAAAATTATTTACATCACAGGCATTTATCCATTGTATTAAGGCAAATCCTTACTCGGACCATTCGGTTTGCTTCTCAGTCTAATATTAAGCTCGACATTGCCAGTTTTACTGTACATGCGGTATTATAAAATCACGCACTATCCTTTAAGCTTGATCATTGCAATTACCTCAATCTTACTGTCGCAATCAGCCCGCATCCTGACCCTCTCCTTGTTGGCAATTTCTTGATACATGCCCTGGTAACCCGCACTTGTAACATACATCGAACCCCAATTGGCACGGCCTATTTGGGTGATGACTTCCACATCTCTGACAGCTCGAAACATCAGAAGCAGTCACTGCCCGTTTTCCCTTACCGTTTCTTTGGGACTCCTCACTCGTCACAAAGTTATTCCGTCCTTGGGGAAAGTGTTGTATGTATCCTCTCCCCTTAAACTCTCGACCCCTTGGTGCGAATCCTTGGTTGTGCTCTCTATGACTTCCTTTCTCTGCAACCATCCTCTTCACACACTCTTCAGCAATTCTGCTCTTATTCACCAACTCTGAAAAAGTTCGGATCTCCATTGGTCCCACTGAACTTAAGATGTCGCTCCGGAGTCCTCCTTCATACTTAATGCATTTCCATTCCTCGAAGTCTCCCGGAGCTCCCTGACACATGCGGGAGAACCTAAATAGCTCCTCAAATTTGTCTGTATACTCAGATACGGACATAGCACCTTGCTTCAGCTACAGTAACTCCAATTCCTTGGCAGTCCTGGCAGAAATCGGAAAGTACTTCTTATAGAATTTCACCTGGAAGGCATCCCAAGTGATAGTATCATCCCCCTGCTGCAGGAGGTGTCGGGCCCCTTGCCACCAATGCGATGCTTCCCAAGTAAGCAGATAGGTATCAAATTCAACACACTGCTCCTCGGGTACCAACTGCGCTTGCAACGCTCGCTCCATAGCCTGAAACCAAGTGTCAGCTTCAGTCAAATTGGTGGTTCCCTTGAACTTAGGTGGGTTAACCTTTAAGAAGGTTGCCAGTGTCATTGGGCCCTGAGCTTCACTTCCGCCATTGCCATTATTATTTATCTGCTGCCTAAGAGCCTTCGCAGTGGCCTGCATAGCAGCAACCATATTATTTTACGCCGCCATAAGGTTTACTGGATTATTCGGGTTGATTTCCGGTTCCTGCGTACTAGTACGATCTCTCTCACGTATCCGACCGGGTCCACGAGGCGCCATCTGGTTCCTATACACACCAAACAATTGATATCAAGTTGATCAGTCTCAATATCGGAAGTATAGTGCTTCAAAGTACCAAAGGTACACTCATGGACTTCATGCTAGATGTATCAGTTAGATACCCTAACTAGCACAGGCACAGACTCAGAGTATGCATTGAAGCATAAGCAGTTTCCTCCCTCAGGCTCACGAGGACGAACTGCTCTGATACCATAATGTAACACCCTAATATTCAAATCCTTATGCTCAAGTCATAAGTCAATGATATTACGGTGGTACGACTCTCAGGTGGATTTTTAATATATAAATATAGGTAAATTCAAAAGGAATATTAATCGAGAAGCCTGAAAAGAGTAGAAATAAAATCGTGAAGACGTATCACTCACGTTTCGATAACAAAAAAGATAAAACGTGAAGCCGAAAGCGATATACATACAATGCATAAAAGAGATTAAGAGATAGATAACAGATAGATATATATAACATAAGTAAATAGCCACTAGTCGCGACCCGCGAAGATTAGGCCGGCTAGGGTACAGTATGAAAGTAGTTGACAACAGTATATCCTAATATCTCCCAAAGGAAACATGAGAGCCTCTATAGGCAACTTCAAAAGAGTTCAATACATAATATAATCTTTTCAAAACAAAGGTGGGGAGATTCTAAGCAAAACACAAAGTAGATAAAATAAAGATCTTCGCCGTCTCTCAGACGAACCACATCTCACTTCTGAGCACCTGGACCTGTATCTGAAAAACAAGAGATATATACGGAATGAGAACCCCGGGCCCATGGGTTCCCAGTACGATAAAAGTGCCAAATAAATACAATGCAGTGCAATAAAAACTCGTTAAGCATCCTAAACTCCTTTTCACCAAATATCCAGCCTAGATTCTCACTAATCCATGAATAGGCAACTGTCGTAAGGGGATACTAAATCTAGTTCATGTTACACATGTTTCCCAACTAGCTGACTCTTCCACGAATCAAACTCAGAATCATAAGCAAAACCATCACCAGTTGTTCTGCCTCAGCAATTCTATATCAATACATCATACCCTCACATGGAGCTAGTGAATCCACATCACTGCGTCTACCCAGGGAGCTCAAATTATCTCATCAAGAACAGCCCTCAACATCCACCAACACCAACATGAGGGATCTCTCAGTTGTACAAACACAAGCAATACAGGCAAGTAATACACAAATAAGGTACAAGTAGAACAAGTAGCACATAATCAGGTAACATAGCATATATGATGTAGAAATCCAAAACAAATAGGCAAACCCAAACAATTCAAACATATGCAAATGATGTATGCCTGCCCTATGGCTGATGATATTATCTGTCGGTTATATAGCCAACCCGACATGTCCTGGTAGCTAACCATTAGACAGAAACACCCCTTGCAGAGCAAGTAGGCTTGAGCTACAACCCCCTTACTACTACCCGCTCAATTCAAAGCCAGTGGAACAACCACTACTGCGGCTACTACCCAGGCAGGTGTTTAAAAGCTCAACCTGGAGCGAGTGGATTCACCACTACTATCGCTACTACCCAGGCGTCACAATCTTTTACCTGGAGCAAGTGGGACAAACCACAACCCTTGCTACTGCCCAGGATCTCAGAATATACATTCGTTCAATTTAAAAGCAATCCTCATTGTTATCAAATCTCAAACATTAACCTGGAGTAAGCGGAACGAACCACCACCCCTTACTACTACCTAGGTATCACAAATACGTTCATTCAAAACTCCATAATTAAACTCATTTATCATAAACATTCTCATACATGGAGCAAGTGGACAACGCCATTGCCTACTACCCGGTTTCACACATCACATTTCAACATTTTTCATTATTATCCATTTAACACATTCATTCATTAATCATATATGCATTTATACTCAGCCATAATCAATAATGGCTTTGCCGTAACCCGGCAATAACTCAGCCATCCGGCTCATGGTTCAATCAAGAACCAGCCATTTATCAATAAATATAGCCCTTTGGCTCATGGCATACACGGTACTTCCACCGTCATCCTCCATATCTCATATAATCATCTTTGATCATCATTGATCACTACTTTTCCCCTTGCTTCATTCGTAAGTTACCATATCCCCTAGCTCCTTCCACATTGCTAAGCATATCATAAATATTTAATACATAAGGGGTGAGATCGGAGGCTTAGAAGTATGAGATTTGACTTTTAAAACTCAAAAATCAACTTTGGCATGAAAACAGGGCCACGCGCACGCGCACACCACGCGCACGCGTGGATGGTGCCTTCTTGAAGAACGACGCGTACGCGCCAAGTGCGCCTACGCGTGGAGGGTCATTCTGCTAAAAAATTTTCTAAGTTAAAAGCTGCAGAATTCACAGATTCAACCCTCAATCTTCCGACGGACATAACTTTCTCATTTTAAATCGTTTTTTGCGCGTTCTTCGAACGACATGGACATCCTGGATCCAATTTCACTTCTAAACAAATTTGGCACAAAACAGAAATCTGCAGTCCAAGTTATGTCCCCTCAAAGTATGCCCAAAAATCATGTTTTCACTCAAAACCGCAAAGTGCCATTTTCAAAACAAGCCATTTCCAACTCTTTTCAAAATCAACCAAAACATGCCAATTTCATCCCTTTTCTTTGAAATTAATCAAAGTATATCAAAATCGACATTAAGCTTCCTCAACTCATACACTAACACATTATCACAATTCACAAAACCGCCATATAACTATTTTTACGCATTCCAAACAAATGGCTAAATTACAAACACATTAACATGTCATACATCCTTCCTCATCCCAATTTCCAACAATACTATTTCCAATCAATCATCATTATACATAATCAATATCATACTCACTATCACATGGTTTCACCCACAAATCAACCTTAATCATTTCTCAAGCATATATCACAACATACATATCTCTCATGCATCATCATACCATCAAGGCATCAATAATTATTATGATCACATATATGACCACATAACATACCTCAACCAAAACCAAACATACCTCATCTATACAACTTCACCCAAAATTACCAAATTCCATACTTCAACTCCTCAAACCTTATTATTCAATAACCAATCCAATCATTCATATATTTATTATCTGAAATTCATCCAATCACTTATGTCATCATACATTGCACACATCAACTTACCTTCCTTACCTCTTTCCGGTCTCCGGCCCAAGTTCACAATTTAAATGCATAAACCACAAATCAATACTCATTACCCAATACATCAAATTCTCAATACACCAAGCATACAAGGCCACACAATTTTCAACCCAACCATTAATTCACATTACATACCAACTATGCATATTAGCACCAACCATTTACATAATCCAAACTTAATCCTAGGGACATCTAGCCTAGGAATTCTCATCACACCACACAGTACTTAAATGAAACTTAAACCGTACCTCTTGTAACCAAATCAATTGAGCCTCTTCTATGGAAGTCTCAACCAACCCTTAGCTCCAAGCCTCACCAAAGCTCCACAAGCAACACCAACCTCCCATTTGTGCATCAAAATCAATAAATACACTAACATAACCAATTTCACATACATACATCAACCTAAGGCTCATAAAAATGACAAATCACAAGGGTTTGAGCACTTCTTACCTCAGCCCATATGAAGTAGGGATAGAACCCACTTAGAATCCATGTTGGAGTATCCCTAAACACCCAAAATCACAAGATTTCAATACTAACTACCCAAAAATGTGTAACAATAGGAAATTTCAAAAACTGGGCAGAGATGAATGGAATACTCACCACAAAACTTAGATAGAATTGTAGAGGATGAGAAGAGTGACGCATGGCCGTAAACGGCTCGTCAATCGGAGCTCCGTAGCTTAAGTTATGGTGGTTTGAAGATCAAAGAGAGTTAGGTTTTCTCTCTTCTCTTCTCTCTTCTCATTTCAGCGCCCAACACCCCTTCTTTAGGGCAAAATGAGCTGAAATGCTCATAACTAATGTTTATATATGTTGGGTCTTGGGCCCATCTAGGCTCGGTTCACTTATTTTTGTCCGTTGGCCCAATTTTGGACCAAAACCTTTAAGATTAGCGCTCTAAATCGCACTTCAAATATTTCTACCTCCCCTAATTGTAATTCCTCATTTCTTAATCTTATTTACTCATAATCAATTTTCTCAGCTGCAGTACCAGACAGGTCTCAGCCGGTACTATCGGTCAAAATTCCACTGCGCGCTTTTACGCAAAAAACTATGTTTTTCGACTCGAAAAAATTTACTGAATCCAAATATCATATTTAAATCATCAAATTCCAATTGCCAAATCTTCCAACTATATTCGCTCCTATTTAACTTATTATTTAATTAATTTTGGTTAGACCGGGTATTACAACTTACACAGTAGAGAAACCATATTCGAGGTTCGCTCCGAGTAAAGTCGGGTTGCGGGTAGACAACCGACGCATGAGCTCATGGCCTGGGCTAGGAATAGGCATGCATCATAAATTCTTTGCGCATTTGATTGTGATTGTTTACTGTTCATTCTTCCTGCTATGTGCTATCTGCTTCTTGTTAAATTTTTATTCTCTAATTCTTGTCTGTATTTTTTAAATTATATGATTTCTAATTTCTCCAAAGCTTAGAATAAGATAGTAAAACTCGGAATAACAGTTATAGAGAGTTGCATAAAAAACGACGTCGACCCCAAAGGAAGACGCCACGAAAGAGTTATATCAGAGCCTGCAATACGGGAATAGCTGAGAGACTTAGTAAGCGAGTCATTACGTTAGAATCAGAACCCTAGGTCTTACAAGAGGGATAGGATTTCCGCGCTACACCTTACTGGGAACCATATAGGTTCTCACCCCTTCCTTTTCGCGTTTTCCCACAGATGGAAAATTTTGACTTGGCTGCCGCCACCAGAGTTCTATTTAGAGAGGTATCAAAGAAGCATGTGTTTCGGACCCTACAGAAGATGCTCGAGACTAGTTCTGAGATGATGTCTGCCGACTTGTGCCCTAATGGTGGAAAGAACGTAGGATAGATGGTCTTTGTTCCTTAGACGTTGCCTTCCCTCACTTTTGTAGCATTTTTTAGGGGTAGGACTTGATACTTTCTTTTCATTTGTTTGTCCGGGTACCAGTTTAGGGGTTTTCTATATGAACCAGGTATATGGAAAGTTGTCAGTTGTATATACGTCTATATATATACGTATATCTAAGTACGTCAAGTTTGTGTGAACTAACTTTAGATGTATATATGCATGAGAAATTTCTGTAATCTTGTTGCTAATTTAATTTTGCTGTTAATTTGGTATTTATTTTATATTGTATATCTCTGATGATGTTTTTGGTTGCTGCTAACAGGTTTGTCAAGAAAAACATATGATAAAAATAAGCTAACATATGCAATTCCGTTAGTACGAAAGGCTCATGTAGTAAATAGCATCGAGTATAGAGTTATATAGAGCTACTGAGAAGTAACTCCTAATGACTGGCAGTGATCCGGACTTGCAAAAAATTGGGTCGTTACAGCACACAAACAAGACTGAATCATGAACAAAAACATATCCACAATCAATTTTAGATCACACAACGTCGTTAATATGTTTCTTCTTCTTTGTTGTTTGATATTTTCTCCTCTTTTTTTTGGTTTTATTCCTTTCAAAAGAATAAATAAAAAATAATTTTGAGAAAATGAAATAAGAAGGTGAATATGAAGAAGAAAAAGATGAAAAGAAGAAGAAGACGCAGTAGAAGATGAGGAGAAATAGTTTTGAATTGTGTAGGACAACAAGTCTAAATGCACCTTAATTCACTCAAAAAAGAATCAAAATTACATAATGAATTGCGAAACAATTAACTCAGAAATGAACCAAAATTACATAACAATTGCGACACATTGGTTATATAGAAAGATTTTAGAAAATTTTAAAAAATTCTAAAAGGTGATAGACTATTTTATAAGAATATAGATGTATTTAGAAATATGAAGAGTAGTATATAATAATTTAAAAATATTTTAAAAAATATGATAAGTTATATATTTTTAATGAAATTTTTGAACACACGATCTAGACCGACCGTTGATTAGATTTAATCATAGCCGTCTATTAAAGAGATGGATGACTAATTGATTATAAACAGGAGTGAGAGTTTGAGCTGTAGGTGTGATTTATTTATAACAAATACTTGAGTAATAAAGTATTTTTTCACTAAAAATATCTTTTTTTAATTTTTATCTTTTTTACTAAATATTGAGAATTAAATTAACTTTGTCTTAGTTTAAAATATTAAGTAAGTTCAAATAACAGTACAATAATATTAGAGTGTGTATAAAACTGTAATAATATGATGTACAAATATAATTATTAATTATAAAAAGAATTATTTTGCTTTTTAAATTGTATTGCAATTTAGTCAATATATATTTTTAATAAATATTTTATATTTTACATAAAATAATCGAATTAATAACTTTTATTGTATATCTAAAAAAGAAAAAACAAACATTTTTCTTGGCAAGGGAGGTGTTGGGAAGAATCATCACATTCCAATGTCATTAGACTAACTGTATGTCACTATCACTATTGGTTCAAACTTTCAATTATATATCAGTAATAAAGGTAGCGTTTATTTTTGGAGCAAAATACAGAGAAACATGGACAACTAATATTTAAAATATATTTAGAAGCAGAGATATAAATATAAAACACATTGTTTTTAGAATACTATTTTATATTTTTGTATTCACTTTTTTACGAATAATAATAATAGATATGAAATTTGAGAAGGTGGACACAGACTCTTTTATCAAAATTTTTTCCTTTTTTATTCATAGATATTTTTTTAGAGAAGTGCTAGGAGGCCAGCAGAATTTATAATGTGTAGCCATCAATTAGCCATCATCAATATTTTTAATGGTGTAAGATGACATCTAATGGTGTAGGATTACTTAATTCTATTTTGATAGTTAAGTGCTGACCAAATTTCAATAAAAGTGCTAGCCTCTAGATTTTTCTATTTTTTTATTATTCTACTATTATTTCTTCTTATTTTTTCTAATTTTAACTTCTTCTTTTTATCGTTCATTCAATGGAGACTTAATTAACTCTTCTACTTTATGTTACTCTATTTATTTTTAATTTTGTTACTTTAATAACGTTTTTATCTAATTGGTATATAGACAAATTTTTCTTATAATTTTCTGTACTCCTACATACTCTTATTTTTTATTAAATTAATTTGTACTTGATGTAAAAGATTTAGAATTACATAGCTATTTTAGCCATTTTACATAATATCTTAGTTTTATCTATGTTTATCCATACATAATACAGAACATTACATTATTGTCTTGTTCATCGTATTGTCTCTGTCTTGTCATATCTTATCTTGTCTCAAAAAATAAATGCAGTCTAGAGCTTAGAGTTTAATTTCCAAATTTTAATTAGGTAGAAAGCCAGAAATTGCATTCTAATTCCTAAGGTTTGTTTGAAATGGAAAAGTTCAGATTGGGATATTTGATAAAGATAGGGAACAACACTGTCTTCATAGTGGGCAAGTCCTCGTGATTCTCAATGCCAATGCGAAATATTCATTAGTTAAAGAGCTTTACATAACAAAATGCAAAATGATATGTGTAGTCCAACTTAATTATATCAAGACATCAGTGTATGGAATACTATAAAAATAGACTTTTAAGAATATGTACAGAAAGAAAGAAGACTACTCTTATTTGCCACTCAATAAACTTGTTTCCGGTGTTATAAATATTAAAGTATGTTTAGTTTACGTTTTTATTTTCTATTTTTATTTTTAGTATTTTTTATTTTGTAAAAAAAGTAACAACAATAAAAATAATAAAATTCTATTTTTTTAATTTTTTATAAAATTTAAAAAATAAAAAATACTAAAAATAAAAATATAAACCAAACATAATCCTTTAACCTTTTTTTTTTTAAAAATAATGTATGAGTAGAGTTATTAGTTATGCAGATCGATGATATCTTGCCATGATATAATGTCGTTACAATGAGAACATAAGAATTAGAGAGACAAGAGGTCACTTCTTAGTTATTGATTTAAAATTTAAATGATCGATAAGGTGAGTTTCATAAATCATTAGGTCGTGAATAATGATCGCATTTTCATTTTTCTTTGAGCAGCATTTTTTTTATCAAACACTTCAGCCTATAAATATAAAAAATAGAAATAAGGGTAAAAAATAGAAATAAGTTATTGGAAAAAAATGGTTACATGATTAAACCAAATTGAAGATTGATTCACGAATGAGTCAAAGTATATTTTTATGTAATTCGAACCTATTTGGTTCGAACTAGGTTTCCATATAAATCGAATCTATTTGGTTCGAACTGCTAAGACATAATTCGAACCTATTTGGTTCGAATTACTCACAAATTGGTCCCATCACATAATTCGAACCTAATTGGTTCGAATTACTCATGATTTAGTGCGTCCACTAATTCAAACTGGTTTGAATTACGTTCAATTGGGCTATATAAGGAGTTCGAATCAAGCAAATTCGAACCACTTCTCACTTCCCCTATCCCACAAAATTCCAGAGAAAACGACCCAGATTCGATCCGAGAAATAGTTGAACCGAAGACTCAGCTGATGGGGGACGATCCTGCAAGGCTGTACCGGTTGGACGGGGTTGCTCATATAGCCGGGGTCATCAACGACGAGGTTAGTAGATAGAAAATTTTATACACACGATTTATTTGAGTAAGTGGTTTTGCATGTGGTTTTAGTGGCAGTTTATGTTAGTGGTTTATTGTGATGGTATTGCAAATGGTTTATTTAAGATGTTTTTCATGCGGTTTAGTTGGTGGTTTAGGGTAAGGGGTTTTATGTAAGTGGTTTTATATGCGGTTGTGTTAATGGTTTATGTAAGTGGTTTATGTTAGGTGGTATAGTTAGTGGTTTATTGTAGTGGTATTGCAAATGGTTTACTTTAGTGGTTTTGCATGCGGTTTAGTTGGTGGTTTAGGATAAGTGGTTTTTTGTAAGTGGTTTTATATGCGGTTGTGTTGATGGTTTATGTAAGTGGTTTTATATGTGGTTGTGTTGATGGTTTATGTAAGTGGTATATTGTGTTAGTTTTTTTTTTGTTACCGGTATTGTATGTGGTTCTAATAATGCGGTCAATTTAATGCGCAGCCACAGCGATGCATCAGGAGCATGCGGCAGCAACAAGGCATGCCACTCGATGAGTGTTATGTTCCCTACTTGCAGATGGCCGGGTTGTACCATCTGGCTAGGCTGAACGATAGATGGTTCAGGTTAGATGAGCCCCTTGTCAGCGCCTTCGTCGAGCGGTGGCGTCCTGAGACGCACACCTTCCATATGCCCTTCGGAGAGTGCACGATCACGCTTCAGGACGTGGCGTACTAGTTGGGGTTGGCAGTGGACGGGCGTTATGTCAGCGATTGCCTTACAGATTTCCATATGTATATCGAGGGTGGACGTCCAGCTTAGGTTTGGTTCGAGGAGTTGCTTGGAGTGATTCCTCCTCCGAGCTAGGTTCAGAAGTATGCAGTAAACTGCACCTGGTTCCAGGAGACTTTCGGAGAGTGCCCCGAGGGAGCCGATGAGGAGACTGTATGCCGATTTGCTCGTGCCTATATCATGATGTTGTTAGGCACTCAGCTGTTTGCCGACAAGTCCGGCAACCGCATTCAGGTCTGTTCCTTAGTAATTCGAACCACCTTGGTTCGATTTACAACTTTAAGTAATTCGAACCAATTAGGTTCGAATTATGTGATGCAAACAATTTGTGTGTAATTCGAACCAATAGGGTTCGAATTATGATGTTGAAGTTCGAACCAAATAGGTTCGATTTACGTGGAAATATAGTTCGAACCAAATAGGTTCGAATTACATATAAGTGTGCTTTGGCTCATTTGTGAATCAATCTTTCATTTGGCTTATTCATGTAACAACTTTCCTCTCATGGTTTATTTGTGTTTTTTACCCCAGAAATAATGAACGAGGAATGTTAGGATGCTAGTATTTATAGTGAAAAAAAAAAGTTGATTTGTATTAATTTAAATACAAAGTAAATATAAAAAAAATTAAGGTGTGGTTAGTATTTTTTATTTTCGAAAATTTGTTAAAAAAGAAAGAGACAATACGAGATAAAAATAAAATCTAAAATTTTATTGTTTTCACTAATTTTTTTTTGTAAAATTTTAAAAACAAAAATATTAAGAAAAAATACAAACCAATCACACGCTAACATTTTTAGTTTAATGTTATGGATTTTGTTTTTGGTATAATATCATCATCATCGTCAATTCATAATACTATATAGAATTTAATCTTTTCTAGGTTATCAAAAAATTATTTTTTATTTTATAGAAGAGTTGATTTTTTTTAATTAAAGATCGATAAATACAATTGATATATAGTAGATATTAATTTTCATGGATTTTAGGGCCTGATGGTCATGGTTTGGTTATTTGGGGCCTAACTAGTTGGATCTCTTAGAAAAAGTTTTGATCCGAAAGCACGTTTCATTTTTAGGGCACAACACAGTTGGAAGCGCGGCGGCGTTACAGCACGATAGCACTCTATATATAAACGCAGTGTCTCATCTGAGAAACTTACCTCACTCACTTTGCTGAGAGCTGCGCATCTGATAATCGACATCGAAATCTGCTCCTTCTCGCTCTCTTTAGGTGCGTTATCAATTTTCGTCAATTAAATTTATGCTCTGATCTGCGTGCATTTGACATTGTGGATCTTAATTAATCTACTACGGAGGATATTACAATTCACGTTGCCTTTCTTGTTACTTTGATGGATCTGTTACACTTATGTCATGTTAGATATGCGTTTACGGATTAATTCTTCTTCTATGGTTGAGTTAGGTTAAGATGTCTCACAGGAAATTCGAGCACCCGAGACACGGTTCTCTTGGCTTTCTTCCAAGGAAGCGAGCTTCTCGTCACCGTGGAAAAGGTTATATGCGTCTTTGTGTTTGGTTTTTTTGTTTGAGCTAGTTAGTGAAATTAGCTGAAGTATTTAACCGGTATGTGTGAAAGAGATTTTCGGAAATGATATAACCTTCTACAGTTACATGATTTTGAACGGTTCCTATTTTTTATTTTAAAAGTTAAAAGGTTTATGGCATGTGCATTTGTTGATGCATAATCATTGAATTGCCATTTCATGTTGATGAGTGAAATTGCTTCCAGAAAGAACTGATTAGTTTATCAAGGCTGGAGTCTTTGAAACGGCCCTTCTATCCAAATTCCTCTGTGGGGATTTTTTGGAACGGAACACATAAAGGAGCCAGAGAATTGGCATAGATTTTGCCATAGGCCTTTGGTATGGAAGCATTTCTTCGTCATTGCATGGAGTTGCTGATATGATTATTGTGTTGCAATGTGTAGTTGGAAACACTTTTTTCTTTTATCATATTTGAGGTTATATCTCCTGTGAACTATATACATTTGCACATGTATATTTTCTATTTTTATTTCTAAAATATATTTTTTTCCAATGTTCAAATTTAATATGATTTTCTAATTTCTAATATTGATATTTATAGGAGGGAATATGCTGCATTACTGTGAGTTCATGTTTATTTATATGCATTTGTAGCAAATATCAAATATATTTGACCAACTTTTTATTTGAGCTGGCTAAAAGTAAGCTTTTATAGTTACATAGTTACAGTAGTAACCATGAACTTTATATCAGTCATCAAGCTAAATTTATTTTTTAATGAATTACTTAGATTCCAACCTTAAGAGCTGGTATATATTTCCAGGACTTAACTGTATGGGTTCATTTTTTTCTTCTCTCCAAGCATTTGATATGTGTGGATATTTAATTCTCCATGCTAATATATTTTGCAGGCTTTCAGTTCTGTGATATTTGTTCTTTGTGTACATTAGAAATTTTTATTGCTCCTATTATTGAAAAAGCATTTGGTAGTTAATATAAACGAGTCAAAATCAAATAATTTTTTTCTACTAAGACTGTGATTCATGTATGCTTCTAGGGTTTTAAACAATTTTTATACGTTATTATTTATAATTAATATTTAAGCATTAGTAGAATATGTTGATTACCTTGTTCACTTAAAACATCTTGCAATGGATTGTTAGCTCTCTTGCCCAAGGTAAGTAACTAATGGTACTTCCACCTCACTCTTTTGAGCAAAGGTGTTCCAGGCTATGTTTATTTTGTCTCTTTCTTGCTTCACCTTTACATGAACCTCTTTGCAATCAGAGAGGACTTTTAGTTCAAATATGTATCTGTAATTTTTAATGTCTGAATGTTTTATATCCGAAATTTCTGTAGTTTTTCCTGAAGTGCACTAATCTATGTAATTTTTCACCTGGTTGATGTGGATTGGGTTTCAATGTGTGTTTTATTCGATCCCCCTTACCTAATTTTCTTTTTGCTACTGCAGTGAAGGCTTTCCCAAAAGATGATCCTACTAAACCTTGCAGACTTACTGCCTTCCTGGGTTACAAGGCTGGAATGACCCACATTGTTAGAGAAGTTGAAAAGCCTGGATCAAGTAAGCATGTTATTTTGTTGATGTCTGTAAGTGGTCTCATGATAGCTTCTAGTTAATAATTTTGATAACATGATACTATAGCGAGTGCTCTTGTTAACTATATTGATCAGCTATGGTATTTTGCAGTTATGTAACTTAACATAATTTTCCCAGTCAATATAAAATCTTTATAGTCCACAACCTATTTTTTGTTTAAATAATTTGTTTGAACTTAAATACCATGAACAACTATTTATGAGCTATATCATTTTAGAACAATATGTTGGTTTTCTTTCCTGGCACTTGTAAACATGAATTAAATTTCAATAATATCGCCTTGTTTGATTATGTTTAATTACTAGGTATCTGTATCTGGTGTGGAAAATATTTGGGATGCCTTTTATAATCTTGTTATCCCTGCTTTTATAATCTACTCTTAATTATCACGATATGATCATTTTATGTGGATCTATTATTTTGTTTACCTACTGTGCTTTATCTCTCTCTCTCTCTCTCTGTATTATGGATCGTATTCTATGTAATTACAGAGCTTCATAAGAAGGAGACATGTGAGGCTGTTACCATCATTGAGACCCCTCCATTGGTGGTTGTTGGAGTTGTAGGATATGTGAAGACACCCCGCGGTCTTCGCACTTTGAATACTGTTTGGGCTCAGCATTTAAGTGAGGAAGTCAAGAGGCGATTTTACAAGAACTGGTGCAAATCCAAAAAGAAAGCATTTAACAAGTATTCAAAAAAGTATGAGACTGAGGAGGGGAAGAAAGATATTGAATCCCAACTTGAGAAATTGAAAAAATATGCAACTGTCATTCGCATTCTGGCTCATACACAGGTAAGTCAATTAATTCTATTTGTCTGATATCTTGCATCTTCTCATGTAAACGTTTGATACATTTGGGAAATTTGTGAGAGGTGTCCAGTAAAGTTGAGCGAGTCATACATATACAATGCCTTTGTGGCACTATTCAACCATGACTCGGTAACCCATACATCTTTCTTACATAGCTTACTTTTGATGGTGTCTTTGCCATATGGTGAATAACTCTTCTTAATTAAATAAGTAGTATTTGTTTATGATGTCAGGTTTGTTTGTGTTATCTAAAGGATCTCTCTTTTTTCTTAAATGATTTACAAGCCTCTCCTTCTATGCTCTGACGTGATGTGTTTATGTATTTTTTGGTTTAATGAAGATAAGGAAGTTGAAGGGTCTTAAGCAGAAGAAGGCACATTTGATGGAGATCCAAGTCAATGGTGGGACTATTGCACAGAAAGTGGACTATGCTTATGGCTTCTTTGAGAAGCAAATCCCAGTTGATGCTGTTTTCCAAAAAGATGAGATGATAGACATCATCGGTGTGACCAAGGGTAAAGGTTATGAAGGTGTTGTAACTAGATGGGGTGTCACTCGCCTTCCACGCAAGACACACAGGGGTCTAAGGAAGGTTGCTTGTATTGGTGCTTGGCACCCTGCTCGTGTTTCTTTCACAGTTGCTAGGGCTGGGCAGAATGGATATCATCACCGAACTGAGTTGAATAAAAAGATCTACAAGCTTGGCAAGTCAGGTCAAGAATCACATACTGCCATCACCGAATTTGACAGGACGGAGAAGGAGATTACCCCCATGGGTGGTTTTCCTCATTATGGTGTGGTAAAGGATGATTACATTATGGTCAGGGGATGCTGTGTTGGACCTAAAAAGCGGGTTCTGACTCTTCGTCAGTCACTATTGAAGCAGACCTCTCGTGTGGCTCTTGAGGACATCAAGCTCAAGTTCATCGACACCTCTTCCAAGTTTGGACATGGGCGTTTCCAGACCACTCAAGAGAAGCAGAAGTTTTTCGGTCGCTTGAAGGCCTGATTCGTTGCTGTTGTAGTATTTTTGCTGTTTGTTATATTTATATGATCTATCAGAACATTGGTAGTCCAAAATTAAAATACTAAAAAGGGGGCACTTTTTACAGTGATGTCTTGGCTTGGAACACTAGTTTTTTTTTTTTAAGTTTTGTCTGAATTAATTCGGGTTTTGCATGGATTATAATTAAAATATTAAATTATTTCGAATTACTCGTTCTATTTTATCTTTATTTGGAGAAGTTTTTGTTTATTTTATAAGCTCTGAAGAAGTTTCAAAAATAATTACGGTTAATTTGGTTTAATTTTTTTTGTTTAAAATAAGTATCTTCTTGTTAATGATTTGGTAATTAAAAGATGATCAATTCTTAAATTTCCTATTTTTAAAGTGGGACATGTCGCACATTTATCATCCAGAAACTTCCAACAGTTCCTCAACCATCAATGTTAGTGACTGTTTCGACCCTGTGACCGGTTGCCAACAGGTTGCCCTGATGATGTGTCAGGTAGAGGCTGAGTTGTCAACTCCCCCTCCCTGCAACTGAAACGGCGTCGTTGCCTTGGATTCAAAATCCCCCTCAACATCGTGGTACATTTACTGTAATCTCTTTCTTCTTTTCACTCATTCACTAAAAAGTCCTAACACTTCATCTCCCACCATTGTTTTCCTCCAGAACCATTGCACGAAGCTAGAACGGAACTTTGGCATATTGAAATCTGCGACGAACGTGTGGTGGAGTTAGTTGTTAACTATGTGAGACGGCAGTGAAAGGTTAGTTACTACGTGTGGTGGAGTTAGTTGTTGACTGTGTGAGGCGACAGTGAAATATTAGTTACTTTTTTCGATTTTGACGTTGTTAGTTGAAGAATGTAATTGTTTTCCATGCATGTCTATGAGGGGTGTGAACTGCTTTACGTTCGTATTGATCAGTATGATTAATGGATAAAGTGGTTTTAGAATAAACTCTATTTTTAATTATGGTTTGGTAATGGTAGGGGTTGATAAACGTAGTGAGTATTCTGGACAATAAAATATGTTTGTAATGTTTTTAGTGATGATAATGTTGTTGGCATTATTGTGCATTACGGTAAAACATTAATGATCTGGATTATAAATGTGGCAGATGTCTGTGTTTGTGATCCTTGTATTTAACCATGGCGGAAAGCTTCTAAGAGCTAATGGTAAGCTACATTACTTAGGCGGGAAGGTAGACAAGTTTCCTCTAATGGATATTGATTTCGTAAATAAGAAGGACTTGGAAGAACTTTTCAAAGGTTTGGGGTACTTGACATACAAAGAAATCTACTGACATGACCCAACTGCTATTGAGTTCGAGGATGGTCTGCATGTGCTTTATGGTGACAAGGAGATCAACGATATGTGCGACTTCACCATGAGAAATAATCTGAAGGAGTTCCACCTTTACTTTGAGCATGGAGTGGATATTCCTGTTGTAACTGATGATGAGCCTGTGGTGGAGGAAGTGGATTCTGAAGATGAGGATGTATTGGTGGTGACAGGTTCTGAAAAATCTTCTTCCTTCTCCTATGATTTATACGAGAGTGCTGAAGATGAAGCCTACAAGCCTCCTCCTTCTGGGTATGAGACTGAGAGTTCTGATGACTCTGTTCATGTACAAAGAAAAAAGAAGAAAAATTCAAAGTCTGGCTCACCTAAGACTATGGCCAAGAGAAGGGCCTCCAGGAGATATACTGGTAAGAGGAGGAGGAAACATGTTCTGAATAGGGAAATGGAAATTGGGCCTAGCAGTGGAGATTCAGTGTTAGGCCAAGGCCCGGGTAGTGGAGGCTGTCTTGGGCCGGATCTGGGTAATATGGATGGCCCAGATAGTGTTGGAAATGCGGGGCAAAAGGGGGCTGCAACTGAGGGTGGTGAGGAAGGTGTTGATGGTGCTGACATTGTATATGAATATGAATCTGAGGGTTTTGTGACTCCCGTTTCATCTGATGATGAGAGGGGTCCTAGTGGTCCAGATTTTACTGAGGGGAAAAGATTTGGAGAGGTGCAGTTTAGGCTAGGTATGCATTTTGCAACTATGGAGCAATTTAAAAGAGCACTTAAGGATGTGTTTGTGCAAGATGGAAGGGATTGCATGTACCTGAAGAATGAGCCGGGGAGAGTTAGAGCAGCTTGTGCAGAGGAAGATTGTCCTTGGTTGATTTTTGTGTCCAAGAACTCGGTGACCATGTCTTTTGAGGTCAAGACCTTTCACAGTAAGCACACATGTGGAAGGGACTATGGAAGAAATCTTGTTGATAAAAATTGGGTGGCTAAGAAATTGGGATTGCGACTCAAGACACAACCAAAGTTGACACCTAAGGAGGCCATGCAACATATGAAAGAAGACTATAATGTTCAACTGAATCGGAAGATGATTACAAGAGCAATAAAGCAAGCTAGGGAGACTGTGTTGGGCAGTGAAGGGGCACAGTTTGAAAAACTGAGAGACTACCTGAATGAGATACACAAGAGCAATCCAGGAAGCACAGCACATATGAACACGTTACCCCATCCACAAGGGCCAAACTTGTTTCAGAGGTTGTATATCAGTTTTGATGCTTGCAAAAGAGGGTTCAGGAATGGGTGCAGGCCACTCATTGGGCTCGATGGGTGTTTCTTGAAGGGTTACTACGGAGGCCAACTTCTTTCTGCTGTGACACAAGATGCGAATAATCATGTTTTTGTCATCGCATTTGGGGTAACCAGAGTTGAGAACACTGATAATTGGAAATGGTTTTTGACTTGCCTTCAGGAAGACTTTGGGGGAAGCATGCTATTTGGATGGCATCTGATGTCTGATCAACAGAAGGTGAGTTACGTAGCTACTAGAATAGCCTTTACTATTGTTAGTTTCTGATATGTTAACTGTGTGAGGTACTATTCTGCAAGGTCTTGTGAGGGCAGTCCAAGAGGTGATGCCAAATGCATTTCATAGGAACTGTGTGCTGCATATGTGGAAAAATTGTGAAAAGAGGTTTAGGGACAAACAGGTTAAAGGTTGTGTTTGGGAATTCGCTAGGAGCACAACTCCAGTTCAGTTCAAGGCTGCAATGGATAGGTTGAAAACTGTGAGTAATGGAGCTTGGGAGTACATGAGTAAGTTTGATACTAATGTATGGTGTAGGGCATTTTTCAGTCACTATCCTAAGAATGCTGCTGTGACAAACAATATGTGTGAGTCTTGGAATGCAGTCATTGTGGAGGCTAGGTAGAAACCAATTCTGACACTGTGTGAGGAGCTACGGGTTCATGTTATGAACAAAACGGCTAGACACAAGAGAATTCTAGGGGCATATAAAGGAAGGCTGGCGTGCAACAAATGAAATTGGACAAATGGATTAAGCCACAAAGTCACAAGTGGAATGCTCAATAGTGTGGTGACAATGACAGGGTTGTATTTGAGGTATCCAGGAATACACAGAAGCTTGGTGTTAACCTGAAAAATCAAACCTGCACATGCAACTTATGGCAGCTCACAGGTTAGGTGTATGAATGTCATTCCACTCAATTTTCTGGTAATGCTGTTGTGCTATGGATGATGTTATATTTATGAAATTTTATGAAATTATGTATTGTAGGTGTACCTTGTGTTCATGCTGTTGCAGCAATATCCAGGGTGAAGGTGAAATCCGCTGAGGACTTCGTGTCTCCATTTCTCACTATGGAGACCATAAGGAAGACATATGATATTTGTATCAACCCTGTTCCCAGTGAAGAGTTTTGGGAACCAACTGACCAACTTAAGGCAGATCCACCAAAAATTGTGAGACCTATTGGTAGACCGGTTAAGAGGAGAAAGGAATTAGCTACACTTCCAGCTCCAACTAATGGCAACAAGGTCAGAAGGACCTTCCAGGTTACCTGTAGCAAATGCGAGAAAAGTGGCCACTATTTCAAAACATGTAAGGGAGCACCTAAAAACCCTAACTGGCAACCAAAAATCAGGAGAAATAACAAGGTATGGAATGATTTTAAAGAACATTTGCTTTTCTATCTTTCTTCCAGGGAATATTATAACTTAATTGTAATCTCACATCATTGTTCAGGATGGAACATCTGCCCACACTCACACCAAACCCATGCCTCAGAGACCGAAGCCTACTTTACAGGAAATTAGGGTTAGAACTACCATATTTTACTTTACTATGCTATGGGTGTTTAGACTTACTGATGTTCTTGGCTGTGAAATGCAAAAAAATACTCATAGCTGAGTAAACAATGTCTATTAATCCATAGCCATAGTTGATTACAATTTCATATTGTTTTCTTTCACTACATCCAGAAATTGTATCCATTACAGAACACTGAATTTACAAGTACAAAGTAATATTAATATTATACAGCAGTAACTAGACTACATCCCTTTCCTATTACAATGCCCAGCAAAATCAACCCAAACGCTTTTCATCTGCTAAGAGCACCACTGTTCTTCTCCTCGTTTTTGACCTCATCCATTTTCTTTTCTATCTCTGCAATTCTTTCTTCCATCTTTTTTGTTGGGTCTGCTACTCCATCTTGTAGCACTTCATCAATACAAAAAGATGCAACATACTCATCTAGCCAAACAAAGTATTTGCAATGTCCTGTGTTGTTCTACATCAAACATGTCTTCTGTTAAACTCCAACTAGTTACCAAAATAACGCAACAACCCAAATATTCACGATTTCAAAAAATTTACCTTGAAATAAGAACAACCAAAGAAAAGCCTCCTAGGATTTTTTGAAGTGTCAGATTCGAACAAAATGGCGTATGATCCGCAATTGCACACTGGAGGAACAAATTTCTTCTTTATCCTTCTTTCTGCTCCTTCCAGAATGCTTCTATCGGCACTCATTCCACTGCCCCAACTTTCCTCACCCACACCGCATCTTTTCTTGCGACTGAATGAAGCAACAGAATTTGCAGTCGCCATGTCCACTGTTGCAGGTGCTCTCACATAGCAACAAGATGCAAACCCTAAGCCCTTTCAATCATTCAAAAAGGGGGGATTTTGAATCGAAGGCAACGACGCCGTTTCAGTTGCAGGGAGGGGGTTTTCAGTCCCTTCAACAACTTATACTTACACGTGGCACCAGGGGTTGACAATTCAGCCTCCACCTGACACATCATCTGGGCAACCTGTTGGCAACCGGTCACAGGGGTCAAAACGATCACTAACGTTGATGGTTGAGGAGCTGTTAGAGGTTTTTGGATGATAAAAGTGCGACATGTCCCACTTTAAAATGCTCAGGGGCCGGAAAGGGTATTTACCCTTAATTCTTCTCGTTAATAAAAAAGAATCATTTATTATTATTATTATTATTATTATTATTATTATTGTTATGGTGTTTCATTTTTTTTTTGTTACAAAAAGTTGAGGTGAGATTGAAATCAATTAGCAGTGAGTCAATTAGAGTTAATTAGTTTAAAACAAAATTATTATTCTAATCTTTTGAATTTTAAAACTACAAATGATGTCTGTTATTAAAAAAAAAAATTATTATCCAAATCTTTGGAATTTCAAAACTAAAAATGAAATTTGATATGTCGGAGTTGGCTCTTTTCAATAAATAGCTTTCTCATGTTATTATTCGTAAAAACACACTAGTAATACAAAAGCAAAGCCAAAACGATAAACTTCATATGCTGTATCATTTTAAAATGGATGAATCCATTAATGCATGATCATCCCTTGAAATTGGAAGTACAAACATGATCACTACATCCATGTCCAACATGTAAAGTTGTTGTTACCTCAGTACCTCTCCCGTTGCGGGTACCACTGCCTCCGCCTCCGCCCACACGTACTGTAAGGTTCTAACTTTGTCGTTCACTTGTTAACTAACAGAAACCAAATAACAATTTCGGCAACCAATTGTCTAATTTTCTCGTTTCGAGAATGGCGCCGTTGTACGGTGCTCTAAGGAAACTAAGAAGCAGAAACATACTCCAATTCCCTTGCATCTCATGCTGTCGCACCTTAGCTTCTCTCACCAAATCCCACAAAACGCCACCTTTGCTATACCACGCAAACAAGAAGATTTCACATTTGATTCGAATCGGTAGATTAAGCGAAGCGAGAGCACTCTTTGATTCCATGAACCAGCGAAACACCGTTACTTGGAACTCGATGATGAGTGGTTATGTGCATCGCAGAGAGATTGCCAAGGCACGGCAACTGTTCGATGAAATGCCCCAAAGGGATATCGTGTCTTGGAACCTCATCATTTCGGGTTACTTTTCATGCCGCGGAAGTAGGTACATTGAGGAGGGTAGGAAGCTGTTTGACGAAATGCAGGAACGTGATTGTGTTTCTTGGAACACAGTTATCAGTGGGTATGCCAAGAATGGGAGGATGAAGGAGGCTTTGAAGCTATTTGATGCCATGCCTGAGCCAAATGTGGTGTCCTCCAATGCTTTGATCACTGGGTTTTTGTTGAATGGCGATGTGGATTCAGCTGTTGAATCTTTTAGGAGGATTCCGGTGCGTGATTCAGCTTCTTTCAATGCACTTATATCAGGGCTTGTGAGAAATGGTGAGTTGAATGTTGCTGCTAAGATTTTGCATGAATGTGGGGAGGGAGATAATGGGAAGGATGATTTGGTTGCAGCTTACAACACCTTGATCGCAGGATATGGCCAAAAAGGTATGGTGGAAGAAGCTCGGTGCCTTTTTGATGAGATTCCAGATTATCAAGGTGAAGATGGAAATAAGAGTGAAAGGAGATTCAGGAGAAATGTGGTCTCATGGAATTCAATGATGATGTGCTATGTGAAAACAGGAGACATTGTTTCTGCTAGGGAGCTCTTTGACAGGATGACTGAACGAGATACTTGTACTTGGAACACCATGATCAGTGGCTATGTTCAGGTGTCAGATATGGAAGAAGCTTCAAAGCTTTTCCTTGAAATGCCAAGTCCTGATGCACTTTCATGGAATTCAATAATAACCGGGTATTCACAAAATGGTGATTTAGGACTTGCAAAAGATTTCTTCTTGAGGATGCCCAACAAAAACCTGATTTCATGGAACTCTGTAATAGCTGGCTATGAAAAAAATGAAGATTATAATGGTGCTATTGAGCTCTTTTCTCAGATGCAACTTGAGGGAGAGAGACCAGATAGACACACTTTATCATCAGTTCTCAGTGTGTGTGCTGGATTGGTGGATCTCTACCTTGGTAAACAGATCCATCAGTTTATCACAAAGATTGTTCTTCCTGACATGCCAATAAATAATTCCCTCATTACCATGTACTCTAGATGTGGGGCAATAGCTGATGCATGCATTGTGTTTAATGAGATGAAACTTTATAAAGATGTGATCACTTGGAATGCCATGATTGGAGGCTATGCATTTCATGGACTAGGTTCTGAGGCTCTGGAACTTTTTAAAGTGATGCAGAGGCTTAAAATTCACCCTACCTATATAACCTTTATTTCGGTCTTGAATGCATGCGCTCATGCAGGATTAGTTGAAGAGGGGAGGAGGCAATTCAGTTCCATGATTAAGGACTATGGTATCAAGCCAAGAATTGAGCACTTTGCCTCTCTCGTGGACATCTTGGCACGGCAGGGGCAGCTTCAGGAAGCTCTGGATGTGATAAAAAGCATGCCATTCAAACCTGATAAGGCTGTGTGGGGTGCATTACTTGGTGGTTGTAGAGTGCATAACAAGGTAGAATTTGCACAAGTAGCAGCTGAAGCTTTGATCCGTCTTGAACCAGAAAGTTCAGCTCCTTATGTGTTGTTATATAATATGTATGCTAATTTAGGGCAGTGGGATGATGCTGAGCGAGTGAGAGTGTTGATGGAAAAAAATAATGTCAAGAAGCAGACAGGGTATAGTTGGGTAGATTCTTAATCATGCTACTGATAGAGATAATCACATTCAACTTAAAACATTGTTATTAT
Organism: Arachis hypogaea; assembly: GCF_003086295.3. Taxonomy (NCBI): domain Eukaryota; kingdom Viridiplantae; phylum Streptophyta; class Magnoliopsida; order Fabales; family Fabaceae; genus Arachis; species Arachis hypogaea. The sequence goes on from NC_092048.1 coordinate 141,042,453, forward strand.
TGCAAGGCAGGATAAACGAGTTTCTCTGCCTCTGGAAAGTAGATATTCATCTAAATATTAGTTTGATTGACTTGAAAGACAAATAGCTTGGCTTCTGGCAAATTTTCAGAGGTAACTGAGGTAAGTTTGTATAGTATTTCTTTGATTCTTGGTTAACCTGTGAAATTCTAGCATTTACATGCTGCTCTCATAGATCACATAAATAATGTTGCATTTCTTTTGGCAGAGATATTTTCCAAAATAGCAATAACTGGTCTCAACTCAGAAGATCGGTAAATTGTTACGATTTTTCAACTGCATTTAAATTTTCTTTTGTGAGCTAAGCAGAAACTCAGTGATTATGAAATTGATGTGCAAATATCATCATGATTGCATGTCTACTTGGCAGCTGGCAGCTTCTGGCATCCGCCTGCACTCGGATGTGTGTAGTACGGTTACAAGTGGATGTGGCGCTGGCAAATTAATTTGAAGTCATGAATAATGGCAGTAGGAAACTATTGCCTATATAATAACAGAAATAGCTGCAGTCTTCCCTTGCAAAGTTGAAAAGGTACTATCATGTTTTGTTATGACTATACCAAATAATTTGCAGTTGTCAAGAGATTTAAGCTTCTCAAAAATCTCGTGTGCAGCTAGCTAGGCAATACGTAGAATCTGGATTGAAAATAAAGCATCAAGCTCTGATGGAAATTGACCTCAAGAACCCATTTTGTACCTTATGTTCATATAGAACCAATGTTAATATTAGGCTTAAACATACCTCAACAATTTCTTTGTCAAATGAAAAATTCTATGATTGTTCATTTTGATAGATGTAACGTGTTACCAGATTTTGTTAATGTAAATTTGCATTATGTTAATGCTTGATGGCAAATTTACCATACTTTTGCATTCAATTTAGAGGGTCATTGGAGAAATTTCTGAATAAATTTAACGTTAAATGTACAATAGGCGAACTTTCATCCTCCCACCACCAAGAGTCACTGCCTCACTGGTGGGTCATTTTGGTTTAACAGTGAAATGGAAAGGAAGAATCAATAACTTATATTGGTAAAACCGGATTCAAATTCAAATTTAATACATTATACATCAACCCTTTTTACTACCATCTATTTATCCCCACCCCAAGTGTTGTAGGCTGTGAGTATAGCGCCCAAACTACCGCTACTTAACAAGGCCAGGAATGTTGGAGTGACAGCCATATAAATTATAATACAACCATCTCATCGTCCAATGTCCATTCCACGTATTACTCAGACTCAGTTAGCAACAAACTTATCACCTTTTTCTTAGCTAGTGTAGAGAAACATTAAGAAAGAGCCACAACAGAAACAACCAGCCTAATAAATATAAATAACTCTACAACCGAAGGATTGGTTTGGATACAAGTGATTGAGGAGGTAGGACTCGCTAAATCTGTCGACAAAAATTTAAACAAGAACGTTTAAAAGAATGATAAGATTCAAATTACATAAACTCATAATAGTTGTACATCAATAATATTCAATGACCGAGCCTTTTCAATCATCACTACACAGGAAATGAAAGCATTGAGGATTGTGTTATAGGCAAGATATCATGCTTTTAAATGAAAACCTTTTAATACAATGAACAAAAACTTAAACGGCTACACTACAGGAAACTATAAGAGATCAGCAGCTCCCTTTGATTTATAATCTATGAAGCAATATATAAGCACAAAACTCTTTATCCTTTCTAGACGTTGATCATCAAAAGCATATTGAATTTCCCTATCTCACTACAATGTTTGTGTACCAAAGAATAAATTGGCAAACCGAAATGTGAATACGGTCATGTCTGAACTACTGGGCTGAGGAGGTAGAAGCAACGTTACCCAAACCCATCTTTTGTCCCAACACTGTAAGCTGCTCTACGAAGTCCACTCCAGTCAGGAGTTCTGTTGCCCCGTATATAATGTGCTTAGGAGGCTGCTGTTGTTGTGAAAGCTCTTGCAGACTGCAATATTCAACATAATTACCTCCACCGATCATGAATACAATTGCTTCCTTAAAGGGCCCCTTCAAATGGCTGCTACTTGTTCCTGAACCAGACTTAGGAGCACGTGGATCAAATATAAGATATGAATCTATTTCGGGATTTGGCCTTCCTTCAATCAAGGCTTCAACTGCCCTTGCCAATGCAAGCTGCTTGTCACCAGATAACAGATTTTTAACACCAGCTGTGACTGCACTAATTGACTGTCCATAGAGCTTCTCAGCCCAGTCAACAATGTTACTTCTGCTGGCAGAGTTTGCCGATGCAAAGGACGCGTTTAATGCCTTGATCTTTTTCACATACTGAAAAGCAGCAGTATCAACCTCTGACTCTCTTAGTGCTGCCTCCACAGTGTCCACTTCTGATTGATTAATGGTTTCAGAGGAAATAAGATACAGGATGGCAAAACGAAGCTTATCCATCTTGGTGCCCGGTCCCTTAAGCACGCCAAGAAGGTCTTTCCATTCAAGGGTCCCTCTCATCATTGCATTCTCTGTCTTCACATAATTATTGAGCGCTCTCTGTTTAATCTCACTCAACAATGTGGTGGCAATGTTGGTATGCTTATCAATAACCTGCTTCCTTTCTGTCAGCTCAGGAAGCGAGTTCACTGCGTTCATCAAATGCTTTGTGTTACCAATCAAGTCTGTCCCATCGAACTCAGCACCATGTGTCCCACCAGTCCTCTTGTTCACCTCATCCACATCCTTCTTATACTTATTCAGCTGAGTCTCAATTTCCTCTGCAACCGCTGGAAACTCCAGCGACCCATTTGCAGCCCAAAAGGGGTCAGAACTATCCAACTCATAAGACCTCATCCCACCCTTCTCCCCCTGGACATTCAACCTATTCAACCTCAACCCAAGCACATCATGAACCAGTGGCCGGTACCTAAAATCATGCTGAATTGCCACCGCCAACTCAAAGTTCCTATCGAAGATACACAACACTGGCCTCTGAAACGAGCTAACAAAATTCCCAGCCTCACTAAACAAATTGTTCTTGGATAACAAATGATCCCTTAGCCTCTGATCCAATGCAGATGCAACCATCTCAGCTGGTCCACCCCTAGGGCACCTAATAATTGGAACAACAGCCAAAGTGGCGAGAACACAGAAGAGCCCATTAACAACCTTCTCCACAATCCCCTCAATCTCCCTGTCCCCAGCAGAAGGATCATTAAGCTGAACAAAACAAGACTTATCTGCCAAGGAAAACAAATTGTCCTCAAGAGTGATGAATTCCAAGTACTGATCGTGGACCTTGGAGATCCGCTGGATGGAATCGGAGGCAAGGGTGCCGGATGCGAGGTTTTCGAGGAGGGGGCGGGGGATGGAGGTTGAGAAGTTGAGGTGGAAGGAGTGGTAGAGGGTGCGGGATGCGTCGGAGAGGATGCGGTTGATGTTGTTGGGAGTTGGTTGGACGAAATAGACGGCGGGGACGTCGTGGACAGGGTTGCGGTCCTTGTCGATGAGGAAGTAGAGGGTGACGCCGTGCTTGCGAAGGTCCTTGACGTGGATCAATGGAGAGAGGATGTTCTGGCAGAACCTATCGTAGATCAGGATCTTGTAAACCTCCTCGTTCGCCGTCGTCGATGACGCGTTTATCGGCTGGTTCAGGTTCAGCATCCTCGCGATGCATTCTGGATCCGATTCAATCAAGCAACATCAAACACAATGCATTGAATTGAAAATGGAGTAATCATTCATTTGAATTGAGAGCGAAAGAGGAATTATTACCGGTTTGCTTCTGGCGGAGATTGAGAGACATGGTTGGCTGGTCAGTTGTGCTCTATGAATCTGAAATTGGATGGTGCAGTGTAGAACAGTGAAGATGATAAAATCGAATTAAACGGAGGGTTTTGGTTTGGGATCTGTGAGAGCGTTTACGAGATCCACACCTATAGATCCTAAGTGGTTTGCTCCATTTTGCTCAGGACTTGAAAAGACTCGACTCGAGTATGCTAACAGTACCATAGAAAAACTTAATCTATTATTATATCGCTATATTTTATTATTATTTATCTATTTTTCACTTATTATTATTATTATTATTATTATTATTATTATTATTATTATTATTATTATTATTATTATTATTATTATTATTATTATTATTATTATTATTATCTAATTTATTAAAAATTTGTTTATTATGATATAAAATAAAGACTTTTTTATCTCACTATTTTAAAAATTCCTGTATAATTTTCTTTACAAGACTAAAATAATTTATTAAGTACTTTAACTACAAACAATTTTAATTATTGATCACTACTTATTTACCATTATTAAAGATTTACTAAATTATAACAATTAAATATTATTTAATTTAAATTAATATGAAAAATTCTAAATATAAATAATTGAAGCATCATAATTAATAATTATAAATGTATTTAAATTCTAAATGTCAGTTCTTTTAATTTGTTAACTAATTTTATTTTAAAAATTTCATTAAATTTAAATGATTGACTAAAAAAATTAGAATTTAAATGAATCATGATTAGTTGTAACTATTAATACAATAAAACTTTTAAATTTTATAAAAATATTTATAATAATTATAAATACGCAACAAAATCTTAATTATTAATAAAATTAAAATAATAATTACAACTAAAATGTATTAATTTGTTTATAAAGTTCAAAAAATTTTCTTGTACTTGTTAGTTATTTTCAATCTTATTTGTTATTCTAGTTGTATCCATTGCAAAATATAATAAATGCAATACAAATTTTCAAACTTTATACAAATAAGTACAATAGTTAAAAAAATTCTTATTGTAAAAAATTTTAAATTTTATAAAAATATTTATAATGATCATTGTTTACAATTTTTTCAATTCGTTTTAACTTAAACAAATTTTCATTCATCTATGATATTAAATTAGACTAAATCTAACACCATCTACTTAAAATTTATCATACATATAGGGCCAAATTTTTAATTACCATAGTTATGGTATGGGCTCATATAAGCAACTAATATAGAATCTGAAACATTATTAGTTTATAAGGGTTCATTTTCTACTTTTTCTACCAAAGATAAAACCAATTTTAAAATTATTACATAAAGGATATTTTGGTATTTTTATATTTAATGTGAAAAAATATTTACCTTTTAAAAATAAATTTGGAGTTTCAATATTTTAAAATTAAAAAACAAATTTTAATTTGTAATACAATTAAATAATTTTACAGGTAAAAGGGCCTTTTTTATATTTTATAATATCAAATATTATTTATTTATGATTAACAAAATAAATTACTAACTGATTAATTTATTTAAGTTATATAAAAAAAATAAATTACTAACTTAATGACACTGAGTATTTGTATATAAAAGAGGAAATTTTAAATTTAAATCTTTATTTTTTATTATATGTATGTGTATTTTTACGAAAATACAAGTTTATAACTATGAGTGTAGATTTTGCTAATATATTATTTTTTATTAATTTTGAAAGAATTAAAATCAGACCGTAATCAATATATGTGTAACCTTTTTGTCTTTAATTACTATATTAATGTAAAATCAAAGAAAGATTGAAAATTTTCATTTTAAATATATAAAAAAACAATTAAAAGATTTACTATATTTACTTAATTAATAGAATTATATGAATAATAAATTAAATAATATCATCGTATTATTAATAATTTTATTACTCATGATATATGTAATTACCAATATTTATCTACAAATTAGTTTGAATATATACAAATTACATAGTTTGTAAATAACAATTTCAAATTTGATATTTACTTTCAGTGATAATTTTGTTAAAATATATGAATTAATTATATATTTTTTTGGTAGCATTAAAACAAAATAAACAAAATTGATACCATTTTTTTTCTTTTTATCAATATAAAAAATAAAGAGATAACTGATTTTTTTATTTAGAATTGATACTTATATATATATATAATAAATTAATTTTATTAAATACGTATTTATCACAAATAAATTTATATTTTTTATATTAAATTTATATTTACAATTACTAATATAATTAGACTATCTTCCAATTCATTCATTATAATTTTATCAATTTAGAGACCATTTATATAATATTAAAAATTAATATAAAAAAATCATTATAACCACAAAAATAACATATTTCCTTTGGTCCTTAAAGAACCAATTTATACTTACATATGATTAATAGAATGCCTTTTTTATATTTTTTCGCTATTAGGGCCTTTGCCAAAAATTTGTAGCCAACACTTTAAATTGGGCGATGATGCGGATTACTTGTAAACTAGTTTTCTGTTTTAGTTTTTGGTCACGGTTAACAATTTTCAAGACACTTAGAATTTATTTTCAGGCATTTTTTGCTGAACAGAAAAGAGAAGATATATCCAAAAAGAAACCTAATTTATTAGTTTCCTTAAGATAAATCTTATAATAAGGTTCTATACATACATATATATATATATATATATATATATATATATAAAATAAGGTTAATATCTAACATATACATGTGTATATGCGAAGATATGGATAGTCATTTTACAAAAATTATATGTCTAATTACGTTATTTTTATGATATTTTTATTGAGCATATATTTTCTATATCTTGTATCGATAATTTAAATTTATAAAAATAATTTATTTGTTTGGTTGTCTAATTTATCATGGTATAACATGATATAAAGTTTAAATATTAATTTGTAGTATATATCTTTTTAAAATAATCATAATTTTTAATTTAAAATAACTAGTAGAATAATAATATTGTCACTATTATTTTTGATAATGTCACTTTATATATACTTTTTTATATTATATATTTACATGAATTTATAAAAATGAATGGTCTTTTCAAAATAAAAATGATGATATCTATTTTTTAACTGTTGTATTCTAATTATTGTCTAAAGAATATCACTCTATTTTTTATAAAATACACTAACATTAGTCATTGTTATAGTACAATAATATGCATAAAAATAAAATTAATAAAAGGTAAATAAAGGTTTAGTGTTGATAACTAAAAGTCCGTTAGAAAAACGCATAAGCTAAAAATAATTGCTTCTTGTAAATGTGATTTTGAAGTTTGAACGTGCTTCTTTTCTTCCAACAAACACACCCCTAATTAATCAAGTAAACTATCCAAATTCAAAATGTTCATCTATTTCTCTACTTCGCCAATCATGTTTTAAGTTTTACCAATTGAGAATATTATATTTATATTTCAAAAAAAAAAGAATATTCTTGAGGGGAAAAAATAATGAAGACAGTTTGAGTTCACTTCCACACACTTTCAAAAGATATAGAGTTGGCGAAGGGAGCACAAGAAATGAAGCAAGGTACTCATTTTTTTCTCTGCTTTACATTTGTCTTACAAGTGAAGTAACAATTTAGAAAAGTAAAAGTAATTTGGAAAAAAAAATCTACAAATATCCTTTGACAAAATGTTGAATAATATATTATCACTAATAAGTTAGATGTCTCTTTTGAGAAGTAGTCTTCCAAACTCGTATGATTTCATGACATGAATATCTTTTAAAGTGAAAATTCACGTTGTCTTCATTGTCTTCAAGGTAAATTTATAGTTAAAAATTGTTAAATGATAATATAATAAACCGTTAAATAATAACTCAGTTAAATATTTCAAATAATCAATTCTCAACTATCTACTACCCAGTCTTCATCTTCCTTTAAACATTCAATGCATCGATTCCACACTGCTTGTAACTCAGAGACTGCTTTCGTGGACTAATCACTATAACACAATCCACAGAGACCTGCCCAGTGCAGATCAAAGCAAAAGATTAGAGATTAAAAATGAGTTCATGATAACTACTATTACTCTAAGGAAGAAAGAAGATGGAGGAACCTGAACACGAGGAGAATCGAAGAGACGAAGGACACGAATCCTAGCAGCAACGTTACCAAGAACCCGAAACTCGACCCTGTCATTGATGACTGCGTCACTGATCAACTCAGCGGCATCAGCCTGAAGCAAGTTAAGACGATCAACAGCCACGGCGGTGACGACGTCCTTCACGCAGTGCGGATCCTGGTAGAAACCAGGCACCAGAACCCTAGCTAAAGGTATTCCGCGGTACATGACTGTGAACCTGGAATCGCCGTACCTGATCCCAACCCTGTTGGGATTCACCACCGCGAAAAGTAACCGAATGGCGAGGGACAGCGTGGCAGTAGTTGCAGTTGTTGCGGGGTCGTTAGAGGTGATGGAAACGTACTGTACGTCCACTTGAATGAGGTCTACCTGTGGCTTCTTGGGTTTGATGGATAGAACCAATGCCAAGAGGATTACAAGGAGAACGAGGGACAAGAAGGAGACCAGCAGGAACATGCAGCAGCAGCAGGCCTTGCACGACGACGACTTCGAAGATGAAGAGGGGGGCCGCGACGGCGGCGGGGCGTAGTGCTGGCGGTTTTGAGGCCGGTAGGAATGCGATGGTGGTGGTGGTAGCCTTGATATCTGGTACTCCCCGTTTGGCTGAAATGGTGGGTTCCCTCCTCTTGTCATCATTATTTTTGTTCTTTTTTATTACTCTCTAAATGCTGTTTTTGTTATGTTTAGTTTGAATTTTTGAATGGAGTGTTATTAGTGAGTGGCGAGTGAGAAGGAATATAGCTTTTTAATTTGATGATTATGGATCGGACTGGCTTGTTGGTTATATTCAAATGGATAAAGATTACACACGGGACTTTCTAAAGTATGCATGTTAGTTCCCAGTTAATAAATTTACTCTCAGAAGGAACAAGTGTTTTTAGTTGAATTTAATAATTGATTTAATAACGTGTGTGTATGTATTGTTACTTTACACAAAGGGAGATTCTGTCATTCTGCTTTAATTTGCTGGCCGGTTTTCACATGTGGACATGGGAGATTATGCAGAGATTATGCAATAACTCGATATGCAGAAAGTGAGGAAATGTTCATTGTGATTTGTGAATGAGGTAGTAACTAAAGTCTAAAAAAAGACTCAAGATGTTCTGTTGGTTATTGTTTCAACTTCAATCTGATAATTATGCTAATGTCACAATGCAGCGGATTTTCCATAAATTGCCTCGGGATTAGGAAAGCTATCGTTGATTAGGCCTGTCACTAATGGCTGTATATAAAATGATGACTCAAGATCGAAACAAAGTGAAGTTGGACACTTGAAAAGAAAAGAAAAACAGTGTGTTACAGGCTGGGCTGGCTCATCTGAAACCACACCGTTGGAAGCTTCCTTTCAGTTCCCCTTTTGTGTCATCTCGTTGGAAAGGCTTCCTTTCCTTCCTGAGCTCTAAAAGCTACACTGGCCACCACTTTCTTTTGGGGGAGGAATCTGTTGTGTTTCTATAGCTCTAGCTGATCTCGTCATTGCATGTGGAGAAGGGTTATTTTTTAATATAGTAATAAATACCTTGCTTATTAAGGAACTGGTTTTCTTATACATGACTTGACTCCTGAAAAAAAAAAAAAAAAACACTCGTATCTGAATTGCTTTCTAGATGCTATGTATGTCTTCCTGTGTTCCTCTTCAACCTTCTCTCTCCCATTTCAATAATAAAAAACGATTCCTACACAACCTCCTGCTTTTGTTTGAAGTCTTGATGACAGATATTAGGAAATCTAGCCCTTTTTTTTAGGTTTTTTGGGGGGTGGTGGGGGGAGGGGTTGAGGGGGAGGGGCTCCTAAGAAATTAATAGAATTTATGAGTCACTTTACCACTTTGGAATAGTACTGGAAGAGACAAGTACCCCATTCCAAGGTGAATGAACAAAAGCTACATGAACAGGTACCATGTGGTGTTGATGTGGTGCAGAACCAGATGCCCTGCCGCCTTAACTAAGCTAAGCGTGAGCAGGAGACTAGGTACGTCCAACAGAACTTTCGAGGAATTCTTACTCCTTAGCCAAAAACTTAAAGCAAGTTCAAAATGTGCAAACTAAAAATGATCCTAAACTGGGTTGGCTGGTGAGTCTTAAAGGCACAAACAAACACGTGCATCACTATGATTATTCAAAAGACAATAATATATAAAAGAACAAGTGAAAAGGGTTCATTTTAATGTTATAATCTCAAGGTAATAAGATGGAAGGCTTAAAAGAAAAGTATATCTAATTATCTATAGTAGCCTAGAAAAAGCATGGAATAGGCAACAAAACATTAAAAATCATTGAAAACTACATGACCTGGTTGGCCATCACTTCTGGTCTACATTATCAGAATCAACTGCAGGATCATAACTAGGGTTACTTGCTTCTGCGGTGGTTGTTTCATCAACTCTTCTACCAGCATCATCCTCTAAAACATCCTCCATCAAGTCTTCCTCTCCAATATTGATGTCTTCCACATCTTCATCATCTTCATTGTTGCTTCCACCAGGTATTTTCCTTTTCTTTGGACCATGCTCAAGCCTATGTGTATCCAATTCTTTGTCCATAGTTTCCTGTAAATCCTGGTTGTTATTTACTTTCCGAGCTTTTCTTGCATTCTGCCATCTTTCCATATCTTTCTCAACGTTTGCAAGGTACTGCTCCCCAATTTGTTTCTGATACTCAGACACTTCCTCTCTCCTTGCATTCTTCCATTCTAGAAAAGCCTACAAATTGACAATACAAATTTCTTATACAAACAAAACCATAGGTACTACATATTAAAGGCAATATCAAACCAATTTGTTTGCATTATGCAAGCTATAAAATTGAAAAAACTTGACAGGAAGTTTGATAATTATAATAAGTAATAATCATAAAATTCTATTGAAAAAACAAGACCACAATTCAGCTCTGGTTGGCCAAAATTTCCACCTATTTGCAAGTATGCCCTCTGTATATTTGAGACCAAAATATATATATATATATATATATATATATATATATATATATATATATATATATATATATATATATATATATATAAGATTTGACAAGGGTCACTACTTTGACTCAATTGCTGCCCTATTTGCTAGTAAGAACTCTTATTTATCCATAAAGCAACATAAGAGAATAGAGAAATGCTTGAGAATCGACCAGGGCAGCTAATGCTGGACGACTGCCCATGGTGGTCTAGTATAACAAATGGCAAGTCTGCAGTCTCATCTTTTAGTTTTCAGGTTCCAAGAATCAAACCTCTTCTTTCTGCTTCTCAAATATCGCAGCATCTTCATGTAATGGCTTCTTAGGTAAATAATATATGGGAGGCTCTGTCTTAGTCCTGGGGGGAGAAAAATGGACAGCATATTCAATCAAACAAGGGTCCAATAAGATCAATGGAAAACTTTCATATTTCTACCTAAAATCCTGCAATTAGCAGAACACATCCAGTCATCAAGTTGCTTCAACACTACAATGCACATGAGCTGAAACTTATCTTTGTCTCAATAAAATGTGAATATGGACACTTTTGGACCAAAATTAAAAATAACCTGCACAGGAATAAACCATTTCATGACGTTAGAAACTAAAGATTCCTAGTTGTTGATATGACAGGCAAGGAAATCGTCTTGAATAGAATCATGCTTCTTCAAGTTCACATTTGAAGAACACAAACCTTATAAAATTTCCAAGTTTTTTATGATGTTCACTCCACTTAAGAAACAACAATTCCAGCTTCTTTTCTTCAGTTTTAGCAGCCACACGTGCCCGAAGTGTCTGATGAAAAATTGGAAAACAAATAGAAAAAGTATGAGTTAAGTGAGATCATATGAAATTTTGGTTCTCTATTATGAAGAGCAAAGTATTGTATCATTTGAAAGCCCACCAAGTCTCTCCTGCGTTTTTCAGCAATTTGTTCACGCTCCTCTTTCCTTAGCCTTTCGCTTTCTTCACGTGCTCTTTGCTCAGCCTAGGAAACATTTCAAAGTATTTGAAACTATCAGGAAGAATTTTAACTGTTATCACACAAAAAGAGAGGAAGTAAAATATAAAAAAAAAAAAACTCGATTTTTGAAATCGAGGTGATCATATCATCCAAACAAATCTCATGTTACTCTAACTGCACTTTGCCACTTTATAAATATTAGGAAGGAAAGAGCACAACTATCAGTTGAAAAGATGGATTAGGAAAATTGCAATGTATTTTTATGCTCCTACAATCAGCTAGTGATAAAAAAGAAGTCCTGAATCTTGATTTAAAATCTATACCTATTGTATAGTAATACCTAGGTATAGGAACATGCCAAACGGATATTTATGCATAAGTATGAACCCAGATAATGTATTAATCCTAAATTCAATATGCTTCAGTGAGTCGTCTATAAAAGTATGCATATTCACAAAACAGTTCTTAGTCGGGATAAACTTCATATAAATTACAGGATTAAACAAACTTACCCTTTGCAAAGAAGTAGATCTCCGCATGTATGCCTCTGTTCCTGAGAGTTTCATGTCTTCCTTTCTAAATTTCTGTAAAAAAGCATAAAATAAAACATATAAAAATTGAGAAATAATAACAATGAGTCAATGACTGCTTATGTAAGGAGAAGCAGTTTTGCTCCACTAAGTTGAGCTTATTATACAACAATTCTGTTGAAAGAATTAGGTAACCGATGCAAGGTACCTCCAAAGTTCCAAGAAGCTGTCCAAGCATTCTCTTGTTCCTGTTAACCAAGCGAGGATCATCATTCTTTGGCAATACCCTTGGAACGGGTTCTGCAGCAGGAGTGTCTGAGTCCTAGATAACAGCACATATCAATAGCATTAGAAATATAAAATTCTGAAGCAACACTTGTTCGTCACGACAAAAACAAATACGCCGAGAATTACCATGTTGGAATTTCTGTCTCTCCTAGACCACCCAGTCTGGTGTTGAGAATTAGATTGATTAGTAGCACTGGCCCCATTAGTGTTAACACTCTTCGGTGCATGAGCAAGATCATCGTGAATCAATTCTCCCTCCTCATCTACCTTTATCAATTAATAAGCCAGAATCAACTTAAACCATATCTTATGCTTCCTCCTATGATCTATTCTAATCCTCTAATGTACAAAAAGAACCAAATTACATGAAAGTGAGAAGATTATAATGTTATTACCCTGACAACAGCAGAAGAAAGTCGGCGTTTAGCAGGAGGTTGACCTTCCGGTTCATTCCTGTCTCCCTGTATGTCAAATTACACTCTTTAACCAAATCCCTAAACTCAGATTACAAGAAAGATAATATTTTCTGCTTTAGAAAAGAGAAAGGGGAGGGGGGGGGGGGGGGGGGGAGGGGGTGAGACTGACATGGGGAGGAAAGGGTTGTCGGCGAGGAGCTGAGAAGGGACCCCTTCGAAGGCCTCGAGGATCACGAAGCCGCTCCATAATCTGAGAAAATTGAACAAAAAAGAAACAGAATCGATTGAATAAATTGGAGAGAGTGGAAGTAGAGTGGTGTGGTAATTGGCGAGAGAGTAATGCGTGACCTCGCGCTGTTGGCGGAGAAGCTCATCGATCTCATTGCGGAGCTGCTCCTCCGACTTCTCCACCGCCGTGCCGCTGCTGCCCATCCGCACTTATCAGTTTTTCCAATGAATCAGACAATCTCACACGCTCTCTCGTTCTTTCGAATCGAACTAAACCCTTCTTGGGTTCTTTACGTCTTTTTAAGATTTCCCCTTTTTTTTTTCCAAAAAAAGTTTATTTTTTCTGCAACTTTGGTTAGGTGAAAAGAATTTGGGAACTTATCATTACAAATTTTATAACAAACTATTAAAATGGTAATCCCAAGTAACAATACAAAAATAATTTTAATGATATGGTCGCTATAACTCATCTTTAATGTTATAACTTGGCAGTCTACATTATAAATTAGTTATGTGATATGGTCGTTATAACTTGTCCTTAATATTATAATTCAACAGTATATGTTATAAATCATTTATCAATAACAAGCACCAAAAAAATATTGTAACACCCTTATATGCTATTACTTTCCATTAATGTAAATTATTGAGAGTATAATTGTCGATGTTTCATCCTAAAATATAAACCGGAGGTAAAATGTTTATTTGGCACATTACATTCTACAAAGTTTATTATTTACTTACTGATTTGAGCGTTGGAGTGCCTTTTGCAGGTACCCACTTACTTGTTCTCTCATTGCCGATGTATACTTCATCCTGATGGAAAGCTTACAAGCATTCACTGGCAGACGAGCTATACACCGGTCAATCTCTACAAAAATAATTGGCGCTCACCGTAGGGCCTCGAAATAAAAACTCTTCTTTCTATAGGCCACATTTCCAACTTTTCGAGTGGCTTCAAGTTTACCTGCACCTTTATAAACAAACGTTATATAATAAATCATTATCGCCCGAAAAAGGCCGATTTATATCTGTTATCTCTGTTTTTTTATTTAGATCTACTATCTCTGTCTTTCGATCTATATCTGTTATCTCTGTTTTTCGATTTATATCTCTTTTCTCTGTTTTTTTATCTATATATATTATCTCTATTTTCTTATCTATATCTATTATCTATTTTTTTCGATTTATATCAATTATCTATGTTTTCTAATCTATATCTATTATTTCTGTTTTCTTATTTATATCTATTATCTTTGTTTTTTCGATCTATATCTATTATCTATGTTTTTTATCTATATCTATCATTTCTGTTTTTTTTTTATCTATATCCATTATCTCTATTTTTCAATCTATATCTATTATCTCTGTTTTCATATCTATATCTATTATTTTTATTTTTCGATCTATATCTCTTATCTCTATTTTTCGATCTATATCTATTATCTCTGTTTTTTTATCTACATCTCTTAATTCTATTTTTCGATCTATATCTGTTATCTCTATTTTTTATCTATATCTATTATCTCTGTTTTTTTATCTATATCTACTGCCTCTATTTTCTTATCTATATTTATCATCTCTATTTTTTTATCTATATCCCTTATCTATATTTTTCAATCTAAATCTATTATCTCTGTTTTCTAATCTATATCTATTATCTCTATTTTCTTATTTATATCTGTTATTTTTGTTTTTCAATCTATATCTGATATCTCTATTTTCTAATTTATATATGTTATCTCTGTTTTTCAATCTATGTCTATTGTCTCTGTTTTCTTATCTATATTTATTATTTCTATTTTTCGATCTATATCTTATATTTCTGTTTTTCGATCTATATATGTTATCTCTATTTTTCGATCTATATCTGTTATCTCTATTTTTTATCTATATCTGTTATTTTTGTTTTCTGATCTATATTTTTATTTCTATTTTCTGATCTGTATATGTTATCTCTATTTTCTTATTTATATCTGTTATCTATGTTCTCTGATCTGTATCTATTATCTCTGTTTTTTTATCTATATCGATTATCTATGTTTTTCATCTATATCTATTATCTCTATTTTTCGATATATATCTATTATCTCTATTTTTTAATCTATATCTCTTATCTCTATTTTTCAATCTATATCTATTATTTCTGTTTTCTTATCAATATTTTTTATATCTGTTTCCTGACCTATATCTATTATCTCTATTTTCTTATTTATATCTATTATCTATGTTTTCTGATCTATATCTGTTATTTCTATTTTTTATCTATATCTGTTATCTCTATTTTTTATTTATATCTGTTATTTCTGTTTTTTTATCTATATCTATTATCTCTATTTTCTTATCTATATATTATCTATATTTTTCGATCTATATCTATTTTCTCCATTTTTTCATCCATATCTATTTTCTCTATTTTTTTTTATCTATATCTATTATATCTGTTTTCTTATTTATATATGTTATTTATATTTTTTTATCTATATCTGTTATCTCTATTTTTTGATATATATCTATTATCTCTATTTTCCAATCTATATCTATTATTTATGTTTTCGAATATATGTCTATTATCTCTATTTATCTATCTATATCTCATATCTCTATTTTTCGATCTATATCTGTTATCTCTATTTTTTTTATCTATATCTGTTATCTCTATTTTTCGATCTATATCTGTTATCTCTATTTTATGATCTATATCAATTATCTTTGTTTTTTGATCTATATCTGTTATCTCTATTTTTCGATATATATTTGTTATCTCTATTTTTTCATCTATATCTGTTATCTTTATTTTTCGATCTATATCTATTATCTCTGTTTTCTTATTTATAACTGTCATCTTTATATTTTGACCTATATCTTTTATCTTTATTTTCTAATCTATATCTGCTATCAATATTTTTTGTTCTATATCCGTTATTTCTGTTTTCCAATCTATATTTCAAATTTCTGCTTTTCGATCTATATCTATTATCTCTATTTTCTAATATATATATATATATATATATATATATATATATATATATATATATATATATTATCTCTGTTTATCGATCTATATTTGTTATCTCTGATTTTCGATTTATATCAATTATCTATGTTTTCTTATCTATATCTATTATCACTGCTTTCTTATTTATATGTTATATCTGTTTTTCAAAACATATTTCTTTCTGATCTATAGCTATTATATCTGTTTTACAATTTATATCAATTATATCTATTTTTTGATCTATTTCTATTATCTCTGTTTTTTATCTATATCTGTTATCTCTATTTTCTGATTTATATATGTTATCTCTATTTTTTATCTATATCTGTTATTTCTATTTTTCGATCTATATCTGTTATCTCTATTTTTTATCTATATCTATTATTTATGCTTTTTGATCTTATCTCTTATCTCTGTTTTTTTATCTATATCTGTTATTTCTATTTTCTGATTTATATCTGTTATCTATGTTTTTTAATCTGTATCTATTATCTCTATTTTCTGATCTATATCTATTATCTCTGTTTGATCTATATCTATTTTCTCTATTTTTCGATCTATATCTACTATCTCTGTTTTCGATCTATATCTATTATATGTGTTTTCTTATCTATATCTATTATATCTTTTTTTCGATCTATATCTATTATTTATATTTTTTAATCTATGTCTATTATTTCTATTTTTTATCTATATATGTTATCTCTATTTTTTATCCATATCTGTTATTTTTGTTTTTTTATTTATATCTATTATCTCTGTTTTTTATCTATATCTATTATCTCTGTTTTTCGATCTATATATATTATCTCTATTTTCTAATCTATATATATATCATCTCTATTTTCTTATTTATATTTGTTATCTCTGTCTTTTGATCTATATATGTCATATCTATTTTTCAATCTATATCTGTTATCTCTGTTTTTCGATCTATATCTATTATATATATTTTCCGATCTATATCTATGATTTTGTTTTTGAATATATATCTATTTTCTCTATTTTTTGATCTATATCTGTTATTTCTGTTTTCTGATCTATATCTGCTATCTCTATTTTTGATTTATATCTATTATCTCTGTTTTTCGATCTATATCTATTATCTCTATTTTTCAATCTATATCTGTTATATCTATTTTTCGATCTGTATCTACTATCTCTGTTTTCTTATCTATATCTATAATCTTTGTTTTTCGATATATATTTATTATCTCTATTTTTTAATCTATATATCATATCTCTGTTTTTCGATCTATATCTGTTATCTCTATTTTCCAATCTATATCTATTATCTCTGTTTTTCGATCTATATCTATTATCTCTGTTTTTTTATCTATATCTATTATCTCTGTTTTCTGATCTATATCTATTATCTTTGTTTTTCGATCTATATCTCTTATCTCTATTTTTCGATCTATATCTATTATCTATGTTTCTCTGTTTTCTAATCTATATTGATTTATATCAATCATTATCAGGTCTATTCATATTTATATCAATCATTATTAGATCTATATCAATCATTGTCACAGCTGTATCAACTATCATCAGATTTATATCAACGATCTTCCAAACTATGACTATCAATAGTCAACAAATTCAATCAAATATCAAACAAGCACAAACACTTATCCATTCGCGATAACTGTTCAATTCAAAGTCACATCGTTTACACATGCACAATCAAACTTAATCATCAATCAAATCACCAAACAAAGGTGAACTAACGTGATATTCTCACCCAACCAATTCACTTCTATCAAACATGTCTCAGCAACGGGGAGCAATATATCAATGGAAATTTAAAACAAGCCATTGTCTAACTCAATTATCAAACAAAGACAAATACGAGATATTCTCGCTCTACTATCACATCCCTAACAAACATAAGGGACCAACATACCAATGAGAACTATTGCTTAAATCAAATATCAATCTATCAATTACTCAGATATCTATCAAGTTGAATTCAAACAGTTCAAACCAAATCAATCTCACCAACATTAGCTTCATCAACAAACAGTGAACCCCGAATCCTCACATCCTCACTTACCCAATTATAAGAGTCGTGATCCTCAACTTTATATTTTTTCCTACAATTCTTTCAGAAAAAGCAAAAAGAAGAAGAAACAGTGGCAGCAATACAAACTAACCTCTTTTACTCATGCCTTTAAGACTCCAAAACGCTTCAATAGGAAAGCAATGTTGCCTTTATGAATTATTTTCAGGATTCCAAACATAAACCAAATGCCACATTTAATGAAAATATTCAATTCCATGAAAAACTCTAACCATTGCATCTATTAAATCAACGGTTCAAAATTACATTGAAAAAACCAAAGGCACAATCAATGACAAGACTACTGCACTTTCCAATACACCTTAACTTAAAATCACGTCCTTAATGCTATAACTCGGCAGTATACGCTATAGATCAGTTATCAACAACGGGCACCAACAGAAATATTGTAATGCCTTGATATGTTATTGCTCTTCATTAATGCAAATTATTGAGAATATAACTGCTGATGTTTCATATCAAAATATAAAAGGGAGGTAAAATATTTATTTGACACATTACATTCTGCAAAGCTTGTTACTCACTTACTGACTTGAGCGTCGGAGTGCCTTTTGCAGGTACCCAGTACCCACCCACTTATTCTCTCATTGCCGACGTATACCCCATCTTGATGGAAAGCTTACAAGTATTCACCGGCGGATGAGCTATACACCAGTCAACCTCTACAAGAACAATTTTAAAAGATATTAACGATAAATAAATTTTAAAATAATTAAAAAATACGATAAAAAATTAGATATTAAATATATATTCTTAAAAAATTTTAGAAATCATATTTTGATACAATTTTTTGAAAGCATCGTTAAACAAATATGATATTTTTATCCTTAAAATTTTGTAATTTTATGTTAGATGATTTTTTTATTAAATTTTTTTTATTATAAATGACAAAATTTAAAAAAAAATCTAGAGACTATGAGAAGCCAAGCCAAAGACAAAGAGTGTACTAATTTAAAATGTATATGTGTTTTTAATTTTTTTTAGTATTAATTTAAATGTGTTAGTTTTTTATTTTTTTGTCACCCTTAAGAAGTTTGGAGGTCTGGAAATTAGAAATTATTTTTGAGCTAATATTGTTTTTCTTGAAAAGCTAATTTGGCAACTTTTTCACCATCCTGACAAGTTATGGGTTCAGCTGTTGACGGAGAAATACCATTCTTCTAAATATGATTGTTTTAGTCGGTATCGAGGAAGGAAATCTTATGTTTGGAAGAGTATATGTTGAGTTTGGGATATCTTGAAGGAAGGTTTTATTTAGTGCATTGGGAATTTGGAACAGAACTTTTGGTTTTCTAAATGGAGAAGAGAGGGGCGACTGTGTCAGGATATGGATTATGTTCACATTCCTTATTCGGATCTCAGGATCTTGGATCCTTGGTCATCTGGACAGTGGAACCTTGAGAATATCTATTCTCTTCTGCATCAGTCTCTGCAGAGCAACATTAACTCTTACAACCCGGATGTTCAAGCTGGTTCAGAGGTCGGTTGGTGTTAGACTGGTGCGTCTTCAAAGGTTTATGATGCTCGTAGTGGTTATTTGTGGCTCAGTACGAAGATGTATAGTTGGGAGGATAAGGGTAATTGACTTTGGTTTTGGCGTCAACATGTTCCAGAAAAGCACAAATTTTTGGCCTGGCTATGTCTTCGGGAGGCTCTTCCTATTGCTGCATTTTGTTTTAGGAGGGGCATTTCACACACGAATAGCTGTCCACGATGTTTCTCAGGTCAGGAATTGGTTTTACATTGTATTTAGGATTGTCCAAAAACCCAACTAGTTTGGCAAGCTTTAGGGATCTCCCATCAACCAGTGGATTTGATGAGTTGGTCTTACATAATAGCAAACAGCGTCCCTTTAGATTCTTTTCTGGTCTCTGGTGGATTTGGCGTTCGAGAAATAACGAGATCTTTTATCCTCACGAGCATTGGACCACATACAAGGTGATTTGTATGGCTTTGTTATTGGAAAAAGAGCTTCGAAATATTTTTGAGTTGCAACGACTGTCTATCCCCTCCACCATTAGTGGCTCTTGAATTCTCCCCCTCAGTGAGTACCTTTAAGATCAATTGTGATGCTAGCTATCCTGGCAAAGGCGCTCGAGTTGGTTTTGCTTGTGTTAGCAGAGATTGGAAGGGAAGGTGGCAACGAGGCTGTTTGGAAACAATTGAGAGTCGTAGCATTTTACAAGGAGAGTTGTTTGCTATTTGGAGAGGTTTTCTTTTAGCATGAGACTCGAGATAAAGAGACATTATATGTGAGACACTGTGTAGAGACTTTACTATTGTCAATAATTTACAAGATTCCTCTGGATTTATTGATCATTTGGTGTTCAAAATCCGAGATATCATGTCCTGGAAATGGCGTACTGATCTTTAATTGATCTTGAGAGATGCAAATACAGTAGCAGACATCATGACAAAGACTGCAATGAGGACCCTTTCTCCCCAAGTGGAGCTTCCGTTGCTTTGGAAGGAGTTTGAGAGTAGTATCAACGGAACTGCCTTTTTTAAGCAGTTTCTTGTTTATTTTTTCTTTCTTAGTTGTTGTTTATTTTCTTTTAAGTCACAAAAAATGTGTTAGTTTTTTAAAAAATAATGTACTGATTTTAAATATGCCGTTTCAAATTAGGCGATATACTAAGTCGCCCACTAATTAAAATAGTCTATCTTTCTTATTATTTTGGGACAGTCAATTTTCTTTATTATTTAAAATCGCACATCTTTATTATTATTTGAAATATTCTATTTTTAAGAATTCAATGCAAACAAACAAAATTTAAAATTTAAAATATAGATGAGATATAAATTAATTAGAATCGATTTAAATAATAACAAAATATATCAATTTTTATTTTTTAAATTAATCTAAATTAAATTATTAATATTTTTATTATTTTTAAAATTATATTTTTATATTTACAAATATACATTCATTTATATTATAAACGAAATATATGCAATATTAATTCATTTACAAACGAAATATGTAAGTAAAATAAAAATTGATAAATATACTACAAATTACCTATATTTGTAAATAAAATATTTACATTGTTTATTTGAAAAAAATCCTATTTTTTCAATCAACAATAATTAGAATAAATTATTAAAATATTACCAAAAAATTAGAAAACTAACGAAAGATAATTTAAAAAATACAAATGACAAATAAGTTTTCAAAGTATTTTAAAAAGTAAAAAAATATTTTTTTATGCAAATACTAAATAAATTTTGTATTTGATAAATGATTTATACCTCTCATCCAAATATTTGTAATAA
The DNA here is from genome assembly GCF_003086295.3 of Arachis hypogaea. Taxonomy (NCBI): domain Eukaryota; kingdom Viridiplantae; phylum Streptophyta; class Magnoliopsida; order Fabales; family Fabaceae; genus Arachis; species Arachis hypogaea. The sequence continues at coordinate 141,064,088 of NC_092048.1, forward strand.
TATTGAGACAATTATTTAAAGAATACATGAAAAGATTATAATAACATTCAATTATAGATCTATTTTTATATTTTTTAAACAAATTTTCCGCCATTGAGAAAAATATTTAAAATAAAATTGCTTCCATAGAATTATCATTCTTAAAAATGCAAAAATAAATATTTTTTAATTATATTTATTAAAAATTGTTTAAATCTGATCTAAAATCCTTTTTAAAAAAAATATATCAAATTATTTTTATTATTTTTTAAATTTTTTGGCCTTTGAAATTTATTTGTCGTTGATATTTTATTTTTGTCAACGTTTTTAACAATTTAATTCACTTCCTACAAGATTAAAATGCTTTTTATTCTGATTAAACTTGTGGTATTATTATTTCCTTAGTCACTCGAAACTTCTGATTTGACACTAATATGATTTAGTCAATTATTATTATTATTAATTATTATTATTTCTTAATGGCCTAAATTAACGAAGGCAAGCAAATACTTGAACCGCAAGCGAAGAACGTTTTCAAGTTCAAAGTTGGCCCACAACCAAACAACTTCTCCTCTTCGACGCAATCGTTCTTCTTCTTTTCGTTTTCATCGCTTTCTGTGTTTGAAAACTGAAAACTAGGAGGCACAGCAATCCCTTTTACACTGTACCATGTCAAATTAAGCTCTTTTAAATGTACCCCCTGTTTCTTCTTTGCTCTAATTTCTCAAATTCAGGAACTCGCTGGTGCTTGGTTTTCTTTCTGTTTCCTAGTTGTGAATGGTTGACTAGTCTTTGCTGCTCCTTTTGCATTCTAAGAGGGTTTCTTTCATCTCGATTGCTTGTTTGCATGTTTAAATGAATAGGGTTCAGTTTTTCTGACCAATAAAACCAGACACTGGGTTTCTGATTAAGTGATTATTGTCCTGGTATATATGCATTATCTATATCTGAATCCAGAAATTTCCATTAGCCCTTATAAACTTTTTTTGTTTGCCTTTTTGATAAAAGCAATTGCTTCATGTGCCAAGCACTTCAGTTTTCAGAGTTAATAGGTTTTGCTTTCATTTTGCTGAGCTTCAGTTTGTGACCTAAAAATTGGGAATTTCAGAATCTGTATGAGAAGACTTTCAGTTTTGTGAATAGTTGGACAATTAGGGTAGTTTTTGAGAAATGGTTCTAACATACATTGAAATTAATGCGGTAGTGGATCCTTCATTCACGATTAATTCTATTCCTACATAAGGATTGGATTAATGTATTTGATATGAGGAATGGAAGGAAATGAGCATTCACTAGTGCCACAATGGTTGAAAAGAAGTAGGGTGGCTGGTAGCCAACTCACATCACCTCCAAGCTCTGGTAATTTTGCTGAGTCCATCTTTTTTGTTAGTTTGATTAAGAGGAAAAGAAATAGCATGGGATAAGAAGTAGCTAAGTAGCTTCAAGTCTAATTGACTATTAGGTCCATTCTCCATGACCATGTTAGTTGTTGAGGGATAGGAAGGAACTTTACTGCACTCTCATTTTGTTCAGTATTAGTTTTGGTCTCTGGCATTATTTTTCTACAACACATACCAGCTAATGCCATTTCAAAGTGTGATGCTATTTACCCCACAAAGCGAATGCTGTGCATTGATTTATCATAAATGATGTTTTTATTCACTGAATGTAAGGCCTGGGAACAAAAAAAAATGTTGTGCAATATATCCTGTGATGTGAATAAACAACTATGCAATATGAATATCTCTGATAACATCAACTATCCTCCTTTTTTCAGATCATATTACCTATGATGGCTATGAACGGACTAGAAAAGGTTCTGGCATCACAAGGTCCTATAGTTCTGTAAGAGGCTGGCCTGATAGAGAATGGGAGAAAGATTTTGATGATGTCTTTGACAAGGACAAGCTGTTTCGTCGCAAGTATAACCGTAACCATTCTGACAGTGTGGATAGTATATTGTCCAATAGGTTTGAGAAGGATTTGTTGTTACGATCACAGTCTATGAACTCTGGGTCTGGGAAATGGAGAGAGACTCGCTCCCGTAGAACTTCAGGTGACAGAAGCAATCCACAAGGAAACCATGCAGAGAGTAATGATATGGTTACTGGTGTTATTGGCATAAAAGATAAATCTCTGTTTGAAGAGGAGTTTCCTTTACTTGGAGCAGAAGATAAACACAGTAGTTCTGATGGAAGAGTGTTGTCTTCTAGCTCAAGTAATTGCACTCCACCAACCAGCACTTCTTCAGAGATTAGCAGCAATGACCTTAGCTCGACACCAGATGAGGTTCGAATGACTGTTGGAAGCAGTAGCATGGCTTTAATGATGCGTCAGCACACTGATCTTGCAAAAACAACTTCAATTACTCCAGGCACAATGAGCCTCAGCATGGCTGAGACATTGGCTCAGGGTCCATCTCGTTCTGAGACACTTCCACAAGTGAGTTTGACTTTGTGTTTCTGATGTATGCCGTGTGTTTTGTTAAATGTTTTCAGTGCTCATGTGGTATATTTTGCAATACAGTTGTCTGTTGGTACCCAAAAGCCTGAAGAGTTGGCCCTTAAACAATCTAGGCTATTAATACCCATGATGCCCTTGTCGCCAAGGTCCTTGGTAAGGGTGGTTCTTTCTTTCTCAATGTGATGTTATGAAAAACTTTCCCTCTTTAAGTTATATTAATTCCTCATTTCTAAACCTTAGCTGTTTTATATGCTCGGGATAATTTCACAGAATCAATATGCGCAACCATCATAATTCATGATAATCCACTAAATTAGTAACATCTCACATTTAAATTGTATTCTTCTCTAAATTTCTTTTTAATTTTACCTAATTTTCACTTTTGATTGATTTTATTTTTGCTCGTGAATTGCCTTTTGCTATATACTTGTTTTCCATAATACGAAGTTATCATTATTCTAATTAAAAAACTGTATAATTATTTTTTATAAAAAAAACTATCCTTCTTTCTAAGTAGGCCTGCCAAGTGCCAATAGTTTGTTCATTTAGTACCATCTACTTCAATTAGGGTGCTTAATCCAATCCCTTCAAATTTTCTTACTTGAATTTTATTTTTGTTTCTCTCTGCTGCATGACCAAAAGTCCAAACTAGCTGAATTCCTAATGCGTGATTCAAGGCTCAACATATAAGATAGAAACATTTGTGTCCTCTGCCTATTAGCTTAAGCTATTGGGATAAGTAGTTTCATGGTAAAAAATTAGCTATAATAGCTAGCAGTTAATATATTATAACAATAAATGGTATGTTAGTTACCTCGGAATTTGTTTGGTTATTTGTAATTTTCTGTCGTGTAGGTAGCTAGCCCTTCAGAGAAATCTAGGGTTAAGACAGGGCAGCAGCAGTATCCCTTCTCATATTCACGTTTGCCCAGTCATTCTTCACACAGTGCTTTTGGAAACTCTGATGTGCAGAAGACTATTTCCGGTAATTCCCGTAATGTCAGCACTTCACAAGAGTTGAATGGTTTCTCTTCGGCTGCAAAGGACAACTCGAGTCCCAGTAGAGTAATCTGCCCAACTGGAGCAACTGCTTCGACTTCTATCTCTTATCCCTATAACAGTTCTGGCGATAGTTCAATCCCTTCTGCATGGATGACATTAGAGAAGAGGCCAACTTTTCAGACCCAAAGCAGGAGTGATTTCTTTAAGAATCTGTCAAAGAAGAGTTCCTCAAAGAACTCTTGTTCCGATGTTTGCCCCAATGGAATTTCATGTGCCTTGGAGAAGTCTGAAGTTGGCAAAAGCACTGCCACTTCTTCTGTGAACTCTTTGGCTGAGAGCAGCTCTGTAATTACTGAAAATGCTGCTGCTGCTGCTGCTGCCAGTAAACCATTGAAATTTTCAAGCAATGGAGAACAGCAGCATAGCACCAACCCAGTTCTCCATCCAGATGAAGAGATTGCATTCTTACGATCACTAGGGTGGGAGGAAAGTGCTGGAGAGGATGAAGGCCTCACTGAGGATGAGATACAAGACTTCTATGAGAAGGTTAATATCCATTTGGAACTGCTGATTTCGCTCTAGCTTTATTTTATTTGAAGTTGATGTATATTCTGGATAATTGATCCATATGATCACTGCATTAAATTGTTTCCTCTTGCAGTATTTGAAATTGCAACCGTCATCAAATATTTCTCTGAGGAGCACGTCAAAGCCGGATTCCGTTGGCCACTTGAGTGGTGGTGCTCCATAAGGTTGTAGATCATCTTGCTGAGTATGAAACATACATTTAGTATTTAGGAGCATGATTCCAGGATTTGGAATACGAAAGTGACGGGGGGACAATTGAAGTTCACTTACTCTGTTTCCTTAGTAGGTGGGTTGATAGAGTTGGTTTTGGAGTATTATTTATGAAAGATAAAGAATAGTTTACATACATACAAACAGAAATTACAAGGCAGCACTGATCCTTTGTTAATAATCAGTGAAACAATCGCAAAAGCCTGCATGTAGCAAGAAGTATATATGCGGAAACATAGTATACATAATACCAATATTTTTCAACACTAACGAGTGGATGCTTATTAGTTATTACATTACTCACTCAATTGGATTCTACTTACATATTGGTTCATAAAGTCCCAATAATTATTCAAATTTGGAACTCACTATGAGTGTACAAGATCTCCCTTTTCTTTTCTTCCTAAAAATAGGCCCAGTTATGAATGAATGATTTTGATACATTAGATTAAGGAATCATGTTTGCTATTTTTCTTTTTATCACAAGTGAGATTATCCTCAACCAAAATTTGGATGGCGTTCTCTCGAGTCCAATTAAGTTAATTAGGTTTCTAGAAATATGATTGGTAATAGGATTTTTTTTGTCAAATGGATTCGACAGTCTTCAATTTTAGACATTACAAATCCAATCACACCACATTGACACATACAATACTTAAGAATTTTATCCACTACCGGTGTACTTGTTACAAGGCATACATGGATTGGACCATTAGACCAAAAGTTTTGCTTGCCATAATAGGATTTGTATATGATGACCATTAGACCAAAGTTTTGCTTGTCATAGTATGATTTGAATGTTGATGGTTTTCTATTTGATTATGAAAGATCTTTACCATTTTTATGGATTTTTAATAGAATTTCGATTTGAGAGAGAGAAAAAAAAAAGGGGGGGGGGGGGGGTTGGGTGTTTGGCTGGTTTTGAGATTGAGGGGAACAAGCAAGAATTCAGTGTGTGTTTTCTTTTTTCTTTCCTTTTCCAGAATAGTTCAGTTTTGCTTTCTTTAGAATATGAATAGACTTGGACCAGAAACACTGAAACAGTTCATGAAACAAGCCCAACTGCAGAAGGGAGAAATTTTTTTTACATCAAACCAGATATATATATAGGTAACCAACTAAGTGCCTCTTTGGAAGCTTTAAAAATTATTTTTTTTGAATTTTTGACTTATAAAAAATAATAGTATTAATGTTTGGTGCAATTTTCAAAACCAAATTATAGCTTTTAAAAAAAACTATTTAAGTGCTTATAGAGAAATTAAAAAATAATAATTTCTTTCGTAATAAAAACTTTTGATTACATTTCTTTTAAAATAAACACTTTTAGAACTAAAAAATTAAAGACAAAATAATTTATTTATAAGATACTTTTAATATAAGCATTTATTGTTTAAGTTATTTTTTTAAAAAAAGAACTTAATTGAGCAGTTTATCCAAACCAGATCTAAAAGTGCAATCAATTTGAGCCAATTTTTAAATTTTAAAAAATGCGTTCCCAGTATTTAAATTTTAAAAAATGTACTCCCAATATTTGCCAAATCCGCGCCGTTACGCCGTTCATCACCGTTCGTCGCATGCTGCCCCGCTCATCACCATCCGTCGCATGCTGGCGGAGCATCGCCAGTCCATTGCGCGTTGTTTTTGTCGCGCCGCCCATAACCCGCGCACCAGCCGCCACACACGGTTTTTCTATATTTGGGATATTTCTTTCTTTTAGGTTTTGACTTTGTTTTTTTATGTTTTAAATGTTTCTTTTTTTTTATATTTTGGATGGTTCCTCTTTTTAGGTTTTGCATGATTTTTAATAGTTTTGGATGTTTAATTTCTTTTGTTAGTTTTCGAAAAAAATTTTTCCAATATTTTTTTATGTGTCGTTTTGATAGATTTGGATTTTTTTAAAATGATTTTGGATATCTCGTATTTATTAGATTTTGGATGTTTTCTTTTGTTATATTTTAAAATTTTTTTATTAGATTTTGGATCTTCATTTTACAATAATTTTAGATATTTGTTTTCATTTGGTTTTAGATTTTTTTTAGACTTTAAATATTTCTTTTCATTGATTTTGAATATTTCTCATGATAATTTGAATTCATATTTCGTCCAAAAAAAAAAACAATTTTACTTTTTCTTATATGAACTTTTTCTTACTAGTTAATTACACTTCTAGTTAATTACTTAACAATTTATACATATATATATGATGAAATTTAATGAAAAATTAATTACTTTGATATGAAATTATAAGCCGATTAATTACTGTGTTATGAAATTATAAGCCGATATTTAGCTATTTAATTTTCTAAAAATATTATGTATAATAAAAAAATTAATTTTTAAATTAATTATTATATATTTATATATAAATACATATACTATTTTATATATTTTTTATATTTTAACATTGATGATACTTTTGGAATACACATTATTATTGATTATAAGAGTAAATGCTTAATTTGCTTTTTAAAATTTAAACTGTGCATCAATTAAATTTTTGATTTTGTAAATAACCAACAAGTCAACAACGTCTCTTCATCTTTAAGTAAACTACCATCTTAACGGAATTGATGTGTACTGTTAAGCGCTAATTTAATATTCTAATTGTATATTAATGTATTTAAATTGGTCTCAAAATTTGTTTTTTAATATTTAAATGAGTCCATTTTAAATTATAAAATTCTAATTCTCTCTTGTCCTTAATTTTCATCATTTTTTTTTCTTTTGTTCTTTGTCTTTTTTTTCCTGTTCATCTTTTTATTTATCTGTTGTATGAGAAACTTCATTAATCTTCATCCTTTTTGAAATTTTTTTCCTTTTTTTCATCAATTTTCTCAACATTATCTTCCTCCTCCTTCTTTTGGTTCATCATCTTCATCGTTACCAGTCTCTTTTTTAATGATCTTTTCAATCCAAAGATAAATAAAATACCAAATAAATTTTGAGTATTTTTTTACAAATTCTTAATCCTTCGTTTCTCTAAGTATTTTGGCTGTTAAAACAAAAAATAATACCAATTACTTGGTCATTATTTTTTATTACAAGCTCAAATTAAATCAATTTTTAATTAAAAAATTTAAAATATTATAAAAGTTTTTTTTAAAGTCTAAAAACTAAGCAAACACAATAATTCAAATTGATATAATTTCACTGTATTTTTTAAATAAATTCATACACAAATTAAATCTGTTATTCTTTACCTGATCTTCCTTGCGAAAGAGAGACCATTTAGTTCCTCTTCCAAGTTGCTCCTACCTGATATCACTGGTCATAGTAAATAATTCACTAATCTACGATTACCAAATGTACTCTTCATCATTGTTATGCTTAGTTGTCACAATTATTTTCTTGACAACCAAGCAAGCAAAGTAAAATTTAACACCAAACTGTTTAATCATACTGACATTAATACTAGCCTCCAGCATCTTCATGAATTTCTCCGTCCCATACTTAGCAATTATTCCCAAATTATTCACCAGATCCAAATGCATAGAAAAACAAACCATTTGTGAGAAGATTTCTTTGTGTTTTTTTTTTTGTTGGAAAAATTAATGGTAGTAATTGACATTCAAAAGACAAACAAGAGAAAAGAAGACAGAGAATAAAAGAGAAGTGATGATGGGGCGAGAGATGTCTCCCTGCTCCCGTTTCCACTCCCAGAATTAATCCCCGTTTTCACCCCATTTTCCGCTATAAAAGAATAATTGTTCCCATATCCGTTCTCCGCATTTTTTGCGTTTCCCACGAGGTCCTATTTTCCATTTTTCTATGTTTAATATTCATGTGGAAATTATAATAAAAATATAAAAAAATAAACTATAAAATATTATTATAAACATACAAACATATATTATCCAAGATTATAAGTCCAGAAATATAACATAGCAAATCATAGTTTATAAAATAAAATATTGAACAATAAAGTTAGAATTTTTTAATAAGTGAAATTATTAAAAAAATCCTGTATTAAAAATAAAATAAGGGATTATTAAATAAGTTCAAAAATTCATAGAATTATTGGGGATGGGATGGGGATTTCCGCTTGGATTCCCGCGCCTGTTTTGGAAGAATTTCGTTCCTCATCTCATCTCTACGAAAAAAAATTTTACCATTAGAATCCCATTTGGGGCGGTCCCCGCAAGAATGCCCGCTTTCTAAAAATTTTTGACACCCTTAGAAGTAGTTGGTCATTTATAAAATTCGAGAATTTAATTGATGCACGATTTAAATTTCAAATATCAAATTGTACATTTACTCCTAATTATAATATTAATATTTTTAAAATAAATATTATATAATAATTATTTATTATAGGATTTGCTAGGTTTTTACTTAAGATCGGATCTTATAACAAAACTAAGCATACCTTTGTGTGTTAAACTTGATTTAATTATATTTTATTAGTAAAATAAAGAATATATTTATTAATTGATTATATATTTAAATCAACCATGATATGAAAGTAATTGATGGTGCCCGATACAATGTATATCATGCATTGACTATTGACTATTGAAGATCAAAACGTGTCAAGTGTATATCCACAGCCAAATGAAATAACAATTACATGTCAACTTAAACGAGGAAAATATCTAGTCAACTTTTTATCTCTTCAACCATTCATAAACTATATTTCCTGATCTCTTTGTTTCAATGTATGACTCTGTTTGAATGTCGTATCATTTTATTTGAATTTACTTGAATAATGTTTGCCTCGTACATATGTATTACACGATATTTCATTATTTTGCCAAATTTAAAATTACTGGAAAAATTGAAATGTTAATTTTTCTCAAGAAAATAAGACGAGGAAGGGTGGAGTTTTTTTTTAGTATTTTAAAATAATAATAATTTTTACTGTATTTCATTTAATCATGACACATTAATAATATGGATGATAACATGAATTGAACGAAACAAAACTTTTTACCCGGAAGTGACATATTTGAAGATATATGCTGTTTTCTATACTAAGATTAACATTATTTTTCACACTCAGTCTTTTCTTTCATTTTTAGATATGAGACTTTGAGATAATGCCCATAATTAAAACTCTAACACGGCACTCATTAATAATATGTTCGTTCACCGGTACATAGAATAAGAAAAATTATGTAAGATGGCAATAAATATTTATAAGGTCCATGTTTGGCTATTATTATATAGTATGTAGCACATATAGTGAATATATAATTTTGGTGATATTTGAAAAGCATTGTAAAAGTGAAAACAATATAGCTTTTTAATATTACCGGCGTATACTCTATTATTCATTATTATTTTTCGTTGGGATTGCCTCATCATAGACACACAAATTAAGAAAGTTCAGGAATCAAGCACAAGAATATATCTACTCGCAAAACCAAATTCCATATCAAATTCAACGACATTTTTCATTAATTGTTGGAAGTTGAATCTTGTCTGCGATGAAGAGAGAGAAGAGGGAGTGGGGTTTATGCTATGGCACTATATAAGGGGTAAACAAACTTGCATGTATACACATGCAAACTTATGCACATGATTTAATTTTGTAATACGATACCACTATTATTATGCATGAATATAATAATAGGCTAATTTATTTAAAATTTTTTATTATATTTTAAATGGTGAATTCTATCCGACCCCTCTAAAATAACATGTAAGTTACCCTTCATGATGTGTTACACTCTAATTGGTCATTATCTTAACCATGGTTAAATTATTTTATAATTACTACTTGACATGGGTAATAGTATAATTATCAAAAACTCCATTCCCGTTGAAGCACCCTTCCAACTCCTCCATTCTTTTTTCATCATGTAGCTTCAAATCCTTCCAAGCATGTCGTCGACGTTTGTGACAAAAAACGACAGTCGTCATCTACTGTTTTATTACGCAATTTCTTCTCTTTCTTCAGTGCTCTATTACGCAAATTCTTCTCTTTCTTCAGTGTATCATCTTTAACGACGTCGTTGAATTTCCTTCTTCCGTAACTTTGTCGTCCTTCCCAACATGGCCAGTGCGAACGTCATCTCCTGGTCCTCTCACTCAATCCCTCTTTTTGTCCTAGAATGATTAGTTTGGTTATTAAATTTTGTCATTAAAAAATATATCTTTATTTAATTACATGATGGAACATATATTCATATGTAAAATATAATATAATAAAATAAATCTATTTAGAGTATTTAAAAATATAATTAAAATCAGAAATATACAAATATAATAATAAAATTTATACTCTAAACAAGTAAACATTTCTTTTATCATACATGAATTATTTAAAAAAATAAATAAACTGTTAAAATTAATAACACAAGTTTAAAATGATAAAATTTGACTTTCTCACAAATATTTTTTTATAGTATTTTATTCTTTTAATTTTTAATTTATTAGTACTTTATTATTTAATTAATAATTAAACAAATTATTTTCATGAGAAATCATTTTTTGTATTAGAGTAAAGTATCGTTTTTGTCCCCAACGTTTGGGATAAGTCCTATTTGTGTCCCTAACGTTTAAATCGTCCTATTTGTATCCTTAACGTTTATAAAAGTGATTCAATGTTATCCTACTATAAATTATACTAACAAATCAGATTATATTTCTCAATTATTCTCACTTGGATGTATTCATTCTCAAATAGGTCTCACTTGGATGTGTTCGATTTTAATATTATACCCACTATTTGTGTTTAGATTCAATTATGTCCCTAGAAAAGTGAATTATGTAAATGTTGTAAGAATTAGTTTCAACTTTTGATGAGCAATTTTTCGGAGTGGATTATCGATTCTATCCCAGACATTTGTATTCTAACTTCAATAAGAGATTTTTAAAATTCAAACTAAAACGTTCATGATGTGTAATTGAGGGCAGGATAACATTGAATCACTTTTATAAACGTTAGGGATATAAATAGGACGATTTAAACGTTAGGGACACAAATAGGATTTACCCCAAACGTTGGGGACAAAAACGATACTTTACTCTTTGTATTATCTTAAAGAAGAGACCAATATAACAGTTTAAAAAATAATGTAAAAATGACATTTTAAATAAAAAATAGTTAATATTAAAAATTTTAACTACAAAAGCAAATTGTATAGATATTTAAGATATAAATATGAAATACATGTCTAAAATAAATAAAACAGATAAAAATAATTCTTTATTTCTCGTGAGTATGTCTAAAATAAATAAAACGACAAAAATAATTCATTATTTCTCATGAGTACTCCCATTTTATCTGTTTTATTTATTTTAGGCATGTATTTTTTCTCTATCTCTTAAATATTTATATATTTTATTTTTGTATTTAAAAATTTTAATATTAAATACTTTTTATTTAAAATATCATTTTTAGGTTTTTTTAACTGTTGTATTGGTCTCTTCTTTAAGATAATACAAAAAATAATTTCTCATAAAAATATTTTTTTAATTATTAATTAAATAATAAAATACTAATAAATTAAAAATTAAAAGAATAAAAATACTATAAAAAGAATACGGTAAAAAATTGGATTTTATCATTTTAAATTTGTATTATTAATTTTAATAATAATTTATTTTTAAATAATTTATGTATGATAAACAAATATGTTTACTCACTACAAGGTAGCCGCCAATTGGCGGCGGTTTTTTTCTTGCTTAGCGGCGGTTTTAAACCGCCGCAAAATCAAATGCCGGCGGTTGATAGAAACGCCATGGATATGGGCGCCGGGATTGGGTTTGGCGGCGCTTTTCATAAACCGCTGGTATAGCCGCCGCTAAATCAAAATTTTGCGGCACAAAATTAAAAACCACCGCCAAATGAGTATTTCACGGTTTCCTTCATATTTACAGGCGGTTTTCAAACCGCCACAAGTTGGCATGATGAGTCCAAGTTTCGACAAGTTTAGAGGCGGTTTTAAACCGCCGCCAAATGGGACATCAGTTTATGTTAAAAGTTACCGGCGGTTTGCAACCGCCGCCATATGTAACGGTTTTTGTTATATTTGAACCCAAACAGCGGCGGTTTTAAACCGCCGCTAATTTAATAAAAATAAAAAAAAAGAAATTTTCGTTTTTTAAATAAAACACCCATATTTTATTTAAAATATTATTGAATTATTCTTTTTAACTATTTTTTTATTTTCCATTATTATAAGAGTGAAAATTTTCAACAAAAATAGAATCTAAACTTGTAGCAAAAACAAAATTGAAATATAAGCAAAACAAATTAATATATCCATCAAAATACGAAGTAAATAAATCGCTTTCGTAGAGTTGCTCCCTCTAATTCAATAAAATGTTTACTTTAATGTAAAATCACTCCAATCCTAATATTCTATTTTAACTCTATCATTCCATGAAACTCATCCCTGCAGCGATGTCTGGTGGTAGCTCCACACCCTGCCTTTGAAACAGATAAACCAGAGCACTCTCCATCGCATTCATCTTTTTCTTCTCTGCTGCTGCCTCGTCCTCCATTACTTTCATCTTTTTCTTCCCTGCTGCTGCCTCGTCCTCCATCGCCTTCCTCTTCAACTTCTCACCTTCCAGCTCTGCCTGCAGTTCAAGCAGCCTCCTCTGGGTCTCCTCTAGTTGGACTCCGTTGACAGGCGCATGTGAATTCGGACCGAATAGTTGACTAGGAGTCGGTCCAAAACCCATACCACGTACTCTACCCGGATTTTCTTTTCCGAAAATCTGAGCAATGGAGTCATTTTGAGACAACATTCTGGCAGACTCATCCTGTTGCTCAATTTCCTCAATTCTTTCCTACATACACAAATTAGTAATCTCCTCAATTAACTGTATCACTTACATCACGATACGAAACACACAAATATAGAAGCATAAAAGTTAATATTACACATAAACTCCATATACGCAACGCATGGTGCAGCATTTTTTAAGCTTGGAGCATGCAATATCAAAGTAACATGGAAAGATATGCACTATCAACCAAAATCCAAAAAAAAAACGGTAATTCTCCTAAACTGACTTGTGTTAACCTCTATCAATTAACAAGTACTACTTACACCAATTGCTCTTGCTTCATCATTCATATATGAGCCATCCTTCTTTTTGTGCACCTTAATCCATAACTCTCCTCTACCGACTATCCTTCCTTGTTCTTCCGACTGTAACAACAAAGTTTTTGCGTTAATGTTTTCCACAAAATCAATGAAAATTTAGTCACAGAGATACTAGCATAACTAAATCAAATAGCAATATACCTCCTCTTCCATCCGCCGTGCGAAGCTTTTCGAACCGCCAGTGTGGGTATATTGTTGTTTTGATCGATTCTCCGCGTTTTTTCTGCACTTCTCCTATTGGTCCATCAGAGACAAAGGGCGATTAGAATCTAATAGAAAACCTCTCAATGCAGCATAATTGGTATTCCTGTGTAACAACGATACAGTATATTACCTTCGTCTCAGGTTCGGCGCGATAGTCAAGGAACCATCTCCAATGCTCTCGATCAATTCCCGGTGGTCGATTCTCAAGATTTTGATCAGTAGTGAATGTTGGCTCATAAAAACGGTCATACAACCTCAGCCTTGTTTCCTTCCAAGCCTTCCCCATACTTTTCAAAATATTTTTCTTAATAATTCCTTCGCTGTCCTCGTCGAAGTGGAAAATTTGCTACACAGATAATACGAGTTGTCAATAATTGTAAAAATAAGCAAATTTAATTTACTCGGGATATAAACTTTTACCTTGACACATTCGTTATAAACTTTGTCTTTAGTGGTAATCTGATGCCAACTTTTCCTACAGATGGGAAATTTTCCATAATCAGATCCCAGCAGACCAAGCACGCCACTCAACAGTCCAGCTTCGTCTCCAATTGCTTGTTTTGCGTTGTTGAACCTGAGCATGATCTTCCTACCGTTAGGTCGTGCCATAGCATCTCTCACGCTTAGTTTTGCCGGCTTGAAATTGCCCTCAGAATCTATAAGCCAAATATAACATTTGCGTTGTGCACAGCATGCGATAAAATTTATATATAACATAATAATATTAAAATACTGCCTTAGTATACACCTAACAAAAGAATTACGATGGATCAATTTAGCATATAACATGCATAAAATGGTGTAGATTTGCAACACTTGAAAAAAAGTTTTAAAAAAAATTACCGACTTTTAACTTAAAAAACTAATAACAAGAACAAATTTACTACTTTATATGAAATGTAGGCAAAAATAAAATAAATATAATAAATCAAAATCTTTTATAATTATTTTGACAGGTCACAGAATACATTTTATTTAATTAAAGATTATGATACAATAAATTAAAAAACCACTTTGCAAACAAATGGAGAAGATCAAATGTGTTTTGCAACTGAAAGCATTTAGGATGAACGAATTAAAGTATTGTGTAAATTAATAATAGGTGGAGCGTAAATGATGTTGATGGAAGAAAAATAAGCAGGAAAAATGACCTATGATCTTAACAGTCCAAAACTCTGTAGTCTTGCGTCCTCTGCGACTCTGAACCACAGGAGCATCATGGAGCTCGTCAACTTCTTCTTCAACAAGAGATTCCTCATTAGCATTAGCGTCCAAGTATAGTTGGCCTGTCAGCGAGTTTTGGGTACTATTTGTGCTCGTCTGTGGAACAGACCTTGGTTCACTTCGCGGGGGACGGAAAGGACGTGAAGTAGCTGGGACACTATCACCACTTGCGGGGACACTTTCGCCATTGGTCGGAAGAATTTGAGAGCCATCGTGGTGGGAGTCCAAAGTCACATTCGCTCCCGTTTGAGGTTGGTGAGATCTTGGTCCCAATTGCGATTTTTTCGTGAATCGACCTTTTCGAGCCATTCGTAAACTCCTGACGCCAACAAACACCCAAAAGTTAATAAATATAGTCATGGACCATAACACATGAATTAGTTAACAGGATAACCAAGTGGGCTTGGAAGAATGCCCCTTGTAAACACACATGCAAGAAATCATAGCAAATAGGCTCCTATTAAAAAATTACATACTAATTGAATAGTAACCTTCAAGGTAAGCCTCATAAGGTGTTAGTAAATTATAACTTAGAACATTACTAAGTAATCAAGTGGAACACTTGGTTCATGACAGTAATGAACAAAGTGACGATGACATCTGAAGCTCGATTAACCATCTCAAAGTGAAATCTATTCAATAATGAAGCAAAGTGATTAGATAATGTTTGGTTTCAGCGGTGCACCAAATAAAAGTAATATGTGTATTCTGACCAGGTATTCAAAATTTTCTTACACAATGTTGTGTATATGGATCATGGTCCCAGCCAACAAGATATATACTCACATTAATAATATTAAAATTAATGTTGTTGAACTAATTTTGATTAGTGTCCAATCTTAGGAGACAACATCAAAACTAATACAATAACTTATAAAGAGTGAGCTGGATATACATATATGTTTAAGGTCTTTATATACTACAAGTAGCAGTGATTTGGATTAAAAGTTGGATATTCAAATTATACATAACATTCATTCACACCAATCCAATTACTACCTAAATCCTGCGCATGAACTTTACCACAGCCTGAGAGCTGCACAGTAAAAAAAATTAATTACCCAATTTTATACCACACTAATTGTACTAACCATATTTACTAGTTTTTATACCACATTAATTAGTGAGATGATTATTGATTGATTCTCAGAAAACCAAACCACAGCACGAACGTATAGTTTCACACTTCACAAATCATAGATGAACTTTTTTTTCAAATCTAAACTAGCAATACACTCAAATTGATCTCTAACCATCTAAGTAAATACCACCTATTGGGATATAATCACTTACCTAGATTCAAATAATGAAATGGGATTTCCTCAAAAAATGAGACCTCAGTAATTAGGAAAGCCAGAATCGTACCATTATCTAAACATGCACAACCTTCGTATGCACTAAGAACACCATTCAAAGAAATATTAGACCATCATTAAAGAATAGATAACTGGTGATTACCGCAGTAGTGAGGGAACGATGTAACAGCTGGGCCGAATGGACGAGCTAACAGCGGAGAGGACGACCTAACTAAGGAATCAAAGACAATGAGGTGTCAGAGCGCGAGAGTTGAGAGCTCCTCTTTGGGGTGGGGCTTCGTTCACTGTATTCAGGGCTAAGTGTGAAGTAGAGCTGGGGTGTATTAGGATTAAGAATAAGGGGTGGGTCACGGCCGATTGGTATTTCATATGGGGAGTAATCAAATTTGGCGGGTGTTTGAAATATTTGATATTAAACAAAATCCCTAATTTTAATTGTTAGAGGGAATTAATAATATTAATTCTAATAATAATAATTTGAACCATGAAAATATTTCGCCAAAAAACAGAACACTAACTGGGAGGAATATAATTTGAAAAATTTTAAAACCAATAAATATTGCACAACGTAAATTTGCTTTTGATATTTTAAATTTTAACATAATAATAATAATAGTAATAATAATAATACGGTATGTGGGTTAAACATAATAATAATTATAATATAAAATGTTACACTTTATCAACAGCTTTTTTCATTTTTTTTTCAATTAACTTTAAATTTAACTATTAAATTTAGCCCTCACTAGCTATTGATTCCTTTAAGATTAGCAATCTATGTTTTTATTTTAACATTTTATAACAGTAAGGATAATAATAATAATCATAAAATAATAGTAATAATAATAATAATAATAATAATAATAATAATAATAATAATAATAGGATAAAATAAACAATAATAACTGGGTAATAATATTAAGCTGTGATAAGAATAGGTTTGGTTTCGTATAATTTTATTTTTTTAAAGTAGCTTATGAAAAATAATATAAATAGATAGAAAGTCATATCTAATATATGATAGAGATGTATTTGTGTTGATATTTGTGAATGTTAAGTTGAAAAATAAATAATATATGAGAACAAAAAAAAATTATAATAATAATAATAGTAATAATAATTATAATAATAATAACAATAATAAATACCAATATTAAATAATATTAATAATTAATAAAATAAGAAGGACGTGAATATAATAATAATGTGAGTAGTTATTAAAATAATAATAACTATCAATAATAATAATAATAATAATAATATTAATAATATTATTAATAACAATAATAATAATAATTACTAGCATATTTCTAGGTACTTTTTTCAGACGTCAAAAGAAAGTAAAAAAAAAAGATAGATTGTTATTTGTTAGTTTGTTCGAAAAATATCATAGCAAAACATTTCGCTCATCATTGTGCCAAAAATTCTTTATCAATCAGAATCTTGCGATAGTCTTTCAATAAAGTGCAGAAATACGTAAAGCAGTAGACCAAGGACCTTCAATGCCGCATAGTAACGATCCCTAATAACAATCTACTGAATTATAAACTCACGACAACTTCAAAAAACAAGTCTTGGACATCCTATAAATCAACATCCTAATTCTTCAATTAAACTACTGCAAAATCTTCAAGGGTTCAAGTATCTAGTCGCCCACATAGCTAGGTGCCAGGCCTTTTTCTCCTCAGGTGACATTCCACTATAAGGATAATCATTCTCTTCCGGCGTTTTATTGAGGTCATACGACAGCATCGAAACATTTTGAGCAGCAGAATCAGCCTCTTCAGAGCCACCGGAGGGGACAACGTCCTCTTTCTCCTCTGAATCCGGAACCACCTCTCCAGCAGCTTCAGATGCTTCCTGAATCTGGGAAAATGTTAACCCTGAGAGGTACATCATAGCACAAAATAGGCGCAGAATTTCAAGAATTAGTGTATGAACATAATCAAATTACATCAACAACAAGTAAAGTTGTCTATCTTACGTTCCCATAGACGTTCAAGTCCGTGTTCTATGTTTTTGAATTCCTCTTGTGCTGCAATATCCAGTTCAACAACAAGAGTATTTTCATATCGTGCCTGCACAACACATCACAAAAATAATGTAGAAATACTGTTTGTAAAAACCTGGGACAATGTAAAAACATTCAAATGATTCGGAACCTAAAACATAAAAAATCAGGTGACTCAGTAGTAGAATCATTACATTTTATTATTTGAGATAGAATTTTAGATTAGATAGCAAGAAGACTATGGCATCAAATAAAGAGAACACCAGTAACACCAGAAACAGAATGAATCTTTTGGAGTGCTCTTTCTGCTTAAATCAGAACAAAGAATATGCCTCATGCACACAGATTAATGTCTCAAATTGATACAAGATATAAGTGACTCCTGAATTGTTGCGGGCTACATTTATTCTCAACTGGTTTGGTTCGATTTTTTGAACCTAAAAATCAGTATGTGGAGTAGGTATGGTTTTTCTAGTGAATCAAATCATGCCCAGTTATAATTGCAGCACTAGAACCTATAGAAATACATAAGTAATATCCGATAAGAGTATACTAAACTAGGACCATAATGGGTTTAAAGTTTTTGATACCCAATCATTGCAGGTTTGAGGATTTGCTTTCTGCTTAAGACATTATACAGTTAGGTGGATTTATGCAAATAGTATTACATTAAACCCAATTTCCTTTTTATCCATCCACAAGTACACGAAGTGACATGCCAGATAATAACTTGATATGCATATTACGATAGAAATAAGTAAGTAGAGAGGATATTGGAGAAAGAAAAGATAGCAATTAATAGAAAGTTATACTTGTGTCATGAGGCAATGCTCTCTTTATATTGCACTATGCACTTCTCAAGTTTTAACACCTATATATCTTGAAACTTATTTGAGTTAACTAACATTGTTTATCTTCAACTACACAAGTAGCAAGTTTCTGTGCATCTCAACAATAATGTCAACCAGAAAATGACATGTAAGCACCGAATCTCAAATAGCGTGACTGCACAAACAAGCATAATTAATGTATAAGTACTGCAGCTATGAAAAAAAAGTAAATTTCATTTTCCAAAAGTAAAATATTGAGCAATAAGTAGAATATGAAACCCAAATTGAGCCAGCGCACATCATGCCAAGGCAAAGGATGGTAAAACATGAATATTTACCTTCACCTCGTCAAGTATTTCCTGTGAGCACCACTTTTCCGTACTTGTTATAAACTCAAACCCAAATTTAGCCCGGTACTTTCGGTCCCAATGAAGCATTTCCTAAAATTTTAGAATAACCAGATGAATATGGTTTCTTTTGACAAATAAGAAAATGGTTTAAAAAATTAAACTGTGCAGCGGCAAACAAACCTTCATCATTGAACCAGGTGCATAACTAATGGCTCGAAAAAGGTGACTTTGTCCAGAGAACGCATCCAACCATGATTGTATGCGGGACTCTTTGAACCACAATTGCCTTGCAAAGGACGTTGCGTGGTCCAACGAAGAGAACGGAGACGCTTCTATCATCTTCTCTGCGAACCAATGGCTTCTGGTAATGAGAAAGAAGTCTCTGGTCTCCAATTTCCCTGATAATCCACCAAAAATAGAAAGAATGTACAAAGACAATATAAAAATGTGACTATAGGAAGTCTTAAAGGATAGAAAACAGCGTTGTCAAAACCCGGATAAACAAAAGAGCTTTATATGAGACGATGCGTTTTGAAAAATCTAAAATAACTCAATCAAATCAACCTATTGTCGGAGAATATGACTAAAATACAATCTACTGAAATATGAACTACATGCATGATGGAGAATAGCATTTTAGGATTCGGCGGCCTCTTCACAATCTTCAACCCTTTCGATGGTGGACTCTTCTAAATCGCCGTCTCTCGTCAACCGCAGGCCTTCGACATCAAATTCAGGGAGGCTACTCAAACAGGATTGTGGATGAAGGTCGACCTCACAATGTTCATAATCTTCGCCCATGTCAAACAAATCTCTTGGCTTCACATGAACCACTACACTCCATCCGTTCTCCACCTCATCCTCCACGTAGAACACAAGACGCGCCTCAGATGCCAAGATATACGGCTCATCGTCTTCTCGATCACCGGTGTGGATAGGATTGGCAAAATTGACACAGGTGTGGCCCAAAACGTCTTGCCGGATGCCTCTGCCCGACGTAGTGTCCGCCCAAAGGCACTTGAACAATACTACAGTGAATTGACCGCTGTAATTTAGCTCGATGATGTCTACTAATCTCCCGTAATACGAGACACCGCCAACAGCAACATTGGCATCCCGTTTACTTGCATAACTTCTAGTATCCGAAGTGACATAGACCCCACTATTCTGTGTTTTCATCCCTTCCTCCCTCGACATGGTCCTGAATTTAAATCCATTGACGTTGTAAGCCTGATAGCGACTGGCCTGAGCACGGGGACCGCAGGCGAGCCACTGTAACTCGTTCGAATGATCCGTGCTTCCAAATTGGACCTGACATTGAACCATTAGAGACAAGAAGGCATCAAAGGG
Organism: Arachis hypogaea; assembly: GCF_003086295.3. Lineage (NCBI taxonomy): Eukaryota > Viridiplantae > Streptophyta > Magnoliopsida > Fabales > Fabaceae > Arachis > Arachis hypogaea. Next base: position 141,084,677 of record NC_092048.1, read on the forward strand.
TTGTAGGATCCTGAGATATTATAGATTACCTTATGCCTGAACCAGTTCGAAAATTCTCTGTGCACAACAGTATCTATGTGAGACTGCGACCTTGTTTTACCTCGCAGCTTTCTCTTTGTGAAGGCTCTGTACTCACTGTGCATAGACAAAGTTTGTTCAAGTTCATTTCTATCAATACCCAAATTGGCTAACTGTATAATTTTAGAACTTAGGCTGTTGTACTTACTCCAAGAATTTCTCTACAGCACTGCAATTCACCAGTACATGACGATGTGCTTGAAGCTGTTCGGTTGCTGTTAGAGTAAAATATGAAGCTGCCCCGACCGACTTTCCAACCTCTGGGATCATGTCGGCAATCTCGCTCTCTGGAGCATCGCTCGGTCGGTCGTCAACGCGCGTCGGTCGGTTGATCCTAGTCTCGACATTATCTAAGTATCTTGAACAGAACGTGAGAATCTCCTCGGATAAGTAGCCCTCTGCAATCGATCCTTCTGGTTGTGCCCTGTTACGCACGTACTGCTTGAGACGACCTAGGTACCTTCGAGTAAATAACATAAATTAATAGGTGATAACAATCCTAGTTATAGAGGTCGAGAAAACTTAAGTAGATCTTTACCTCTCAATTGGGTACATCCATCGGTAATGCACTGGGCCACCAATACGGACCTCCTCGACCAAATGCACCGTTAGATGAACCATAACTGTGAAGAAGGAAGGTGGAAATATCATCTCCATGTGGCACAAAGTATGGACCACACGATCCTGAAGGAGAGGAAGTTGTTGAGGATCAATGGATTTACTGCATATTGCTCGGAAAAAGGCTGATAACTCAGCCACGACGGCAGACACTGGGGTGGGCAACACGTGTTTTGACGCAATTGGAAGTAGATGTTCCATTAGGATATGGCAGTCATGACTCTTCAAGCCGAATAACTTGCGCTGTTTTAAATCAACACAGCGAGAGATGTTGCTAGAGTACCCGTCTGGAAAGACCACATTCTTGATTGTCCTAAGAAAGACATCCTTCTCTGGATTCCGCATAGTAAAGACTGCAGCAAGATACTTTCCACCTTCAATTGGCCACATATCCTGCCGGATGCCCATCAATTGGAGATCTTTTCGAGCTTTTAGGTGGTCTTTGGACTTACCGCTTTCGTTCAACATGGTGAAAACAATGTTGTCGCATACATTCTTCTCTATGTGCATCACATCAAGGTTGTGACGTAACTCGTTGTTCTCCCAGTACGGCAAATCAAAGAATACACTCCTCTTTTTCCATGGAGACTCGTCTTGCACCACGGTCTGCTGTCCACGCCTTCTTTTACCAGCAACTGCTTGCACCTTGCCTTGTGAGACAGGAACACCCTCCAATTGTCTCAAGACATCCCTACCAGTCAATTTGGTAGGTGGGGATCTATCATCTACCTTGCCATCAAATCTACTCCGGTCCTGTCTATATTTGTGATCGCGATTCAAGAAGCGACGATGACCCATATAACACCATTTCTGACTGAAGGTGAGTCGCATAGCCTCGGCATCCAAATTACACGTGGGGCAAGCTCTCCCGCCGTAAGTATTCCAACCAGATAAATTGCCCAAGCCAGGAAAATCACTGATAGTCCACATCAGTGCAGCTCGCATCTTGAACATTTTCTTCTCACTCGCGTCGTAGGTATCAACACCAGCCCACAACTCCTTCAGCTCATCGATCAGGGGCTGTAGATAGACATCTATGTCATTGCCAGGCATTTTAGGACCAGGAATAATCATAGAGAGAATAAAGTTGGTTTGTTTCATGCAAATCCATGGGGGTAGGTTGTACGGTATAAGAATCACTGGCCATATTGAATATTTTGAACTGAGGTTTCCATAAGGATTGAAGCCATCACTAGCCAGGGCTAAGCGAACATTGCGCGGATCACCAGAAAAGTTAGTATATCTCCTGTCAAATGCTTTCCAACCCTCGCCGTCCCTGGGATGCCTCAAGAAACCGTCAGAGTTGGTTCCTCTCTTGTGCCACAACATGTCAACGGATGTCTTGCTGGACATGAATAATCGCTGCAACCGTGGAATTAAAGGAAAGTAACGGAGAATCTTCGCCGGTAGAGGTTTCCCATTCTTCTTGACAACGGTGTTGATTCTGACTAAAGAATTCTTCCTGGTCTTTTGCTTCCACCTAGATGCCCCACACCGTTTGCATCTAGACAAGTCTTGGTCTGTACCCTGGTATAGCATGCAGTCATTTGGACATGCATCTATCTTCTTGTACCCAATGCCGAGCTTCCTTATGATCCTCTTGGCATCGTGCAAGGTCTTCGGAATCCTTGCATGCTCAAAGGCATCCCCCAGTAGCTCTAGAATCAATCCGAAAGCCTTGTCGCTCACTCCGCACATGCACTTTATATGGTACAGCCTAACCAAGAAAGACAGCTTCGAGAATTTTGAGCATCCCGGATATAATGCCTGCTCGCCGTCCTCAAGCAAGTCGTGAAAGGCACGAGCCTCGCAGCTAGGTTCATCAGATAAGTACGGCAACCCCTCCGCAACGTCTCCGACATGCCCATTCATCGAGTCTTCATCTTCACTTTGCAGTCCCGTGAAGTTGAATGCGTCCTGGACCATGTCCCGCATTTGATCTCCTAAATTTACATTTGGTTCTAGTTCTTCCCTAGCGCTGGATCCCTCGTCTACGATCTTCTCACCGTGATGTAACCAAAAGGTATAGTTAGGGGGAAAGGGTTTCATCAGAAGGTGATCGTACGCGTCCTCTCTAGTTTGGTAGCACCGGAACCCACACAAAGGGCATGGGCAATGTATCATCCCATCGGATGATGCATTGGCAAATGCGAAATCAAGGAATCTATTTAGACCATCCTTATATTCTACACTCCCTCTAGGCTTTGTAATCCAACTCTTATCAATGTCTAAATGAATGAAATAGCAGAAATAAATAAAAAAATAGTATCAAAATACATAGCACTTGTAATAAAATAAATGAAAAAATGGGGAGTGTGTCAAGAGAACCAACAACAGTTTATCACAATTATGAGATGGGAGAGTGCCATACGTAATAAACTTGATAATATATTACAAGTAAAACCATGTAAAGAGCGACGGAATAACTCAAAACGGAAATAAATTTATAAAGGTTACTTGCTTCCCAGGTAACATGTAGCACACGATAGGTATTGGGGAGGAGGCTTACTCATTGCAAAATTCTGTGCTTTCTAAATAATTACTGGGTGAAAGAATTGCTGGTTCCAAGTCCAAAAAGTGAAAAGAAAATAAAAGCTTCCTTAAAAAAAGAAAAAGAAAATAGGACTGAAAGTTAGATGTAAAAAATAATAAAAAATAAATATAACTAAACAGTCCTAATGGATAGAGAATAAAATCTTGAAATTGTAGACATAAATTTCGTAGGTATGTTTATGCAAAATATTTGAGTATAGTTTCTCTATCTTGTCGTCTACCATAGAGGTACAAATAATTGGTTCAGCGAAAAAGAACATAAAAAAATAATAACAACACGAGCAGCTCAAAAAGAGTGACACACAAGAAAAGGGTCTGAAAAAATCAAATAGCAATTTAGAACTAGAGTAGCATGAATGACATCAAGAGAATCATGACCAATTAGTCCAGTGTCATAGTAAGTATAGTAGCAACCAAACAGCATGACTTAGCATGAATTGCACAAAAAATTGGTTAAGAGAAGTGTAAAACCATAATGGCAGCAGAAGCATAGTTGTGCACTTAATATATGAACACCATAGATAAGAAATCAGCACCATAAGAAGTAGTCTAATAGCAATAGCAAATAAGCAATAGTATAATAAGCATAAAGATACTAAAATGGGAGCATTCAGCGTCAAAATGACCAGGATAATTTCCCTAACACAAATAACTAGATCAGCAACTATTAAAGCAACTATTAACAAGACTAACAAAAAAAGGCTATAAATTAATGCTAAAAAACAACAGAATATCTAAATAAGGAATATAAGCATGAACCAACCATTCTAACACACACTCCTCGCAGAAAATGTGTTTGCCCCGCAATAATATGGCTTAATTATATTGAAATAAATTGCAAAATTAAAGTGAACACGATGATGATGATGCATACAAAAAGCTAGCAATGTCAAAATTAAAAATGCATTAGTTAGGGACTGAAAAAGAACATAAAATAAGAATAAAAAAATAGCTCAGGAAGAGTAAGTCAAAAAAAATAATGGACTGAAAAATGCAAATACCAATTCAGCATTAGATAAGCATGAATGACATCAAGAGAATCATGACCAATCAGTCCATTGTCACGGTAAGCATAGTAGCATAATAACAGCAGCTATTATCTTGAAATGAACCAAATTGGTGAGGAGAAGAATAACACCACAATGACAGCAGCACAAGAATTAGTAAGCAACACGTCATTAACACCTCGGCATTGTGATTCAAAATTAGATATTGGAGATTCTTGTATATCTTTTGTTCCTCAACAGTTCGTAAATGGTAAAAAGTAATCTCTCTCATTAGATAAGCATGTTATAATTAGATTTTCTTCAGGCCGTAGTAATGCTGATATGAATTAATAATGAGTGATCAATGAATATAGGCAGGCTAAGAGAGCAAGATTGCATGAACCAAAATGGGAACGTGATGTGAAGAACTGAACAAAAAGTAGTGTTTTTTACACATGCAATGCAATTTGGTTTATAAGAATCAAAGTCGATAGGGAGGCAATAGTAATCTGAGAAAGAAATAAAGCCAATAAGGATTTTAATTTATAAGAATGAAAGAGACGCATTTGATTGCACTTTGCAGCAAATGACAATGGTATTCAACAGAAAATAAAAAACCCAACAAACAAACAAAGCTACATATAATCCCTTCAAAGAAACTCCATGTAAACTAACTCCACTACCACCAAACAAAATAGAAATAAATGGAACACACTAAACATAATAAAACCTTGCACCAACATAATAAGTAAACTATCATTAACGGAAAACTATCTTCCACCTTTTTTCAAAATTTTCTTTAATGACAAGTCCTCCCTTTTTCTCCAAAGCACCAAGGAGCACTTGAACCCTCCGTGGACCATCAATAAACTACAATGACAGCTACATTAGCATCCCACTTAATGTAATCTTCTAAGCCCATGATGCGGTCAACGAAAGCATATTATAACTAGAAATGATTGAGTGTGCTATGCTGTACAGAATTGCTAACAACCATAATTCCAAACTCATTAATGTTCAGGATTAAAGTGTGCTCCTTTTATTTTATCATTTTATTTTATTTTTTTCCCTGAGAATAGTATAACTTAAGTGAAGCTCAATGAAGTGGCAATGGTCCCTTTCAAGTTTTAGCCATTACTCTCTACACATGTGGAAAGTGAAAAACTAGCTCATTTGAAGAATAGGGGAAAGACACAAACTTTAAGCACTCCATGTCTGAATATGAAAACTAAAATCCCAGATCTACATGCAATGTATCACCAAAACATCAAAAGGAAGCAAAGCATTTAAATAAAAAAGTATGAAATTGAAAGAGGATACAATGTACAACTCAAGTGTTGTAAAACAAAGAAGTAAAAAATAGAATGAAAATAAAGACAAAAGTTACTTTTTTAAAACACTCAAATAGGCATGAAAATGACAGATTTGGGAGACGAGAATAGAAGAATCATAATGAAGATAAAGGAAACTAAGCCAAAACCAACAAGCCCAACTGTGCAAACACACACCCCAACACACAACAACCAACCTGACTCAGAATACTATTATAAACAATACACAGATGATAAATATCAAGCTTTTGTCATAAAAAACAAGGGAAAATGATAACAGAGCTGAACCAATGGGAAGTGGCAAAGAACACAAACAGCTATGAAACAGCAGTTACTAATGTCTTGTACTTTACATGATAAATTTATTAACAAACAAATTTTTCAGATTAGTGCGTGCAAAGTTTCTCAATTTCTCCTGTGCAAGGGAGATGCAAACCAAAGAAACACATTCTTGGGTAATTAAAAAAACAGGAAGTAGATGCAAGAGAGATGCAAACCAAAGAAACTCAACCCTCTAACATTGATAATGAGCCTTTGTTAAAGCCTTATACTCTAACTATCACTTTCAATACAGAGCACCCATTAAATCAAAAAAAGGGGTACCTTCAAATTCCAGTCTATGAACAGCGGCAATTAACCCCAGTTAAAGACAGATATAGATAAATATTTTTACAAAATTCTAACCAACAAAGAAATCAATAAGAAAAGATCAGAGTGTCAGGACTAACCAGTGCCAGGGGACTGGTCGTGAAGGCAGCTGCGCAACTCGACAGGGGAGGGTATGAGCTTCAGGAATTGTGGATGATAGGGGAAAGCTTGAAAAATTGGGGGTTTCTGCAAAATTGGGGTTCTCGATTAACGGTTGTAACATGAAAAGGGGGAATTGACAAGTTGAATCATGATAAAATCCTCACCTGGGTGGGTTCTTCCTTGATATTTCTCGGCTGTGCTCCCGTTCTTGGTTGGCGCGCTACCAAACTCAACTCGCGGGTTTCTGCAGAATTGGAGGGAAGTAATTTCGAGTTGTAAAATAAAAGTGGAATTGGAACACTGATTTGAAACTCACCTAGTGGCGTTTATTGAAGAAGTCGCCGGGTGGGGTGGTTTTGTTTGGCGCCTCTTCTCCCGCTTTGTTCGCACCAGGAAGTGAAACGAGTAAGCCCGAAGATATACTTCCTAATTTAGCAGCGGTGTTCACTCCCCAGCCGCTATCCAGGGGAGTTTTGTGGCTTTTACCTGACCGCCACACATCTCTGCCAGGATCCTTCTTGATTAGCGGCGATTATGGTAACGGCCGCCAACCCCCTGCCGCTACTCTCCGCCTCTGCGGTAGTGACTTGTTTAGAATACAAATTTATTATTATATTTATATGTTCATGATTTTAATTATACTTTTAAGTATTCTAAATAGATTTATTTTATTATATTATATTTTACCTATCAATATATATTTCATCATGTAATTAAATAAAAATATATTTTTTAATGAAAAAATTTAATAACTAAACTAACCATTAATTATGTTGGTAAGAAGTGATCCACGGCAAAAAGAAGGATAGAGTGAAGACGACTGGAGATAGCGATGACGGGAAAAACAGGCAATGAAAATTATAAAATAATCTAACTATGGTTAAGATACTGACCAATTAAAATGTAACACATGATGAAGGGTAACTTACATGTTATTTTAGAGGAGGTTGGGTAGAATTCACCATTTTAAATCTGACAGATCAGAGAGTGATCCGATATAAAAATAACCAAGGCGGAATTCGAATAATGCCAATAAACAAGGTTTCCCTCACCCCGGCAGGGGAAGTCAATTAAACGTATATAACTATTAATATTTTTTTTTATAAATTTAAATTTTTGAAAGGAGTAATTTTATGACATAGTATAGAAAGGTTAAAAGTTTAATATTTGATAACTTTCAAAAATAAAAATAGTATAAGATAGATAAAAGAAAAAAAATTTATGCTAAAAATTAAATAAACCAAAAAGAGGAGAGACTCTTGTTTAAAAAAAATGTTAGAAATATAACCATTAATGTTATTTTCTCTTGATTAACTTAAATTTTAAGGATGAATAGTTTTATAAATTTAAAAATTAAATTGGGTACTCTCACTGTGTTACAAAATGTCTAAATACCCTAAATTCGAAAAATATAATTCTACGCTATCTAAACATTTATTAACTTGAAGAATTTTTTAGTTTTGGGCAGACTCGTTTACTCTCTTCAAACACCTCCTATGATAAAGATACTAACAAAGCACGCTATATATTAAAAACTCAGACCCCATGCAAATGACAAAATCCTTCGGATCAAAAAATAGTTTACCGCTCCTCAAAGAATCAAGAATCATTCCCCAAAACACAGCATTGAAGGTCTACTCTCTCCTTTCAAATATATATATAAAGTATAGGAATCCCTCTTGTTCGACAAATAAGATATAGGAAAAAAAAAAGAGTCAAATATTAGCTAGGTAAAATTACCTACATGAGATTCACTTCACAATTTTTTTTACAGTCGACTTCACGTGAAGTTGATAACTGATAATGGTTAGATCATTTAATTGATTTGACTAAAATTTTATCTAACGGCTCTTAATTATCAACTTCACGTGAAGTTGACTGTACTTAAATTTTCACCTATAATAAAACATATGTAGTATATTACCTATAGATTTTTTTTAATAGTATAAATGATCTTTTTATGATATGGTTGAGTGAAATAATATAAACCATATTAAAAATATAATCATTAATATTAATGTTATATTTTTTTATTAGTTTAAATTTTTGGATTACATAATTTTATGATACGGTATTAAAATTCTATATCTTAAGGATTTAGAGTTCGATCATTTCATTAGTGAATCTTAAAATTAAAAAAAACAAATAAAAAACAATTATGTAAAAATCAATCAAATCCATAAAAAAAAAACTAATGATAAACAAAAAAAAATTAAAAAAAAATAAAAAACAAAATATAGATTAATTTTAAATATAAAAAAATTATTCTACTTTGTATTTAATTTCTTGATAATAAAAATAAAAAGATTTTTTTGAACCTCTAAATTACTCTATGTGGTATCAGATCCAAATAAAAACTTCCAAACTTAGACATGACTATATATTAACAGTGGCGGAGCTTGAAACAAAATTTTAGGGGACCGTAAATTTAATATAAAAATTTAATGATAATATTTATATCAAAATAAGATTTATAAATATAATTATTATATTCTTTAAGTTTGTTACTAATAAGATAATAAATAAATAATTCTACAGATAAAATATATCTTATAAAATATGTAAAAAAAAGTTAGAATGATAAATATTAAAATTTATAATATTTATTGAATTTTTTTTTATCAATTTATACAAATACAATAATATCAATATTTATTGAATATTCTAATATTTTTTATTATATAAAAATTAAATTAAATAATAGTAAAATATAAAATAATATTAAATTAAATAAATAAAAAATATATAATTTTTTATATTTGAATTCAAAGACAAAGAGAGTGTTGTTTGTTGAATATAGAAGCAAAGCAAAGCGTGTTTTTATAATGAGAAACAAAATAGCAACGTGTTTTACATAATGAAAAGCAAGTAGCAAGCAATGTGTTTTTATAGTATTTTTATAATATGATTATTAGATGATTTTTTTATTTTTATCTTTTTTTTTTGTTAAAATCAAATCAAATAAAATTTTTTTCTAACAAATCAAATTGAATTGACGATATTGGTGTTGCCTAAAAAAAGAGAAAAATTGAAATTGAAGTGTTCTAGCGTGTAACAAAATCAAAATTGAAAATTTTGATACGTTGTGAAGTCAACAAAAGTCCACTCACCAAAAATTGTTATACAACAAAAACATGAGATGAAAATTAAACCTAAATACTTTAAGTTATAATACAACATCTAAGCCAGTTGAGCTATTTTTTATTTTTTGAAAAACTACTACTAATTTTTTTATAAAAAGTTTGGGGTCATGTCCCCTTGTCTAACTTAAGCTCCGCCACTGCATATGAATATACTAAAAATACTTGTTTTGACTTAAAAAAATTGTATTCATAATAATATCAAAACTGAAAATATACTAATTAAAATAAAATTTAAAATATCCTAAATATAAAATTAAATTACAATAAATTTAAATATTTAAATATATTATACTACACTAAGTTGGAAATACGAATATTAAATTATACTAATATGATTTATATTCATGCATGAGTATAATGAAACCAGATGGAGTTTGGGAGTGGAGAAATCAATCCGATCTACATGTCAACAACGAAAGTGTAGATTCAATAATTAATCTTTTAAAAGAAGTAATGAAGAAGCTAACCCTAAACAATTCATGAGCTAGCTACTGCCACGAATTTAATGAAGAGTGTCCATCGAGAGCGTAAAGCGATTATTTTCAATTTTTCTTTGTGTATATAAAAACATATAAGGCATTTAAAATCCTTCAGCACAACTCAGAAAGCTTGTGCATGCGTGGACTTATAAGACATCCTTCCAATATTATAATTTATTAATTATTAATTTTAATTAATTAGGGCAGCAACCAGCGCGGCATGCAGCCATTTCTCATATTCTTTTGGCATCAAGATTAATTATATTGCAAGATTAACTTAACTAGGCAATGGTATATTGCATAGGATATCATTATATAATTTATTTTAGCTATATCGAAACCTCTTACATAGACACTTATTAATGATTCACAATAAAAGAAAAAAGGAAATACCTAACTAGTTAGTCTGTGTTCAAATATTTAGTTGCATATTTACCAAATATAAGCAACTAAGTGAGATATAATATCAATTAAACCTCAAAAAACATATATCTTTAAATTATTAAGTATTGTACGCAACATAGTCTACAATTTAAAAGACAAAGTATTATCTATTTCATCCTTTTCTTTTTCTTATTTAAAAAAATGACATGGTTTAAAATAACGAAGGAATCCAAATTCAATAGTATATTTACTTTATAGTTTATAGTGTAGACTCTTTTTTTAAAATTTATTTAATTTGACTCCCGAGTATTGAGGATCTAAACACCTTTTCTTCTTTGTTGGAGGAAAAAGGAAGGAGGGAGGGGGGGATCACTCGCAAATCTAATGTGGCATATCGTAGGAGCGAGGATAGAGCTTTTAGGGTCTAAATCGTGATCTCAACTCTTTATTTACAAAATTACATACACTAAAAACTAGTATAAATAGTTGTCTTTGTTGTCTCTTTGCAACTCGTGATACACATGAAGTGATGTTTGAACACGATCAATATATATAGCATGCATATTGCCGTATTCTATCTCTCGACGGAATCAATCCAATCTTCTGATAATTTAGGGAAAAAGTTCAACGTATGAGGCTTGGTCAAGAATCTGTGGCAAATAATTAAAATAAGTGAATAATTAGTGTTTTTATCTATAATAATATTACGGAAACATAAATTGATTGAAATTATGTTGACTTTTTATGATATTATAAATTAGAGACAATTACATTTTCTTTTTTTAAAAGATGCTAAAATGAAACTCTTCTCCTCTTTATTTGTAAAATGTACATTTTCTTCTTTTATAACTTTTAAAAACCTCTTCTAATCTTTAATCTATTTTAATTTTTTTGTATTAACTAATGTTAACTTCATTATTTTTTAAGAAAATAAATTATTTTTTACGAAAATGCCTTTTAGTAAAAATTTTATTTTTTTGCTATTAAATTTTGCTTACCAAAATATTCTTTAATAATTTTTTATTGATTAAATTGTATTTTTATTAAAATAATTTTTAAACAAATTAATAATTAAATTATTTTTTTCTAAAATACCCTTCAATAATTTTTTAATTATTAAAGTATAATTTTACCAAAATTTTTGTTAACAATTATTTTTATATTTTACTATTAATTTTTCTATATCAATATATATTACTTTAACATATAAATTAATAATTAAAGAATTATTGAAGGGTATATCTTAGAAAAAAAATTAATTGTTAATTTTTTAAAAAATATTTTGGTAAAATTAATTAATAAAAAATAATTTATTAAAAGGTATTTTGGTAAGTAAAATTTAATGATAAAAAAATAAAATTTTTACTAAAGGGTATTTTTGTAAAATATAATTTATTTTTTCTTAAAAAATAGATAAAGTTAACATTAATTAATACAAGAAATTAAAAATGGATTAAAGATTAATTTTTTTAAAAGTTAGAAGGGAGTGGAATGTACATTATTTTACAAATAGAAGGGAAGAAAGTGTTATTTTAGCATCTCTCAAGGAAAGGGAGTGTAATTTTCTCTAATAATAAAGATTGACATATAGTAAAAGTAAAATGAATGGGGCCTATTATATCTGACAGAGAAAAACATTGGAGATTGATCTGTATATTAATTTTTCTTGAGGACTAAAATATCTGCTTTTAAAATTCTTTGGGACTGATTTGGATAATTACTATGCTGAAAAATAGACTGGGAACTGATTTATCTGTCGAAGTAAATCTTAGGAATTGATATGTGTATTGATTTTTCTTAGGGATTAAAATGTTCACTTTTAAAATCTTTAGGGACTGATTTGAGTCATTATTCTAAAAGAAATTATATTGATAGTTATAAAATTAACTTAAAATTATTTTTTTAAAACAATTAAATCTTGATTCTGATTATTAATTACAACATTAGTATTTTTTTAATTATATGTAATAAATATTTAAAAGAAAAAAATATAAATATAAATTAAAAAGATAAGTAGTAAAAATTTAAAACTAAATAAAAAAACTAAAAAGTATGTATATAATAATAATATATTATTTTTATGTTAATAATATTATGTGATATTGTTAATTATATTTAATTAAAAATTTGATATATTATTTATAATTTAATAAATTTATTTAAATTATATTATTTTATTAGTTTTAGTCATCAAAAAAATTTTATTAGTTTTATTTTTAGTAGAATAAAAATGTAAAGAGGCAGACACATAATGAGAGAAAAATAAAGGAGAGAAAAAATTTGTCAATTTTAAAAAAGAATAGATTTTATTTTAATTATAATGAAAAAATATTTTATTAGCCATTTTAGTTTGTCAAATTAGTAATATAAAATATATATATTGTAAATTATATATAGGGTGTAGATAAGAGAATAGAGAAAGAAAGTTTATTAATTTTGGAAAAAAATATTTTATCTTAATTTTAATAAAAGAGTGTCATGTGATATATTTTGGTTGTTAAATTAATAATATAACATAGTTATTTTAAATTTTAATTTTAATATTTTAATTTAATTTACATTATAATTGAAAATGTCATGTTCCATATTTTAATTGCTAAATTTATAATTAATTATTAATAAAGATATATAAAAAAGTAGAATGGATAAAGAAATGAGAGAAAGAGAAAGTAGGAGTGGGGAGGATAAAAATTTTAAATTTTAAAAGAAAAATTTTAATTTTAATTATAATAAAAAAAGTGACATGTACTGTATTTTAATTGTAAAATTAATAATTAATTGTATTATGTATATACTAAAATTAGTTACCAATATAAAATATATATTAAAATATAAATATATATTAAAAATAAATTAAACTCTACATAAATTTATATATAAATATAAGTGACCGATTTTAATTTATAAATAATATTTTTAATTAGTAATATATAATAGTATAATCATGTCAATGTTAAATCTGAAATGGATTACGCATTGGCCAACGTTTTTGAACCAAAAGGAAAAAGCTAAAATTTTCATTGAAATGCTGAATCAAAATAACAGGATAATAACCAACTTTAATTGATCTAATAGTTCATTAATTTATTAATTTATTTAAATAAATACAACAACAACAACAAAGCCTTGTTCCACTAAGTGGGGTCGGCTACATGACTCAAACGACGCCATTGTGCTCTGTCATGTATCATGTCTACAGAGAGACCGTTTATATGTAGATCTCGTTTGACCACCTCATGGATGGTCTTCTTAGGTCTTCCTCTGCCTTTCGCCCTTTGTCCATCTTCCATCTCATCCACCCTCCTGACTGGATGTTCTATCGGTCTTCTTCTTACATGTCCAAACCACCTGAGACGCGATTCAACCATCTTTTCCATAATAGGTGCTACTCCAACTCTCTCCCTTATATCTTCATTCCTTATTTTATCCAATCGCGTATGACCACTCATCCATCTCAACATCTTCATCTCTGCCACACTCAGCTTATGTTCGTGCTCCCCTTTAGCCGCCCAACACTCCGTACCATACAGCATAGCCGGTCTTATAGCGGTGCGATAGAATTTACCTTTAAGTTTTAAAGGCACTTTTTTGTCGCATATAAAACCAGATGCACTCCGCCATTTTGACCAACCTGCTTGGATCCTATGATTTACATCATGTTCAATCTCTCCATTATCCTGTATGATGCACCCAAGATACTTAAAACTTTTAACTTTTCGTAGGGTGTTCTCTCCAATTTTCACCTCTATATTGGAGTTTTCCCTTCTCAGACTGAACTTACATTCCATATATTCCGTCTTGCTACGGCTTATGCGCAGACCATACACTTCTAGAGCTTCTCTCCATAACTCCAACTTCTTATTTAGGTCTTCCCTTGACTCTCCCATAAGAACGATATCGTCGGCAAAAAGCATGCACCATGGCACAGGCTCTTGGATGTGCTCTGTGAGTACTTCTAAGACTAATGTGAAAAGGTATGGACTTAAGGATGATCCCTGGTGTAATCCTATACCAATAGGGAATTCCTCTGTCACACCACCTTGAGTCTTCACACTAGTTGTGGCCCCATCATACATGTCTTTAATTGCCCGAATATATGCGATCCTTACTCTCCTCTTTTCTAAAACCTTCCATAAGACCTCCCTTGGTACCCTATCATACGCTTTTTCCAAATCAATAAACACCATGTGTAGATCCCTTTTATTACTACGATACCTCTCCATCATCCTTCTTAATAGGTATATCGCTTCAGTGGTAGATCTGTCTGGCATAAATCCAAATTGGTTCTCTGTTACTTGTGTCTCTTTTCTCAACCTCCGTTCTATCACCCTTTCCCATAACTTCATAGTATGACTCATAAGCTTAATCCCTCTATAATTTTCGCAACTTTGTATATCCCCCTTATTCTTGTAGATAGGTACCAAGGTGCTCTTTCTCCACTCATCAGGCATCTTCTTTGACCTTAAAATCTCATTAAAAAGCTTGGTTAACCAGTTGATGCCTTTTCCTCCAAGACCCTTCCAAACCTCAATCGGGATATTATCAGGTCCTACTGCCCTGCCATTTTTCATCTGCTTTAGAGCCTCTTTTACCTCGAAGTCTCGAATCCTTCGATAGTAGTCAAAGTTTTGATCTTCTTCCCTTGTGCATAATCGACCAAGGCTCGGAAGAGTCTTCTGTCCCTCATTAAATAACTCGTAGAAGTAGCTCTTCCACCTTTCATTAATCTTCTCCTTTTGAGCCAACACCTCTCCATCCTTATCCTTTATGCACTTAACCTGATCCAAATCTCTCATTCTTCTTTCCCGGCTCTTTGCAATTCTATATATACATTTTTCTCCTTCTTTTGTGCCCAAAGACTGGTAGAGACCCTCATATGCTCTTGTTCTTGCTTCACTTACAGCCACTTTTGTCTCTTTCTTAGCCGCCTTATATTTTTCCCAGTTACCTGCATTGCGGCATAAAGACCACTCTTTAAAGCATTCTCTTTTTATCTTTATCTTTTCTTGTATACTCGCATTCCACCACCAGGACTCCTTGTCTCTTGGTCCTATTCCTTTAGATTCACCAAAACTTTCTTTTGCTGTTCTTCTAATAACTTCTGCCATCTCCCTCCACATCTCTTCCGCGCTTCCATTCCCATCCCACTTTGCCTCTTCTCCTACCCGTCTTAGGAAGCTTCTTTGTTCCTCACCTTTCATCCGCCACCACCTCGTCCTTGGGTTCTTCGTATGATGTCTTTTCCTCAACTTTTGCTCAACGCGAAAATCCATGACGAGCACCCTATGTTGTGTTGTCAAACTCTCTCCCGGGATAATTTTACAGTTAATGCAAAATTTCCGGTCGACTCTCCTCAACAAGAAGAAGTCGATTTGAGAGCTTGTCATGCCACTCTTATAGGTTATAAGATGTTCGTCTCTCTTTTTAAAACATGTATTTGCGATGAGAAGATCAAAAGTTGAGGAAAAGTCCAAAATAGTTTTACCCTCGGCATTGATCACCCCGAAACCATGGCCTCCGTGAATACTCTCATATCCAGTTACTTTTCTCCCAACATGGCCATTTAAATCTCCTCCTAAGAAAATCTTATCTCCCAAAGGTATGCCTTGAACCAAACTCTCTAAATTCTCCCAAAACCTTATCTTGTGTTGTTCGTCCGAACCCACTTGCAGTGCATAGGCGCTAATCACATGGAAAGCACCTCCCTCCACCACAAGTTTGATAGAGATGATCCGATCTCCCACCCTCTTGACATCAACTACGTCCTTCTTCCACTGCTTATCCACAATTATTCCAACTCCATTCCTATTCTTCACCTTTCCTGTATACCAAAGTTTGAAACCAGAAGAATCCAACTCCCTAGCCTTTGCACCAACCCATTTCGTTTCTTGTAGGCACATAATGTTAATAATCTTCCTCCTTGTCATGGTGTCCACCACCTCCATGGACTTTCCTGTTAGAGTGCCTATGTTCCATGTCCCAAATCTCAACCTTTTGTCGCTTCGACCTTTACCTTTTCCTTTGTGAACTAGCTTATTTACCCTCGTCCGTTCACGAAAACGCGAGAACCCTTGCTCATTTAACACTACATCCGGGCACCGATGCAGCGGCTCTTGCTTTGACACCGTACTCGAGCCATACGGCGCGTTACTTCCGGGCAACGACCTAGCTTTAGCGCAATAATGTCTTTGATTCATGTCATGGGGGGTTCGGCTATATTTTTACGTTGGTTGCCGAAGACCTAACACAATCCTCCTCCTTTATCCGGGCTTGGGACCGGCTATGTACCGCAAGTATAACATAGGCGGAGTTAATTTATTTAAATAAATATCGAAAATTTAAATTTTACTTGTACTTGCCATAATTTATTGAAAAACCGAAAAAAATAAACAAGAGAATTAAATCAAAATATATACCATAATTGCTGATACATTGGTGATCCACCTATAATTGCGGTCCCCATAATGGTGGTTTTCTTTTTTCTTTTTCTAATGTTAAAGTTTGAGATGAGGCCACTATAGCCCATTATGGTCCCAATACAAGGTCATTAGAATATGCATATGGACTTACCCAACACTACTATTGTATTTTCATATATTGAAAACTAATTATATCTTTGATCTCACACATGGAGTAAACTTTTTAAACTGGATCAAATCTATTCAACTCTAACAGTATATTAAAATAATTATACTATGTATTCATATATATAGCTCTATACTGTTACTGAGCTATGGTTTAGATTTTAGAATTACAATCACTACTCCTCTACCTAGCTCGGCTCATTTAACTTTAATCATGTATTCGTACTTCAAAGTAACATTTTCTTTAGAAAGAAGGTCCACAATAATTACTTGGAGCCAATAGAGCTTGAGAGTACTTAATTTATTGGAATATAATTCTCTAAACTCAGAAAATTTGTGAAACAAAAAATAAAAGCAGTAGTCATGTTTGTTGGATTATTCCAAAACTATATGCTTTCCTCCTTAAAGTTCATTTTATATATTATTAAATTAAGAAAAATTCTTGAAAGTTATTAATTTTTAGTATTTTTTTATCATGATTTGATTAACATAAATATTAAATTATCTATAATAAATAAATTTTATAAATTTATATGCATAAATTTTAAAAAATATAAATACAAATTATATTAATTTATATGTGTAAATTTTAATAAATATAAATATAAATTATATATTTTTTATATGTAAAATTTTTATCAATATATGTGTAGGGGTAGTAATGGGGCGGGTAGGGACGGGTTTTTGTTCTACCTGATCCCACCCCGCCGTACAACGACCCGCATAGAACCTGCTCCGCTTCTATCTGCGGGTAGTAAAACGTTGAACCCTAACCCGTCCTTGTGGGTACCCGTTCCGCCCTATCCGCCCCTATAACTATTAAAATTTAATATATAAAATTAAATTTTAAAATTTATATAACTATCATCACATACATAACATAAATTAAAGTAATTTAAATATGATATAATATTATTAATTATTTACTAATTATTTTATATATATTATATATATAGCGGGGCGGGTATTACCTAAACCCGACCCCGCCCCACCCTTCCCAAGAACCCGCCTCGCTAGAAACCCGCCCCGTTACTCGCCTCGAGCGGATAGGAGTGGAGTGGATACCTGTATATGTGTAAATTCAGGTAGTATTACCATCCCTATATATGTGTAAATTATTGTTGATAGAAAACTGACAAAAAAATAATATATTTGTTGAGCATATAAGCGTTGCTCTTGAACTAAAACGCACGTTTGGGGGGGAGGGGGTTGTTTTAACAAACAAACAAGAGAGTATAATATATAAAATTGCTAGTGTTAACTAAATTATATATAAAATGTAGGAGTTGAAAAATGTATGGGCCATTGTGGTCTTCCAGTTGAAAAATTCAAGATCTGATCCCAATGCAAGGAGAGGTATATATGGTTTTCTTTTCATATATATGGGATTTCGTATGGGCTTCATATTCCTTTGTAATACATGATGTCACATTAATATATATTACCCCATAATATTTATAATCAACCGCAATGTTAATAAGCATTGGAAAATTTTCTCCATCCCATACATTAATTAATTTCCTCTCATTACAAAAATACTAAGATGAATCTTCATTCACTAATTTTTCTCCATTAGCATCAGGCACGGATATATATATATAGTAAGGGTGCTCCCTCCTTTCTTATTTTCCACGGTAAAATGATAATATTGTGTTGAAATAAATTGTTTTATAATTCAAATCATTCATAATAAATCATAAAAAATTATGCAAAAATATACTTTTATTCAGAGAAATTAAAAATTAAAAATTAATAAAAAATTGTGTTAATTTTTTTCAACTAAAATTTTTTATATTCTTAATACGACGGCTGAATTATATTTTTTTTGGTGGAAAAAGAGTTGTTGAGACAATTTTGGTATATTAGGTAGCATTTGGTGGAGAGACAGGGACTGAAAGACTGAGATTAAAGAGACAGAGACTGAAATAAATTTCAGTATTCTGTTTGGTGCAAAGTAGGAGAAATTGAAACAAGAATAAAACTCTAATTTAATTTGCACAAAAGGTAAAATTGAAATTAATTAATTGAAATAGGATATTTTAAGTATAAAATATTATTAAATTTTTAGTCTCCATCCTTAAAATTTTCAGTTTCTTGTGTCTCCAATTTTTGGAGGTACTGAAATACTGAAATTTTGAAAATAGAGACAGAAATTTTAGTATCAATTTTTAGGCCAACAAATATGATATTGAGTCTCAGTCTCTCAATCTCTGTCCCAATACCTCAAAACAAACGCCACCTTAAAGAGCGAAACCTAAAATCACTATTTATATTTGAGTATGATACCAGTTAAATCCCCTAAAATCTAAATAAAAATAGTATCTAAAGTACATAAAGATAATATCTAATTTTATTTTTATTTAATTTTAAATAAAAAATAATTATGACTTATTCAATTTAACTATTTATAATAATAAATAAAATGGCTATTATGTAAATCACTTGATTTAAAATAACATAATTTATAATTATAATTAATATATATATTACTCATAAATAAATTAAAAAATTAAATTAATTTCCTAACATATTGCTCATGTGAGTCATAGATAGAGAGAGAGAGCAAATGAGAAGCATGCAGATATTGCATTTGTATGTATTATATGGAAATTAATCAACCCTAGGCACATGTGCTCCCCTATCATAAAGACTCTGCATTATTCTTCTTCTTATTATTATTGCTATTACTGTGTGGGGGCAAATTATATGATTACATCTATAATTAAACAACTTGTTATTAGATAGCTTAATTACGTACCCAAAAGGATAATAAAAAAGAGTTACTCTATGTTAATTTCTGCTAATAATAATAATGTTAAAATATCTGATGCATTGTGGCTCACTTATCTTTTACATATATATATTAAAACCTTGATGTGTCTCTTAATTACAGGAAGGGTAATGAATTATCAAATAGAATGAATATTTGACTTGGGGTGCTGGAGAAAGAAGACTAAAGCTCTAATTACAAATCCAGCAGTAGTAGTAGTATAGTATAATTTTAAATAGTGATTAATTAATTAATTTAATGAGGGACTTAATTAAGAAGCCAAATAAAGTCAAAACTTAGATGCGTCCTTGTGTGTCTAAGATAAGAAAAGTCTTGGGGAGGAGGGAATTGACTTTGGTGCCTCAAAAGAAGCATTTATATTATGAGAAGCTAAGAGCAGACAAAGGAAATTAAAGAGAGAGATTCTTGCAATCAAATCATCAGTATTATGCTCAACCATGTCTTCTAAAGGAAAAGAACCCCAAAACATGATGGATATTGATCTCTCTTTGAAGATAGATCATATTGAAAATAATAAAGACGGAGAAGCAACACCACCAAAAGTAGTAGCATCAGTCAAAGAGGATCTGAAGAACAAGAAGAAGGAAGAAACAAAGGCACTTAATATTAACAAAGAAGATTTTCTTGAAGCCGCAGCTGGCGAAATTGAAGATGAATTACCTTCGCAGGATAACACAAAAGCAAGAGAGGTAATTAACTAATTATTAACATATATACACACTAGCTTTTTCATTAATGCCGATTACTAATAGTTACTTATAATTATTTCTATGCTCTTGTTATTTGCTGGGGTTTCATAGTATTTAATTAGTGTAAGTTCGTGAATCGCAAATCTGATATATTATTGTTGCTTGAAAAATTTAATTTGCATCATGTATCAGTTGAGTGTGTTACAAATGGAGATGGAGAGCATGAAAGAGGAAAACAAAGTGCTGAGGAAAGTGGTGGAACAAACTATGAAAGACTACTATGATCTGCAACTCAAATTTTCAATCATCCAAGAAAACAACAATAATAAAAATAAAAGCAAGGTAATAATTGACGATCCCTAATTCATTCAATTTGTATAATATGTCTAATTAATGCACATCATGTGGTTAGGATCATGAAATTTCTCTCTCACTTCATCGAGAAGAGAATGCAACGATAAGGAAGCTCCATGATGAAGAAGGGCCGCGGAGAATTCATCATTATCAAGATGAGATGTTTAAGTTTAACAACAAAATTGAAAAAGCCTCATCCCTTGCAAACACCGATTGCGGTGAGAGTTTAATAAGCGAGAGTGAATTGGGCTTATCGCTAAGGTTGGAGACAAGCACAAGAAAAAAGGAAAAGGAAATTGATGACGAAGAAGATCAAAAGCAAGAAGAAGAAGAGGAAGAAGAAGAGGAAGAAGAGGAGGAGAAAAAGACGCAACCTGCAAATTTTGCATCGTCGTCAGCGGCTACGAAATTGCAGCGGACACATCATCATGCGTTCCACGCTGCATCGCCTCCTAACAGAAAAGCTAGGGTTTCGGTTAGAGCAAGATGCGAGGCAGCCACCGTGAGTATATCCGAAACTATGCATCATTTAATTTCATATTATATGCTTAATTATCTTGAATTATTGATGGATTTAGATGAATGATGGGTGCCAATGGAGAAAATATGGACAGAAGATTGCTAAAGGAAATCCATGTCCACGAGCTTACTATCGTTGCACTGTAGCCCCTGGCTGCCCCGTTAGAAAACAGGTACTGTTACTTTATATGAAGATAACTGTACGTGAGTCTGTACCTTATTTGATTTGATGTATATATAGGTACAGAGATGCATAGATGACATGTCGATACTAATCACAACATACGAAGGAACGCACAACCATCCACTTCCGGTGGGTGCAACTGCCATGGCTTCTTCGGCCGCAGCTTCCTTCATGTTGCTGGACTCAAGCACTTTCAACGTTAACCACCAGCAGCCATTACTACTAAACCCAAACCCTAATAATAAAGGAGTTGTTCTGGACCTGATCGCCAATGAGGCATCATCATCACTACGTTATCCCGGTTTGTCTTGGATGCAAAACAATAATCATCATCAGAAGGCGCCTGCTAGTAGAGGGATAATAATGGAGCATGGCGAAGAAAGCAAGGCAGTAGTAGATGACATGGTGAAGGTGTCGGCCATTGCGTCAGATCCTAAGTTTAGGGTTGCTGTTGCGGCGGCCATAACATCATTCATCAATAACAATAATAAAGATCATGCTATTGGAGCCACTTCTTTTGCCGCTAATAGCAGCAGCAACAGCAGGACTACTGCCAACAACACCAACAACAACTGGATCTTAGATAATAATAATAATAATAATCATTCTCTTTCTAAAGATGCTAATCCATAAGCTTACTTGATTCATTTTCCACTCTTTCTTTCTTTGGAGACAAAAACTGAACTATATATATTCTATATATGTAGTAACTTCTTAAGGCTCAAGTATTATTAGTATTTTATATATACATGCATGTATTCAATCAATAAAAATGAGAGTTATTCGGTTTGGTAAAGGTATTTATATACTCATCGTTCAGTTTTGTAATATCTATCTACTTTAATCATGGTTAGTTTTACATATCTAGAAGTTAGATAAATGACTATTTGTATTATGTATATTTTAAAGCATACATTAAGTATGCATTCGGAATAAATACTACAGTCTTTGTTTTTCTTCTAAGTTTTCCTTGATTATTTTGTTGACTGGTGCGAGCAAATGTTGGTGTGTGGACTGTAATACCGCTACAACTGAAGCACTTAATTTCTACAACTAATATATATTTTTAGGTCAAAACTCATTTTTCAGTCAACTTTACATGAAGTTTATAACTGATAGCTGTTAGATGATTTGACTGATTTAACTAAATTTTTATTTAACGACTCTCGACTATCAATTTCACCTTAAGTCCACTGCACCTGAATTTTTACCATATTTTTATTTTTGTATTAAAAATAATTAATATGAAGTAATTAAGAAAAGACAAAAAAAATATCATTTAACTTATAAAAAAATGTATAACAGAAATATTTATAAAATATGGTGCAAATATAATTTCTTTATTTCTGATAATTTTTTATCAGACAATTCACACATCAATTCGTGGAATCAAATTGAAATTTAAGGAATATAAGTCAGTTTTATCGATTTCTTTGCATTATTTTTTTCAAAAAATTAACTTAAGGGTGAAACTGGGTTCACCGCAGAAAATAAAGTTAAGCATGCATTGACACATGATGATCTAATTGCACTGCTACATTAATGCAAGTGTGGAGTTCACATTAATTGTGCACTTTTTTTAATATATTTGAACGCAGCTTTAGCTTCCTGCTCATCCCGGCCTTCCGTTTAATTATATTTTTATGTCATATTTCCAACTATATGCAGAACCAACCATATATAGAGTGTACATAGAGATCTAAATTTGCATTTTTTCTTATAAACTTCGATCATAACGTAGATTTATAACAAGTTGACCAGTGTAGCTAATTAACTCGTCTATTTATGGTAAAACATGTAATATATATAGTGTAAGGAAATGCTCGTGGTACCATAAGCTATATATGTATGGTATATAAACAGTAATACTCATACAAGTTTAACATGTCATTTTTAGACACTTTTTCTTTTGGTAAAAATCTATAAATTAAATAATACAACAATAACTTAAATAAATTGTATAGCTCGTTTACTTTTTCACATGTCAAGCCGCAAATATAATAATATAATTATTCACTACTATATTTAAGCTAAAAAAATAATTATATGTATTTTTTACTGCCTTCGTTTCGTTTAAAAGATACTAAATTATTAAAATTGAACATATAAGACAATATCATATATGTTAAGAGATGTTGAGAGGTTCTTCAATCTAAATTTAAAAAATTTATAGAAACTTCTTATATGAGTGAAAACTTAAAAGCTACGGGTTCAACTTAGGAATTAATTTTTCGGTAAACAATCAATTAATAAGAAAATGACAAAGTTAACTGATATTAATTAAAAAATAAATAAATCTCGAAATTTTTATAATAAAAAACGGGAAAAAGTATAAGAATAATAAAAACGGAAAGCCATTGAGGCTTCATCTTCATGTCCTTAATATAATTCTTGACACAATTAGTACTTTATTGATAAAATATTTAGTTAGGAGTTCAATTTAAGGAAAAGTCTATTCTCAATTTCTCTGAGAAGAGAGTGCGACAAAACTAAGGTTGTTTGGAATCTTTTTGACCTATCTCTCTTCCGTTTTTTGAACTCTGGAACTGTTTTTTTTTTTTAAATACTATAGTGCGTATTACATTATACCTAAATTATTAAAAAAGATAAATAAATAATATTTAATAAAATTTATATAATTTATTTTTTATTTTAAATATTTTATTTTTTACTTTAAAAATAAGTTAAACAATTTAGACACCATAACAAAAGCACCATAAGAAAAAGATTGTTGTTTTATCAAAGAATTTGGCCAATGAGCTAATTTGCCTCTGTCCTTAAATTTACTTGAGAACCTCCTCCTGCTGGTATAATCAAATTAAATTGCGATACTAGCATCTATCATGATAGTTAGTGGGCTGATTTTGGATATATTCTTAGAAATGATGTTGGTGAATGGCTGCTTGGCTGTTCTAATTTTTTACCTCATGGTTTATCGTTATGAGTTTTATGTGGTTTGGGATGGTTTAATGTTAGGAAGCTGGTTGCAAAAAAGTTATTTGTGAGACAGATTCTCTTGATGTTTTTACTGTTTTATCAAATATTTTTGTTTCTTACATGTTGGGTGATCAAGATATTCTGTCCAAGATTAAGAATTTGCTAAATCCGAGATTGGAAAATTCACTTTACCTTGGTCTGTAGAGAAGTAAACCAAGCTATTGATTGGTTGGCCAATATTTCCTTTGGCTTCAGTCTAAACATGAGTTGAATAGAGTTTTACTTTATAATTCTGCTATAATTAGTTAGGTATTATTCTTTACTCTCTTGAAGACTTTGTTTTTGTTTAAAACAAAAAAAAAACTATTATTCTTTTATTACTGGCGGTATCTAAAAGTTCTAAAGATTTAACATAATTTCTACCCTAAAAAATAGTTGTGATGATATATCATTATTATGGGGGTTTCTGATGTGTGTCAATCAGCTTCTAGCTAGCTATAAAAAATGTATAGGTGGTATTAATATATTGTTCCGTCCCTAATTAATCCCCTTGGAAGATTCTGATGGCATTTTAATTATTGATGGAAAACCACCACATCCACATCAAAGATCACATGGACGAAGCCTTAAAAAAGAGTAGTATTTAATACTCTCCGATCCCAATGTAAGAATTTCGAAATTCACTTGTCGCTTTTGGGGAACCGGAAGCCTAGCTAATAATCGGGTACGGTGTATTGCTGTATTAGCGTGAGGTTGTTATGTTATCAATTAAATTAAGTGTTTTGATGGGGAGGAAGGAAGTCTATTCTGATTTCTGAATATGAATAGATTAATTTAAGTAAAAAAAATATAATTTTATTATTTTAAATTAACATTGAGTTAATAAAAATATTTTAATACGAAATATTTAAAAAATATAATATTAACTAAATTTAAAATTTAAAATTTTAATAATAATAAAAATTAAATATTAATTTAAAATATTAACTAATATTAATAAAAGTATTTTTTATTTTAAATTTAAAAATCATTCAGATGCATTATTTGTGACTCAAGTGTTCGAGTGAATTCAGTTTTAGACTTTTAGTTCATCGATTTATGCTATTAAAACCAAAAAATAAAAGAATAAATTAGCATTTGTACCCATGAATTTTACGAACGCTGACAAAAGTATCAATTAAATAAGAAAACTAACCTTGTACCTATGAAAAATGGGTTACGTGTGACAACAGTATCAAAACTCTGATTTTTTGTTGATTTTTTAATAAAATTTTTAAATTACCTCTTCTATCTTTTTCTCTAAATTGCAAATTTCACAACTCTCACCCTTCGTCTTCCTTTGCCACCGGTAGTCATTACTATTCCCTTGAAACCCTGGCACCTAATGTCTTCTTCCAACCTTTATCCTCAACCTCTATCTCTCTTTATTCCAATCCTAATTTGTTCTTCAAATCTAAATCTAAATTAACTTTAATATCATTACCCTTGTTGTTTCTTTCTTTTTCGAATGCAACAACAACACTCAGAAAGCACACCCTTTTCAACCTCTTCAACCTGAATATTGTTGTTCTTCTTATTCCAAAGCAATAAGTAGCAAAATTTAGCAACCAGAGCCAACAAGAGGCCGGTGCCCATGGTCTCTTTCCAACGGTGGCTCCAAACACAGCTTAGGCTAGGCTTCCGAGGCTGAGAAAAAAGGGCTGCTGTTAGAGTATCTTCATGCCATTTGGTGGATTGATATTCGCACTGCAGCGGCTACTACCGCTCAGGCTAGGCTTCCGAGACCACCGCAAAACCCTCTAGAAGGTTGTGGTGGTAGTAATGTTATTGTTGAAGGATCTTGTTTCACTTTGAGTATTGGTGAATAAGGAGGGATGATGGTGGCGGAGTATATTGATGAGGATGACCTTCTGAACATGCCGAATATGATCGAAGACATGACCAGGGGAACAGGACTCCCAAGCCCGTCTTCGACGACGACATCATCAGCAAATGCTGCTCTTCCGGTATGTTCCCAGCGAAGCTTCTCCTCTGCTGCGACCAAGGCTATCACATCTTTTGTTTCCGACCTATCCTTCCTTCCATTCTCAAAGGCTCTTGGTTCTGCCCCTCTTATTCTCACAGTGATACCAAGAAGCCAAAATTTAAGTTTTTTTTGTTAATTTCAAACTTCTTTTTTTTCTATGCTAGATCTACAAATTCATAATATTTAAATAATAACTTCAGATAATTAATAATTTACAGTTTTAAGTTTTTTAATTTTTTGGTGGTTGGCAGCAGTAGAGAAAGACGAAGGGCGAGAGTGGTGAATGTTTGAAATTTGAGAAAGAAGATAAAAGGGATAATTTGAAAATTTTATTAAAAAATCAATAAAAAATCAGGATTTGAATACTATTGTTACACGAAATTTATCTTTCATGAGTATAATGTTAATTTTCTGTTTGATAGATACTTTTGTCAGTATTCACAAAATTTATGGATTAGTTTATTCAAAATAAAATATAGATAGATAAATCAACACAGGGCACAGCCTAATTTGTTAGTTGGGTCTAGCACAAATAAAAATGAAGTTTGGGCCCAGCCTCAAAAAAAAGGAATGGCTAAAATGGGCCCAGCCTCAACCACAGTACCTCATTGCAGCCGGCAACGCCGCGGGAAGAGGAACGAGCATCAGAGGCGGCGGAAACTAAACGGCAGCATCAGTAGCCATCAACGCCGGCGACCTTGGTTAATAGCTCATCCATCAGCGATGTCGTTCTTCATCTCTGGAAAAGGGGGGTAATTACAGGTTGAATTGTTTTACGTGGGAGCCATTATCGATTCAAATGTGTTGGGTTCCATGACCAAAAAAAAATGTGTTGGGTTCTGTCGGCTCCTGTTGGATCCTTCTGAAGCGGGTCGGTTTATCCGGCCCAATCCAAGAACAAAAAAGCTTTGGCTTACGTTTTTATTTTTATTTAAAAATAAGAGTACAAAAAAAATATTCTTAGACTGCATTTGATCTGAAACTAGAATAAGACAAAATAATAAAAGTTATATAAACAACAGAAATATAAAGATTAATTTTTTTATATTTAATTTGGTGATAAATTAAAATAAATTATGAAAGTTTAATATTTTTTTTAAATTTGAAAAAAATAAAAAATAATTTAAAAATTAATAAAAATAATAAAAAAATAAATTAAATTATATTTTTATTAATATTTTTATATTTTTTGTTAAAATAAATATAAAATACATTACTTTTAGATATAATATTTTTATTTATGTCTTATCTGTTAAATAAATTTTATTTCCAATAAATAAATACAGCGTTAAGTGACTAATAGTTTTACTTTGCATCTAGAGATGGCAACGGGGCGGGTAGGGGAGGATTTTTGCTCTACCCGACCCGCCTTGTCCTACAAAAACCAACATCGAATCCGTCATACTTCTATCCGTAGGTAGTAAAATGTTAAACCCTAACCCGCCCCTACGAGTATCTGCCTCGCCCCTACCCACTCCTATAATTATTAAATCCAACAAATAAAATTAAATTTTAAAAATTATATAATTATCATTTATATACATAATATAAATTAAAGTACAAATTTAAATATGATATAATATTATTAATTATTTTACTAATTATTTTATATATATATATATATTATATTTAGGCCGATAGAGACGGATTTAACCTAAATCTGACTCTGTCCTGTCCCGTCTAAAAAATCGTTCCGTTAAAATCCGTTTCGATACAAAAGTGGATAATTGAATACCTACGAATTTAAATAGTATTGCCACCCCTGTTTGCATCGTCATATGTTTAAGTCAATATTAACAAACTTTTTTACTAAAACTATTAATATAATGCTACAACTCAAATATTGTAAGAAAGTGTAATACATATACGCAGAAACCAACAACGAATATATGTGAATGAAATTTTCCGAAAGGAAAAAAAATCAGCTAAAAATGTTGATAAAAGGCACTTTCAGTACATAACAAATTAATTAAGAATACGTAAAATATGCAGAGAAAAGAAGAACCATCAGCATGTTTTCAACTGTGGGTTGACAATTGTGATTCTTTTGTTGGACCTTAGTGATTTAGATTCTTAACATTAATTGACCGATTATAAGATATTATTCAAAACAAATCACTCGTACTAATTTTCTTTTGTTAGCGGGGCCGAGTGAGCTCAACTATAGAGTGAAAATTTTCTGACATTATTATTTTTATCTAAAAGAATTTGAATACTAGATAATATATGTGATAATTAGGTATTACTAACAATTCTATTAATACTTTAATAGTATACTAAAATAATTTCGTTACACTTTTACACGAAAAAAAAAAGCTTTATTGCTTTGGAAAAGTAGTAGAAAATATAAACACAATTACACTGAATAAGGTAGTAAAGTGAATGGTTGATGTCCAAAAGCAAAGGATTAGTAAATAAATAATAATCATAATTAAAAAAAAGAAAAGAAAAGAGAGATCGATTGGATGGAGAAGTATGAAAATCATGGATCATGGCTACCTGGTGGCTGTGCCCTACCAACCTGATGCCGGGTGGCGGTATCTCCTTTCTCCTTATCTTTCCACTTCCTAATACATCCAACAGGTAAATTACAAAACGAGTGAACCGCATTACCCTAATTATTATTTTTTTTTATAAGTAAAGTATTAAATTAGTCTTACATTTAGATGCTTTATTTTAATTTTTAAATTTTAAAATGTTCTATTTAAAATTTTTTTAAAAATTTATTTAATTTTAATATAGTCTAGTATGAGATCGAAATTAAATAATTAATTGAATGTCTTATATAACAGTATTATAAGAATAAGATCAATAATCTGGAGAATAAATATAAGTTTTAGAAACATAAAATTAACCATGAATGTATCAATATATTTTTTTATCATTTTTTTAGTTATATAAAAAATATTTCATTTAAATTGTAAGAAGAATGATAAATAAATAGAGTAAACGTCTAAAATAGTTCTTGAATTTCAAATCGCTATTCAATTTAGTCCTCTACTTTTAAAAGTAACCAATTAAATATCTGAAATTCAAAAAAGTGCATCTCCATTAGTCCCTCATAGAAGTGTCGTCTAAACGTTGATGATGTGGCATTCTAGCTGTATACTGATATGTACCAAACTTGAATTTGATTCAAATTAGTATCTTAAATTGCTTAATAATACCCAAATTAGTCCATTTTCAATTATAAAACCCTAATTTCTAAATTATTGTCTTATCTTCTTTGATATCTCTGTTGTCTTCTTCTATTCTTCGACCTCTCAGCTATCTTCCGGTTCATATTCATCCTAAACTACAAGTACACTTATCTAAAAACTATTTTAATTGCAAGTTAATGTGGTTGGATTATTAATTTTAACTTCAACATATATTTAAATTATATGTATCCTTACGGGTTCGTCCATTAAGCTAAAATATATCTTTTACTTTTAAGAAGGTAATCATTGTCATCATCTTCAAAGTCTTAACATCACTTTTCAAGTTTGTCATTCTCCAATTGAACTCAAGCAAAATTTATTGTAAAATGGG
This sequence comes from Arachis hypogaea, assembly GCF_003086295.3. Taxonomy (NCBI): domain Eukaryota; kingdom Viridiplantae; phylum Streptophyta; class Magnoliopsida; order Fabales; family Fabaceae; genus Arachis; species Arachis hypogaea. Next base: position 141,114,614 of record NC_092048.1, read on the forward strand.
TGTTGCACAAACTGATTCTTCACCTTCATCAGTCCAACAGATAAAATTACAATGGATTCCATATTGCAAAGTAAAAAATGCGCAGGTGAATTCAAACTCAAAGTAAAACCATCTTAACATTTTTTTTAGAGTCACAACCTTACCTCATAGTTTGGACAACTATAAAATAGTCTATCAGGATTCTCTGTCGTCGTTGAGTACTTCATCACCGTCCGAAGTCCGCAATTACAAAGAATGATGTTCTTACCTCCCCTATTGCACATTCCTTTGCTGCCATAAGGTTTCCCTCCAGAGTTGTTCCTACTTGAGCTACTTTGGCTTCTCCCCCACCACCCATCATCACTCATTCAGACAAGAAAACAAGATGAATTGAAAGATAGCGGGGAGGTCAAGAAGAGAAGAAGACAGCAGAGAGGTCGAAGAAGAGAAGACAATAATTTGGAGATTAGTGTTTTATAATTGAAAATAGATTAATTTGGGTATTATTAAGCAATTTCAAGTATCAATTTGAATCAAATTCAAGTTTGGTACACATCAGCATACAGTTGGAACACCACGTCATCAACGTTTAGATAATACTTCTGTGAGGAACTGACGGAGATGCACTTTTTCGAATTTCATGGATTTAATTGGTCATTTTTAAAAGTTGAGGACTAAATTGAATAGCAATTTAAAATTCAAGAACCATTTTAGGCATTTACTCTAAATAAATATATTAATACATCCACGATTAATTTTACGCCTATGAAACTTGTACTTATTCTCTATAATATTGACCTTGTTTTTATACCACACTGTTATGTAAGATATTTTATTATTTATTTAATTTTAATATTATGGTAATACTACATTAAAGTTAAATAAATATTTTTTTATTTAAATAAAACACTTTAAACCTTATGTATCAAAACAGGATTATGTCTAAACGTAAAGAACTAATTTAATATTTTATATTTTTTAATGATATTTTTTATAATTAATTTATCATTTAAATTTAAATTTTATTTAAAAAAATTATTATTAATTATTATATTAATAAAGCCAAATTTAAAATCATGATATTTGTTTCGACGAATAAATTAATTACTTGATAAATTAAATAACTTTCCAAAATTAATAATGAAAAAGTGTTCGCTACAATAAAATGATCTCATTCTAATGGTAAAGACTTGCACTTATTTAGGGAATCTTTTTTAATAAATATACTGACGAAACCAACCAATCAATGCGATGAATAAAGATTACAGAAGACAACTAAGATAAGAAGTAATAAAACCATAAAAACCTCAGTAAATTTATCAAAATATTTTTGGAAAATGAAAAAGCTTTTATTTTTTTATATTTAATAATTTCTTATTTTCTTTGCTTATAACTTTTTTTTAAAAAAATGTGGAATTGATAAATAAAAATGGCCTCCTTGTCAATCCATTAGTTTAAATAAAAAGAAGAATGCAATTGTATAAATAATTAATTAAATCATTAATTTTTAAATTTATTAATTAAAAAATATTTAAATATATAAATATTATATAATAGTTAATAAAATAGATAAAATTTATACTTAAACAATACAAATGAAATATAGTTAAAACAAAAAAAAATCTCATTGGCTAAGAAATTAGTAGGAAATTAAATGAAGTAATTAATGAAAGAATAATATTAGAATGAAAACAAAGAGAAACAGCCAAGCACATTCCTCTGCACTTTCGCAGAAGCCAACTGTGCAGAGGGAAACACACTAGAGAGAGAGAGAGAGAGAGAGAGAGAAGGGAGCTTCAGAGAAGCACAGAAAGCCTCGAATTATTGGCAGCAATCGCCATCATCAATGGAGTCCATCTGGAAGATCAGAACCAAGACCAGCAGCAACAGGAAGCCCAGGCTAGAGCGCCTCAACGCCAGAAAGAACATCAATTACAATCCACCCGCAACTCCTCATTCGCCACCTTCTTCCTCCTCCTCTTCCTCTTCTCTCCACCACCAAACTAGCTTTAGGGTCACCGACGGCGATTTCGACCTAATCTTCCAAAGCCTGGGCCTTTCTGGCCCCGAAGATTTTTCCATTCCAACTGCAGATTGGGAAGCCAGGAAGGTTCGCTTTGCTTCTCATACTTCTAATGCTGCCGCTGAGCCCAAGGAGGATCGAAATTCAGCTGAAGTGAAATCTGGGGTTTTGCTTGATTCGGATTCCCAGCTTAAAAATGACAACTTTTCGAGACCCGTTGAAGTGGGAGGCTCCAAGTTTGGTGTTTCTTCAGATGTGAAGGTTTTGGGTGGTAAAAATGGAGATGGGGCTGGCGGGGGAGGGATCAAGGGTGCCAGGCCTCCGCTCTTGAGGCCAATTGTTGTTGATGCGGTTGGTTCGAATTGGGATTTAAAGAGGTCCTTTGGTCTCCAAGATAATTTTGTTGGTGATTCGCCTTCGTCTTCTGGTGAAATCGGCGTTGTTGGTAGGGTGAGAAATGGGGAAAGAAGCATGCTTTTTACGGATTCAGGTTCCTTTACTACGTCCCATGATGATGATAGTGATATTGGCGGGGAAAGAGCCTGTTCTGGTTCTGGCGCGGTTGATGGTTCCTTAATTGAGTGGTTTAACCGAACTTTCTCGTCGTGGCAAAAAGGTGACGTTTTGGGAAAGGGGTCGTTTGGAACCGTCTATGAAGGTTTTACAGAGTGAGTGTTTCCTTTTTCCTCATTTAATTACTTTTATTTATTCATTTGGTTAGTTGGTTGGTTAGTTACTTTAATGAGTAGAGTTGCAAACATGCGTATTCATTACACATGCTCTCTAACCTGACCTATTAAGAGATTGTGTTTGTTGTTCGAGCTAACTTGTAGTTTGGGGAAAACCCTGGTTATCTGTTTGTCGTTACACTTGAGGACATTATTTAAGTTGGTGGTGTTTCCATGTTTATGTGAGTTTTACTTTGATAAATAAAGGGGAAATTAGCATTAAGGACAGTTAAGAGGTATTAATGATGACAAGAGGGAAAATTTGCTAACGTTAAACTCTCTAAAGTATTAGTGAGCTTTGATTTGCAAAATGTTTTCCTTGTTTCTTAAGTCACATGCACATTTTCTTTCCTTGCAGTGATGGATTCTTTTTTGCGGTGAAGGAGGCATCTTTGCTGGATGAAGGTAGTAACCAGGGTAAACAGAGCGTATTCCAACTTCGGCAGGTAGGAACTCATTAGCCTTCTTGTTAGAGCTTATTACTTATTGTTCAATGTTCATTTGTCAATTCCATCTTATATGATAATGACACCATTAATTATTTGTGCTCTTTGTCTCAGGAAATATCTCTTTTGAGTCGGTTTCAACACGAGAATATAGTTCGATATTTTGGCACTCAAGAGGTATGCAACATCTAGGTGGCAATAGACAAGTTTCTTATGTGCTCCCAGAATATGATATTATAGGGAGACCAACTTCACTTTTAGGAATTGAATACGCAACCAAAATAAGTGCATTGCAAATTTGAATTCTTTCTTTTTGGTAGAATCACAAGTATGCTCTTAATGGAAGCCTTAATTTATTCCCTTCATTTCTATTTTAATACTAATTGACTGCAGTAATTAATTGCCTTATATTTTGTCTTCTCCAGGACCAAAGTTCACTTTATATCTTCCTTGAACTTGTGCCTAAAGGGTCATTGTTAAGTCTCTATCAGAAGTATAGCTTAAATGATTCTCACGTTTCTGCATACACAAGGCAGATTTTGCATGGCTTGAAATATCTTCACAATCAAAATGTGGTTCACAGGTATCATGAGTGATTGTCCTTTTGTGATTCGGTTTATTGACTATGCCTATGATAACAGCAGTCATTTATTTGGGTGATGGAATTTTCTGGCATAGTTATGTTACAAGACTTCATGGTTTAGTGACGTTAGAATGTACGGGTTATGAGTGATTGTGCATTTATGTATTGAACTAGATTTTTCTACATGGTAGAAGCTGGATGATAATGGATATGAGGATATCTTTCTAGCTGTATGACTAAGGCATTTTAAGTCGTATGACTATACTTCCTCTTTTTAGCTTCTTAAGTGTATCGTCTATCATGATCAACTTTTCAGAGTATAAATGTATGTGAAGTATGTTGTGTTGTACTATTTGATGCGACAACTACGATAGAAGCCTCTTTTTCATCAGTCTGCAACTAATTGCATCTCTTTTCTTTTAATATTAAATTTTATAGGGATATCAAGTGTGCCAATATCCTGGTTGATGTAAGCGGGTCAGTCAAGCTTGCGGATTTTGGGTTGGCAAAGGTAACCTTCTTCAACAATATAATACTGAGTTTCCCTGTTTGCTGTCGCCCTGATGCGAATTCCAAATGCTGCTGCTTAAATTATAATGATTTGGTCTTTTTTCTTTGCAGGCAACTAAATTTAATGATGTTAAATCAAGCAAAGGATCCCCATACTGGATGGCCCCAGAGGTTTGTCTTTGTTCTTGTGTCATTTGCTGGAATAATTTCCTTCAAAGGGATAAACTAGAATGAGATATGGCTGTCTAGTTTATATTGTATAGTATATATCCTGTGTGTTCAGCATTTCTCTACAAACATTAAGTTGATGTTTCGATAAGCCATTCTCCTGGTGACTGGACAAACCATCTTCTTGGATGGATTTTCTTGTTTCAAATTAAAAATCTTAGAAAAGTAGTTTGCTGCTCATTTGTAATTTATTGGAGAATGAAGATGTTTGGATAAACTGATGAATGAGTTATATTGTACTATATGAGCTTTTTGTGAGTTAGTGAGTTTGACCTTGAGTTGTTCCATTATAGGTTGTTAACTTGAAGAATGATGGGTATGGACTAGCAGCTGATATATGGAGCTTAGGTTGTACAGTCTTGGAGATGTTGATAGGGAAACCTCCTTACTCTGATTTGGAAGGAGTATGTAACATTTCTCAGTATTTTCTTTTGTTTTTAAGTTTATATTTTTTCCTATATCAATATTTTATTTTCTTTATTTGTTTTATAATGATAGATGCAAGCATTATTTCGGATTGGGAGAGGAGAACCTCCGCCTATTCCTGAAACATTGTCCAAGGATGCCAGGGATTTTATCCTTGAGTGCTTACAAGTTAACCCAAGTAAACGGCCAACTGCAGCTCAGTTATTGGAACATCCATTTCTAAGGAGACCATTTCTTTCTTCCTTTTCCGCTGCGTCGCCACATATTAAAACCTTTAAGAGCTTATAGTTGACAGTAAGGAGGTCAAATTCATCCTTCCTTTTCTGTACAGTTGATCCCTGCCGTGATACGTACGTCGGGTCTTGACTGGTTAATAGCATTGGAGATGGCTGTTGGAGTTGGACCTCACAGTCCTCAGTTGGTTTGGTTATAAACTTATAAAGGACTGAAGGGAGGTCATTTCACCATCTGGGAGCTTGCATTTATTATCCAGAGTTTCAGATATAAATGTTCGACCTTATGCTGAATTCAAAGAAGCTGAGAGGCAATGGAAATAGCCATCATTCAGCTTACAAATACATCCAGACTCCATGCGCCGAAGCGCCTTTTATGCGGAATGAGGGTATAACAAAGTACTGATGTTGCAATGGCAATGGAGTTGGTTCTTTGTTGCATCTTTGTTGGCAACTTGTGTTGTGGTGAGTGGTGGGGGTTGCTTGTTGCTTAAGGTGTTGCCTCTGCCCTTTGCTCGCTAATTGCATGGAAATTGTTGGGTAATGATTAATGAAGTATGACTTCCTAACATGTAAATAGGTAAGGTAGTTGCCAACAAAGGTTGTAACATACTAACATTGACTTGCGAGTTCTGCAGTACTTTGTTTTAGGAAACTGCAATGGTCATTTGCTAACAATTTTGGTGAAGCTGCAGAGTAAGCTTATTATACCTGTAAGCTGTATGTATATGTTCATGAGTAGTTCATTAATATTGAAATTTTATGTGATCTTCTCGATTTTCAGATACTACAGCTTCTTATACGTCTACTAAACGGATACAAATGCACTCCAAAGTTTTCATTTAATCATGCAATATTAGCTTTAATACACCCTAAAAAAATACTGTTATATTATATTATACTAGCAAGATCCCCGCGCAATGCGCGGGCAAGATAAATAAAGACTATAATAACGTGAATGTAAAACATATTTGAGATATTATTTGGTGTTAAAAATAAAGGAATATTGATATTGTTTGAAAAATATATAAAAAATTTTAAGCAAATAGAAAAAAATTGTTATTAAAAAAAAGAAAATGACAAATTAATCCCTAATTTTTTAGTTCGCTGACATTTAAGTTTTGAAGATTTAAAAATATATTTAAATTTCTAACTTCTTTAAAATCTGAACACATCCATCTTTGGGTCTAATTTATCTCATTTTAAAAATTCTTTCACGTGTGTATCCATATCAATCAGGTCAGTATAACGGGAGTCACGTTTAATTTTTTCGTAAGTAAACATGAGAGATCGATATGTCCAAATTTTAAAAATGTTAAGAATTTAAATGCATTTTTAAATTCTCACAGAATTAAATGTCCGTGGTTCAAAAGGTCAAGGACTTATTTATTTTTTTTAAAAAAAAGAAAAGCTACGAAATATTATGTTATGTTACTATTCATAAGTGATTCTGTCAAAATATAAATAATGTTCTAAATTCTCTGCGAATTAAAAATTAAAATAGTACTTTATTATGTATTAAATATTTAAATTAGAGTACATTACTTTTTCAAATACTAATAGTGTTCATTTATTTTTCACACCAATTAATAATTTAAATATAGTTGACATTGATCTCGTAATGGTATTATTTGTTTTACTCGTACAAACGCACGAATAAATTGCCAATGTAGATAGGAAAAGAGTAATACATTAAAAAAGTATCATTAATAATAAAAGTGACCAATTTAAAAATAATATGTTATATTGTTATTAAAAAATTTTGTTTTAAAATAGAAAGTATACGATAACTTAAAATCAGTACATCAAACCTATGCATGTAATGTGATAAATCAGAAAAAAAAATTATTTAGCTTTTTAAGAAATATAGGTAAATTTAGATGTTCAAAAATACAATTTCTTCCAACTGTGCTATATGTCTCATTTATTATCACAAACAGCAAAGAATGGAGTTTAATAAGAATACAAATTCACAGTTTAATAAGAATATATCTATGGCAAACATTGTTAAAACAAATAGTAAAATCTTTAAAATTTAGTGAGAAACAATTAGAAGTAGATATTTATCCTAAATCTTTTAATAAAATTGCTAAATGAAGCCAAGCATTCTCCTTCACCAATCTCTCCTGTATAAAATAATCAAAATTAGAAAAACCAACCATGGTTAAAGTGAATTGAGATGGGTTTAGCGATATGTCTTTTCATGATGTGAATGTTAATTCGAATAATAGTATCACAAACTTCAAAAATAAAAAAGACAGTAAAATAATGATTTCATTAATTAAAGTATATTAAAGAATTGGTTCATGTACATAATTCACATAAAAAAAGAATTCGTAACTATCACTTAAGTCCTAACTTTAAAAGGATTTAGTTCATCAATAACTTTCTATCAATAAATTTAGTCATGGAAATAATCTATAGTTCATAGTTGCAATTTGTAAACAATCATGTACTTAAATCAAACTTTTTTTTGGTCAAACATTAAAAAAAAAAAATCAATCAAGATTTTACGTGATTCTAAGTAAACTATCGAATTAATCTCTCCTATCAAGTTTAAATCTAAATCTATTGTAATATTTTTTAAAATTTTTAAAATTGACAAATACTATCATAAGTGATGTGAAGATAGTATGACTTGCAACCTAAACCCACCCTACTAATATGTTTAAAGAATTATAATTTAAAATAAATGCTAGAAGTCAAAAATAAAATGCTAATTGTTTCTTTCTTTTTTTTTGTAGATTTAGCTAATTAAAGATAGAATTTTGTATATGTATTTTTAATTATAATTTATAATAAATTATTGTAATTACTTAAATTTCTTTTATACTTTAACAAATAATTTGCATTTTATAGTAAAATAAAAAAAAATTCGAAATTGCTTTAACAAATTGTTCATGACCCTCATTATGTCATCAATAAAATTGTATGCACAAAGGATCTAAAAACTTTTCAATTATGTGCATCCCTTTTAAAAGATCTTAAAAATATCGGCTTTAGTTAAAAATATTAATAAAAAAAATGGCATCTTAGCTCTAGAATTGGCATGGCCACACTACACTACTGTTGCCGAAGATTTTTGGTCCTTAATACAACATATTGCATTCTATACCTAATATTTCTACCTCAAGTAAAAATATTGATAAATCTTCATTTAAATTTTAGTTCTAAAGTTATACATTCTCAATCTTCATTTGCACTATTAGTCTCTATCTTTTAATGCTTCAAAAAAACATAAACTTAAAGAAGGAAGAGAAAAAAAAATTATCCAAAAAATTAATATTAAAAAACTTGAAAAAAGATATTCAAAAAGAACATGAAAATATTACTGTCAATCATGAGTTAAAGAATACTTACCTAATACGGCCTTGTCAATCATGCAATTTAAATTTAAGTTCATCTTATCAAACTTTATGCATCCAATTTCAAATGTTAGTCATAAAATAAAACTTATGCAAACTTTAAGATAATATTTTTAAATTTTTTTTATTTTTTAACTTTTTAATAATTGTACCACCCAAAGTGACATAAATATAGATTTCTAAAATGGAATGGCATTGCAAAAAGAAGCTTAGTAATTACAAAATTTGCTTTTAATAGGAAGGTGTAAATGGTTTTTAAGATATGTTGCATTTTTGCTCACATTCATCTTTTAACTTTACAATGATGCTTTAAGTACAATAAATATAACAAAGCACACCAAAGATTAAGAATATGTTCAATTTTTTTAACGGAAATGTTTAGTAACAAAAAAAAATCAGCCAAAAACCTTTTTTAATCTTTGCTAAAAGCAAGGACTAATACTACTTTTTACTAAATTTCACAATAAATATTGTAAATCCTAATTAGTTCTAAATTTAAAATTTCTTATCCAACATCTTTCTAAACAAACAAATACAAACAGCATCTATAAAGTATGGAGTTACTCAAAATTTAATAATGCTAATTATTATTTTAAAAATTTCTCATAAAATCGTGTATAAATTTTTTCTAAACCTTAAATTCTAAACCTTTTTTGTTCAGCTGTAAAAAGATATCATATTATTTCAAGTCAATATCATCTTTTTAATTTAAAATCAACGGCAAAGGATATCCTAGAGTTAAAAATTATATCATTTAAAAACTTAAATCAAATTATTTATTAATTTTATAGAGCATTCAATTTATGCTTAATTAGTTAAAATGGACTCGATCAAAGGGATCTCATCCCCTCTATCAATAGTGAATGAATGAATAAAACTATATAGCCTCAAACTTATCACTTGATGTATAAAATTATAAAAATAAATCTATGTGCTAATGCATCAATCTTTCATATGAACTAAAAATCTTGAGGAAAACAATACCTAGCCAAAATTAAATTTCGTGCCAAAAACTGCTAAATTTTTAATAAAGTAAGGTTCGCTTTTTAAGTTAATTATACACCTAACAAATGTTATCACAAAAATATTTTATTTGCAATGAAAATAATCCCTTTTAAATTTTTAATACTACCAAAATAAATTATGTACTTTGACTCAAAAAAGTTTAAATTGAAGCAAGTATTTTATGGAAAGCAAGATTACCATTTTGTCAAAACTCATGGTGCATTACCAACAAAACTCTGCTACATATGTCTGTAGCTCAAATTAATAGAGATTACAGCTAATTTTGCTAGTATGTCTAACATTTACTATTCTATTTTAGTAATTAGACACATTTTTTCTTATGAAATTGTATGAATCAAAAAACAATTAAATGAAAATACCACATAGAAGAAAAATTGGAACTTCAAGATAGTAAAAAATGAAGAATCCAAGTCTCTTGAATCTTGCTATATAAGCCTCTTGATGGCTGCAACAATGCACTGAAGCATCTAACTTGTGGATCTGTGAATTCCAAAACTAAAGACAGGTATATTCATGGTATGCAATTAAAAAAGCAAGGAATAAAAGGAGGAAGGGAGGACTCAGATCAAAAATCTGGTATTCATTTAGTTCATCAATGAGGCTACCAGCCATGTCTTGATCACAAATTATAAATACTCTTCTTAATGTCCTTACACATGTACCTATTAAAACAACTGAAAATATGATGGAATCAAATATTATTAAAACTAAAGTACATGAATCAATGTTAAGAATAAAAGGTTAATAATTGCTATAGCTCCTGGTGATAAAGATCTTTATACACTTTCTCAAGTTATTCCATCTCATCATTATTTCATCCACTTTGGTCTTCCTCAAGTGTTCTCTCCTCTCCATTTTCTTCCTCTTCTTGTTCCTCCTCATCCTCCTCACCAAAATCATTGACATCAAAATCACATTTTTCATGCTCCATCTACATCACAAAAACAACTCCTCAATCAAAAATGAAAAATAATGAACCACTATAATTGCACAACATTTTAGAGAGTAAATGAGTAAGGAAACAGCTAATGTAGTCCTTAATACATGTGAAACATTAGCACTAAAAGTAACACCAAAAGCAAGTAATCAAAGAAGTTCTATCTCTATTTGACTTGGCAACTACAAATAGTTCAAGTTGCACAGTAAATGTTCCTCTTGCTGCTCATAAAAGATAGCATTTTGTATGCTTTAAATTGTTTCAGAATTCAAATTCATTAACATGTGGATCAAAAAAACAAAACAAATTGGAGCAGAGGGTGACATCTTTGACAACTCTATACACTATTTTCCAAAATAAAGAACTAACCTTCAGTTGACAAACTTATAAATGGTTATGGACTTATGGGTTTACCATTTTCCCCATTACAATATCTCCATTTTTCCAATCTAAACCACACATGCCAACATGCATCGGAGTAATAATTAAAATAATGTTAAAAGGCTCCTCTTAGGTCCTAATTTATGTTTTTATCCGTCTGTATTTGGATAACAAAAGTTGTTTCCTCCCTGTCCATGATTCAAAAGTAACAATAACATCTATTATGGACATGGAGCAAACCTAACTTTTTCAAATAAAAAGTGAATACATGTATAACAGAAGCCAAGAAATATATGACATCATATTACAACCACTTTCAAAATCATTTTTGCTATCAAGCTATGTTGGTGCACCTCTCATTAGTTTGCTGGAAGTTAGGAGTGAATCACTTGCTAGTTTACTACCAAACCTAGATGAACTAAATTCATTGAATTAAGATGGTTTCCTAAATTATATGGACTATCAACAAACACTATCTATGCAGCAGTTTCTTGCTGCTCTTTCAGGATTTCACCAGTGAAATTCCAAGTTGTTATATCTATTAGAATGATGATCCATGAGTGTGACTGATGTTAATTATTTTAGAACATAAAAAAGAAGTAAGGCTACTTAGTTAGAGTACATGGAGAGTATTTAGTTAAATGACATGCACCTCCAAAATTTAAATAAATAATTTATTTATTTACTTAACAGAACAAAATGAAAACGAAAAACCTCCACCCTACCACATTATTATTATCAATCTCATAAGCTTTACGCTTCATAACATCCTTTGTTTCATTAATCTTGCTCTGCAAAACCAAATTGTGTAATTTTTCTTTGCGACTCTCCATTATACAGGGCAATAAGACTCAGATCAGAGATATGAATCAGGATTACTTATTTATGTTCATGAAACATCATATTCACAGAACCAACAAAAAAAACACTTCAAAAAAAAATAAAAACAAATATATACCTTAAAGGTATGACACACTTTGTATTCTATGAACTAATTCTTGCTCTAAAAAATAGGGGTGACATCTATGACAACTCATTCATATATGCCTGAAATAAAAAACAGCAAAACAAAATCAACAACAAAAAAATTAAAAACTTGAGGGAAAAAGAAAAAGAAGACAACACTAATGTTGAAACACAAAGCCCAATAATGTTAAAGATAACAAAGAAAGACTAATATAGCATAAGAAAGTAGAAAGGTTCTTTTGTTGCAAATGAATGAAAACATTAGGAGGAAAAAGAAAGAATGCATACACTTTAGCAAAGTGCAAAATCAACATGACAAAATTGATCTTTAGACTAATATTTTAAATTTGTCCAATCTCGTGTTTATAAAAGTTTGCATATTCTAAGTAGCTTACTATATCCAAATTGAGGGACCATTTCTTGAACTAAAGACGATTCTTTACTTATAGTCTTATATAATAACATAATTTAGATGAGATGGTAACTGAACTTTTTGCGAATAACATGATTCTGCTCTTTTAAATTCGGTTTCACCTCATTTATCTTGTGTAACACAGAGTAAAATAAAATTTCTTGTATACGTAAAACAATTATATACCAACATAGCTTTTCATGCGCATCCAATTTATATATTAAAAAAATAAAAATAAAACACTAAGCAAAAGAAAGAAGAAAAAATACTAAGCGTGAGAAGAACTAATAAGTAATAAAAGAATTAGAGTCATCACAACACAATAAAATGATTTTAAATTAAAAATAAAAAAAACATAAAAAATTGATAGAGGGAAATGGCTAAACTTGGCCACAAAAAATCATATGTAGTAAGTAAATGTTACTCAGACAAACACACACTTGGGTAATTAATACTATAACATGGATTTGGTAATCCTCTAACGTGAGCATAGTGGTAAAGTGTGAAAGAAATCAATCACGTTGGCAATGATATAAAATTGCATAAAAAACAGGAGAGGTATTACAATCAAGATAACGAAATTTCAGGAAATCACCTATACCTTTGGGTGAACAATACCAAAATTGTCAATGTGCTTTTCGTTGTAAATGATTCTATCTTGTCTACCTGCAAAAGACTCGAGCTCCTTCAATAAGCAGTAGAAAAGTAATCAGTAAAAAGTTAGATTTTCTTTAAAAGAAAAAAGGGAGCATAACACATGCAAATATATAAAAACTCAAAAAATCTATGCAACAGACGCCATTACACTTACCTCTAATCACTCAATATAGTAACTTAATTTATCACCGGATGAAACCAAAGAAACGTCATTCTTTTCCATCACTCTGTCCACTAAACATGAAAAATCTGCAAAACACGTGGTAAAGTATGAGAGGCAGCAACATTTGCTTTAAAATGTAGATATCAAACATTTATTACAGTTAAAAAAGGAAAGAAAAATATAATTAGTCAATAAAACAAAAAAAAATAACTGATCATCATTTAAGTTTAATTAAACAACCCATTACCAATCTTCATCAACATAAAAACCGTCGAGGCCCTTTAGAGTAATAGTCGTTAATATAAGATCACATATAAATACAGGCATGAATCTCATTGTCACCAACTGAAACAATTGGTTCTTCTAATGCATAGGTAGGGTTGCTCGGCGGCTCGGCCCCATATATCTTTAATGTCTTAATAGGAACATCTAAAAATCCAAGTGAAAATTATACAGTATTAAATAATTCAGGAATGTCCACAAATTATGAGTATATATTGGATATAATATGGATAATCAATCAGTACATGAAGGTGTATAAAACACTTTGAAAATAAAATTAACACCCATAAACAAAACCAAATTTGGGCCAAGTTTTAATAAAAGCACATGTATATATTTTTTTAACCAATCATAATCTGTAACCTACAAAATTTTATGTAAATTTTGCTCCAAATATTAGTAGAACTCAATCCATAACATTCACAGGAAAATGACAAATTCAACTCAATCCATTTTGGACTATGATTAACACCCATAAGGAAAGTGTTTTGTATAAAATATTTTAAAAAAAATAAAATATAGTTTTATTTAGGAAATACCTTTTGTTTAAATCTTTTATGTCTTCAGTGCTGATGTTAGTCTTCCATGCCCTCCATTAGGCCTCGACCACTTCCATCCATCAAACTCCCCTTCATTCCCGCCAACTGATCATAAAGCAAGCAGGTATCATTAAATTGCAGGCAAATGCTAAGCAAAGATGACACAATGAATACACAACACCACCACAAAAAAAAAATATTTCTCCAACAAAATAACCTCAGGTTTCAGCAGCAACACGAACTTCATCTTCTTTAATGTTTTTACTGAAGCATGGATTATCATATACTCGTTAAACAATTCAACACTGACAAATTACTCCATTTCATTGGCATATGGAGAATGAAGTCATGAACTAAGCTGGACTAATGGCAAATCTTCTTTTGTACGGAATCATTAAATTAAAAAATTAAACAATTTCATCATCTTGATTTCAACTTTTAATTAAAAAAATAAACTATAAAAATGGTATCCATATTCTGAATCTCTGCCGGGAGCAACTCCAGCACCCTGTAGAGAACCACTTCCACTCCCTCAACGCCGTCCACGCCCTTCTTCAGCCTCCTTGCTAGGCCTTCCACGTGCCCATACATTGAGTAAAACTTAATGAAGATCCTCAGCCTCGTAGCAGCGGCAGCCACCCCATTCGACGATGCTTGGGCGTTTTTGGTGATGTCATCTGTGGAGGTGTTGTCACGGGGGATCGACACCGTCTGAGACATTCCGGCAGCAACGGATGAGAGAGAATCGCCGGTGACACACCTTCTTCTTATTGGGAACGCAATCTCCTGTTTTCCCGCTCAAGATTTTCAATGGAAAAAGATTTCAGAGGATGAGAATGAGAGTTTTAGAATGTCAGGGGGGTTCGAAAAAAAGAGGGTAGTTATGAGAGTGAATGGGAGCATGAGGAGATAGATGAATTAGGAAATTTGTTTTATTGGGCCAAATTTGAGCGGAAAAATTCCCGCTCAATCAGCTGTACAACCACTTCCTTTAAAATCAAATTTGGGCGGAAATTTTAATTGGGATTGCTGCAATATCTTCTTTCAAGTGAAAGAGAGGGTTTGAGTGTAGAACAGTTTTAGAATTTGAATGGAAAATTGAAAATTTTTGAAATCAATCTGAAGGCGCGCAATCATCCAATCAAAAAGCTAGTATTTTCACTTTCTCCAGCTAAATGGTGGTTTTGGGATTGCTGCTCGATTCACTCCCTTCAATCCACTGGACAAACGATTCCCCTGAGAACCTTACACCAGGTAAGAAGTTCTTGCTGAGGATGGGATTGCTGATGCCACTCTTGTCTTTGTTCCAGCAAAAAGCCAAAAGCAAAAGAACCTTGCAACAGTGGAAAAAGGGCAGGATACGTAATTACTAATGTATATATAGAATAGGATTGTAATTTCAATAGAAATAAAGATACGTGTCAATTGGAGAAATGCCAAAAACAGTTGAAAAATGGACAGGTGTTGAAATATGTGAACGGGTGTCACTGTTTTGCAACTCTTCTTTTATATAATAAATAGATTATATTTAAAAAAATCGTGAGGTAGGAGGAAAGTGTAGCGGGACGCCGCACTTAATTACGAAATATGTTTTATGTATATCAGGATATATATGTGTTGGTTTATATATTTTAAATATATATCTTAAGGTAATTTACATCAATAAATTAATTGAAAATTAAATTTATACACATGTCCTAAATAAAAATTAGTTACACGTGACCTCCTAAACAATCATATATAAATTAAATATGGCTAACTTGCTTCAAGTATTTACATATAAATTTGATTTAGTAAGCATTCAAGTAAATTGAATTAGACCAATTTGATTTGCTATAACAGGATAGAAATTACGTCATTTTTTAATCTTTTAGTAAATCTGTTCAGCTTAATTTGATTTGCTTATACAAAAAAATTACAATAAATCGGTTTATTGTAGTTTGTTATATCTTATAAATACAACCAAAACATTTGCTCCTCTTAGAGTTGTATTCATAATGGATATTAATAATAATTTTTTAGTTATTGTATACTGGAGAGTAACGATTAAGAAAAAAATGTGAAAAAAATAAAATTTATTAATACGAATTCAATAAGTGGTTTTATTAGATAATCGATGAGTTTTGTTGAGTTGCAAAGTACTATAATATAGAAACTAAGAGTCTGTGGTATTAAATATGTGAAAAAATTATTTTATAGGATTCCAATTTTTGTTATGAGTGTTTTTGTGAAGTACGACTAATAGAGAGTAATGAAGATTTGCAAGTTTTGTTTTATGTCGTCATCAGTTTTCCAAAATAAGAACCCATGAATTATTGACTAAGTTTAGAGATGTGGTCACCAGTTCAGGAGAATCTAATCGGAATCCTCAATCTGTAACACTGTCAGGAGCTCCTGTTATTGCCTCTACGTCTATGGCTATAGTTGCACCTAAAACAGTGTCGGTAGCATCTTTGTCCTTTATAATTGATCTAAACTACGTTCATAATGGAGAAATTGGTAATAATCATTCTTTTGGTGAGATTGCAATTGTGATGGCTACTTCTCCTGGGATCATATGATCTTCAGCGGGGTTAGAAAACCAGATTCCATAAAAGATGTACTACGGAATGATGATAACGTGGAGTCTCCTATAATAGCTAAAGATAGTGATGACAATTTAGAAAAAAGTATTTCAGTTAGTCGTGGTGGCTCTTTGACTTTTGGAATTCAATAATATCCATTGTACTTTTCAAACATTAAATTTGGAGGTCATGGCACAATAGGACTTTCTAGACTTAGAATCCGAATTTGACAATAGACATTCACAAGATACATTAACTCTAATTGAGTTTTAAGTTGATCAACAGTCGTGCTAAGTATCCAAACTTATAGCATCCGTGATGAGTTTGAAACAATCTTATCATATATGCTAAAAGGTGATCACATTCTTATCCTACAAAGTTAAAGTCCAATTATATCATATATGCAAAATTCAATCGTGGTGTCCCACCATATATAGAACTAAAATTCCTACAATTTTACATTCAACTATAATTACTATCTATCTAAATTTAGTTATGATCAACTATTCTAAATCAGTATTATCACCAACATTTATAATTTAAAAATTCTAGTCAACAATTGTGTACGACTACTCTAACTAACATTTATAATATAATAATATAATAATTCTAATTTACTAATGATCGCTAACATTTCTAATCTAACATGAAAATAAATTTTGTGTACTCACCTCCCCATTAATGTTGCTAGCAGTATAGGTAACTTTATCTTGTCAGTAGATACGGTCCGAGTTGTCCTCTATAACCGCAGTTTTAAACTTTGTCATTTTGTGCCCTCTGAATTCTTATATAAAAAAATAAAAAATAAATAGAATAAGAGGCGAATTATGTTGAGAAACCTTCTAAGTAAATTAAATTTAGGTGATTCGATTTATCATTCAATTTTCTGCTTTTATAAATCGAAATTACGTAGTTTGATTTACTATGGAACAAACTTTTTCTCTTTACTGCTCTAGTAAATTAAATTGGTCTAATTCAATTTACTTAGATGCTTGTAAAATCGAGTTAGCCTAATTCGATTTATATAGAACTATTTATAATAAAGATGCAACTAATTTCTATTGAGGACATTTGTGTCAATTTGATCTCTAATCTATTTAGAACAGGATCCGTCAAAGAATCCTGGTGCTAACATGATATCAATATTCTTTTACATTCTTTGCAATTTTATAATTATGAAGGATGTGGAACAAATATTCTAAAGGGTCGCTATTAGGGGTGTTTATGGAATGGATCGGACCAGGTTTAAGTAGACACAAACCTGATCTTAAAAGAATAACGAGTCTGCTTTGACTTGACCTAAAGTGACCTAAAAAATAATTCGGATTAAATCGAGTCAATCCGACAAAACATTAGTATATGCAAATTAATAAATTTTATATATTAAAATAATAAAATTTTACTTTTAAAAATAAACTTAAAAAGTGTTATATCAACAAAAATAATACCGTATAATATAAAAAATATTAATTAAATTATAAAAATATAATATAACATGACTAATTAATTAAAATATATATTTTTTATTGTAAAAAAATAACTTCGAGCTGGACGATCCAAAACAAAACTTAAATCCAATCCAAAATAATATCGGTTAAAAATAAAAATCCGAATCCAATAAAATTTATCTCGGATCTAGACCAAATTTCAGACTAGAACGGATCCTGAACACCCATAATCACCGTAAACCGGGTAGGAGCCGTCCCATGGTCATGTCACGTGAAAAAATTATATTTTTTATTTAAATAATTTAATTAAGTAATTAAATTTTTTTTGACAAGTTTTAACCCAAAATCAATACTTTACAGTTTTGTCATAAATAATAAGGAAACAGATTAAATCATTTGTGGTGAGTAAACCAAACCGTAGGGACGGAATATGCTCGACTGTGCTGCGAATTATACTGGGTGGGTACGTGGGTTGAGGGAAACAGAGCACGTGAACCCGCACTTCCTGCTCAGCGCCTCAGCCACTTACATCGGCCAGCGCGTGTTGCATATTCTCCATGAAAGAGCGTGTGCTGCCACACTGTGATTAACATACTCAAGAGTAGCGTAGAAATAACTCCATTTTCAGTTTCTTTCTCAGTGGATTAACCGATTAGGATTTAGGAGAGAGAGAAAATTAAAAAACTTCCCCCACTTCTCTCTCCGTTCCCCAATTCCCCTCTTTCTATCGGTTTCTTCGCCTTTGCTTTCGATCCTTGCTTTCTTGGAGAACCCTATTCCCTTCTCTCTCATTATTTCTCTCTCTTAAACTCCCTTCAAATTCGCTTCCTTTTCATCCATTTCTACTTACCCCAATTTTTTCTTAGCCGCCTGGTACGAACCTCCCTCTCTTCTTTTCACTTTTGCATCTCAATCTTCTCTCTGGTTTTTAAGATTTTTTTTTTCAATTTTTCATTCGTATATCTAACATTCTTAATTTTTGCGAATCTATTTCCTTCGCTGGTAACCAACGAAGCAAATTACCCAGTTGGCCTTTATTTCGTTGCCCCAACTTAAATTTTCGATTTTTCTCCAATTTCCTTTGGTTTCCTCCTCCTCCATACAAATGGGCATTCCCCTTTTTTATTTTTTTTAGATTAAATTGTTTTTTTTTTTATTTAAAAACTATTGTTATCAGCGTTTAAGATTGGATCTAAGACGGATGGATGAATTGATAACCGTGTGCTTGTTATTTAACCGCCATGTTCTGTTTAATATTATATTAATTAATCTTTCTTAGTTGTCTTTGCTTGCTCTCCTTGCCTTTGCATCTTGCCACCTTGTTTCCTTTACTCAATTATACGAACATCTCACTTTGTTTGTTCTCGTTGTTGCTGTTCCATTTGTATATAAACAGATGCACTTTGGTCTCTCAAACTAATCGGTGGGATTCATTTACCTCAATTGCGAGCTGGTAAGTTTACTCTCCTCTTTATGGTCTGAGTTGGCAAAATGTGGCTATTTCCAGCAGTTGTCTTTGGTTTGCTTCTTCAAGTGTTGGAATTGAATGCTTACTTCACTGTTGCTACAATCTATTCTTTATTTTTAGTATTTATCTTGCATTTAGCTTGATTTTGGAAATTAAGATAGTAATCTTGTTTCCTTAAGTGCTCTTACAAATGCTATAAATGTGATCTTTTCGTGAAAGTTTTTTTTACCTTGTTGCGTTGGTTTGTTTCTCTTTCAGTTTATGTATCATGGTCTATTCCATTACATGAGCTTGTCAAATGTTCTTTATTTTTGTAGTAAGGGAAGTTTTGTCAACATGGATTTTGTGATTTGATAATGTCACTTGATTATTATTCAAGAGCGTACTATCCAATTGTGTTAACTATGTGCTACACAAGTCATGTTTTAGACAGCCATCACAATGATAAAGATAGTTCTTTTAGTTATCCTGGCAGTCATATAATGTGGCACCATGCACCCACATGGCACATGGATGAATCTCTCTCAGCTGACCTGTGCTACCTAAAGTTAGGCTAAGAATACTGCCAAAGTAGGGAACTAACGTAGGGTCTATGTTAGTGGGATTAGAAAAATGCATTCTTCCATGCTTCTTCTTAGAGGATACCTCATCTGCTATATCTATATTCTCTTCCCTGTCGAGTGGGT
The DNA here is from genome assembly GCF_003086295.3 of Arachis hypogaea. Classification (NCBI taxonomy): domain Eukaryota; kingdom Viridiplantae; phylum Streptophyta; class Magnoliopsida; order Fabales; family Fabaceae; genus Arachis; species Arachis hypogaea. The sequence continues at coordinate 141,134,664 of NC_092048.1, forward strand.
CCTTTTATCCAAAGTAATTGATAGATTGTTCTACTTCTATAGAAACAAATATTGTTAATTTATAGGTTCATGTTGTATTTTGCCATGGCTAAAAAAACTCTTCTGATGTAGTTTCACATTTGAGTTAAGCCCTTTCTTCTTTATTTTTTAGTAAATTGAACTGTACTCATTGGAGGTTCATGTATTGTCTCCCTTTTAGGCACAATTGAGGGAAGGTGCTTGGTGTGGTTTTATCCTTAGAATTTGTTAGAGCATAAAACCTCTTATAGATCAGACAACTTGTGTTCAATCCGTATCTTCCTTGCATATATCTACCACCATTTGTTGAGGGCTGATATGCTACTTAATGGTTCTGATGTTGGCAGGCAACGATGCTTATGTTTTGTGATCCCAGGACAGAATGTCCCCCCCCCCCCTCCTCCTCCTCCTCTTGTGTTTGTAATGATGTGTTAACTAAAAAATGTTGCTCCGGTGTACTATTTTCTTTTGCAGTATTCTTGGTATAAATCTTTTAGATCATGGATCAGTGAAGTCCAGCTCAATTTTTATATTAAGGAATTGGATCTGCAATGAAATTAATACTTTTTATATTATGGAATTGGATCTACAATTGAAGCTGACAGTTATCTTCTGCAATGAACATATCTTGTACTCTCGTGCCACATTTGAATATAATTTATTCTTCTGTCCAAACCCTCCCCATATTTGTAGGATGTGTCGATAAGTGATAAGTACATATTTGTAGAATGTGTCGATAAGTGATGTGTCTGGTTCATTCTTGTTTTGCTTTTATGGTGGAATCTTGATTTCTGTCTCTTAATCTGGGTTTTGTTGAGGAGATATTTTACATAAGCTGTTGTAAAAACCTGTATTATCTTGCCACATTCAACAATTGTGGAACTTTTAATATTTGGTCGACATGTTGGAATGCTTGTGTAATCTAGATAATTTTCATTCTTTAATAATCCATAACACTCTAGTAACTGATTCCTTTCACAGTTTGGGTGAATAACATATGATAGTATGTATGTTAGCGAACTTTTTTTTATATATTGGATTATGAGTGGTGAATTCTTCAAAGATGACCTAAACTATGTGTTATACGTTGTTGTGTGCTTTTACAAAACGTCAGTGACGTTTTGTTTTTTCATAATTAAAATAATATTTTTTTACAAAAGTCTTCTGATAATTAAAAAATATATATATTTTTTTATTTTGTATCCCTAAAATAATTGATATCCTTTTAACTTTTTCAGTTCGAATTTCAGGTTCTGTTGTTATTTTGGATATGGCAAAAGGAAGCAAGGGACGCCAAAGGATTGCTTCTCGTCAGTACAGACTTACTCCATACCCATTGGCCTCTTGCAAAAGGGATATTTGTGAGGAGATGTGCCAGAAGAAATGCTCAAAAGTCTTGGATAAGAAAGAGCTTGAAGATGTGACTTGTTCTGTGTGCATGGAGTATCCACATAATGCTGTTCTTCTCCTTTGTTCCTCTCATGACAAGGGTTGCCGTGCCTACATGTGTGGAACTAGCTTTCGTCATTCCAACTGCCTTGATCAATACAAGAAAGCTTACACAAAAGTTCTCTCATCAGAGAATGGACAGCAGCTGGGGCAAGGCTCCATTAATACTCCCGTTGTGATACAGGATTCTAACTCTCCTCTCGAAACAAGTGAAGTCACAGAACTTGCTTGCCCACTATGCAGGGGTCAGGTTAAAGGTTGGACTGTTGTGGAACCTGTGCGTGACTACTTTAATGGAAAGAAAAGAAACTGCATGCAGGATGACTGCTCGTTTCTTGGGACCTATAAAGAGTTGCGGAAGCATGTGCGGGCAGAACATCCCTTGGCACGACCACGTGCAGTGGATCCTGCTCATGAACGGAAATGGAGATGGCTTGAGTGGGAGCGTGAACGGGAAGATGTTATCAGCACAGTGACATCAACCATGCCTGGGGCAGTGGTTTTTGGAGATTATGTTATAGAAGGACGGCAGAATGGACTTGATTCAGATGAGGAGGAGGGTGGTTTTAATCCGGAAAGAAATGGAAGATTCCAAATGGGTATAGAGGCAATGAATTTCTTCCTCCTGTTGCATGCTGTTCGGCAAGGGAATGACCTTAACAACCTTAGTAGACGATTGAGGTCTGAGCTTTCCCCCAATCATGTAGCAGGTCAGGATAGGGCCATTGAGCTAGATTTATCAGATGAAGAGAATGATAATGGTGCATACAATGAAGACAACGATGATGGTGTATCTCTGGTTAGCCGGCTCCAACGCCATGGTGGTGGAAGAGTTCTATTGAGTCGCTCAGGTAGAAGGCGAAGACGGAGAGATGCACAAGCAAGGATTGGGGATAGTTGAAAGATTGTCCTAGTAGCAGGGAGGTTGGAAAAGGAGAGTTTGGTAGGTATATATTTAGAGCAGAAATTTAGCAATTAGCACCATGGAAGTGGTGAGTTAATAACATTTGAAGGGTTTCTTTCCCTGAAACAAGAAAATCAGAAGATGGGCATTATTATTTTGCTTTTTCGTTGTAATTCCTTTCACATGTACATTCCTACCTTCCTCCTATCGCTTTTGCACATTCTCAATTTCACTTGTGTAATCATTCGATTTTATAAAATCTTTTGACGAGTTGATTGTCATGTGAAGGATCCTATACATGTTTGAACAGGTGCTAACTCATCACTTGAACTACTATCTATAGAACATAGGAATTCTGAATCGCTCCCAGCAAGGAAATCAATTATTATGTCTGGTTTTATCAAAAACATGTCAGAAGAATACTAACTCTGCATGCAATGGCCGTGTCTTAGAAATAGACATGATTGACAAATCTCCGAAGTTAGCGTTGGCTGCGTGCTATCGCCTCCTTTTTGCTTGGAAATCTATACAGACTTATTTCAGCCATTTTAAAAACACATTTCTTTTTATAAAGCACAAGAGGTCGTAAATGTATTATAATTGTTGAAAAATTTTTAAGTGTATGATACACTCGTATTTAATCTTAATTATAAAAAATATAATATATATATATATAGTTAATAATATATATAATTATAATATGTATATTTTTTTGTTTACAATTATTTTATCAGAATTTATTATTTTTTGTTATCATTTTTAGCCACTAACTCAATTTTTTTTCCAGTAATTCAATAAATTCTGCTGGCTCTTTAACATTTCTCATAAAAATATATAAAAAAGATGTAAAAAAATATATTTATAATATTTTTCTAAAATCTTCATACTTGTTTCTTTTAAGTTTTAACTATATTTTTGGTAAAGTTTATTTTTTTATTAGTTAATACTTAATACTCAATTTGATCTCTGAAATTTGAAGTCAAATTTAATTTGATTTTTAAAATTTTAATGGACTCAAATTAAATCCTAAAATTTATTATTGTAACTCACATTAGCCCTTGAGTTAATCTATGTTAATGACGTGCTTATTTTATACATTAACTTATGATTTAGATTTCTCGCCCAATTTTCATGTATCAAGCCAAGAACCCAAAATTTTCAAATTGAACTTGTCACTGTCGTCTTCATGAGGATATTGAAGAGCCAATTAAGTTTTAGGAGGTCTAATACGTCTCAGTCGTATAAATCTAGGTGAGAAGTCTAAGTTTTAGCAAGTTAACGTGGAAAATCAACATGTCGGTCACAGAAATCAGCTAAGAAACTAACATGAATTACTATTGTAAATTTTGGGAATCAAATTGAGTCCATTGTAATTTTAGGGATCAATTTAAGTCCGACCTCCAATTTGTTTATTTTTGTTGATAACATTTTTTTAATTTTAAAATATTTCTAATATTTTAATTTGAACCTTACCTATAATAATATTTTTCTAAAATCTTCATACATGTTTCTTTTAAGTTTTAACTATATTTTTGGTAAAGTTCATTTTTTTATTAGTTAATACTTAATACTCAATTTGATCTCTGAAATTTGAAGTCGAATTTATTTTGATTCTTAAAATTTTAATGGACTCAAATTAAATCCTAAAATTTATTATTGTAACTCACATTAGCCCTTGAGTTAATCTATGTTAATGACGTGCTTATTTTATACATTAACTTATGATTTAGATTTCTCGCCCAATTTCCATGTATCAAGCCAAGAACTCAAAATTTTCAAATTGAACTTGTCACTGTCGTTTTCATGAGGATATTGAAGAGCCAATTAAGTTTTAGGAGGCCTAATACGTCTCAATCGTATAAATCTAGGTGAGAAGTCTATGTCTTAGCAAGTTAACGTGGAAAATCAACATGTCGGTCACAAAAATTAGCTAAGGAACTAACATGAATTACTATTGTAAATTTTGAGAATCAAATTGAGTCCATTGTAATTTTAGGGATCAATTTAAGTCCGACCTCCAATTTATTAATTTTTGTTGATAACATTTTTTTAATTTTAAAATATTTCTAATATTTTAATTTGAACCTTTTTTTAAACATTTAAAATAATTAAATTTCAATTACATCCTTACCTAATTTTAAGTTAGGAAATTTTTTTTTCAATTTTATCGCTATTTTCATCAAATGACCAGAGTCATAACATTCTTTCATCTCTCCACTAATACCACCATTGGTGTCATGACGGAGGAAATTTAGACGCAATAGAGGAATCTTGAGTAAATTCCTATAATGATTCATGAAATTCACGTAATTACCTAAAATAGTCTTTAATATCCAAATTTTTCTGCAGTAGTCATAAAACACTAGACACCATAATAGTTCCTGTGTCATTTTCGGTGTTGAGTCAGCATTCAGAGTACTAATGTAGCCATCTATTACCACGTTGAATGGTTTTAATGGCTAGGTAACGTGGATTCATTCCAATTTAGACTTAATTTGATCTCTCACCCAATTTATAACCCTTATCTTATTGTGGAGAGTGCTTCTCCTGTGTTCATCTTCATCATCTCTTTTTTTCCCTTCATCATATCAACTTGTCCCATAAATTTATAAAACTATCAAAATAGAAATATTTATACATACCTATACATAAGATAAGTATTTTTTAGAAATATCCAACTTGCTTAAATTTGTCTATCCAAATAAAAATAGAATAACATTTTTTGTAACTATAAAAAAAAGATAAAGATTTATTTAAAAGCCAATTTAAAAGAAGGCAAAATAATGGTGTTTAGTTCAAGTTTGTGACCTGTAACGGATAAAAAAATGAATTTATAGAGTTCAGTCCCCTTGTTGGAGATGTTGCAACCAAGAAATAATCCATTCTTAAAAGTTTTTGTCGACCATATCAAATATATAGGTTTCTGCCATATTTTAATACATATTGAAAATGGCAAGACATGACGAATTAATTTTGTGCAGAATATAATGTCGGACTCAATGATATAGTCATCATCTAAAGTAATATGAGTCGGACAAGATAACTGATCTAGTTTCTCGTAGTAGTGTTCGAAAAAATTTGCTGGCACACTTGAAGAGCAATTAAAGAAAGTACAATTGGTTGGCTTTAGAGAATCATCAAAACTATCAAAATCAAAGAAAAAAAAAAGATGGAGAAGATGATGAAGAAAAACACAGGAGAAGTGCACTGCACAATGAGATTAGGGTTATAAATTGAGAGAGGATCAGAAATTGAATCTAAATTGGAATGAATTTACGTCACACGTAATTATTGGAACTGTTCAACGTGATAAAAGATGACTACATCGACACTTCGGTAACTAACTCAACACCAGAAATAACACAAGAATTATTCTAGTTCTCGGAGCTCTATCTAGAGACTATTATAAAAAAATTTCGATCTCAAAGACTAATTCAGATAATTGTATAAATTTCAGGAACCATTATAAAATTGTACTAAAAAAAACCTCTGAATCTGATTACCTCATTTTAAACTGGTCATAAAGAAATTGTGCAGCCATTGGTTTTTTCTTCGTACTATTTTTGTGTGTCTATTTCGTCGTATTATGTCAAAGACATTTAATCTCTTTAATTTTTTTTTTTTTTTTTATTGAATAATACTACATAACTAATAAATATTTAGTGCTATTTTGTATATAAAAAATATATAATTTATATTTATGTTTTTTAGAATTTATACTCAAATAAATAAAATTTATTTATTAAAAATAATTTAGTGTTTGTATTTGTCAAACAATAATAAAAACAATAAAAGTTGATGCCCTAGGATCTCTCTTTTTTATTAATTATTTTGGTTTTTTGTCAGAAGTTTTTAAATTTTTTTAGTATTTTAAAAAGGATACTTTTTATATAAGCCCATTTAAAAAGGAGCCTTTACCAATAATTATATGATTGGACGTTTAATCATATGGTACAGAAACAATTGTAGATAGGCATGTCTTTCTTGAAGCCCAATAAGAATTAGGTAACTAGATTTGAACAAAGTCTTGTTACCACAACTGGATCAACCTAATCTCCATTTTTTTTTTCTGTTAAGAGGTTTAGCCTGTGTGAGTTGTGTAGCGTGTGTGAGTTTGAGTCTATCTATAAAAAAATACTATTTCCAAATGTATATAAAGAATAGGTCCGTTTTGGCCTTTCTAAAATGGGTTAAACAAAAATTATGAAAAAGCTTGTTTTGGATTGCGGTATAATACTATAATGTCACTAGCTTTAACCTATCCCAAGTGTACACCAGTCCAAAGCACACAAATATAATATAGGCTACTTGTTTTTTTTTTTATAATTTTATCAAATTTTTAATTAAATTCTTATAGTATATAGATTTATAATTTAAATTTTATATTAAAATTTTTTTAATTAAATATATTTTAATTATTTTTTTTAAAATATTATTTTTTAAAATATTTTTAAAATAAAAATAATAATATACATACACGTCTTTTTATAAACCAAATCTAATTAAATTGATCTAACAATAATAAAAATTATTTTCATCATTTTTACTCATCCACTTATCTAAACTTTATTAATAAATTTAGCTAGAGTTGATTCACAAAAAATTTGTGTGTAGCATTTTTCTAAAAATAAATATTATAGAATTATTATATTCTTTTTAAACTAATCACTAGTAAGGGTTTAATTATAAATTTTTACTAACTTTTTTATAAAATGTAAATTTGAGTCGTAGTTAAATTGAGTGGTCATATTTTTCTTCATGCAAGGGAAGGGATAGGAGATTTGAATAATTGAATCTATTTCATCTCAATAATTAAGTATCATCGTTCTTGTCACGATTAGACCCCAAATGATGAAGACCTTTTTTGGACTGCATGGAAAACCCACCCTTTTCATACGGTGAGAGAGAAGACCATAGAGTTTGAAACTTGGAGACTATTGCGGCGCCGAATCCCCGGTACAAGTCCAAGCCCATCTTCCTTGTTCCTTCCTCACTCCTCATTCCTCATTGTTTCCAACCATAACCAGCATGTCACCCTCTTCTATACTCTAAACTAATCTAGATTATTTCTTAAAACAAGGAGCATTTCTATTACAATTTCGTTAGCCTTAAAACTACTCCTAATTCAGCATTACTTGATTTTGTCCAAATTTCTAAATGATACTCAATTTTCTTTACTAAAAGAGGTATGTAGTAGGGCAGAGAAAGTTCCCCTACTTTTGTTTCTTTCCTCCACTTATTATTATTATTATTGTTTAAAATCATTGAGGAAGAAGGATGAATAAAAAAAAAGAAGGGTGATGGTGATGAATGATATTGAGATGACGTCTGTTGAAGTGATATTCAAACAGCTATCACTTGCTCCCCCTAATGCATGGACCCCTCTTTTGTCTCCCTACACCTATACCTACAAAACTTGCCTACCCTACTACTACCCTCATAATCCTCAGCCTCAAATTCCAATCTTGTAAATCTTTGCCAAATTTCTTCTCTAAATTCTTTATTAAACTACTCTTCCATTTTAATCTATAAAAATAATAAAAAAAATTTTATAATTTAAAAATTTAACCTAACAAAATACATAAATTCAATTATAATTTTAGTCTTTATTATTTTATCTTATTTTATTTTTACTTTTATTTTTCGTAAACAATATTCTATATATATTTAATTTTATCTTCATAATATAATTCAATTCAATTCATCAAATCTTTTTCATTTTTTCTTTTCTTTTCTTATTTTTTCACAATTTTATCACTCTCCATGCCCTTCTCTTTCTCTAAATACGGCTATACATTATTACTTGTCATCAATTCTGTTCTGTCTTGCACTACTATATAGCTAGATTGAGTGAAGCCCTGGTTAACAAGACCAAGAAATTTCAACCAACTTCATCTTTAATTTGATGGATCCATCCCCCCATGTCATGATCCAAATCACACCAAACTCCTAACTCTACTTCAAAATCACCGACTTCCAATCCAGCTACTTATAGCTTTAGACAAATCCCAACCAAACCCACCTGAAAAACAGTACTCAACAGCAAACTATCTTGTACATATTTATGTTCCAAAGTCCCAACCCAATTTATTATAACAAACACAATTAGTATTGAATACTGAGTACTTATTAATAACATGTCTGCCGCAGTGGCCGCAGCAGCCGCTTCCGCCGCAATCTCCGGCTACCACAACTCCTCTGGCGCCGACACCAGGAACCACCACCCGTTTACGCAACCAGAACACGGGCAACAAGTCTCCGTCCCTCTTAGCAGGTACGAGTCTCAAAAGAGGCGTGACTGGAACACGTTCGGGCAGTACCTGAAGAACCACCGTCCACCGTTAACACTGTCCCGGTGCAGCGGCGCGCACGTGCTGGAATTCCTGCGGTACTTGGACCAGTTTGGGAAGACGAAGGTGCACAGCGACACGTGTGCGTACTTTGGGAACTCTCAGCCTCCGGGGCCATGCCCGTGTCCGTTGAAGCAAGCATGGGGAAGCCTTGATGCACTGATTGGGCGGCTGCGTGCGGCGTTTGAAGAAAACGGAGGAAACCCTGAGATGAACCCTTTCGGTGCACGCGCCGTCAGGCTTTACCTCCGTGAAGTTCGGGATGTGCAAGCCAAGGCTAGAGGTATTGCTTATGAGAAGAAGAAACGCAGAAAGAATAGTAATCATAGCCAGAATCAGAATCAGAATCAGAATGGGTCGATGATGATGATGATGGATGATAACAACAACAATACTAATAATAACCATGGTCATTATGTTCATGATGATGTGAGTTCTAGTGGGGTGCATCGTTCATCAGGGTATCATATTAATGGTGGTGGTGGAGTTTTTCATCACTTGTCAAGTTCGGATGGGACAGCTCCTCCTCTTTCATATTTCTTATCCTAGTTCATTAGTTTTAGTGTGTGAGTTTGAACTTTGAATGTTTGATTATTAATGGAGAGATTCATGACTCAACAAAAACATATTGTAATAATCCATGGTGATAACTGATATGTATCATTTGTCAAGAATTTATCAAATATAACTATTGTGCATGTGTTCATCGAGTGAGCTTGTGTTGGATGATGAGATACTATGTTACATGAATATGCAACTTTAATTTTCATTTATAAATTAATAGTAGGAAAGTAGTAGTTTTCTAAATTAAGTATTTTCTTTATCATTTTTAACACATTTCAAGTATATCTTCATGAGGAAGGAGGCAAATTAAAGTGATGAATGATTTCGGTTGCATTATTCATCAGGTTATGCTATTGCGAAAGTAATGCGTAGGGCTCATCAAAAGTCATAGGTGCACTAAATGTGGTCATTATTATCAGTCAATTGTCAAATTAACAGTGAATTCTTCGTTCTTTAGACTTGATCTATACGGTAAGGATTTATTCCAGCGACACATATCTAATATCCCATGTTTAGATGCATTCATATAAAATGGATAGGATTTATAAACAAATATACGTGAAACATTTTATTGGATGTGGTTAAATGCAATTTTAAAATTGAGGAATGTTAGGGGGTAACAATTTTGGTATATTGTAATTATTAATTGACCATTAATAATGTTTTTAATGGTATGAGATTATATCCAATGATGATAAATTACTCACTTTTCTTTTAATAATTAAGTGCAGGCCAAAAAACACAAAAATTGATGGTCCTAGACTTTTCTACTCATAAGTATCTTTTAAAATAATTATTATCATTGAATAAATGTGAATCTAATAGTATTTTGTTTTGCTTATTCCCATTCTCCTTTTTCTTAATAGAAAATTTTAATTAAATGTGGATCCAGTTATTTTACTATAGTTTTCAACTTGTTTAAAATTTACACTTATCTTCAAATTAGTTAAATAAAAATGATAGGTGCACACAAAAAATTTATTATGTTAGGTGTATACAAAAATTAGCCACTAATATAAAATAAATATTAAAATACAAAGTATATATCAAAAAATGAATTGAAATATATATATATATATATATATATATATATATATATATATATATATATATATATATATAATAGATTATTTTAGTAGGTGATTTTGATATACAAATAATATTTTAAAAAAATTATATATAGATTTTGTTAGATAGACAATGACTTTTGTAAACAATATGAATAATAGATTATAGAATTGACCAAATAAAGTAAAAAATTACTCTACCTCCAAATTATCTTATAAACTTTAATATTACTGCAAACCTAGTGAATTGAACATCCAGTAAATGTTAATTGTGTATAAGTAAATCGAATCAAAATAAATAACCATCTAATTAAAAATAATAAACATAATCATCTGCATACCTATTAAATTGAACATCTGACATATTTATTGTTTATATTATTTAATATTTTTATTGTATATCTATATTTTTTTTATATAAAAAAGAGGAGCACTTTTCTAAAAATATTAATGGGCTTATTAGTATCTTGAAATGATGAATACACACGTGATGGTTTTGTAGCCAGTTAAAATGCGACATATAAAGATCGATGGGAAAGTCTTAAAATTCCCCCATTTTGTTATGTTCATGGATGGATAGCATTTAGCAATCAAGAAGAACAAGAGGCAAGTTTAATTTGTAGTATGTGTGGTGTTAGAGAATCGGTCCCATTCCCATATGTGTTGAAATTGGTGGGAGAGAGAGAGATATATCTGATTAATAGACTACTCCTGTGTCTGTCCCTTTAGTTTATGCTATTTATGCGCAGCAGAATCTAATCAAAACTTGAATTGAATGACCCCCACTAACAACTTAAAAAGATTCCGCTGCATCATGGAAAAGCTGGTGTGAAGTTCCTAGGGCAACATGTGTTACTGTTGTATGAAGTGATATATATTAACTGCAACTCTCTCGTAAGATTACGCAAGAGCCTATTTAAAGCCACTTCTAATGACTATTTAGTTTAAGAAAAGCTACTCCCTCCTTAAATATTATCTAATATACAAAATAGATCATCTTCAGTTTTGTAACTAGCGGATCTTGATCCGATCAAGAGTGACTTGACCCATTGCTCAACGTTAGCCAGTAAAACATCCACTTGATAAAATATAAAGTGCATGATTAGAGGATAAAGTAAGCATACTACAAATATTTGATATCCTTTTTGTAGGATACGCTCTTGTTGAGAAGCGAATATTGGTTGTTGCCAAGCCTATGTTAATGAATAATGAATCTATTAACAGTAGACGAATTAAAGCACTTTTCAACCTTTATACTTATCATTGTTAACTACTGCAACCAGTGTTTCTGAAAGTGATAAAGTTTAACATTTGCAACTGTAACACCACAACTTAAGAAGACAAGTTAATTTCAATTTCTTGTTAAATGCTTCAACAATTTAAACCCTCTCTATAATAAATAGAAATTCTTCCATTTAACAAACCCGACTGATAGTTTACCGTACCATCATTTCTCTCTTTATCTCTCACTTACAGAGGAGAAACCGCGGAGAGAAAAGGGGGGGGGGTGTTTTAAGGAAGTCTCTACTAAATAATATCCAAAGGAATTCTTTGTGGAATAGTTCAGAATGTAAAACTTAGTTTCAATTTGAAAACTATTAATAGATCAAACTGTTAGTCACTTATTTTTTATAAAACCACTCTACACATCATTTTTTTTTATTGTATGTTTGCATGAATTTATAAAAAAATGACTATCAAAATAGGAGGATAATATTATTTTCCTAGTAATAATATGATTAAAAAAACTCATGCATCCGTTCACTATATGGTTCATCGGCAAATTGAGAGTGCAGAGAAGAGCATCTAACAGGAGTATACATGTCAAATTTACATGCTCCACGCCAGTAGGAATATCCATTTGCTCTACAAGAAGCATTCAGTACTGTATATAACACTCCAAGCAAACCGAATTTGCCTGGTGCATTGCACTGAGAAATAAAACATGAAACGGGTAATAGATAGTAACATAATCACACCCAATCCTAATCTACAAGTATATCTGTAAAAACAAATAAATGAAATATTGCTTGGTCGAAAGCATTAAAGAAAACAAGGATAGTACACAATTTTCTGACAGTCAAAACCCATAAAAGCTACACACATTACTATAGACACTTTTGTGCGGTTAAGATAAGAGATCAGGGCACTAATTTAATGTCTTTGAAGTATTCATGCTCAAGAGCGCTCCTGGCAGTAATTCTTTTGCTGGGATCCAAGCGAAGCATACTCTGGAGTACACGTTAATGCAAGAATCAGAGAAAATCAACAATACTAATTGAGGAAGCACATAAATCTTCCGTCTATAATATCTACAATAAAGAAAACTCATAAAGCCAATAAGAATTTGTATGAGTATTTAAACAATAATATGAATGAACGAAATTCAAATGTCATTGGATGAAGTAACTTCAAAAATATAATGGGATCCTTCATTATATGATATGTCAAATTCTGGAAATCATCACCAAATAATCCCACCACCAAACAGGTGAAAAACTGACAAGGGAACAACTATCTTTAGGAAAAGCAAGCTGGCATTCAAGGGTCATTCACCAGTTCGATAATAGAAAAAGGTTAGCAATGTATCTCCCTGTTCCCCTATTTTCTGAAACAGTGAATATTATAAATTCAAAGAATTATCAATTATGACTATCAAAATTCCTTATAAACAGCTGAGACAAGGAATATTTGTGTATGATGATTTAAGCACACCAAATTTGTGTTCAATCAGTATTGCACCAAATATTTCTGATCTATAACCTTGTGAGATCTAATATTTAGCTTTCTATTTACTGCATTGAGATGTATTTTTCTTTTATGCTTATTTCTCAACAGAAAGGAATTTCTTCTCATTAATGATGGATAGCATATAACCTTTGATTTCATTTTATCACCACAGTAAACTGATGATTATTACATTTCTATAATTATATATTAAATGCGAATATGCGATGTTGCGCTTACAGAAAGAAGATCAAGCCCAGCTGGCTCAAGAGTTGGAACCACAGTTGCAAGGTCCTGCAAATTATAAGATAATTCTTAAGCAGTGGCAACCCAACATAGTTGATTCAAGCCAAAGACAAAGTCCCACTTAATTACCTTAGGTGCCCACTTGGGAAAGGCTGATTTAAAATCAGGCAGCGAAGTTACTCCAGGCCACGTATCTTCATTTGGTGTGCCCAAGATTCTTCATGTACGAAACAAGATGTAAAAACATAAGCATATATAATATGTAGCATTGTTTATTTTTATTTATTGCAAACAAGCATACATCCGTTGCATCATACTGATTGCAATACCTACAAAGATCTCTATATTATAAAGCTTCACGCATGGATATTTGGTTGACTTGACTTTTTACAGAAATGAATAAGGAATTTAAAGGAACTTCAATAAATCATGGGGAGGAACAGCTATGAACATATTTTTGACACTACATTCCAGACGGTAAATTGATGGTCCAGTTCAAACTTTGAAGTAAAGCAAACTATGCAATAATGCTAAGCATAAGGAAAACTAAAAATCAGATGTCGAAAAATGTAGGACAGACATATGGATAACAACTGTAGCCTTATGAGTTATGACATAAATATGTCATACATCCTGCCAATTTCATCTAAAAAGGGAAAATTCTATTATTATATTCCCTTCATGGATACTCAGATATTCAAATATCTAAGTTCATACATCAAAAAAGTCATTCAACACTAACCTGAATATTTTAAATAATTCATCAATTTCAGAGTCCCCAGGGAACAAAGGTCGCTGGTTTACCATCTCTGCAAAGATACATCCCACTGACCAAACATCCACTGGAGTAGAATAATGATGAGATCCAAGCAAAATTTCTGGAGCTCTATACCAGAGTGTCACCACCTACAAGCAACCGCCAAACATCCTCACACAAGTTTCCATCATCTTCTCAGTAATTGTTTATTTAGTTTTACGGAAGGCCATCCAGCTCATAATTCTGGATCAGAAGTGTATAAATAACAAAAAGTACAAAAGGTGTCTAAGAGATCTGTGGTGCTGTTTTATCATTATACAAAAGTAAGTTTTTCAATTATGTCCGGACTTCCAAAAGATTCAACTTTACACATTTCTTTCCTGTACCAAGGCCCATAAATTCCAAAATTTTATTATCTCCATGAATGATAAGAAGCCAACATAAGTTGGCACACAAACCTCATGTGTAAAAGTCCTAACAGGAATTCCAAATGCCCTGGCCAGTCCAAAATCTGCAAGCTTTAGAGCATTACTGCTTCGGTCTATCAACAAATTCTGAGGTTTCAAGTCACGATGAAGAACTCTGTGCGAATGACAGTAAGCAATGCCACAGAGAATTTGATAAAGAAACACCTGCAGAAAGGATCATCACAGTCACACAATTCAAATTCCAAATTATCCAGTCCTCTTTTGCAAATTTAGCACATCTCTTTGTCAATCAATGATAAAGCATAATATTTTTAATGAATATTGACACATGCTAAGGTGGAAATTTAGGTCTTGAGTAAACATTCTGATAGGATCAGAAATTAGCAGAATCAGTAGGCTTTATTGATGAACTAGAGATTGCAAATCACAATCCCTGATTGGAATACACGGTTGGAACTACCAAATGTGGAGAGAATTCTTCCTCTCCTGAACTAACAGACTTTACAGAAATTTGACTAAAACTGAAAAACTAACTAACCACTAGTATTTATAGGCAGCAGCTAGGACTAGAACAACTGCTCAAAAAGAACAGACAGACAGCCAACTAGAAGCAAATAGGGACTAAACAGTTAAAATCAGCCAGTCAACTACTTACCTCTCCTCTTGTAAACTAAGCCAAACCTGTTGCTATCACATTCAGGCAAACAAAGAATGGGAAGGGAAGCTAACATGAACATGATGGCTTGATGAGAGAAGAAAAATATATATGGACCTGCATTTTGATAAGCTAAACTTATGCAACTAACTATAATTATATATGACATTGACTCTTATATATGCTTCATTTGATTCATGGAAAGACAGGATATATGATTATATTCCATGCTCCATGCTCACTCTTTCAATTATAATTTTAGTTACAACAAACTATTAAACAGCCATTAGAAAAGCTGATACACTCACTTTTACTTGTCGTGGATCTTTTGCGAATTCTGGGGATGAATCCATATGCTTCTTTAGATCTAAGTCAAGGTACTCAAAAACCAAATACAATCGCTTCTCACTGTGCACTACATCCTGCAACCTGCCATCCACACAATCAGCAGGCATAACTCAATAAAAAGACTAAATAAAGACGCAGATAAATTCATTGACAGGGTCTATCCAACAATATCATCAGACAGCTTCACCAATTAAACATACACTGGCTGGAATTAAAGATAAAAACATGCAGACAAAATTAGAAAAGTGATGATAGTAAAACAATGTTACCATTGTCTAAGTGTAGCACCGGAATGTACCTAGGAAAATACACATAATTGCTTAATCAATACAGGAACAAACTATCAGCAACATCATCAGTGCGAGCTTAGAATGCTGAAATAATCGGCTATTAATCCCTACAAAGACATGTCAAAGCAATCAACCAGCTTCACACATTTAGTATAGCTGAAATGCTTCGCACTGGTATTCTGTGCAGATCTGTTATTATACATGTGCCAGACTACCAGCTCAATTCCAAGTTACAGAAAAATCAACGTATCAAATACACCAAATAATGATAAGATAACCAGTTAACCTTACAATTCTCTATGTTCTATAGCCTTTGAATTAGCGTTGAGGAAATCAACTTCATTGATGATAAGATAACCAATTACTAAGAAACAGTTGGCAGATGTATACCTAACTATGTTTCTGTGCTGCATTTCTTTCAAGAGGGAAATCTCTCGAATGGCGGTGCTAGGAACGCCCTCATCTTCCTGCTCGAGACGAATCTTCTTCAAGGCGATGGTCTCGTTGGTGACGCGGTCACGAGCCTTGTAAACGACACCGTATGTTCCCTCACCTATCTTCTCCACCTTCTCGTACTGCCAAAAAAAAATTAACAAAAAAAAATCATAAGATAAAGAGAATCAGTGGAATTAATATATGATGGAGAAGCTCAAAACGCAGGGCATTACGACACTGACCTGCTCCATGAAAGAAGGCGGAAGCTGAAGGCGAAGTTCTGAAAGAAGAGAATGAGAGCTTAAGAAGGTAAAGGAGGAGGATCGAAGAGAAAGAAGAAGATCCGGTGTAGGGTAGTTAGTTACCGGTGGAGAAAGCTTGGCGCGACGGTTACAGGCAGCGCCTCTTTTTCAGTCTTAGCCCTCTCTTCTCTGGCCAGAGAGAGACTACAACTGCTCTCTCCTCTCTTCGTTCCTAGTCATCCCTTTTTCTTCAATTATTCTTTTTATTAATATATAATTCTTTGTTTTTCTTTTCTTTTTTTGTTTTTGTAAAATATTTTGTCTCGCCTGAGTATTCGTTTAAAATCTAACCTGCAGGAACATTTTTTTTTTTTTGCCTAAATATCCCTCGTCCCGATTTAAGGGGGTGTCTGCATGTCCATTATGTTTTAATAAAAACAAAAATTTTGAACACATCTAAACAATAATATATGTCATTTAAATTTATACTTAACATATATTTTTAAAATAAATTTAATAATAATATATATTATTATTTATTAAAATAAAAAATATTTTAAATATTTTATATAATTAAAATAAAATATTAAAATAATTAAAAAATTAATTTATATTTTAATATTAATAATATATCAAAATATCATTACAATTATTTTAAAAATATTTTATATTATATATATTTTATAAAAATTTAAAATTTAATATTTAATATTTATATATCTCATGTGTACGTGTTATATTCTGTATCTATGTCTATGTCTATGCATAATAGATATTTAATGTAAATTGTATTAATATTAGGTATATTTAATTAAGAAGGAAAATTTACCAAAAAAAATTAACAAAATAGGCAATAATTTTTATAATTTTCTTGTGGTCAAAATAAATTTCATAATTTCAATAAATGTGAACATTTCTTTTAAATAAACTATAAAAGTTATTATTTATAATAATAAATTAAAACAAAAATAAATATTAAAATATTTTTTTAGAAAAATCGAGTGGAGCTCATTGATGATGGTCAAAAAGGGGTGAATCTATCCCAACTGATTATTTTTTCTTTCTACATTTGTATTTATTTTAGTTTTTAACGGTATATTTTAAAAAAAAATATTATATTTACATAAAAAATTAAACATCGTGTCTTTGTATATATATGTTGTGTTATATATTTCTAATTTATATTATGTATTTTAATATATATATTATATAGATGGTCAATTTTTTATATATAAACATAACATGTTAAACTTTTATAGTTTGTAAATTATATTATAAAAAATTAGATTATTTACCAACTTTATAATTAATCAAACTACATTAAACTAATTTTGTGTTGAATTTAGTTTGTCAACATAAAAATGAAATAATGATAATAAGTATATATAAAAAGAATTAATCACATGCTTGCATATATAAAATATATATTAAAATTACGTAAAATAATAATATATATATATTTTGCATGGTGGATTTTTTTAGTATATACATACTACTTGTTATAAATGATTTATTATTAAAAATAATATAAAATATTACAAATAAAGATACAAATAATTAATTTTAAAGTTAACCGTGATGTTAGTTTGTTTATTGATTTGAGTTTGGTTGGATTTAGTTGTTTTATTAAAAATTCTAATGGAAGTTAAATTTCGGGTTGTTTTGGTAGCTCTCCTCCTAAATCTATCATCTAACATAAGTTTTTTGCAATTTGGAAGGGCTTGTTTTAGTTTAGAATTGCGAATTGAGAGACATAATTTGTGTAACAAATTGTTTGAACATTTTATATTTTTTGCATGATTTTATTGATGGATGTAAATCTGAAGTTGTTAATTTAGTTAATAAAATTTAGAAGCTGTTAACCGGAGGATTACCATATGTTCATAATACGCAACAGAAGAAAAGAAGGTAATCCTAAAGATTTATTTTTGTGCTTAAACTTTATTCTATAAATAATACATAGATCATATCTAAATACCTTTAGACGCTTTAGTAAAAATCACTTTCTCCTTCGGTGGTACGAAGGCGCTATGCGTATCCACATCGAGACCAACATTTGTTGTCAAATCCTTGACCAATAGATATCTGATGATCTAAATTGAGAAACCTCTTGCAACTAGGGGTGGCAAAGCGGGCCGGCCCGTCCCGCCTAGGCCCGCTCCATAAACGGGGCGGATCGGCCGGCCCTTCCAACTAAAATGGGTTCAAAATGTTAGCCCGCCCCACTTTTATGGCAGATTGGCGGACTAACCCGCTTGACTTTTTTTTTTGAAAAATAAAATTCATTAAAATTAATCAAAAATAATAATTAAAAAATCAAATACAATAAAAAAAGTCAAATTATAATATAATTTTTTAATTATTTTTTTTATTTTTAACTTCAATAAAATTATTCAAAATAATATTTGTCAATAGAATCATCTTTATTTTAAAAAATAAGTCACATAATTTGAGCATATATACGAAATTGTAAAATAAAATAAATAAAGTTAATAACTATAAGAAGAATAAAAACAAAAAATGAAAAAAAAATTAAAAATTCTATAATTTTTAATTTTATAATAGTAATAACTCTTTTATTTAATAAAAAAAATCTTCGACCCGACGGACCAGCCCGTCTCGTCCTGCCAAAACCCGCCAATTTGGCGGTGTGGATTTGGCGGATTTCAAATCCTAACCCGACCCGCCTTTTTTTTAGCGGGTTTAGCGGTTCGACCCGTTTTGCCACATCTACTTGCAACTCTTTGCATGCCATAAAATTCTTCTCACTTTCCTGTCAAGTTGTTATTGATTTTAAATTTGAATCTCAATTCAAAGTTAAATTATATCTTGAAATTCTAAATCTGAATTCTTCAAATTTATGAATCATATTATAACTCAATTTGAAAAAGAATCCAGGTAGGATCTCATCCAAATTTAGAAATAGAATAACTAATTATTCTCAAATTTCATTTAATATTCTCAATTATCATACTATTATTATATTCTTGGTGCTAGTAAAGAATATAATAATATTCCATTTGAATTAATATAATTATTTATTTGATCAAATCAAATAAATAATTAAATAATTATATAGCAAAGATTAGAACACTCGTTAGTGTGTGACCCCATAGGTTCAATACTAAGTGGGTAGTAAATTAGTCATACTAAATTTACTAATTAAGGTTGGTGTCTAGTAACACTCCTCAATGACCCGATAGTATGAAGTAATATATTTTTACTAAGAACATTAGAAGAACAAAGTATAATTCCTTCCATCTTTACAACTCTTGATTAACTCTTAAAGTATGGTTTAATTGTCAAACTCAACTTGTTACCATTATTATAATAAATTGTGAATGACTTAAGAAACTCATTTCTTCATTCATTTAATCCCCTTGGCCAAGGTTTTATTTGTCTTAGTCATTATAATTATAGAGCTCAAATTCTTTAATGAGAGTTGACGGATTCCTTATTGACTAATAATTAATTCTATAAGTATTTAAATCATACCCAATATCCATTCAACTAGCACCCTAGGGTATTAGATGTCCGAAATCAAAGTATAATAAATACATTGTTAATTACCATGACAGTCGCAAGTTAAAGGAAACTCTATTACCATATTCATCTTGAGAATATCCTATTGACAAATATACCGTAATTATAACCATTATGAACTCTCAAAGTAAGTCAATTCAATGGTCATATCCTTAGGCACCATCTATATATATAATTTAATAAATGAGATCTATTAATTTTCATCCAATGAAAACCATTATATATATTGATATATATTGATTTTTCCGGATTATTAATATCCTTTTTAATAATCCTATGACAAAGAATAATTTAGATTAAATTATAAAAGATTTATCTCTCAATATTATGATCACTATCATAATGATAAATTCCTAAATTTAATTAAGGACCTTATTATATTGACATTTTAATATAACAACAATAACAAATTATTTGACACATAATTGATTAAATTGTGGTCATATTCCTTATTCCCAACATTAACAAGACTCTGATACGTATAATTTAATTGAATATGTAGAGAAGCAAATAAAATTGAACTAATCTCAATTATGCTATTTGATTTGAATCTTGTGAAGCTGTCCAAAAAATTATTATATCTGATTTAGGATAGGTATTTTATTTTATATTTTTTATTGTTGTTTAAACAACAAAAATAAAAAAACCACACAAACAAAAAAATTAAAACAAAACATAATCGTGTGAGATTCCTCCCCTTATTTTGACCACAATGGGATGTTGCTTACCCAATTTTTTTTATTTTCTCCCAAAAAAATTAGTTTTAGTATTTGTTTTACCAATTTTTAGTAAATTGAAGTGGTTCAATATTTAAATTTTGTGAGCAAAATTTACTCCTTTTTATGAATATCAATTATTGAAAGTGCATTAAAAATTATTTCAATCGATTAAAAGAACAAAAGAAAAGCAAATAAATTTAAAAATAAAATAACTAAAATTAAAATGAATAATATTAAATTTAAATAAAACAGTAAACTACTTTCGATAAGATTGAAAGACTTTTAAAATAAAAAACAAAATGCTAAATCTTAAAAGAAAATGGAAAAGTAAATTTATTGGAAAGATAAATTTGTAAAAAAATAAAAAATAAAAATGATAGAAAATTTAAATTGAAAGTAAAAAATATGGAAGGAATTCTACAGAAAAGAAATTTCTTAGCAGACTCAAGAATTTGCTGGGGATATGAGTGTACGAAAGTATTTTCTAACATGAGATTTCAATCCTTTTTTCTTCGAACCTTCACCTATTTATAAGAGTTTTCGACCAATCAAATTTAAATATAACTTCCACATACATTAATCATTAAGTAGTCGTTCCTGCTCTTTTACACTATGTAGGTAACTGCCATCAATTAGCTTCACTTATCAACTTCTTCATCTCTTCAATTACTTCAATCTTTTTTTATGAGTCCTTATCAATCAAAATTCACTCTCCTATTGATATGCCATCCTCAATAAGCCCCATAAAACAAGTTTCTATTTCGAAACTTAGAACTTATTTATTTTTGACTGATAGTATTTAATTTTATTTTAATTTATTTTTTAAAGAGTAAACTACCATTTGTACTTACAAAAGTTGAAAACGCTAACATATCTACCCATAGAAAAAAAATTACTATTTGTATCCATGAAATATAAACTTTTGCTAACAAAACTATTCAAATCCAAAAAAATTATTTGAAATTTTCAAATTACCCTACCGCCACCACTTTTCCAATCCCAAACCCACCACCAAAATTCTTCCTCACCACCATCCTAAATCCTAATTACCACCGTCACTCAATTCAAAGACACCACCACATCATTTCCTTCATCACTACTATCACCACCACTACCACTATACCTTCATTATCATATTCTTCACATAAAGCAACAACAACAACAACAATAATAGAAAAAACAAATTCTCTGAGACCACTGCACCACCACCGGCGAACACCAAGTTGTCCCCCCTCACCCGATTTCCACTCTTCTTCCTCGCTCTCGCCCCTTCTTAGCTCCTCTGCGTAACCACCGCCGCGGCACTCAACAGTCGCTGGCGCCGTCAAGTCCCACCCAACCTCCACTCGCCGCCGCCGCGTCCTTTCCTCCTTTCTTTCCTCCTCCACCCTTTCCCTCTCTCTTTCTTCTTCTTCTTCCCCTTGTCTCACCTCCGCGAGCCCAGGACCACCATCACCTTCTGTTTTCGCCGCCTTTTACAACCCTAGAGCCACTGCCGCTGCCTGATTACTACCGCTGCCTCCAACCCGTTCCAGCTAGCCCTCCATCTCTCGCTGACACAGAGCTCCAGTCCCTATCCAGTCTGCGGTTCCACCCGTTCTTCTCCAATTTACAAACTCAGAGACCACTGAACCTGCATCACGCAACCATTAAAAGAAGTAGAAGAGAGAGAAGCAAAATATAGAAGGAAAGAGAGATGAAGAGAGAGAGAGAAAGGAGTTGGCAGAGTTGATGAACTCTGGCGGCGGCGACGAGCTCAGAAAATGGAAGAAGAGAGAGAGATGTTGGGGTTAGGGTTAGTGGTAGTGGTGGTGGGGAAAAGATGTTGCAGATGATGATAAGGGTAATTTGGGGTTTTAATGTGATTTTTTGGTGTTTAGATAATTTTGTTATATAGAACTCATGGTTTATGGGTACAAATGGTAATTTCCTTTTTTTATGGGTAGATATGTCAGCATTTTCAACTTTCGTTGATAGAAATAGTAGTTTACTCTTTTTTAAATAATATCATTTTCTATTTTTTACATATCTTCAGTTCGATAGATTAAGAAATAATTTACACAAATTCGATGATAAAACCAATCGATTACTCTGTTTATTTGTGATTTTTTAATGAATTCCGTTAAGGATACAATGAGAAATTTTAACAATGTGTATAATAAATTTTGAATTTGGCTAAATACAAGAAAAAAAAAGAAACCCAAATAGATATTTCAAAAATTAACTATCCCAACCCTAATTTACCAAAAGAATTTATCAACACCCTCTTTCCCCCTTCCGAACCGTCTGCTACCCTACCCTCATCAATTATCTCACCTCTCCAGCGTTAGAAGTTCCCTCACCGGCCATCAAACAACCATCCACGTAGTTAATAAAATAATCATCTGATTACTTAGTGAAATGACCATCCAACATTTTTAATTGTATAAATTTAAACTGAATCAAACAAAATAACCATCAAATTAAGAATTAAAATAACCATCTACATACCTAATGAATTGAACATCCAACATCTAAATTCATCCGTTAATGTATACACCTTGAAGATGTAAGGGGAGCGAAATCCAAAAAAGCCAAGTTGGTCAGAAACCTCCGCAACACTATGAAACAAAGCACTCGCCTTTTTAATATCTTCAATCCATGCATCACATCTACCGGAGGCAACCTATCGAACTCTAAATCACTGTACACGTGGCACCATCCCCACTTGCTGTATGTCCCAAATGAAAGACACTGGGACGGTAAAACCCAGCGGCTGCCAGGGTTTGTACGACTGTCGCGTTAGTGGGCTACAAGACGGACGCAATATACACAAAGGGACGTCTTTGTCGGACGTTCTCGGACAGCTAAACGGCGTCGGGTTGCGTTCTGGACAGTGGACGATGGTGATTTTTGCGACGTCAGTACGGAAAGAGTGGAAGAGACTACTCTAGAAGAAGAAACTGCAGCACGTTTTTCGCACGTGTAAAATAGAAGATTATGTAATTTTTTCATAATCAAATTCTTATTTTTTAAAATTTAAAATTTAAAATTATTAAAAATTAATTAAATTAATTATAAAAGTCTTTTTTTTTGTTTATCCAAACGGTATCCCCCAACCCGACAGGTTAAGGACTAATCCGTGGCGGATCTGAGCTTCATTTAAGAGTCTGTCGTTGGCCAATGAGTTGCTACATGCACAAGGCGGGGTTCGAACTCCCGACACTTGCTTAAGCGGATGAGTGAGCTGACCACTCGACCAACCCAAGTTGGTTTATTTGGACGGAGTCTTTATTAATTAATTAATCATGCTATGAGTCTATGACTGTCCTTTTTAGACAGGCAGGATGGGTCAAACCTAAATGAGATTGGGCTAATAATCCAACTTCCTCCTTGAACTTAAAACATTAAGTTTGGTGACTTTGGTCCCTTGACAATGTGTTTTAAATGGGGAAAAAATGTTAGCAATATTACGCGTCCAATGTGCTTTAGGAATTATGAAGGGAAGTTGGAAACTACAGAGGACATCGATTTTGTGAGCTCTCTAATACTTAAAATGCTTGAAAGTTGAGATATGAGAATAATAAAACACAAACTGCACTAAAAATAAAAAAGATTAGAGAATAGAATAGTGTAACTCTTTAAAGGGGGTGTTACACATATTTTTTTTTATTTAATTCGTCCTCACTAATTTATTATAGTATGTAAAATAGATTATTAGTGAATTTTCTGCAAAATATAATAAAAATTACTTACTTATTTTTTTACTTATACAGTTAAATCTTACCCTAAATGATAATTTACAGAATAATATTCTCTATTCTTTCTTTTACTTATTAAAAAAAAGTATTTTGATATATTGTACTAAAATAATAAAATAAAGAATATAATTTATAGGCATTAAATACATACAACATGCAACTATGTACTCATAAATAAGAAAATTTATTTCACAAGATATAATTATTCAATGAGTTACAAGTTTTTAACAAGTTATAACTTTTGAATAATTACAACTTTATAAAGAGATGTAACTTTTCAAATATAACTTTTTACCTATTTTAAAAAAATTAACTAGAGATGAAGTCAACTCTAATTAAATAATTGAAAAATAGGCCTGTTACAAAAAAAAAATTTACTATCCTAATTTTTTTAAATTTTAAAATCAGAAATAAAAAAGAGTTGGTGTAGTTAATTTATATTGTAATTGGTTCTTAAACTTTTTCTTTAATAATATATCTCACAGATTTTTTGAAAGGAGAAAATGGAGGAAACAATAATATATAAAGGAAGTAAAACGAATAGTATAGTTATGATATATAAAATTTGCGCACATAGATATAATTGTCGACCGAAACTCTCAATGTTTCTGATGATATCAGACCAAGAATGTTTCTTTTGGTAGCATGAGACTAAGCAAACATACATGGCAAATATTTAACACCGCCACTTATCAGGTAAATTTAAACACTAAACCATCTAATTAATATGTACCCATTTCTTTATTGGTTATTTTCAAAATACGCCAAGGTTTCTTTAGTAGTTGCTATCGTGCTTATTCTTCTGTCTAATATACTAAGATTTTAATTCATTTGAGTTTTACGGAATCACTTTAAGGATAATTTATTTAATTGGTATAAGCAATGTACGCATATATGCATACTATTCAATTTAAAAGCATAAATAATGAGGTCTGGATTCTTAATTTATTCTACTA
The DNA here is from genome assembly GCF_003086295.3 of Arachis hypogaea. Lineage (NCBI taxonomy): Eukaryota > Viridiplantae > Streptophyta > Magnoliopsida > Fabales > Fabaceae > Arachis > Arachis hypogaea. The sequence continues at coordinate 141,160,102 of NC_092048.1, forward strand.
TTGTGAGTGGTTTGAAAACGACAAAAGGGCAAAAGGCAATATTATGAACACACATCTACACACGGCCTTCTTGAACTTGAAATGTACTTAAAGATAGTTTAGCGGATATGCAGTATCTCCAAAGGCCATGGAGGATATGGGATATATTCTAGTTCACTAAGCCCTTAGCGCTAGAAGTAAATAAAGAAGTTTAATTAGATCACATGGAAAAGCAAAGGATCACGTGTCCCAAAACCAAATTATTACTGGTTTACAATGGTACGTGACGGTTTACCCACCACGCATGCAACATCCATATATTGATCTTAAGTCGCAGCTCCCGATGCGTTTTACCATCAAAAGTGTTCCCAGTACAAACTTCTTGATCCATTTGGTGTGTGATAGAAGAATTTAAATTTTTTAAATTTTAAATTTTATTTTAGAAAATAAAATGTGATTTTTTATTATTTATTTTATACGCGAGAGCAAAAGAAAATATGAAAAAAAATTATTTAGAAACGAAAAATTATACCTTATTTTTTAAAGTGAAAATTCAAAATTTAAAAGATCCAAATGCATGACGATGGATTAGTTTCGTTTACTTTTTCTTTCGCAAGTTTACTCGTATTGGTGTACCACTGTATATTAGTCATGATTCGAGTAAATCTATGTAATAGTTCTTGAAATTTACAAAATTATTTAATTTAATTTTTAAAATTTCAATTTTACTATAGTGATCTTTTAGATTAAACTTCACCATATGGTGGTCCCCAATCTCATTTCCGGTAATGACTCGTCAATTCAGTACTAATGTGACTATCATGTCTTTGGTTGGACCCACTTTGATCTCACACTCCTCCTTTTCGTCTTTCCCTCCCTCTCCACCGCACTCTTCTCCTCCACCATCCTCCTCTCCTTCCCCTCGCCCGCCTCTCCATTGTCAAGGCCTCTGCCACCTCTTTTAGCTTTATTATCCCAACTAACGCCGCCAACAATGGCCTTCCCACCGACAGATTTTTCAACAATGGCGCCGCCTGACTCATCTCCAACCCAAACTACGGCTCAAATTAAAGTTCATGGACGCCTTAGACATGAAATCAAGGGAGATATTCTTCTCAGAAATTGATTCCTTCCTCGATTTCAATTACTCCAACTCCTTCCAAAACAACAGCGCCAAAAACGACATTGTCATTCCAATTCAATCCAAATTTGGTCCCATGATGAATCACCATGCCAAATGTAGTTGCTTGGATATCGAGTTTTGTATATCAAAGCTTTCCTCCTTTAATTATGCATCACAGTCTATTAGCCAAAGCGTAAGTACTCAAACATAACAAGCTCATTGTAAAATTGTAGAGAAAAATTTGAATTTTGCTAGTTGCAATTTAAATTTTGTTATGCACAACAGATTTTTTTTGTCTTCATTTGATGTAAAAGTGGTGCCAAATGAGAACACTGTCTCAGATATATCGTATTCATTCGGCCGGAACTGTTCCGATTCGAGCAGAATGGGATCGGTAAAAAGTGGTGACGAACCTATGCAGCTGTGCAGGGTGGACCGTGAGACGAGAGATAAGAGGGTGTAGGAGAGGTAGCGAAAGATAGGGTAAGGTAGGGCGAAGGAGAGGGAGAGAAGGATGAAGAGAGTTGAGGATGAGAGAAGAGGGGAGAGGGATGACAAGAAGAGCAAAATGCGATGAAGAGAGAGGAGAAGGAGAGGAGGGTAGCGTAGGAGTAAGGTGTGGGGTTAAGGAGGGACCAAAATAGATCCAGCATGGCACATGATTGCCATTTTAGTGCTGAATCGCTGAATTATCACCAGAAATGAGTTCAAGAATCATTATAATGCCCAAAATTCAATATGAAATACCATTATAGTGAAATTAGAACTTCAAAAATTAAATTAAATAATCTCATAAATCTCAAAAATTATTATAAAAATTTACTCGTCATGATTTAGTGTGGGGTCAATATTATTTCTTATTGAACCAATGATAAAAAAAATTCAAAACCCAAACCATTTTTTTCTGGTCAAAATCACCTGTAATAATAATTTTTTACCAAAAATACAAGTATTTGTTAGATAGAATTAAAAGGTATATAAAATTACAAAAAAGAAAAAGTCGAGGCTCAATCTAAAAAGGAGCAATAGAGGAGGCTATTTAACAAGGGGATTCGTGAAGTAAAATACGATTATAATATGCTAATGTTAAGAAAACCAAATAAAAAATAATAGTTAAAATTTATCTTATTTAATATTAATAATTAATAAATATTAAATAAAATAAATTTTAATTTTTTTAATTAATTTGTTTTAGTTACTAAATATTTTCGATTATAATTATGATGGTATCAATATTGTGACGCCCAATATTATTGCTTGAATAATGAATTAAAATTATTGGTCATCTTGCATGTCATGGAATAATAAATGAAGTCACTACAAGGTAGCCGCCAATTGGCGGCGGTTTTTTTCTTGCTTAGCGGCGGTTTTAAACCGCCGCAAAATCAAATGCCGGCGGTTGATAGAAACGCCATGGATATGGGCGTCGGGATTGGGTTTGGCGGCGCTTTTCATAAACCGCTGGTATAGCCGCCGCTAAATCAAAATTTTGCGGCACAAAATTAAAAACCACCGCCAAATGAGTATTTCACGGTTTCCTTCATATTTACAGGCGGTTTTCAAACCGCCACAAGTTGGCATGATGAGTCCAAGTTTCGACAAGTTTAGAGGCGGTTTTAAACCGCCGCCAAATGGGACATCAGTTTATGTTAAAAGTTACCGGCGGTTTGCAACCGCCGCCATATGTAACGGTTTTTGTTATATTTGAACCCAAACAGCGGCGGTTTTAAACCGCCGCTAATTTAATAAAAATAAAAAAAAGAAATTTTCGTTTTTTAAATAAAACACCCATATTTTATTTAAAATATTATTGAATTATTCTTTTTAACTATTTTTTTATTTTCCATTATTATAAGAGTGAAAATTTTCAACAAAAATAGAATCTAAACTTGTAGCAAAAACAAAATTGAAATATAAGCAAAACAAATTAATATATCCATCAAAATACGAAGTAAATAAATCGCTTTCGTAGAGTTGCTCCCTCTAATTCAATAAAATGTTTACTTTAATGTAAAATCACTCCAATCCTAATATTCTATTTTAACTCTATCATTCCATGAAACTCATCCCTGCAGCGATGTCTGGTGGTAGCTCCACACCCTGCCTTTGAAACAGATAAACCAGAGCACTCTCCATCGCATTCATCTTTTTCTTCTCTGCTGCTGCCTCGTCCTCCATTACTTTCATCTTTTTCTTCCCTGCTGCTGCCTCGTCCTCCATCGCCTTCCTCTTCAACTTCTCACCTTCCAGCTCTGCCTGCAGTTCAAGCAGCCTCCTCTGGGTCTCCTCTAGTTGGACTCCGTTGACAGGCGCATGTGAATTCGGACCGAATAGTTGACTAGGAGTCGGTCCAAAACCCATACCACGTACTCTACCCGGTTTTTCTTTTCCGAAAATCTGAGCAATGGAGTCATTTTGAGACAACATTCTGGCAGACTCATCCTGTTGCTCAATTTCCTCAATTCTTTCCTACATACACAAATTAGTAATCTCCTCAATTAACTGTATCACTTACATCACGATACGAAACACACAAATATAGAAGCATAAAAGTTAATATTACACATAAACTCCATATACGCAACGCATGGTGCAGCATTTTTTAAGCTTGGAGCATGCAATATCAAAGTAACATGGAAAGATATGCACTATCAACCAAAATCCAAAAAAAAACGGTAATTCTCCTAAACTGACTTGTGTTAACCTCTATCAATTAACAAGTACTACTTACACCAATTGCTCTTGCTTCATCATTCATATATGAGCCATCCTTCTTTTTGTGCACCTTAATCCATAACTCTCCTCTACCGACTATCCTTCCTTGTTCTTCCGACTGTAACAACAAAGTTTTTGCGTTAATGTTTTCCACAAAATCAATGAAAATTTAGTCACAGAGATACTAGCATAACTAAATCAAATAGCAATATACCTCCTCTTCCATCCGCCGTGCGAAGCTTTTCGAACCGCCAGTGTGGGTATATTGTTGTTTTGATCGATTCTCCGCGTTTTTTCTGCACTTCTCCTATTGGTCCATCAGAGACAAAGGGCGATTAGAATCTAATAGAAAACCTCTCAATGCAGCATAATTGGTATTCCTGTGTAACAACGATACAGTATATTACCTTCGTCTCAGGTTCGGCGCGATAGTCAAGGAACCATCTCCAATGCTCTCGATCAATTCCCGGTGGTCGATTCTCAAGATTTTGATCAGTAGTGAATGTTGGCTCATAAAAACGGTCATACAACCTCAGCCTTGTTTCCTTCCAAGCCTTCCCCATACTTTTCAAAATATTTTTCTTAATAATTCCTTCGCTGTCCTCGTCGAAGTGGAAAATTTGCTACACAGATAATACGAGTTGTCAATAATTGTAAAAATAAGCAAATTTAATTTACTCGGGATATAAACTTTTACCTTGACACATTCGTTATAAACTTTGTCTTTAGTGGTAATCTGATGCCAACTTTTCCTACAGATGGGAAATTTTCCATAATCAGATCCCAGCAGACCAAGCACGCCACTCAACAGTCCAGCTTCGTCTCCAATTGCTTGTTTTGCGTTGTTGAACCTGAGCATGATCTTCCTACCGTTAGGTCGTGCCATAGCATCTCTCACGCTTAGTTTTGCCGGCTTGAAATTGCCCTCAGAATCTATAAGCCAAATATAACATTTGCGTTGTGCACAGCATGCGATAAAATTTATATATAACATAATAATATTAAAATACTGCCTTAGTATACACCTAACAAAAGAATTACGATGGATCAATTTAGCATATAACATGCATAAAATGGTGTAGATTTGCAACACCTGAAAAAAAGTTTTAAAAAAAATTACCGACTTTTAACTTAAAAAACTAATAACAAGAACAAATTTACTACTTTATATGAAATGTAGGCAAAAATAAAATAAATATAATAAATCAAAATCTTTTATAATTATTTTGACAGGTCACAGAATACATTTTATTTAATTAAAGATTATGATACAATAAATTAAAAAACCACTTTGCAAACAAATGGAGAAGATCAAATGTGTTTTGCAACTGAAAGCATTTAGGATGAACGAATTAAAGTATTGTGTAAATTAATAATAGGTGGAGCGTAAATGATGTTGATGGAAGAAAAATAAGCAGGAAAAATGACCTATGATCTTAACAGTCCAAAACTCTGTAGTCTTGCGTCCTCTGCGACTCTGAACCACAGGAGCATCATGGAGCTCGTCAACTTCTTCTTCAACAAGAGATTCCTCATTAGCATTAGCGTCCAAGTATAGTTGGCCTGTCAGCGAGTTTTGGGTACTATTTGTGCTCGTCTGTGGAACAGACCTTGGTTCACTTCGCGGGGGACGGAAAGGACGTGAAGTAGCTGGGACACTATCACCACTTGCGGGGACACTTTCGCCATTGGTCGGAAGAATTTGAGAGCCATCGTGGTGGGAGTCCAAAGTCACATTCGCTCCCGTTTGAGGTTGGTGAGATCTTGGTCCCAATTGCGATTTTTTCGTGAATCGACCTTTTCGAGCCATTCGTAAACTCCTGACGCCAACAAACACCCAAAAGTTAATAAATATAGTCATGGACCATAACACATGAATTAGTTAACAGGATAACCAAGTGGGCTTGGAAGAATGCCCCTTGTAAACACACATGCAAGAAATCATAGCAAATAGGCTCCTATTAAAAAATTACATACTAATTGAATAGTAACCTTCAAGGTAAGCCTCATAAGGTGTTAGTAAATTATAACTTAGAACATTACTAAGTAATCAAGTGGAACACTTGGTTCATGACAGTAATGAACAAAGTGACGATGACATCTGAAGCTCGATTAACCATCTCAAAGTGAAATCTATTCAATAATGAAGCAAAGTGATTAGATAATGTTTGGTTTCAGCGGTGCACCAAATAAAAGTAATATGTGTATTCTGACCAGGTATTCAAAATTTTCTTACACAATGTTGTGTATATGGATCATGGTCCCAGCCAACAAGATATATACTCACATTAATAATATTAAAATTAATGTTGTTGAACTAATTTTGATTAGTGTCCAATCTTAGGAGACAACATCAAAACTAATACAATAACTTATAAAGAGTGAGCTGGATATACATATATGTTTAAGGTCTTTATATACTACAAGTAGCAGTGATTTGGATTAAAAGTTGGATATTCAAATTATACATAACATTCATTCACACCAATCCAATTACTACCTAAATCCTGCGCATGAACTTTACCACAGCCTGAGAGCTGCACAGTAAAAAAAATTAATTACCCAATTTTATACCACACTAATTGTACTAACCATATTTACTAGTTTTTATACCACATTAATTAGTGAGATGATTATTGATTGATTCTCAGAAAACCAAACCACAGCACGAACGTATAGTTTCACACTTCACAAATCATAGATGAACTTTTTTTTCAAATCTAAACTAGCAATACACTCAAATTGATCTCTAACCATCTAAGTAAATACCACCTATTGGGATATAATCACTTACCTAGATTCAAATAATGAAATGGGATTTCCTCAAAAAATGAGACCTCAGTAATTAGGAAAGCCAGAATCGTACCATTATCTAAACATGCACAACCTTCGTATGCACTAAGAACACCATTCAAAGAAATATTAGACCATCATTAAAGAATAGATAACTGGTGATTACCGCAGTAGTGAGGGAACGATGTAACAGCTGGGCCGAATGGACGAGCTAACAGCGGAGAGGACGACCTAACTAAGGAATCAAAGACAATGAGGTGTCAGAGCGCGAGAGTTGAGAGCTCCTCTTTGGGGTGGGGCTTCGTTCACTGTATTCAGGGCTAAGTGTGAAGTAGAGCTGGGGTGTATTAGGATTAAGAATAAGGGGTGGGTCACGGCCGATTGGTATTTCATATGGGGAGTAATCAAATTTGGCGGGTGTTTGAAATATTTGATATTAAACAAAATCCCTAATTTTAATTGTTAGAGGGAATTAATAATATTAATTCTAATAATAATAATTTGAACCATGAAAATATTTCGCCAAAAAACAGAACACTAACTGGGAGGAATATAATTTGAAAAATTTTAAAACCAATAAATATTGCACAACGTAAATTTGCTTTTGATATTTTAAATTTTAACATAATAATAATAATAGTAATAATAATAATACGGTATGTGGGTTAAACATAATAATAATTATAATATAAAATGTTACACTTTATCAACAGCTTTTTTCATTTTTTTTTCAATTAACTTTAAATTTAACTATTAAATTTAGCCCTCACTAGCTATTGATTCCTTTAAGATTAGCAATCTATGTTTTTATTTTAACATTTTATAACAGTAAGCATAATAATAATAATCATAAAATAATAATAATAATAATAATAATAATAATAATAATAATAATAATAATAATAATAATAATAATAATAATAATAATAATAATAATAGGATAAAATAAACAATAATAACTGGGTAATAATATTAAGCTGTGATAAGAATAGGTTTGATTTCGTATAATTTTATTTTTTTAAAGTAGCTTATGAAAAATAATATAAATAGATAGAAAGTCATATCTAATATATGATAGAGATGTATTTGTGTTGATATTTGTGAATGTTAAGTTGAAAAATAAATAATATATGAGAACAAAAAAAAATTATAATAATAATAATAGTAATAATAATTATAATAATAATAACAATAATAAATACCAATATTAAATAATATTAATAATTAATAAAATAAGAAGGACGTGAATATAATAATAATGTGAGTAGTTATTAAAATAATAATAACTATCAATAATAATAATAATAATAATAATATTAATAATATTATTAATAACAATAATAATAATAATTACTAGCATATTTCTAGGTACTTTTTTCAGACGTCAAAAGAAAGTAAAAAAAAAAGATAGATTGTTATTTGTTAGTTTGTTCGAAAAATATCATAGCAAAACATTTCGCTCATCATTGTGCCAAAAATTCTTTATCAATCAGAATCTTGCGATAGTCTTTCAATAAAGTGCAGAAATACGTAAAGCAGTAGACCAAGGACCTTCAATGCCGCATAGTAACGATCCCTAATAACAATCTACTGAATTATAAACTCACGACAACTTCAAAAAACAAGTCTTGGACATCCTATAAATCAACATCCTAATTCTTCAATTAAACTACTGCAAAATCTTCAAGGGTTCAAGTATCTAGTCGCCCACATAGCTAGGTGCCAGGCCTTTTTCTCCTCAGGTGACATTCCACTATAAGGATAATCATTCTCTTCCGGCGTTTTATTGAGGTCATACGACAGCATCGAAACATTTTGAGCAGCAGAATCAGCCTCTTCAGAGCCACCGGAGGGGACAACGTCCTCTTTCTCCTCTGAATCCGGAACCACCTCTCCAGCAGCTTCAGATGCTTCCTGAATCTGGGAAAATGTTAACCCTGAGAGGTACATCATAGCACAAAATAGGCGCAGAATTTCAAGAATTAGTGTATGAACATAATCAAATTACATCAACAACAAGTAAAGTTGTCTATCTTACGTTCCCATAGACGTTCAAGTCCGTGTTCTATGTTTTTGAATTCCTCTTGTGCTGCAATATCCAGTTCAACAACAAGAGTATTTTCATATCGTGCCTGCACAACACATCACAAAAATAATGTAGAAATACTGTTTGTAAAAACCTGGGACAATGTAAAAACATTCAAATGATTCGGAACCTAAAACATAAAAAATCAGGTGACTCAGTAGTAGAATCATTACATTTTATTATTTGAGATAGAATTTTAGATTAGATAGCAAGAAGACTATGGCATCAAATAAAGAGAACACCAGTAACACCAGAAACAGAATGAATCTTTTGGAGTGCTCTTTCTGCTTAAATCAGAACAAAGAATATGCCTCATGCACACAGATTAATGTCTCAAATTGATACAAGATATAAGTGACTCCTGAATTGTTGCGGGCTACATTTATTCTCAACTGGTTTGGTTCGATTTTTTGAACCTAAAAATCAGTATGTGGAGTAGGTATGGTTTTTCTAGTGAATCAAATCATGCCCAGTTATAATTGCAGCACTAGAACCTATAGAAATACATAAGTAATATCCGATAAGAGTATACTAAACTAGGACCATAATGGGTTTAAAGTTTTTGATACCCAATCATTGCAGGTTTGAGGATTTGCTTTCTGCTTAAGACATTATACAGTTAGGTGGATTTATGCAAATAGTATTACATTAAACCCAATTTCCTTTTTATCCATCCACAAGTACACGAAGTGACATGCCAGATAATAACTTGATATGCATATTACGATAGAAATAAGTAAGTAGAGAGGATATTGGAGAAAGAAAAGATAGCAATTAATAGAAAGTTATACTTGTGTCATGAGGCAATGCTCTCTTTATATTGCACTATGCACTTCTCAAGTTTTAACACCTATATATCTTGAAACTTATTTGAGTTAACTAACATTGTTTATCTTCAACTACACAAGTAGCAAGTTTCTGTGCATCTCAACAATAATGTCAACCAGAAAATGACATGTAAGCACCGAATCTCAAATAGCGTGACTGCACAAACAAGCATAATTAATGTATAAGTACTGCAGCTATGAAAAAAAAGTAAATTTCATTTTCCAAAAGTAAAATATTGAGCAATAAGTAGAATATGAAACCCAAATTGAGCCAGCGCACATCATGCCAAGGCAAAGGATGGTAAAACATGAATATTTACCTTCACCTCGTCAAGTATTTCCTGTGAGCACCACTTTTCCGTACTTGTTATAAACTCAAACCCAAATTTAGCCCGGTACTTTCGGTCCCAATGAAGCATTTCCTAAAATTTTAGAATAACCAGATGAATATGGTTTCTTTTGACAAATAAGAAAATGGTTTAAAAAATTAAACTGTGCAGCGGCAAACAAACCTTCATCATTGAACCAGGTGCATAACTAATGGCTCGAAAAAGGTGACTTTGTCCAGAGAACGCATCCAACCATGATTGTATGCGGGACTCTTTGAACCACAATTGCCTTGCAAAGGACGTTGCGTGGTCCAACGAAGAGAACGGAGACGCTTCTATCATCTTCTCTGCGAACCAATGGCTTCTGGTAATGAGAAAGAAGTCTCTGGTCTCCAATTTCCCTGATAATCCACCAAAAATAGAAAGAATGTACAAAGACAATATAAAAATGTGACTATAGGAAGTCTTAAAGGATAGAAAACAGCGTTGTCAAAACCCGGATAAACAAAAGAGCTTTATATGAGACGATGCGTTTTGAAAAATCTAAAATAACTCAATCAAATCAACCTATTGTCGGAGAATATGACTAAAATACAATCTACTGAAATATGAACTACATGCATGATGGAGAATAGCATTTTAGGATTCGGCGGCCTCTTCACAATCTTCAACCCTTTCGATGGTGGACTCTTCTAAATCGCCGTCTCTCGTCAACCGCAGGCCTTCGACATCAAATTCAGGGAGGCTACTCAAACAGGATTGTGGATGAAGGTCGACCTCACAATGTTCATAATCTTCGCCCATGTCAAACAAATCTCTTGGCTTCACATGAACCACTACACTCCATCCGTTCTCCACCTCATCCTCCACGTAGAACACAAGACGCGCCTCAGATGCCAAGATATACGGCTCATCGTCTTCTCGATCACCGGTGTGGATAGGATTGGCAAAATTGACACAGGTGTGGCCCAAAACGTCTTGCCGGATGCCTCTGCCCGACGTAGTGTCCGCCCAAAGGCACTTGAACAATACTACAGTGAATTGACCGCTGTAATTTAGCTCGATGATGTCTACTAATCTCCCGTAATACGAGACACCGCCAACAGCAACATTGGCATCCCGTTTACTTGCATAACTTCTAGTATCCGAAGTGACATAGACCCCACTATTCTGTGTTTTCATCCCTTCCTCCCTCGACATGGTCCTGAATTTAAATCCATTGACGTTGTAAGCCTGATAGCGACTGGCCTGAGCACGGGGACCGCAGGCGAGCCACTGTAACTCGTTCGAATGATCCGTGCTTCCAAATTGGACCTGACATTGAACCATTAGAGACAAGAAGGCATCAAAGGGTTGTAGGATCCTGAGATATTATAGATTACCTTATGCCTGAACCAGTTCGAAAATTCTCTGTGCACAACAGTATCTATGTGAGACTGCGACCTTGTTTTACCTCGCAGCTTTCTCTTTGTGAAGGCTCTGTACTCACTGTGCATAGACAAAGTTTGTTCAAGTTCATTTCTATCAATACCCAAATTGGCTAACTGTATAATTTTAGAACTTAGGCTGTTGTACTTACTCCAAGAATTTCTCTACAGCACTGCAATTCACCAGTACATGACGATGTGCTTGAAGCTGTTCGGTTGCTGTTAGAGTAAAATATGAAGCTGCCCCGACCGACTTTCCAACCTCTGGGATCATGTCGGCAATCTCGCTCTCTGGAGCATCGCTCGGTCGGTCGTCAACGCGCGTCGGTCGGTTGATCCTAGTCTCGACATTATCTAAGTATCTTGAACAGAACGTGAGAATCTCCTCGGATAAGTAGCCCTCTGCAATCGATCCTTCTGGTTGTGCCCTGTTACGCACGTACTGCTTGAGACGACCTAGGTACCTTCGAGTAAATAACATAAATTAATAGGTGATAACAATCCTAGTTATAGAGGTCGAGAAAACTTAAGTAGATCTTTACCTCTCAATTGGGTACATCCATCGGTAATGCACTGGGCCACCAATACGGACCTCCTCGACCAAATGCACCGTTAGATGAACCATAACTGTGAAGAAGGAAGGTGGAAATATCATCTCCATGTGGCACAAAGTATGGACCACACGATCCTGAAGGAGAGGAAGTTGTTGAGGATCAATGGATTTACTGCATATTGCTCGGAAAAAGGCTGATAACTCAGCCACGACGGCAGACACTGGGGTGGGCAACACGTGTTTTGACGCAATTGGAAGTAGATGTTCCATTAGGATATGGCAGTCATGACTCTTCAAGCCGAATAACTTGCGCTGTTTTAAATCAACACAGCGAGAGATGTTGCTAGAGTACCCGTCTGGAAAGACCACATTCTTGATTGTCCTAAGAAAGACATCCTTCTCTGGATTCCGCATAGTAAAGACTGCAGCAAGATACTTTCCACCTTCAATTGGCCACATATCCTGCCGGATGCCCATCAATTGGAGATCTTTTCGAGCTTTTAGGTGGTCTTTGGACTTACCGCTTTCGTTCAACATGGTGAAAACAATGTTGTCGCATACATTCTTCTCTATGTGCATCACATCAAGGTTGTGACGTAACTCGTTGTTCTCCCAGTACGGCAAATCAAAGAATACACTCCTCTTTTTCCATGGAGACTCGTCTTGCACCACGGTCTGCTGTCCACGCCTTCTTTTACCAGCAACTGCTTGCACCTTGCCTTGTGAGACAGGAACACCCTCCAATTGTCTCAAGACATCCCTACCAGTCAATTTGGTAGGTGGGGATCTATCATCTACCTTGCCATCAAATCTACTCCGGTCCTGTCTATATTTGTGATCGCGATTCAAGAAGCGACGATGACCCATATAACACCATTTCTGACTGAAGGTGAGTCGCATAGCCTCGGCATCCAAATTACACGTGGGGCAAGCTCTCCCGCCGTAAGTATTCCAACCAGATAAATTGCCCAAGCCAGGAAAATCACTGATAGTCCACATCAGTGCAGCTCACATCTTGAACATTTTCTTCTCACTCGCGTCGTAGGTATCAACACCAGCCCACAACTCCTTCAGCTCATCGATCAGGGGCTGTAGATAGACATCTATGTCATTGCCAGGCATTTTAGGACCAGGAATAATCATAGAGAGAATAAAGTTGGTTTGTTTCATGCAAATCCATGGGGGTAGGTTGTACGGTATAAGAATCACTGGCCATATTGAATATTTTGAACTGAAGTTTCCATAAGGATTGAAGCCATCACTAGCCAGGGCTAAGCGAACATTGCGCGGATCACCAGAAAAGTTAGTATATCTCCTGTCAAATGCTTTCCAACCCTCGCCGTCCCTGGGATGCCTCAAGAAACCGTCAGAGTTGGTTCCTCTCTTGTGCCACAACATGTCAACGGATGTCTTGCTGGACATGAATAATCGCTGCAACCGTGGAATTAAAGGAAAGTAACGGAGAATCTTCGCCGGTAGAGGTTTCCCATTCTTCTTGACAACGGTGTTGATTCTGACTAAAGAATTCTTCCTGGTCTTTTGCTTCCACCTAGATGCCCCACACCGTTTGCATCTAGACAAGTCTTGGTCTGTACCCTGGTATAGCATGCAGTCATTTGGACATGCATCTATCTTCTTGTACCCAATGCCGAGCTTCCTTATGATCCTCTTGGCATCGTGCAAGGTCTTCGGAATCCTTGCATGCTCAAAGGCATCCCCCAGTAGCTCTAGAATCAATCCGAAAGCCTTGTCGCTCACTCCGCACATGCACTTTATATGGTACAGCCTAACCAAGAAAGACAGCTTCGAGAATTTTGAGCATCCTGGATATAATGCCTGCTCGCCGTCCTCAAGCAAGTCGTGAAAGGCACGAGCCTCGCAGCTAGGTTCATCAGATAAGTACGGCAACCCCTCCGCAACGTCTCCGACATGCCCATTCATCGAGTCTTCATCTTCACTTTGCAGTCCCGTGAAGTTGAATGCGTCCTGGACCATGTCCCGCATTTGATCTCCTAAATTTACATTTGGTTCTAGTTCTTCCCTAGCGCTGGATCCCTCGTCTACGATCTTCTCACCGTGATGTAACCAAAAGGTATAGTTAGGGGGAAAGGGTTTCATCAGAAGGTGATCGTACGCGTCCTCTCTAGTTTGGTAGCACCGGAACCCACACAAAGGGCATGGGCAATGTATCATCCCATCGGATGATGCATTGGCAAATGCGAAATCAAGGAATCTATTTAGACCATCCTTATATTCTACACTCCCTCTAGGCTTTGTAATCCAACTCTTATCAATGTCTAAATGAATGAAATAGCAGAAATAAATAAAAAAATAGTATCAAAATACATAGCACTTGTAATAAAATAAATGAAAAAATGGGGAGTGTGTCAAGAGAACCAACAACAGTTTATCACAATTATGAGATGGGAGAGTGCCATACGTAATAAACTTGATAATATATTACAAGTAAAACCATGTAAAGAGCGACGGAATAACTCAAAACGGAAATAAATTTATAAAGGTTACTTGCTTCCCAGGTAACATGTAGCACACGATAGGTATTGGGGAGGAGGCTTACTCATTGCAAAATTCTGTGCTTTCTAAATAATTACTGGGTGAAAGAATTGCTGGTTCCAAGTCCAAAAAGTGAAAAGAAAATAAAAGCTTCCTTAAAAAAAGAAAAAGAAAATAGGACTGAAAGTTAGATGTAAAAAATAATAAAAAATAAATATAACTAAACAGTCCTAATGGATAGAGAATAAAATCTTGAAATTGTAGACATAAATTTCGTAGGTATGTTTATGCAAAATATTTGAGTATAGTTTCTCTATCTTGTCGTCTACCATAGAGGTACAAATAATTGGTTCAGCGAAAAAGAACATAAAAAAATAATAACAACACGAGCAGCTCAAAAAGAGTGACACACAAGAAAAGGGTCTGAAAAAATCAAATAGCAATTTAGAACTAGAGTAGCATGAATGACATCAAGAGAATCATGACCAATTAGTCCAGTGTCATAGTAAGTATAGTAGCAACCAAACAGCATGACTTAGCATGAATTGCACAAAAAATTGGTTAAGAGAAGTGTAAAACCATAATGGCAGCAGAAGCATAGTTGTGCACTTAATATATGAACACCATAGATAAGAAATCAGCACCATAAGAAGTAGTCTAATAGCAATAGCAAATAAGCAATAGTATAATAAGCATAAAGATACTAAAATGGGAGCATTCAGCGTCAAAATGACCAGGATAATTTCCCTAACACAAATAACTAGATCAGCAACTATTAAAGCAACTATTAACAAGACTAACAAAAAAAGGCTATAAATTAATGCTAAAAAACAACAGAATATCTAAATAAGGAATATAAGCATGAACCAACCATTCTAACACACACTCCTCGCAGAAAATGTGTTTGCCCCGCAATAATATGGCTTAATTATATTGAAATAAATTGCAAAATTAAAGTGAACACGATGATGATGATGCATACAAAAAGCTAGCAATGTCAAAATTAAAAATGCATTAGTTAGGGACTGAAAAAGAACATAAAATAAGAATAAAAAAATAGCTCAGGAAGAGTAAGTCAAAAAAAATAATGGACTGAAAAATGCAAATACCAATTCAGCATTAGATAAGCATGAATGACATCAAGAGAATCATGACCAATCAGTCCATTGTCACGGTAAGCATAGTAGCATAATAACAGCAGCTATTATCTTGAAATGAACCAAATTGGTGAGGAGAAGAATAACACCACAATGACAGCAGCACAAGAATTAGTAAGCAACACGTCATTAACACCTCGGCATTGTGATTCAAAATTAGATATTGGAGATTCTTGTATATCTTTTGTTCCTCAACAGTTCGTAAATGGTAAAAAGTAATCTCTCTCATTAGATAAGCATGTTATAATTAGATTTGCTTCAGGCCGTAGTAATGCTGATATGAATTAATAATGAGTGATCAATGAATATAGGCAGGCTAAGAGAGCAAGATTGCATGAACCAAAATGGGAACGTGATGTGAAGAACTGAACAAAAAGTAGTGTTTTTTACACATGCAATGCAATTTGGTTTATAAGAATCAAAGTCGATAGGGAGGCAATAGTAATCTGAGAAAGAAATAAAGCCAATAAGGATTTTAATTTATAAGAATGAAAGAGACGCATTTGATTGCACTTTGCAGCAAATGACAATGGTATTCAACAGAAAATAAAAAACCCAACAAACAAACAAAGCTACATATAATCCCTTCAAAGAAACTCCATGTAAACTAACTCCACTACCACCAAACAAAATAGAAATAAATGGAACACACTAAACATAATAAAACCTTGCACCAACATAATAAGTAAACTATCATTAACGGAAAACTATCTTCCACCTTTTTTCAAAATTTTCTTTAATGACAAGTCCTCCCTTTTTCTCCAAAGCACCAAGGAGCACTTGAACCCTCCGTGGACCATCAATAAACTACAATGACAGCTACATTAGCATCCCACTTAATGTAATCTTCTAAGCCCATGATGCGGTCAACGAAAGCATATTATAACTAGAAATGATTGAGTGTGCTATGCTGTACAGAATTGCTAACAACCATAATTCCAAACTCATTAATGTTCAGGATTAAAGTGTGCTCCTTTTATTTTATCATTTTATTTTATTTTTTTCCCTGAGAATAGTATAACTTAAGTGAAGCTCAATGAAGTGGCAATGGTCCCTTTCAAGTTTTAGCCATTACTCTCTACACATGTGGAAAGTGAAAAACTAGCTCATTTGAAGAATAGGGGAAAGACACAAACTTTAAGCACTCCATGTCTGAATATGAAAACTAAAATCCCAGATCTACATGCAATGTATCACCAAAACATCAAAAGGAAGCAAAGCATTTAAATAAAAAAGTATGAAATTGAAAGAGGATACAATGTACAACTCAAGTGTTGTAAAACAAAGAAGTAAAAAATAGAATGAAAATAAAGACAAAAGTTACTTTTTTAAAACACTCAAATAGGCATGAAAATGACAGATTTGGGAGACGAGAATAGAAGAATCATAATGAAGATAAAGGAAACTAAGCCAAAACCAACAAGCCCAACTGTGCAAACACACACCCCAACACACAACAACCAACCTGACTCAGAATACTATTATAAACAATACACAGATGATAAATATCAAGCTTTTGTCATAAAAAACAAGGGAAAATGATAACAGAGCTGAACCAATGGGAAGTGGCAAAGAACACAAACAGCTATGAAACAGCAGTTACTAATGTCTTGTACTTTACATGATAAATTTATTAACAAACAAATTTTTCAGATTAGTGCGTGCAAAGTTTCTCAATTTCTCCTGTGCAAGGGAGATGCAAACCAAAGAAACACATTCTTGGGTAATTAAAAAAACAGGAAGTAGATGCAAGAGAGATGCAAACCAAAGAAACTCAACCCTCTAACATTGATAATGAGCCTTTGTTAAAGCCTTATACTCTAACTATCACTTTCAATACAGAGCACCCATTAAATCAAAAAAAGGGGTACCTTCAAATTCCAGTCTATGAACAGCGGCAATTAACCCCAGTTAAAGACAGATATAGATAAATATTTTTACAAAATTCTAACCAACAAAGAAATCAATAAGAAAAGATCAGAGTGTCAGGACTAAC
Organism: Arachis hypogaea; assembly: GCF_003086295.3. Lineage (NCBI taxonomy): Eukaryota > Viridiplantae > Streptophyta > Magnoliopsida > Fabales > Fabaceae > Arachis > Arachis hypogaea. Next base: position 141,177,601 of record NC_092048.1, read on the forward strand.
CAGTGCCAGGGGACTGGTCGTGAAGGCAGCTGCGCAACTCGACAGGGGAGGGTATGAGCTTCAGGAATTGTGGATGATAGGGGAAAGCTTGAAAAATTGGGGGTTTCTGCAAAATTGGGGTTCTCGATTAACGGTTGTAACATGAAAAGGGGGAATTGACAAGTTGAATCATGATAAAATCCTCACCTGGGTGGGTTCTTCCTTGATATTTCTCGGCTGTGCTCCCGTTCTTGGTTGGCGCGCTACCAAACTCAACTCGCGGGTTTCTGCAGAATTGGAGGGAAGTAATTTCGAGTTGTAAAATAAAAGTGGAATTGGAACACTGATTTGAAACTCACCTAGTGGCGTTTATTGAAGAAGTCGCCGGGTGGGGTGGTTTTGTTTGGCGCCTCTTCTCCCGCTTTGTTCGCACCAGGAAGTGAAACGAGTAAGCCCGAAGATATACTTCCTAATTTAGCAGCGGTGTTCACTCCCCAGCCGCTATTCAGGGGAGTTTTGTGGCTTTTACCTGACCGCCACACATCTCTGCCAGGATCCTTCTTGATTAGCAGCGATTATGGTAACGGCCGCCAACCCCCTGCCGCTACTCTCCGCCTCTGCGGTAGTGAGTTAAGCCATATATATTGCGTCTTCTCTTCATCAATAAATGCCAACATTGATGCATAGGGGCATGATGGTAAAGTTGGTCATATAATTCTACAGCTAAGCCTACTGAGTAGCCACTTCACTCTAGATCATTCTCATATAAAGCCAATTTATCCTCTTTTCCCATTAAAAAAAGTCCGGCTTACCAATTATGGAATCTGGAGTCCAATTTAGGACGAAGCAAAAACACACACACACGTATATTTAAGTATTGATCTAGCTAGGTACCAACTGGGATTTGGTGAAGGGCAAGTGGTTAAAATATTGGTCCATCACAAAATGACAAAATCATATATATATTTCTAATCTCATAATAATAAAGAAGAATTACGCACATTAATTTAGTTAATCAACTTCAATTTTTTTTTTCAGAAAAAGAAAGATTAAAAATACAACGATGTTAAATTATACTAAAATCAATTATTAAAATTAGCTACTAAAATAAAATATACATTAAAATATAAAATACATATTAAAAATAAGTTAAACTATAACATATTTATATATAAATACATAATAATTAATTTTAATAATTAATTTTAGTGTATAAATAATATTTTTATAAAAAATAATATTTTTCATAAGACAGCGTGCGTGTAGCAGGAAAAAGCTATAATAATTAAGTTATAACAATTATAGGTATAGAATTACAAAATTACGTTTCAAATAATTTGTAAATATTAAATAGAATAAAATATCATTTTTATCCCAACGTTTGAAATAAATTCTATTTAGAAATAAGTATTGTTTCGGTCTCTAACATTGAAGATCAAAATCAAATCAAAACTGTCCCATTGTAATTTTAGATTTAAAATTATCCTTAACGTTTTTTTCATATTAAAATCGTCATTTTTATTAAAATTTTTTACTTTATTACTAAATTATCTTTACCAATAAAAACATTATAAAATTCTCTAGTTTCATTGTAATAAAATTATAATCACATTCTTCTATCCTAAATTCTCTAGTTTCATTGTAATAAAAACCTCCCATTTCTAGAGAAAGTCATCCTTTCACGTAGTAAGTATAGTTCAACTGTCCATTCTACTAGAGCAACTGATCATACTGCAAAAATAAGCATCAATTAAATTGTTGCCAATTTATTCTTTAAAGTATTGACTTTTCTTCTCAATTTTGTAATTTCTAGGTTATCTTGTGGCTTAGCCCACAAAAGTACTCACATTCTTTTCCAATCTAATACAAAAAGACAACACAAACCAGTCATATAAATAATTATCTTCAAGATATAACTATCAGCAGAAATCCAATATTTTATACTTACCCTATAGTTGACACAGTCCCAAAATCTGTATCTAAGATTCGACGAAGTAGCAAGCACGGGCCTCTGACCACAATAACATATTGTTTTTGTTCGATGGGCCTGATTGCAACTTCAACCTATTGAGCTACTACTGCTCGTGCCTTGGGAGCCTTACTGTGAAGCCATGGAATCGACGATAAAAATAAGAGAGGAGGAGGAGAAGATGGAATGTAGAGAAGAGATCGAATCAGGGGAACATTTTGCAATTTAGAGTTTTTTATCCTTTCAAAAAATTGATTGTTATGATATATTTATTTTTTTATCCATTTTTTCCCTAACGGTAACAAGGGGATGGTTTGCCACGATGGAAACTAATGTCCATGTAGTCAATTCCGTCATTGTTCTTAATGTAATTGACGACAGAATAACATTGAAGTCATTTTTAACGTTAGAGACACAAATGTTAGGAATAGGATAAAAATAAGACCTATTCTAAACATTGAAGACAAAAATAATATTTTACTCTATTAAATAAATGTAGCAAAACCAATTCATAGGTATTTTTAGGTTGTTACTATCTTAAAATTTTAAAACTTTTCTTGTATTAGTTATATTAGTATATAGTAGAAGAATATTTTAAAAAAAAATTACAGACCAGTAGAATTTATTATTTTTATTTGTATTTTTAATTATTAGTCTAATTATTTTAATTTAGCAATTCAATAAATATTTTTCTGATACTAATATTTTAAATAATATTTTAAATATTGCTGGCTAATACTAATAAAAAATAATAAATTCTACTAAGTATCTATCATTTTTCTATTTAAAATGATATATAGTCTCACATATTTTAAGTTGACCATAGCTTGTTTACTTTGGTCATTAGGTTGTGCTGGTCACTTAATAATTAAAAAACAAACAGATCAGATCATCATATGCTCAATAATTATAGCCGCCAATATATAGAATAGAGTTTGAATTTGAAGGTGGCATATATTGTAAGAGGTAGGGATATGACGTCTCCGATCTCCACTACCAGTCACATGAGCATGGCAAGTGTCCTCCGTGACCCGCGTGCAACAATATTATTTTGCTGCTAAGTAGCTCAAGCAATTCCTATTTAAGAACTGTATACACGAAGGTTGACAATTTCACAAGTCAGTGTTGATGGTTTAATTATATTAGAATAAATAGTTGGTATAAATTAGAGGGCCTGCTTCACATGGTAGCTAGGATTCGATTATTCTTATTGAGAAATATAAATTACAGTTATTAGAGTCACCATAGCTAGCTCAGAAACTAGAAGAATCCCAGTTACTTAGTTCAATTTTGTTGTCTTATTGTCATGTCATGCATAAATGTGGAGTATGCTAGTTTTTGCTTTGCTTTTAAGCCATAATGAAAATAAATACCACCAAAATGGGGTTTTGTGGACATGACGATAATAGTGCCACTATCAAAGTGATATATATATATCATTATAATTCAACTAAATCTAATATATATCTCGCTTGAAACGGTCAATTTATTGATATAATTCGATAACGAATATAAATAGGTAACATTTTTTTTTATAGCTGTAAGCTGACGGTTATTAATAATGTCTACATCAATAACCGACAATTCTAAAATGATAATATTATTATAAAATAAACTTAGAGAAAAGATTGAAGTATAGCCTAAACTTCCTTTCTGAGATTTCAAAAAAGAGATATTCTTAATACATACTAAGTGTCGTATTGTCTTTTACAGATATCCTGTGAGTATTCCAAAAAAAAAAAAATCTAAGTATATGTACTACACTTTGGAGTTTGGACAGAAAGAGTAAATTCTATTCTCTCAAGAGATCAGGATATAATTTGATTGAGAAACAACGTGTAATAACAATATTTGTCTTAGGTGGTTACTCCAATGAAGATTTAATGATTGTCATCATGTGAAGATATATCATTTTGACCATTGGATGATAGATTGTAGGACTTGATTTTATTTGAAGTAAAAGTGTTACCTTTATTTAAAGTGTTACAAAATAAATAAGTTACACTTTTTAAACAAGGATCATCACGAAAAGATGTTTTTGGCATCTTCACGGGAGTAGCTGCCTTTGTCTTATATTTAAGTCCAAATTTAATTATTTTTCTTTTTTTTAATTGTTAAACATTAACCGTGATGACGTAGGATGAGAGATGCGATCAAGATTCGAGAGAGGTGGTGCAAAAAGAGAAAGTCTGGATCAGCACTTAACTAATAGATGTAATTTCACAATAACAAATCACATATTAAAGCTCGCTTGTGCCACTCATCATCATATCATATTATAAAACCAGGATACGGTCCTGTAGAAGATTACATACATAAATCAAATGTTTCTTCTATTCCGTGACATGACTGCAAATATGATCAAGTGATCGCCTATTTGAACCATCATATCTTTCGTAATATTTATCACCACGATCAGATTTGACAGTTTTAATTTTTTTTTCAAGTTAAAGTTTAATTTCAGCTTTGAAAGACTTGAAAACATCCAAGGTTTGGGACTTTTCATGAATTAAATATATATACTCGTAACGAGAGTAATCAACTATGAACGTAATAAAGTATCGTTGTCCATTCCAAGAGACAGTAGGAAATGAGCCACATATATCGGTATGTATCAGTTCTAAGACATATTTAGCTCTTTTGGAACCTAATTTCCTTCTGTTTGTCCTTTTTCCTTTTATGCACTCAATGCAAACTTCAAAATCTGCCAAATTTAGGGGTCCAAGAATTTTATCCGACACGAGCCTCTGAATTCTCTGTTTAGAGATGTGACCTAGGCGTTTGTTCCATAATGATGTCGAATTCTCGTTTAGTTTTCGTTTTGTACCCGTTTGCAATATTTCATTATTATAGGAATTTAAGTCAAGCCTATATAGATTATCCACCAAATGACCAGAACAAATATTATTCGAATTATAGAAGAGACTGACTTTATTGTCTTTGAACGAACAAAAATAACCTGATTTGTCCAAACGAGAAACAGAAACCAAATTTCGTCAAATGACGGTACATAAAATGTCTCTAATAAATCCAAGTAAAATCCACTCGTGGAACATAATCTAAAGGTTCCTATAACTTCAACTGCAACTATATTGCCGTCTGCCACATAGATATATCTTTCAGCATCATTTGGCGGTCGGCTCCACAGGCAACCTTGCATAGTAACACTTACATGAGTAGTAGCAGCAGAATCTACCCACCAAGTATCAACAGGTGCATAACTTAAACTAGTCTCAGAACAAACAAAAGTAAGAATTATACCGTTCTTTACACGTCAGGTGGCATATTTGGTACAATCCTTCTTCATGTGTCCCACCTTCTTACAGAAGAAACAAGTTGAAACTTGATCTTGTTTCTTAGCCTTTTTCTGCTGAGAAGGCACATCCGCAGTAGTATCACGCTTTCTTTTATACTGAGAAGATGAAGCCATGTGAGCACTTTCAGTCTTATCTTGCTGTAGCCTCTCTTCTTCTTGCACACAGTGAGATATAAGCTCATTTAAGGACCAAGTGTCCTTCAGAGTGTTATAACTCACTTTGAATTTCCCAAAGTGTGCAGGAAGAGAAATCAAAATGAAATGCACGAGTAAATCTTCAGACAACTCTAACTTTAGTGCTTTCAATTTTGAAGCAAGATGAGACATTTTCATAATGTACTCCCTTATGTTCCCTATACCTTTATACCTCACGGAGACAAGTTTGCCCAAAAGACTACTTGCCTCCGCCTTTTCATTCTTAGTAAAGAATTTTTCAACATCCTTTAGGAATTGTTTGCATCTTTATCCTTAGTAATTGAGCCCCGAAATGCCTCAGGAATTGAGCGTTTCATGATCATAATACTCATTCGATTGGATTTCTCCCACTTCTCTATTTTAACCTCATTGAGGTTTTCCGGAGTGGAAGTGGGTTTCTCCTCTCGAAGAGCTATATCTAGATCCATACAACCGAGAACAATCTCCACGGTATCCTTCCAAACTTTAAAGTTTGAACCATTCAGCACTGCTGATTTGTGTAGAAACATTGGTAGCTAAAGGCATAGTTTCTGGATTAGAACAAATAAACATGCAGTAAATATTAGTTAAATAATGGAAAAAATCCATATTGAGATATCTAAAACAACATTAATTTTCAATCTTTGGATAGAAAAATTAACTGTAAGTGATACTCTCATTGCAGTAATCAAATATTGTCAAAATTCCTGTCACACATTAAGCCTTTCTTTGGACCGACTTAATGTGCACATGGAGACTTAAACTTCGCAACCTATTTATTACCACATATATTTTCTATTAATTGGTCAATCAATAACCTTCCTTTGAGCCGATTATTGACCGCATAATTAATAGAAAATAAACAAAAGTGTGCAATGCTTATTATTTGGCCAAACAATAAACTTCCTTTGGGTCGATTATTATCCGTATAAATAATAAGCATTACTTTATTCTTAATTAGTTACCCAAACATGTATTTACTATCAATATGTGTATATAATTCGGCCAAATATAAACATTTCTTTGAGCTGACCAATATTCGCATGAATTACATATCACTATATTCCTAATGTTTTGAATAAATTAATTTTCACAAAAAAGACTACTTTGACAGCATAATGTTCAATCAATTTATTTCAAAACCAAATCTTTATAAAATAAGTGGGTATACTAATCCAAATCGTTACTAATTTCCTTATGTAACAATTAAATACTATTTTTTTATTATTATTCAAATATTATTAATATGTACATAATATAAATCTTTTTTTGGATAGATTAATATTCGTATAAGTGACATACACATAATAATCCTTATATCCCAAAAAGAATTATTAATCAATTTTATTCCGATTAATGGTACACAAAAAACAAATCTAAAGACTATCAAAGATTAGCAATACTTTATTAATATTTTAAAAAAAATCAATTTATTACTTATTATAAATAAAATTAAAAAAAAAAATCTGCCAAACTAATAAAAAACAGACCGTCTCATAAAATATATATACGTAACCATATATATCCTCGAAGTATAACCAAATGATGATATATGAATGATGAACAGTATATATACACGTATATATTCAAAAGCAACCAAAACGGCGATATGTTACGTTGTATATGTGGAACAATACTAAATACATATACACTAACACACACAGTCGCACATATATATATATATATATATAACATCGTAACGTAATAAGAAACATATATACATTGATCCATATATCAACTCAGTAAGTAAAAATAAAATTGAATATTTTCAATGATTAAATTATGGATGACTCTGATATTACTTGTTGGAATAAATTAATTTTATTAACCTAGATCATCCATATTGAATCATAAAAAATATAATATAATGCGGAAGCGTACCTTTACTTGTAAGAGTTAGAAATTAATGGAAGAATTTAGATTTTGTGGTTTTCGATCTTTCTCAACCAAAGCCTTCTGTATTCCTAGGAGGCTGAACCGTAACTCTTTTGATGGAAAAAGAGTAACAAAGGCGGCTTTGGTATACTGGGGACCGAAACCCTGTAGGTCTATTTATATTTGAGTATGACACCCATTAAACCCTTAAACACAAATAAAATAGTATCTAAAGCCCAAAAGATAATATATCTAAAATCCAAAAAGATAATTATCTAAGGAACAAAAGATAATATCTAGTTTTATTCTCATTTAATTCCAAATCAAAAGTAACAATGACTTATTCAATTAGCATTTAAAATAATAAATGAGATCATCATTATATAAGTTATTTAATTTGAAATAACATAATTTGTAATTATAATTAATATATGTATTATCGAAAAATAAATTAGGAAATCAAATAATTTCCTAACAGTTTTTATAATTAGTGGCATATATTCATGAGTCGAGATGTATAATAAAGATCTTATAATTCATAATTAATTTTAAAAAAATATAGGTTTTAAGAATTATATATATGATGAATGAGACCGAGATGAATTAGACTAACTCTTTTTTGGTTGTCCACGGTATCCCCCAACTCGACAGGTCAAAAATTAATCTGTCGCGAATCAAAACTCTATTTAAGGGTCTGTCGTTGGCCAATAAATTACTGCATGCATAAGGTGGGATTCGAACCCCTGACACTTGCTTAAGTGGACGAGTGAGCTAACCACTCGACTAATCCAAGTTGGTTAAATTATACCAACTCTAACCAACCCAGCCAATCTATTGTAATTTGTAAGGCTTAGTGGAATGATGATACCTTAGGTAGTCTTTGAAATATGTATATATTATTGCGGTCACATGTTCAAAACGTGTAAACCCTCTTCTCCATTATTCCTTGGGTGTCTCTATGTATAGACCAAATAAAACCTAAACATTATGGTCCAAATTACAAAGGTTATTACATAATCTCATATATATGGTTAATTATTCTGACTCGAGCAACACACTGAGTGATTTGACGCCCAATTATATCGAACTTAGAGTCCATGAATTATTGAACACAGTGGCATTTGTATAGTTGGGGTAACAGTGACTCTTTTGGAGCGTATGATATCAAAATCCAAATCCAGTGTGACAAAGGTTCTCAAGAACAGGGAGAAAGATATGTATGTGGTGTTAGTTGTGTTAACTATATACATAGCAGATTCTCAAAATGTCTCATCAAACACAACTTGTCGGTTCTTTTCTCTCCATGATCAATGGCCCATTGAAGATTAACCTTTTCATTCTCCAAATTATAAACAAGATTAAACTATATCCACCTCTTGTCCTCACAATTTTAAAATATTAAAAAATTATATATATATATATATATATATACTTATTTTTTGGACTTATTATAGACATAATAAAATAATAATGCATGTGCATGTAATAAGTGATGATTATGCTTATATAACATTTTCATGATGCTAATATAAAGCCATGTATCATATTATTTTTCTAATGATAATTGTCTTTTAGGATTTTTTTAATATAAATAAAATAACATAATATTTACCGAAATATATAAACATGAAAAATTTATATTGTATATTATATTATTACATATATAGTTTACATGCATTGACAAGATACATAATAAACTTTTATTATTTATCTCATTTACAAATGAAATATATATAATTTTTTATAAAAGTTTATCTCGTTTGTAAAGAAATAAATAATGTAATTTTGTTATTTAATTATTTATTTTGTAGTAGGGAATAAATGTTTTCAATTTTTTTTCATTTATTGGTACAAAGTGTAATTTTTTATCATATACTTTTTAATAAAATTAAGAAAAAATATATAAAAAATTAAATGATAAAAGACCACACTTAATAAATTAATTAAAATAAATTGAGAAAATTTATTAAACAAAATATGTAATGTAAGGCAAAAGTATAAATACTTCTATATTACATATATTTGGTAAATATTATATTTATTTTATTTATTTAAAAATTTCTTTTATAATCCTTCCGACATTTTATTTTATAGTCAATTTCATTACACTACAGAATCCTACAATCATCAAAAGCACTTTAAGGCATTAATCATCCTTAAAAAGTTAAAAAGCTCCGTTAAGAATATTTGGCTCCAAATTAAGTTATATTACGACCCTAATATATACCTGCCTAGATATATATAGCTAGCTAGTTAAGCCGGAGGATATACTTTTGTGTTGTGAGTTTGTAACCTTAAAAGATCAGGAGGAAAAAGTAAAAATAATGTTATGTATACATTAAAAATTAATTATTAATTAATTATTATATATAAAAAATATATTTAATATTTTATAAAAAAATATTATATTATTATAAATAAATTTAATTATTATAATAAGTAAAATATTTAATTAAAAATATAAATTAATATATATAAATATATAATATTTTTTAAAAAAGTGAGCCCGATTTCCAAAAGTGGCTTCTAAAATAGTTGATTTGCAAAGATGGATATTCACAACCACGAGAAAATGCATTATACTATATACCCTGTCATGTCGTCAATTCATTTTGAATCTGAATGGAGAGCAAGTGGACTTGCATTTTCTCAACCACGTACTTTTTTTTCTTCCATATGATTATCATAAATATTCATTGATTGGTCTTAATTGGCTTGAATGTTTGTTTCATCATTGCATTGTCATTTACTCACCAATGGATAGATACATATCATATAATCTGGTTCAAGATTTGTTTAATGGCGATTATTCTTATATAGATTATGTACTTAATTGGTAAAGATGGCATGCAATTTCGTGAAGTCTAAATAGTGTGTTAAAATAGAAAAAAATTGACAAGACTCGCATAAATATAAGAAAATATAGCTTAATAATAATCTTCATATATTAAAGTATCTTTAATTTTAAACTATTTTTCAACAATTGCTTTAATTAATTATTAACTAAAAAGTGTCATAAAACTTAAGAGCATTGGTAAAAAAAAATTTAAAAGAAAGCATTTTGACTCTATTTTTAATGTAATAATAATTCATTCAATACATTAAAAAAATTTAAAATCTATCTATTTTATTAAAAAATTTACTTATGTATGTTTAAAAAGTATAATTAAAATACTTATTGGCATTATTTTAAACAGATGTTAGTTAGAAAAGAGTTATTAAAAATGAGGTACAATAAGTTGGAAATGGCATAGATTTATCGAGAAGTTAAAAAAGGGGGTTAATGATCGTGCAAACAAAAAAATATTTTTCAGATTTGGGAGTAATATTCTTAGATTTTTTTTTTTGAGGAATGTTGTTAGAAAATTATTAAAATTTATTATTTTTATTATTAATATTTAAAAGTATAGTTTTATATTATTGAATTACTAAATTAAAAAAATTAGATTAATAACTAAAGTGATAATAAAAAATAATAAATTTTAATAATTTTCTATCATTTTTTTTAATTTAACAATGATTTGAGAGGGTATTTTTTTCTGTGGCTTATAACAGTTTTTTTTAGTCATTCTAGTATGTTTATGCTAAAGTAACTATAATATTTAAAATATATTATTAAAATATATATAAAAAAATTATTTTAATTTTAATAATATTTTATAACTACTATAATCACGAAAAATATTAGGACAGCAGAATTGACCATCTTTATTTTATCTTGCGTCTAACTTTAAAGTAAAAAAATGAGGCATAATTTGAGTTAAAAATTTATTTAATTTGAATATTAATTTTATTTGTGGTGTGGTTTGGATTGATTTTTTTAAAGAATTCGATCCAATCAAATTTTAAATAGTTTAGATTGAATTTAAATTTGTGGTTTTGTAAATAAAAAAATTAAATATATATAACAAGTTTTAACATCAAATTTTAAAAAATCAACAATAAGATAATAAATCTGATCAACAATATCTTAAAAAATCAATAATAACGTAACAATAAAAATAAAATTATAAATTAGTTAAAATAAATAAATAATTTACATTTTAAATATAAAATATTTATTAAATAATAATAATATATGAATAATATAAAAATATATAATAAATTAAATATGTTATAAGTATAATTATTGTATATATAATAATAAAATGATAATATTATAGTACATTTTACGGTTTGAGTTGAATTGGATTAGTTATAAAAAATAAATATAAAATTCGATCTGATAAATTCAATCAAATTTAAATTAATACAATTTTAATCGATTATTTTGATGGATTTAGATTTGAACACCCTAATTTAAAATTGTTTCTCTCACTTGTGTGATATTGCGTGTTGGATGGAGCCATTGTGTTAAAAGTCAGCGTCTTTGTCTTTTTCTCTTTCTCTTTCTCTTTAATTAAACATATTATTGTGTTATTTATTAGAGTAGTAAAGGAAGGGAACAACCAGTTTTGAACCCCCATAATCCTGTTCCTTTGCTTTTTCTGGCTTCTTAATACCCCCAAACAAGCCATTTCCTCAGCACATATCAACCCTGTAATAACCAACAGAATTCCTAGAATCGCATGCCTTATACGTCGTCATTTAATAAAGCCTAGCCCTGCACCCCTGCCTGCAAATTAAAGCTTCCAAAAGTGTATATATATAGATGTTCCAAAATTGGACATCTACTCGTTATGGAGAATAATAATAATAACAAGGAGAAGTACTATCAAGGTGATTTGAGTGACATAATCCGTGCTAGTTATGGTTATTATGGGAGCTACAACTCAGCATCATCTGAAGCTTCTTACATGGTGGAAGACCCTCCTATGATGGCAAACTTCGGTGATCCTTTCTCAAACTCGGCAGGAGATCCCTTGCTACATGATATGCCCTACTTTAACACTTTATCTTGGGGACTGGAACCTGCTACTTGTGATGATGATGATGATGATTGTATCATGACTCATCATCAAATCTCTCATCCCAACCCCAATTTATTATTACCCACCATCTCAACGTGTCAAGATTCTTCCTCCACAATAATGACAGTTAATAATAATAGTACCAAGCCTTCTTCTGCTTATTGCTTGGTGGATAATAACACAGGACCAATGGTAGTGCAGATCTCAGCTCCTGTTAATAAGCGAAGGTCAGATACGCTTGTTTTAAATAATTAATTTTACTTTGATTCTTTTCATGCATGATCAGGATCGCACTGCCCGGTTAGATAGGGTTTTTTTTTTCCCTCGTGAGATATAATTGATTAATAAATGGATTAATGAGGTTGAAGAGTTGATGATGGAGGCTTGTCATGGAGATTTAACCCACATGAAAAGTAGAAAGTTAGTAAGATATTGTGGCTGTCACTATAACAATAATTACTAACGGAGCTTTCAACACTAATTAATAAGTAAGCTTATCTTTTCAATTAGTACTACTTTTCACACAAGTGAAGACTCCTATTCTATCAATCACTAGCTATACCAAAAGAAATATTCTCTTGTATCTATTTGAAATAGATTTAGATTTATGAGATAACTAATCAAAAAGTAAAAAGTAGTTATTGTAAGTTGTTGTGAAACTTGTTCAGGAAAAGTCAGGCAAAGAAGTCAATTTGTATTCCAGCAGCAGCAGCACCAAGCAGTAGACAAGGTGGAGAGGTAGTTCCCTCTGATCTGTGGGCTTGGAGGAAATACGGTCAAAAACCCATTAAAGGTTCTCCATATCCAAGGTAATTAACTTATAATTAAAAATCTGATCTCTCTTTAGTCAATACTTCATTATTATATAGATTTAGTTAACCACAAGTTAAGGTTGTTAATAATAAAAAATTTTAAATATTTTATTTTATATTTATATCGAATAATGAACGAAATTCACACACCTTAAGCAAGCAATTACTTTTCGTATTGAGAAATATTTGGCTCATTGTATACATTGTACAAATACTTTATTGGTTTTTAGAGAGATTTTTTATTTTATTGTTGTGTATGTGTTGTAGGGGTTACTATAGATGCAGCAGCACAAAGGGTTGCCCTGCAAGGAAACAAGTGGAGAGGAGCAGAACAGATCCAAACATGTTGGTCATTACTTATACTTCCGAACACAACCATTCATGGCCAACTCAAAGAAACGCTTTGGCTGGTTCATCACGATCCAATAAGAACACAATCACAACAACAAAGCCAGAAGAGCAACAACACAGCAACACTGACAGCAACACTGCGTTACTCGCAGTGAAGAAGGAAGACATTCATAATAATAACAATCTTGAGGACTTGTTTGCAGAATTGGGACAAGTGGAGCGTGATTATATATGCTGATGATCATCATCATTATTACGAGAATGATTACACCACCAGATAGCACCTCATTATTTGAAGATAGACCAAGATATATAGGACCCTCTGGCAGGAGGTTATATATAGGTGAAAACTCACGTACAGTTATTTTCATGCGAAATTGTTAGTTAAGAATCATTAGATAATAATTTTGTCAAACATGTCAAATAATTTGATGGTTCTTAACTAACAACTTTACATAAAGACAACTGCACGTGAGTTTTCACCATATATATATATATATATATATATGATCATAACCTAAAATCAGCCACAACATCTTCCTCTGGATTAGTTACCTTAATTAGTAATTACTCTTCCACTAAATTTCTGTATTAGGAAATAATATTACATAACCAATCACTACTAAAAGTTGTCAACGCTTGTGTATCTTAGATAACTTTTAAATTTTAATTAAAAAATTGTAAAAAAAAATCTATATAACTTTGTTTTAGAAGTTTGTAACTTAAAAATATGTGAAATAATCTAAGTCTTTATTGTTATGCCGAAATTTCATTTTTGTATTTTTTATCTTAGTCTCTTAGATGTCGTGTGGGTGAGATATGATCATGAGGTTTGAGATATATGGCACTTTGAATTAATCTACATTGAGTTATTGTGATTTACGGGAAAACAAAGTGAGGGATATAATAGTTGAGTATAGATAGTGGGGTGAAAAGTGGGGAGAATGGGAGTGCTGCATGATTGGAAGCAAGCAAGCAAACACAAAGAAGAGTCCCGTATTCCTTCTTTGGAATATTGGTGGATGGGACACAAAGCTGAGCCACATAAGATTTTAACAGTTAAAACAACAATTCACTAGAGACAACCTCACAACCATTCAATAGTGCTCAATAATTATTGTGATTTTGAGTCTCACTGGTAGTAGACGAAGGATTACCATGTTTTCATAACACGCAGCGAAAGAAAAGAAAGTAATTTTTAAAGATTTATTTCGTGTTTAAACTTTATTCCAATAATAAATATATAGTAGATCAGATCTAAATACCTGTGTATGCTAGTAAAAATCACTTTCTCCTTCGATAGTACGAAGGCGCTATGAGTATCCACACCGAGGCCAACATTTGCTGTCAACTCCTTGACCAATGGACATCTGATCTAAATTGAGAAACCTCTTGCAACTCTTTGCACGTCATAAAATTCTTCTCCAAGAATCAGGCTCACATATGTTTATGTGTGTAGAGGTAAAGGAATAAAACCCTTGTGTTTTACTCTCACTTATTTCTTTTACTCTTGACACAAATATATATATAGTATGAGATTTGTTACTAATTTTCAATTTGATTCTCAATTCAAATTTAAATCATATCTTCAAATTCTAAATCTGAATCCTTTAAATTTATGAATCATATCATAACTTAATTTAAAACAAAATCAGTTAGGATCTCATCCAAATTTAGAAATAGAATAACTAATTATTCTCAAATCTCATTTAATATTCTCAATTATCATACTATTATTATATTCTTGGTGCTAGCAAAGAATATAATAATATTCCATTTGAATTAATATAATTATTTATTTGATCAAATCAAAATAATAATTAAATAATTCTATAACAAAAATTAGAATACTCGTTAGTGTGTGACCCCATAGGTTCAATACTAAGCGGGTAGTAAATTAGTCGTATTAAATTTACTAATCAAGGTTGACGTCTAGCAACACTCCTCAACAACCCGATAGTATGAAGTAACATATTTTTACTAAGAACCTTAGAAGAACAAAGTATAATTCCTTCCATCTTTTCAGCTCTTGGTTAACCCTTAGAGTATGGTTTAATTGTCAAACTCTAACATGTTACAATTATTATAATGAACTGTGAATGACCTAAGAAACTCATTTCTTCATTCATTCAATTCCCTTGGCCAAGGTTTTATTCATCTCATTCATTATAATCATAGAGCTCAAATTCTTTACCGAGAGTTGACGGATTTCTTATTGACTGATCATTAATTCTACAAGTATTTAAATCATACCCAATATCCACTCAACTAGCACCCTAGGGTATTAGGTGTCCGGAATCAAAGTATAATAAATACGTTGTTAATTACTATGATAGTCGCAGGTCAAAGGAAACTCTATTACTATGTTCATCTTGAGAATATCCTATTGACAAATATGCGGTAATTATAACCATTAGTAATTCTCAGAGTGAGCCAGTTCAATGGTCATATCCCTGTATGCACCATTTATATATATAATTTAATAAATGAGATCTATTAATCTTTATCCAATAAAGACCATTATATATATATATATATATATATATATATTGATCTTTCTGGATTATTAATGTCCTTTTTAATAATCCTATGACCAAGAACAATTTAGATTAAATTATAAAAAAATTTATCTCTCAATATTATGATCACTATCACAATGATAAATCTCTAAATTTAATCAACGACCTTATTATATTAACATTTTAATATAATAACAATAACAAATTATTTGACACATGATTGATTGGATTGTAGTCATGCTACTTATTCCCAAAAGTAGATTCAATGACAATCAATAATGCTTGGAAGAAATAAAAAGTTAATTTAAATAATATAAAATTATCTTATTCAATATTTATTATTAGAATAATGGTATAATTTTAAATATAATAAATACATAATTACTGTATATAAAATTATAAATATATTATATAAGATAATTTTAGATATTATCTTTTTGGTAAAGTATTATTTTAGTCTACAATATTTGGGTCGAATCATAATTTGATCTCTAATAATATTTTAAATGTTCTATTTCACTCCAAAAAATTTTTAAACGTCCTATTTTAATTTAAAAAAATTAAGTGGGTTTAATATTGTTCCACAATTAAATTTGGTATAAACAATTTGCATATTAAAAAGTTAATATCATTCGACAATTTCAATATGTAAGTGAAATCGATTTACCAACTATGCTAATATAAAAGTTTTTTCCTTTAATTTTGAAGCGCATTGATTATTGATCGTTTGGATTTGAAATTTTTACAAAAAAAATTAAATTGAAAAAAAATGTTACAAAAAAAATTTTGTTATATTTTCTAACACATAAAAGAAGATATGACTTAATTAATAATATTATTAACGTTTACGTCATTTATTTTAATTTTTAGTGTCAAATTTAATAATAAGACTATATTAAATATGTTTAAAATTGTTTGGAACATAAATAGAATATATAAAATGTTAAAGACTAAATTAAAATTTGGCTCAAATATATATAATACTAAAATAGTATTTTATTATATCTTTTTAGTATTATGGGATGGCAAAACCATGGAATTAAACTAGCCCTCTCATCTTTTCAAGCGTGTATGTGAACAAGATTATTTTACCTTGTTTCCTTTATGATGCCTAAAATCCACTTGTTGGATTCAAAAATAAAAGAGTGGATCATATATTCTCTCAATTTTTTTTGTTAAAATGTGATTGTTTTATTATTTAATATCTTTTTATATATTTTTTTTCTCTCACTTAAAGAATATAAGATAAAAGATCATATTTTATTAAATAATTAAAAAATAATTGAAAAAATTTATTCCCAATCACATCCTATTCTGATGTCACACTATTTTTTGACAAATTAAACAAAAATTTTATAAGTACCAGAAAATCCTTCTTTCTATCTTCCGCGTTAAAAGTGAAAAGTAAGAAAGATGAAGGATAAGTTGAATGAGAAAAGATTCAAACATTTGGACCAAGCATACGACACTATACTATCAACTGGGTACCAAAATATTGAAATACTTTTTCTTAGCATGTACCATAATTGCACTATATGAAATCGGTAAAAGCGTACGAAAAGAAATATATCAGAATAAACGTTTTACAGTTGAAAAGTTTTGTTTAAAGTTTTTAAATAACTTTTGTGATACCAACTCTTTAGTTAAAGAACTTTTTGACATACTTCGGATAACTTTGTAAACTATTTTTGAGGTATTTACGTTGAATACCTAATTTGAAAATAAATTTTTAAATTAAGCAGAAGGAATAAAATAAAAAATATAAAGAGACAAGAGTTTAGAAGATGTATAGATGAGATATATATTAGTTCTGCTTTAAATACCTATCTGCATTTCTCAAAAAAATTGAGAATTTTATTAATAAAATATGAATACAACTACATTTTTTTAAATTTTTTTTTGAGTTAAATCTTGACTTAACTAGAGTAGACTGCAATTCAACTTGAAAATCTTAGATATTTTCAAGTATATATTTTCAAGATTAAGTAGTATAGTGATTTAAGTTAATTGCTCACCAACTTAAAATATTAGATATTATTTTTTAATTTTTCTTAAAACTAAAAAATTATTCAAATTAAATACTCACAATCTTACGAATTTTAGATTTTTTCTTTTATCTCAAACCTTTCGTAGGACTAAGCACCGAGATATATAAGAAATTCTCAGAACAATAATACCCTAATATTAAATCTCGTATACTGAGATTCAAAACCAAACATGTCATGATATCCGAGTGTAATGGATCAAAATTTTCTAATATAAGACGAGAATTTTAGTAAATTGAGAAAGTGAGAATCTAATAATTTTTTTTTATTAAAGTCATTAAAACTCATACATAATAAATATTACAATTTCAATAGTAATAAAACTCTATTTTTTTCTATTTTATTAATTTTTTATTTTAAAAAATATTTTTTCTATTTTATTAATTTTTTACTTTAAAAATATTTTTTCTTGAAACAACAACAACAACCACCTATGTTATTTAACTTTGTTAAAATTTATATTAAAGTTGTGACATGAACATAACTGATGTATTTTGCACCCCAATAAATATTTTCTGCTTTTAATTTTCGGAGGTCTTTCATGTCATTCATAATTCTGTTTACATAATTCTATAATATAATGTATGGTTTATAGAAAAAAAAAATATTATACTACTTTTGCTGAAAGCTCATCCAAAGTAACA
Source organism: Arachis hypogaea (assembly GCF_003086295.3). Lineage (NCBI taxonomy): Eukaryota > Viridiplantae > Streptophyta > Magnoliopsida > Fabales > Fabaceae > Arachis > Arachis hypogaea. The sequence continues at coordinate 141,196,195 of NC_092048.1, forward strand.
ATAATGCTGGAATGAGGTTTACATGTGATTAATAACAAAGGTAAAACCATTCTTAACCGCCAAAAAAAGTGGTATTCACTATTTAAGTTAACCTGGGAAGCAAATGAAAGTGATTTCTACTTGTGAGGGTGACAGCTAAATTTGGTTTGGCCCTGGGGTGGGGTGTACTGGGAGGGTGTGTATACTCTGTATATCAATTTGCACGTGGCCATATAACGATATGAGAATTCACGATAGAAGTGAGAAGCAGCTCAGCATGCATGAACCATTCTCCAAGCTTTCCAATGGACAACCACAATAGTCAACCCACTTGACATGGATCATAACTCCCTTAAGAAACAACATTTTTAAGCTTCCTTTCACGACTTTGAAAATGGATACCTACTTAATATAATAATATAAACTACATATTAAAAATAATTGAATAATATATATATATATATATATATATATATATATATATATATATTAGTCTTACTATGTTATGATAATTACTTTATGGTGATTATACAAATATTATTAAAACTAAAATTATATTTTTTTTATATTGTGATGACATTTTTTTTAAATAACATATACTTTTAAAAAAAATTATTTTTAACAATAAAAAAATATTATTTTAATTATATATATATATATATATCATTTTTACCAACTTGTATATACAGAAAAATACTAATCACTAAATATTTTTTATATATTAATAATGTAATAAATAAAACAAAATTCTAAGAATTAAGGATTATATATAAGAAATTTGTATACCCTAATAAAGAGGTACCAATTTTGATTTTAATTTCCAATTTCACAATTTCTTCTAAAAATTTACACGGATGTTTTCAACCGACAAAATAAAATTAGTTCACTCGCATTCAATCTTATAAGGTTTATAATGACTAGGACAATATAAATTAGGTATATATGAAAAATCGAAGAAAAGTGACGATTAAGAAAGATAATTCTCTTTTTATATATTTGTATAGACGTATAAAATAAGGTGAAAACTCAAGTGAAGTCAATTTCATGTGAAGTTGATAATTGATAGTCGTTAGATAATTTAATTAATTTGACAAAATTTTTATCCAACAACTCTCAAGTATTAACTCCACGTGAAGTCAACTTTATCTAAATTTTTACCGTAAAACAATAAACGTTAATACTGAGAAAACTCAAACAATTGACTTTTTTTTGTGACACTAATAAATTCTATTAATAGATAAAATACAACATGTAACTAAATTTAAATTCTTTAAAATAATTTAACAAATACATGTTTCTTACGATATGGAAGAATAAGTTTTATTTTTTGTCTGTAATTATCTTGGTTTAGATAAAAGTTTAAAAAATAAAATTTTTTATTTTTGTCTAATATTTTTATTCATCAATTTAATTTTTTTAATTAAATAATTTAATAATATATTTTTAGTACATATTTTTAAATATTTTTTATTAATTAATTTAAAACAATAGTCTTTGAATATTTTTCGTTTGTTTAACCTCATGCTTAAGCTTGTGCTTATCATTTGAGAATATATATATATATATGGAGAAAGTTTAGAATACTAGTATTTTTATTAAAATTTAGTCAGTATTTAATCAACAAAAAAATAAATAATTTTATACTATTAAATATAATATTATATTATTAAAAATATTAATAATGACTAATTAATAGTTATAAATCACAAAATATGTTAATCTTTTAGTACTCTTTCTATATGTGTGACAAAATATTAACATTATGTTTGGTTTAAAAGAAAATAAAAAAATATATAAAAATAAATAAATAAAAAATATTTTTTTTGTTTAAATACCAAAAAAAAATTTATAGATCCTATCAAAAAAAATTTTCATCCATAACAAACAAAAAAAATAAGAAAAAAAGTTATTTTTTGTGTATTTACAATATTATCTATAATTATATTATTATTGATAATTATCAATATAAATTTAATTTTAATATATTATTATAATAAAAATTCATATTTAAATATTATATATGTATTAAATAAATAATTTAAATTAAATATATAAAATTATAATATTTTAAATATTTATAAGATACGATAAAATATAAATAAATAAAAATATTTATATTTTATTTTATTTTAAGAATATTAATTTAATTTTATACTATTATGATTTTTTTAAAACAAAAAATTATTTTTTTTCATTTTTTCTTCATCCAAATAACACATAATTAAATAATTTTATTTTTTTATTTTTTTCTTTCTTTTCATTTTTTTTAGTATATACCCATTTTGGTCCTCAAATAATTTTAGACTGGACATTTTAGTCTCCAACTAAAATTAATTACTCGATTGGTCCCTTTCAATTTTTTTTAGTATATACCCATTTTGGTCCTCAAATAATTTTAGACTGGACATTTTAGTCCCCAACTAAAATTAATTACTCGATTGGTCCCTAACAATTAACTCCGTCAGTCACTTAGGTCCTTTACTCCGTTAATTCTAACGGAGGACAAAATAGTCCTTGACAACTCTAACAAGAGACAAAATGGTCTATGATCTCTTCTGTTCAGAAACGACACTGTTCTCTCCCAATTTTCATCATATCTTATATAACACTAACAGTCTAACACTGTAACTTCAAACTACACAATGCACACTCTATAAATTTAATGTTCACAAGAAAAAAATCCTCAACTTGTTCTCAACAAATTCATACTCAGGAAACTAATGCCTATGTCTCTCAACTAGTTGTCGTCTTTGATGGATCTCATGAATCTAGACAGCAAGTCTCATTTGTTAAGACTCGTTGTCATCGTTGTCATATCCCTCCTCCTCTGCCCTAACATCTCCATGACCACATTGTCCACCACTCCAATCGTTTCTTTCAGCTTCTTCTCCGAACCAATGTTCAGTAATCGCTTTAGTTTCTATATGAGCGGCAACAACGACATTGCTCATTGTAATAGCTTGGATGCAAAGTTTTCTCATGATGTCCTAATGTCCAACAATCTATATTGCTTGTCGGAGAGTGGAAAAAGGCGTGGCCTTGGAATAGTTGTGGAACTTGGTCTTGAGAATGTTGTGGACGTTGTCGGGATTGGAGGTGATGTTATCATAGACGTGGAAGTGGATGCTTTTGGTGGGTGAAGTACAGAAGAGGTAAATGTACCAGTCACGAAGATTTAGGAAGTGTGTGGTCCATGACATGTTGAGGTAGGTGCGACACGTGTGACAATTACACCATGGCTTAATCTTGAAGCTAAATAGGAGGAAGGAAAAGATGGAAAAGAAGATCTGTGAAGGTGAAAAAGGAGAGCATGAATGTTAGGGTTATGCGAGATATGATAAAAATTCGGAAAAAACAGTGTTGTTTTCGAATAAAGGGGTCAGAGATCATTGTTGTTCTTTGTTAGAGTTGTCAGTGGTCATTTTGTCTCATGTTAAAGTTTTCAGGGACTATTTTGTCTTCTATTAGAATTGATGGAACCAAGAACCTAAGTGACTGACGAAATTAATTATTAGGGACCAATCGAGTAATTAATTTTAGTTAGCGACTAAAATGTTTAGTTTAAAATTTGTTGAGGACTAAAATGGGTATATACTTTTTTTTTTTATATATCCAAACAAAGTCTAAGGGAGGGGCAACGGACCGTACCATCATGGAGCCATTAACAAGAAAAATAGCATGGTTAAGACTTCAGAATATCTGTCTATTCCCTTACGGCGGCATGATGTTTGACTGAACTAGATCTACTGATCTAATGCTGGAGGAATGCATGTAGGTCACACCTCTATCGAAACAATAACGTACCACCTTCCCCAGTTCCCCCAACAGACCATGCTCATTGCTTTATAAACACCTTTCCGGCCCCAAACATTTCTACAACAATAACACCAATAATTCCAAACTAACACAATAATAGCATGCACCAGTACAACCTCCATGTTCTTCCTTCCCATAGTTCTATTGATGTGCGTGTCTCCTGCAGTACTCTCAGAGAAGTGCAGCCCACACGAGAAAAAAAAAATCCTCCTCCAAGTGAAGCAAGAATTCGGCAACCCATCCATGCTCTCCTCCTGGAACGCATCCACCGACTGCTGCACCGACGACTGGGAAGGCATCTTAGGCACCACCGACTAGCCTTACCGTGTCTTTTTTTTTTTTTTTGGGTCAGGACTAGCCTTACCGTGTCAAACGAAATACAACAAAGTGGGCTGGGCCTCCCCGGCCCAGTTAATCTGGACACTCTCCACTCTTTGAAATGCCCAACCTAACAGGGCCAATTCCCCCCAAATCTCAAACCTCCAAATATGCAATGTTCTCTAGGCTGCGTTTGTTTATAGAGACAGGACACTGAGACATGGATACAGAGATACAAAATCATATTTGGTAGAAGAGATATAGACAGAGGCAATATGTCTAAAAACACTGAATTAATGTATTTTGTGTCCATCCTGACAGGAAGGACACATGGACACTAACAAAGGACACAACTTATTTTTTATTCTTTTTTTCATTATTTTTGTTAATTATTCATAATTATATTTTTTTATTATTATATTTTTCATCTCAAATTTTTTGAATGAAAAAAATGAGAATAAATTAGATTTTCATAATTTGTTCTAATTTATCACCAAATAAAATACAAGAACACAAAATTTTGTATCTCTGTCCATCAATATCTTATCATATCCTATTTTCAGTATTTTATCCTATCCTATCCTGTTTTTCAAAAACAAACGCAGCCTTACTTATTTAAAGTTGTAACATAAACAACCGATTGTATAACCGTGAGGTGTGGTTGCACCAATATTTCATATCAATTGTTTTAATAAATTAATGAATTAAACCTTTTCTGCTTTTTTTTTTCAGAGGTTTTCCATGTAATTTGTAATTCTGTTTACATAATTCTACAATTTAATGTATGTTTATAGAAAAAAAAAACATATTTTTGTTGAAAGTTCATCCAAATTAACAATGCGTGTAACTAATAACAAAGGTAATATAAAACCATTCTGGGAAGCAAAGTGATTTCTACTTATATCATGAGGTGGCAGCTAAATTTTGTTTGGTATCTATAACCCTATATCAATTTGCACGTGGCCATCCATATAACCGATATGAAGATTCGCTCCACAAAATTAAACCAACAGCGGGGCCAACCGGGGCCAAGCAAAAGTAAAATCACGATAGAATTGAGAAGCAGTTCATGAGCATGCGTGAATCGTGATTATTTTGAACCGACAGAACCATTCTCGAAGCCTTCCAAATGGATAAGCACAAACCACTTGACATGGATCATAACTCCCTTAACAATCCACATTTTTTAAGCTTCCTTTCACCACTTTGAAAATGGATTTCTACTTAATCGCATTTCAAGGCAAATATAACAAAATATGTTATTGTTCTCTTAACATTGTTGTTCAGTATGTTAATATGATAAAAAAAAAACAAATAAATAAAATTAAATATAGTCTAACAATTAATGGTTAAGCAATTTTCATAAGTAAAGATATCAACTTTGATATTTCACTATACCCATTTAAAATTATACTTCTAATTAATGATTGCATCGTTCAACTGTCAAAATCAAATCTGTTCACCTGCACACCATTTATACTAACCAGGATAATATACAAATTATATACATGAAAAATAATTAAAAGTAAAAAATTAGATATTAATTAACTATTTTAAAAAAACACCTGTTTCTTGCAGTATATGGAAAAATAATTATCTTGAATTATTTGTTTAACCTCATGCTTGTACTTATCATTTAAAATCATCTATATATGAGTCAATTTTAATGCACTCAGTATAAAATATTTTATAAAATTATTTAATTAGATAAAGCAATTTTTTTTCAATAATATTAAAAAATAATTATCTAAAAATATTTTTTTTAATTTAATATATATAATTTATATATATAATATCTAAAATTATATATTTATTATATTTAATATTATGTATTTAGTTTAAAATAATTAATAAATATAAATAAAATATTTTAAATTGATTTTTATTGTTTTTTAAATATTTGTCTTTTTCTAACATAACGATATATAATTAAATATATGTGTAGAAGAATTATTATTTTTTTAAAATGGTAAAATTATATATATCAAAATGACAAAACACCAACCAAGGGGGCCATCGGAGTGCCATTAACAAAATGGAAGGTTATCACCGGTTTCATTTTACGGATGTGGAAATTTTTTGTTCTAGTCAAATTAGCCCTGCAAATTTAATATAAAAAATGTGAATAAAGTTGATGGGGTGGAACGAATGGGTTGTGAGCAGCTAGACAAATAGCTGCACGGTGGGTAAGGAACCGATCCGCTCTTCATTAAGGCTAGTAATACATATTCTATTTGTGATATTCAATTCGGACCAATTCGTTCAAATATAATTGTTTGTCTAATTTGTTGTGGATAGAGTAAAATACGGTACAAATTTGTCTGCAGATAAAGTAAGATACGGATTTAGGGTATATCCTATTCTATCCTATATATATATATATATATCAAATTTGTCTGCAGATAAAGTAAGATACGGATTTAGGGTATATCCTATTCTATCATATATATATATATATATATATATATATATATATATATATATATATATATATATATATATATATATATATATATATATATATATATATGTATGTATATATGTAAAAGTTATGTATGTAGTGAAGAAAGTGAGTATTAAACTCGCAATCTTTCTCTTATAAAAACTTAAAATAACCACTAAGTTAGTTGATAATCATATTATTTATAATTTTATATTGTATTTTTTAAAGATTTTATTGTTTTTAATTTTAATTTGAACTTGGTATTTTATTAATATGTATGAAATTTAAAATGGTTGAATTTTATATTTGTTTAAAAACTTTTTATTTTTCTACATGTAAGGTCGGGTATAATAGAGTTTAGAACTTTATGGTGCGGGTAGGGTTAGGGTTGAGAGATTCTCAACCCGCAAGTAGGGTAGGGTAGAATTTCAAGAAAATTTTCAACTTGCGGGTAGGATTAGGGTAGAGTCCAAACCCTACTCTACCTTACCCATTGCCAGCCCTACCCCTAGTGCCTACTGGAAAAATTTAAATGTGTGTTTTGTACTTTTGTTGACAAAGCTCACACAAGCCGGCTAGATTGAGAAGTTGGTATAAAGAGTGGTTAGAATAGTGAGTCGAGCCGAAATATGGTTGGACTGTGAAGTTCTTTTTTTCTTTTCTTTTTTGGTAACAACCCATGAAACCTAGGTCAGGTCGGGAAAACAGAATCCTAAACTAAACCTCTAAGAGTCGCTCCCTCTCTTCGTCTCTCTCACTCTCAGTCTCATGGCTTTCGTCAGCTGCGCAGCCATCACCACCGTCTGTCCGCCGTTAATCCCAGAGGCTGCGATGACACCCTTTCATCCTACTCCTCTGCCTTAGAACATCGGTTTTGCTCTGTTCTACTCCATCTCCGTTGCTGCTATAACCGACTTCTACCGCCACCATCTGATGCCCATGTCCGCAGGTGAAACGCTGTCCACTGCATTTTCGTCGGTAATATTCGTTGCCATCAAATCTATCGTTGGCTCCCTAGCTACGCCGAATTTCTCCTTCCCTACTTGGTTGCCTTGCCTGGGTGTGTTGGTGTTATTTACAGAGACGTTTCTCCTCTCCGGCAAAGTCGCATCAGCACCGTTGACGACTGAGAGGGGGTTTAGAGTTCCCAAATTTGGTATCAGGTCTCTCTGCCACAGTGATTCCGCGAAGTTCAGATTCCCTTGCCTCTGGCTTTTGGAATGTACTGTGTTTTGAGTTTGCCCAGTTGTTCTGCTATCTCTCGTGGGGGCTTCCATCTCCAATTGGCATATCAGAAAATATTTCGCCACTCCATCTGCAACTTTATTTCCTTCTCTAAGAACCCATGTGAAGCCACAATTGGAAAGACTCTCAGCCAGGAGAAGAATATCTCGAAGAATCGGTTCTACCTCTGCTATATAAGTCTTTTATTTCGCTGTTTGCACGAAAGGTAAATTATCAAACTCTATTATGATTTCATCCAAATTAAGATTTGTAGTTAAAATTAATGCCCTTCTCATTGCTTCTGCTTCTGTAGCTAGGCTGGAGTGAGATCTAATTCTCATTGATTCTCTTCTTAACAGTCGCCCAGAGTTATCCCAAATCACAACTGCAATTGCTTCCTCCGCCGTCGATCTTCTACGCAGCATCTATGTTGGCCTTCAGCTAGTCCCCCAGTGGAGGTCTCCATGTAATGCTCCTTCTGCTTATACTCCTGTTCTAGTTTTGTCCGAGCTGCTCCTTTTTTGCATTGCTTCCCTGATTTCTGATTCTAGAATTTTAGGTCTGATTATGGTAGCATTAGGATTGGGAATAGTGTTTTGAAATATTGTTTGGTTTCTCATTTTTCAAATCTCCCAACTTAGCACTTCAATTCTTCTAATTAGATTCTCTGCATCTTCCTTCCATTATCCTCTAATTTTCCTGCACATTTCAAGTAATCATTCTGCAAATGACTTGACTGTCTCTGGTGTTGGTAAACACTGACACTGTGCACCAAACCACATTGCTCTGGTCCACAGGCATAAAAGAATTGCATGTTCCGTGGTCTCTATTTTTTCCCTGAAAATTCGACAGATAGGAGTATTAGTTATTTTCTTTTTAAATAAGTTATTATATACTGGTATTATATCATGTGCAACTTTCCATAAAAATATTCTTATCTTCGACAGAATATACATTCCCCATATCTCTTTCCAAAGATCAGCCATATCTGTGCTTGTTGAAGGTCCTGCTTTCTCGCTGTCCTTTTTTTGCTTCTTTGCCACATGATATCCTACCTTAACAGTGTAGCCCCCATCCCATCTGAATGGCCATATTAATCTGTCTTCGCTCCTCAGTAAGCTTATGGGCATTTGCAGAATTTTGTTGCTTATGTTCGTAGGAAATAAGTCTGTTATTTTTTCTTGTTTCCACCATTCTCCCTCGATGATTAGCTCGTTTACTCTGTCCATTGAACAATTTATGCTCATAAGGATTTTATCCATACCCATAACCCAGTTGTCTTCCCATACTGTTACTTTTGAGCCCTTTCCAATACTCCATCTCCCATTCCTTTTCAATAAATTCCTGCGCCGAATAAGACTCCTCCAAGCCCATGATCCCCCACTCCTGACGCTTGCTTCCCAAAAATCATTATCATCAAAATATATAGCTTTTAGAATTTTTACCCATATTGCATTTGGATTTTCAATCACTCTCCATACTTGCTTGGCCAGATAAAATAAATTCTAACACTATAAGTCCCTGAAACCTAAATCGCCATCCTTTTGCTTTTGCAAATTTTGTTCCAGCTCTTCCATTGTATCCCATTTTTTCTCTCAGAATTTGCGCACCAAAATATTACAATTTTTTATCCTATTCTTTGGCAAAAGCTTTTGGGCAGCAAGACAATACTCATAACATAGCTGGGTATGGCTTGAATTACTGCTTTAGTCAAGGTTTCTTTCCCTGCCTAATTAAGCAGTCGTTCTTTCCACCCTTCAATTTTATTGTTTATCCTTTCTTCTAGCCATGCCAACACTTTGTTCTATGATCTTTCCTAATTTGCCGGTAATTCGAGATATTTTCCTGAATTTTTTCAAGTTTGCATGCCCATTATCTCTTCTATATTTATCCTTGTATGAATAGGTACCTGCTGTCCAAATACTATTCCCAATTTTTCTAAATTTATCTTTTGTCTCGATGCATCTGTATATCTACTCAGAATTAAGATACTTTGATATAATTCCTATTCTTTGGCTTCTGCAAAAAGAATGCAATCATCTACAAACAGAAGATGGGCGATAACTGGTGTCGTTGGGGCAAGTTTGACGTTTGAAATATATCCATCCCTTTATGCTTCCTCTACGAGTGCTGTGAAAATCTCTGCTGCCATTATGAAAAGATATAGTGGTAACGGATCACCTTGTCTCAAACCTCTTTGAGACTTTATCCTTTTAGAGAGTTTACCATTTATTTTCAATTTATAACTTGCACTTTTGACACACTCTATTACTAATTTTATCCAGCTCTGCTCGCAACCAAAAGCATACAAAACATTTTTCAAAAAGTCCCACTCTAACCTATTATAAGCCTTGTTCATGTCCAATTTTAAAGCTAAGTTTTGAGAACTGAACCTGTCTTTTTTGTTTAAATTGTGGAAGGACTTTTGAATGATAACAATGTTATCTTGTATGAGTCTTCCTCCCACAAAAGCGCTTTGGGTAAGTGAGATTAATCTATAAAAAAAAATTTAATCTGAAGACAATGATTTTCGTCACGATCTTGTAAATGTAATTACAGTAGCTAATAGGTCTTAATTGGTTGAGACATTCCATCTGTTTAACTTTGCAAATCAGGACCGTCGTAGTCTCTCTCATGTCCTCTGGTGTTCTCCTACTAGCAAAAACTTCCTTAATAACATGACAGACCTCTATACTTATGATATCCCAGTGCTTTTAAAAGAATAAATCGTTAAGATTATTTGGGCCAGGCGTTTTCAGTCTTCCCATATTGAAGGTTGCATCCTTTATTTCCTTATCTGGCACTTCCTTAAGAAGCTCCCTATTCATTTCTGTTGTAACCTTTTTGGGAAAATTTGAGTACATTCCTCTACATTACTCTTTGTGGTTGTAGCAAACAGATTAGTGAAATGTCTCCCCACTAGTTTCATGATGTCCTTGCTCCCTGTGATCCAATTTCTCTCTATGTCCTTCAATCTCTCAATATTGTTCAAATATCTCCTTTGAATTATTGTTGCATGGAAGAAGGATGTATTTTTGTCCCCAAAATTCAGCTATGTTAATCTTGCTCTTTAGCCTTAGTACTTTTTTTGTTTCTTCCATAGCTGTGATATTTCTACTTTTAGATCCTTGATCCTTTTCTGCTGTTGTTCTGAAAATTCTTGATTCTGCAGTTTTGAAATTTCTTCCTTAAGTTGGTTAATTTCTTATATGCTCTAGAAAAAGTTTTTTTTTTTGCATCATTGCTCCAACTCCTTCGTGCAACTCTTGATTTTTTCTTGTAGTTTTTTCTATTTATTTCTTTTATTCCCATGCTTCTCCCATCCCTGCTTAATGATCTTCTCACAATCTTCATGATCTTCCCAATATGCTTCAAACTTGAAATGTCGTTCGAATTTCTCTCTCGGTTCCAGCCTTAATATCAATGGGCAATGATCAAATTCTATCACCAGGAGGGCTGTGAGGGTTGCGTTTTGATATAATCTCATCCACTCCCAGTTGACAAGATCCCTGTTTAGCCTCTCTCTTGTAACAAAGTCATTCTTAGGATTGCTAAACCACGTAAATTTTTTCCCTTTAAGATCAATATCCATTAATCTATTGCCATTCACAAAGTTCCTAAATTCTTTCACCTGCTCTCTTGGCTTTGAGTGTAGGCCCACTTTTTCTTCTTAATTCAAAACATCATTAAAATTTCCAATAAACAACTGTGGTTCATTTTGATTCTGATTTTGAGCTACTAAATTTCTCTAATGCTTCCTTCTTTGCCTAAATTTAGGGTCTCCATACACAAAACAACAATCCCACTTATTTTCTTTTCTATCTATAATATAAGTTTTAATAAAATTATCACACCAAGAGTAAATCTCAAGATTCATATTTTTATTCCATAAAAGATTCAGACCTCCAGACAAGCCCCGGAGTTCTACACAACATGATTTATCAAAATGGAGCTCGCTCTTTAACTTTCTAATTTTGCATTCCTTAGCTCTTGTTTCCATGAGGAAAACTATGGCTAGCTTGATCTTTTTGCAAAGATATTTTAATTTGAAATCTGTCGTGGTTGCCGCCACACCCCGACAGTTCCAACTTACTATACTCATGGCTGGGGTTGGGACATGTATGGGCCGGCCTCCTCAGCCATTATACTGCTGAAAACAGTTTGCATTTTTCCCACAATTATGTCTCTCTCTATTACCTCTTCCTTCTTGGTCCTCTTGGTCTCGGTGTTGTCTTGAAGCAATTCTTCTTCTTCTTCCACCCCTGTAGGCTGTAGCTTTTATCATTAGAGTGTCCTGTTCAACCCTCTTCCTTTTGATATTCAATTTACTTATGACCTCCATTGTTAGCCTCTTTTTCCATTCAACATACACAATTTGTATCTCTATTCTCCTATTTTTATCTCCATCCTCCTCTTTAGTTAGCTCCACAAAATATGTGCCTCCCCCGTTGCTCTCTGTATAATTAATTTTTTCTCTTTTGTCATGCCATCCTTCTCTTTTTTCATTCTTCTGAGTGCCCAAATTTTCCTGCTATGCTCCTCATTAAGTTTTAAAGACTTGCCTTTATTTTGTTGTTCCACTCCTCCTGCTGCATTTGCTGTATTTTTTGCACCAAAACTGGCCTTAAGAATCTTTTCTATTATTTTTTGGTCCAATTCATCTTCGGTTTTGTTGTATTGCCTTCTACATTCCTCTTTTTTCCTACCCTTTTTTGCATCTTGTTGGTTCACTTCTATGAGGCTTGTATGGTCCATATTGTTTGGCCTTCCTACTTCTTGATAATGCTTTTCTCTTCTCCTTGTTATTTTTTTGCCCAATTCCCACCTTCTATTCTCTCTTCTATTGGGCTTGGCCTATTAGTTTTCCTTCCTCTTCTGACCCTGATCTCATTTAAATCAGTCATAATTTTTTCTAGTATCCTCTTAGCTCTTTTATTATAGTATTCTTGATTTTCTGCCATCCCTAACTGATTACAAAGGATTTCTTTTACCTGCTATGCAGCTCTGAGTTTCTTTTGCCCTAACTGCTCCTTATTTTCTACTGATGTTTTCTTTCCTTTTTTCTTCTTTCGCTCTTCTAGATTTCTACCTATTCCGCTGACTATATATTCCTATAGTTCTTCTAGTCTCTCATACTTGTTCTAAATGTCTGCGTCTCCGTCTCTTCATCCCCGTCTTGTGATTTGCTCTGCTTCTATCTTCATCCCTCTCCTATATTCAGAGATTTGGCTTGGTCTACACTTAGCCCAGAGTATATCTGGGTACCTCTAGATTCCACGAAGCCATGTCTATCTTTTTGTTGCATTTTTTTTACTGTGTCCTATGACCCCACACAGTTCATACAGTAACTATCTTGAAGGCGCTCATATTTAAAATGAACCCATACTTTGGGGGGGTTCTCCCTTTACCATATAGAAATCTGTAGGTAAAAGCTTGAGAATATCCACGGCTACCCTTACCTTTAGGAAAATTCTCATGAGCACATGGTTTCTCATCGGATTTTTCACATCTATAACAATCCCCATTATGTCTCCAATGATTATGCCGGTTTCGCTGTTCATGTTCTCCAAGGGTAGCCCATGTATCTGGACCAAAAATTCTATGTATCGATGGCTGACCTTCGATATTGATTCATACTATGACTATAGTTGAAGGTTTAGAAGATGATCTTTTATGCTCCATGGTCCCCTTTCAAAATTTGCAGACCTTTCCACACTCCTTGAAATTTATCAAAGATCTGTTGCGTCCCACTTCAGAGATGAAAACTTCCTTTGGGTTCTCCCAAATTCCCAGAATGGCATTTTTGCTGCTTTTAAATGGGACTTCTTTGTTTAATATGATTTGTCCGACTAAATTGATGCTATTTTTTATATTCTTTTTTATTTGATAGTGATTATTTTTTCTTCTATCGGCTCCTTTTCAAAGTTGTGCATGCTTTGTGATATCTTATGTAACTTCTTTTGGTGCAGTGACCCTGGTGGATGTGTGGTTATTGATTTATGGCTAGCGTAGAAAACTAGTTTGGAAAAAAAGGTGAAAGCGTGATTAAAGATGTTGTTGTAAGTGTTTTGTCGATTTTTAGCAAATCGATGGTGGTTCAATTCTAATAATCTGGGAGCAGCGAAACCTACTCCTCTTTTGCAGGTACCAGTTTTTCTATAAGTGCATCAAAGGTCATCGAATTAGACGAGCATTTAGAAAAATAAAAGGTTCAAAAGGTGTAAAATAAGATTTTCGAAAGATAAACTGGCCGAAACCGAAAATAAAAAGGTTTGCAATGAATTTTAATAAAGCGATAAAAATGCTTTCGATTGAATCAAAGGACTTTTGACATGAAGATTAAAAGTGTTGGAATGTAAATTTGACAATGAAAATTTAAAACTGCTTGAAAAGATAAATTAAATAGGAAACGTAAAGTTTACTAAAATTGTAAATTGAAAACATAAAAATATGGAAGGAACCCTACAGAAATTGAACTCGAATGCAGACTCAAGAATTCGCTGGGATATGAGTGTACTTGAGTGTATTTTTAAAACAAAATTTCAAACCCCGATTTTCTAAGACTTTTTAATATTTATAACCCATTTCCATAATCGACCATCAATGACATGATGCCCCTTGTGTGCGAAATTTTGGTAACCATTCCCGTTCTTTTGCCCAAAAGTGTTATTACTAACAAATCCTTAGCTCAAAGAAGGCCTTCGATCTTCTTCATTCGAGTAACAGCTCGATTATTCATTTGAGTAACTGCTCAATTTATCGTTTTCATCAAATCTGTGCGAAATAATTTCTACTTAATGTTCGTACGTGTATCTCTTTTGATCTCTGCTTCCATTTTAAAATTTTATCAATGTTTCAAATTGGCTTAATTTTTGAAAGTAATTATTTTAACTAATAGTAAGGTAAAGGTGACAAAAGGTTAAAATTTTATATGATTTTTAATATAATTACGTTTATGGTTGCATTGCTCCCTGCTGAAGCTTCTCCCAACTGAAATGATCCTGTAGTGGTACTCTCTTATATAGAGAAAAAATACTCTCCTAGTGGAGAAAAAGGGAGGTGTTTACGTACGTACGTTAGTTGAAATGAAGTTTAAAACCGTAATACGACTGTGAAGTTAATTGAATGAGTTTTTGTTTGTGTTGGCCTGTTGGGGATTTAATGGATGAACGGCCCTTGTAACAATTTCATTATGTGGAAAATTTGGTATAAAAAGGGTAAACTAGTCCGAAAGGACAAAAAAATAGATGTCTGGTGATTAAGAGAGCAATAGGAAAAATTGTATTTACGAATTAGTGTGATAATGAATATTATTTTGGTTGATGTTAAATATTTGTCATCTCCCGAAATTTGTCTGTTAAATACTTAAATGTATGCTATAAAAATGTCATAGAAAAATAATTTTTGAGATAGTCAAATTATTTCATAAATAATAAGTAAGGTAAGAAAATAGATGAACTAATTGATATATTTTTTTTTTTTGAAAAATGATATAATTTATTGTCTTATTGTTTATCTATAACAATATATAATGGAAAAACCCATTTTTGGTGTCCAATTTTTCTTTCCATTTTTATCCTTTTTAGTAACTTACCTCCAGTTACAATATTCTGCTATTTCATTTCCATCCACGTTCACCTCAATATAACTTCTCCACATTAATTTCTTTACTGCATCAGTTACAAAATTCTACTACTTAATTCTCCACTACTGCATCAGTTAATTCCTCTCACATCAATTACTCCATCAATTGTATTATTCCCATTTTTTTTTCTTAATCTCTCTCACTTCACTGGTTACTCCATATCTCTCCGTAATAGAAAAAATTTCTTTCATTTTCCCTCTGTTTTCTCCTGCATTCTTCTCACTTCGCCTAAATATAATGTAAAATCTTCTGTAATTTATTTTTTGCCATTAAATAAAAGTGTATAATTATTTTTATATGTTTCTTTGATTAATTATAGTTGACAACATACCAATGGAAGATTCACGTGGGAGTGGTCAACGAACTTGGCAAGACTGGCACTATGCGAGACAACGAAGACAAAATATGAGTGAAGAACAGAGGCAGCAACACCTTGCCAGAAGGCGTGCCAGTTACCGAGAGAGTATTAGACGAGGAAAACAAATCGATACATCAAGTGGACCAACTAACATGGCAACACCATTACAAGATATCACAAATATACCTCCTCAACAATATAGACTATATCAGGTACTCTAAATTATACTTCTCAGTAATAAATTTATATTGTTAGTTTATTATTTAATATGATTTATTTTTTACGATATATCTATGTTACTAGACTCTTAGTACGTACCAATTATGTATAATATATTTCTTGAGTGTACCCTTAAATTATCAAATTACATTATTTTCATCTTAATAATGAATTTTTTACATATAAAGATACTCACAATAACACCGGAGCTGGTTCAAGTAATATACCAAACGATCCAAATATGGGTAGGAATCTTATATTTATATTTATTTAATTAATAATAATTTATTTTTCCTTAAATTTTGATTCAATAACTCTTTTATTATTGGCCTAAATAATATTATTATATTATCTTAATGTAATTTACATCATTATAATTTCAATTATTAAATAGTTTAATAATTTTTTAACATAATATCATACAAATATAAAATTTTTATAACTGTATTATTATAAGAAAAATATATATATTCACTGTTTAATAATATATTTGTTATTAAATTTTCTTATTCTGTAAAAAAAACTTAATAGATAATTCTGGTATATTTTTTTAACTTTTTTTCTACAATTTAGTTCGTCATTTAATTTGAATTATTTCTACAGTATCTCTATGTTACCGTAATCTACCGAATGTATTTTTAAATTCTCAGCTTACATTATTTTCATCTTAAGAATAAATTTTTTAAAAATTTAGATACTCATAATAAAAGCGAAACTGATTCAAGTAATAAATCGAATGGTAATAAATATGGATAGGACTCCTGTATATTTATTTAATTAATAGTAATTTATTTTTTCATAAATTTTGATTCAATAGATCTTCCATTATTGTCCTAAAATTTTCTCGCGCCGTATCATTATAAAAAAATTAAATTAGATATATGTTTAATATTATAATTGTAGCTTAAATTTTTTCACTGTATAACAAAAAAAATTAGTTGATAATTTCAATATTTTTTTTATAATTTCCCTTCTAAAAAATAAATATATCAGAAGTGATTATTTTTTCACTACATAAATTTAAATTGATAAATTTACTATTTCAATATTATAAGTTATAAGATGCTACCAGTTTAATATAATTTTTATATTCCCGAATTATTTATCTCTAAAAAAAAATTATACACCGTAAAATATAATTATTTAAAATATATTATTGTCGTTCCCAAACAGTCCAAATATGGGAAGAAATCCTATATATTTATATTTATATCTATTTAATTAATAATTATTTATTTTTTCTTAAATTTTGATTCCATAAATCTTTTATTATTGGCCTAAATAATATTATTATAGATATTATTATATTGTCTTAATGTACTTTATATAATTATAATCTCAATTATTAAATAGTTTAATAATTTTTTAATATAATATTATACTCCCAAACAATTTTTATAATTGTATTATTATAAAAAAATATATATGTTCAATGTTTAATAATATATTTATTATTAAAATTTAGTAGATAATTCTGGTATTTTTTAAATTTTTTTCTACAATTTAATTTGCCATTTAATTTAAATTATTTCTACAATATCTCTATGTTAATGTACTCTTAGTACTATTTATTTGTAATTTATCTATCGAATGTACTCTTAAATTGTCAACATACATTATTTTCATGTTAATAATAAATTTTTTAAATATTTAGATACTCATAATAAAAACAAAACTGATTCAAGTAATAGACTAAATGGTAATAAATATGGATAGAACTCCTGTATATTTATTTAATTAATAGTAATTTCTTTTTTCATAAATTTTGATTCAATAAACCTTCCATTATTGACCTATATAATATTATTATAAGAATAAATAAATAAAATGTTCTCGCACCGCATCATTATAAAAAAATTATATTAGAAGATATATGTGTTTAATAATATAATTGTAACTTAAATTTTTTTACTATATAACAAAAATAATTAAATTTTCGATATTTTTTTATACTTTTCCTTATCAAAAATAGATATATGAGAAGTATTAATTTCTTCACTACATAAATTTAAATTGATAAATTTACTATTTTAAAGATAATTATTATGCTACTAGTTTAATATAATTTTTATATTCACGAATTATTTATCTTTAAAAAAAATTAAACACCGTAAAATAAAATCATTTAAAATACATTATTGTCGTTCCAATAATATGATTGCTATTATTCAGATGCTCATAATAATAGTGGTCCAATTAATATCTAATAGAATTTTAACGTTTCATATCTTTTTTAATATTCTACAATTTTTTTAAACGTTTTATTTAATACACAAAAAAGGTTAAAATATTTTTAATAAATCTATACCAATATATAAAGCCAATACCAGAATTTGGTGTCCAATTTTTATAGACACCATTTACCCTTAAATAATTTATTTTACAAATCAAATTTATGAACAAAATAGTAATAATACATTTTTGTTTATAATTAAAAAAAAAGTCATTAACCCATTAAATAACTGCTGCAATCGTGAGGAAATTAAATAACTGTTCCACTTACAAATATTCTTCACTGTTGTCGATCCTTTTTTTGCTATCTTTTGGTTCTGACATACATTTACTAAGAAAGGGACACTTGCAAATCATCGTTGCCAAATACAGGTGCCTTTTAACAAATAATAATAGACGTCATGATAATACAAGTGATTGATATTTTATATTTATGGTTTATTTTATTTTTGAGTACTAATTTTTTATTTTTAAAAAAAGATTCAAAGGACAAGTACTCTTTATTTTATTCCATTTTTACATCTAAAGTTTGTATTTTTTTGTATAATTATAGATCGAGCACTACTACTCAAATATATCCTATAATACTAAAATTTATCTATAAATATATTCTATATTTATTAAAATTTATCAATATTTTTTTGCATTGTTTGATACGCATTATTAAAGTCTATGTTTATAATTTCCTAAACTATCTAAACTATTAATTATGTAAAGTATTGAATTTGACATTTATTTATAAAGAGTACTAAAATTGACATTTACTAATTGTTTAAATTATTGCAAAAAGATTAATTAATTTAATATTATTCATCTGTCATACGATTGGCATATAAAAGATGTAAAAAAAATTATACTTACCAATGGTAGAATGAAAAATCTCTAAGTATATTTTGTTAATTTTTTCTTTATTTTTAATATGTTCTATATTAAAAAATATTATTTTTTATTAATTATTAGATTGACATATAACACAATAAATATAATAAATATAGTAAGATACGAACTTTGTTAGTTGATTTTTTAAATAATTTGGCAACTTGATAAGAACTTTGTTAATTGATTTTGTTAATCTCTTTCATATTTTTAATCTATTTTACATTGGATAATATTATTTTTTTTATACCAATATATAAAGCCAATACCAGAGTTTGGTGTCCAATTTTTATAGACACCATTTATCCTCAAATAATTTATTTTACAAATCAAATTTATGGACAAAATAGTAATAATACATTTTTGTTTATAATTAAAAAAAAAGTCATTAACCCATTAAATAACTGCTGCAATCGTGAGGAAATTAAATAACTGTTCCACTTACAAATATTCCTCACTGTTGTCGATCCTTTTTTCTGCATCTTGCTATCTTTTGGTTCTGACATACATTTACTAAAAAAGGGACACCTGCAAATCATCGTATATCCTATTTATATACACTATTTATATATTTCTGATGCTTATTATTTAACTTAAAAAAAATTACATATATAACAGAGCACTCTTTAATAAAAAATACAAAAAGTTACTAGAATTTGGTGTCCAATTTTTTTTAGACTTCGTATATCCTTACATAATTTATTTTATAAAATAAATTTAGTAGACAAAATAATAATTTTTTTAATATTTCATCTTTATCATATAGTATATAAATAATTAAAAAATTAAAATAAACAATGTATTCATAAAACTAATAATAACAAATAGAATAAAGAGAAAAAATATTAACATATCGCTTATTTTTTGTCATGTGTATTTTTTAATTTGAGTCATTAAATATATTTTACAAAGTAATAACTATAAAATGAAAATAAATTTATTGCTCTAAATTATTAAAAGAAGTATTGAGTACTCTTTAACTAAAACTTTTATTATAAATTTATTACAAAAAAAATATATTTATATTTTAAATTAATGTAGATGCTTGGGATAAAATATTAAAAATAAAAAAATGTGCATTTGCATTCTCATATTAAAAAAATAAATGAAGTCATCTTAAACAAAAAAATACTACGTTATAAGATAATTATAAAAAGTTTTCAAACATAATAATTTTATTATCAAAATAGTATTTATATATTGTGTTAAATTAATGTAACATAATTTAACAAAGGCCAAAATTTGATCACGGTAAAATGGGTCATAATTTTATAAAAAATCTAAATACTATATTAAATATTACAAACAGTGATTGGATATATAATTTTCAAATTCTAAAATTAAAAACATAGATAACGCTTTACATATTTATATGAGTTATTGAATCAATTTTTATTGAATAACTATCTTAAATTCAATTATAAAAAAATGCTACTATATCAGCCAATAATAATAATAATCATGAGACACGTAACATTATTTATTATTAAAAAATATATTAATTTAATAATATTAAATATGTAATAAATTCTTAATGTGAAATGTTAAAATATAAATATAAAAAATAAAGATAAATTAGAGTATAACAAATAAACTATTTTTTAAAAAATATTTCTGCAATCTTAACGGACAAAATACTCATCGTATTGTTAATTTATCATAATAAATTAAAAAAATAAATTTAAAAATGTCACAAATTAATGGACGATATTCAAACTTTAAAAAAAATCAATGAAAAAAATATAATAGAAGAATATTATTTTTAAAATATTCTCTGTTTCAGAATAAAATTAAACAAATTTAAAATAATTAAAATCACCTTTATACGCGACATAAAAGTTAACTTTAATCATGATAACTAATTTTAATCTTATGAATTCAAATTATGCTTATTATCTGTATTGCTCTTTAAAAATATAGGTCTGAAATCACATTATAATGAAGTTGTTCAAGTAAAAGATGTGGTGATGTCCTAACTGGTTAGTACCCTATATATTCAAAACATGTAATAAGGTCGTTTTAAGTCATTTTGCCTGTACATTAAATCTTAATATAGAAGATCAACAAAATTAATTAACTTAATTTACGCGATTTTATTTGTTTTCTGAGAACTAATTTTTAATTCTTTTAAGATAATCTAAAATATATTAAGTTTGTTTTTTTTGTATTAGTGTAGGTCGAGACATACACCACTGCTACTAATTCAATGCCTCAATCAATCTCTTATAATGAATCAGTTACAAACAATACTAAAAACCATGCAAATATGAAGTTAGTACTCACTTACTCTACTTATATTTTTAATATTTTATCTTCATCGCATAATATTCATTTAAAATATTTTTTGTATTGAATAAATTAAGAGGTTTGATATTGTGCACTACTATATAAAATGCCTTCTGTTAAACAAAATTATGAATTCTATAATAAAAAAATAAAACAAATAATTAACAAATATTATAAATTTTAAATAGGCAATACATTCATAAGACTAATAATAACAATAACTTTGTAATAAAATTTTGGTAACAACAAATATCTTTTAAAATTAAATAGTAAAATTAGAAAAGATCTACCTTAAACACAAAATAACAACTATTGTAAAATAGTACAAAAATATGTCTTATTTTATCTCATGTATTTATTAATGTATTGTATAAATTATATGGATCCTTTTTATTATAGAATCTTTACTCAATTAAAAATTTAATAGATAGTAAAATTTGGTCATGACAAAATGTGTTCTAATTTTTTAAAAAATATCAAAACACTATATTAAATATTATAAGTCAATAGGTAACTAAACTAAAAATCCTCAAATTAAAAATATAGATAACATTGTATATATTTTTATGAGTTACCGGATAAATTTTTGTTGAATAACTAATTTAGATACAAACTAAAAAAATGCTACTACAAATATTATTTAATATTATTTAATGGCAATAACCGTAATACACATAACATCATTTAGTGATGAAAAATAAATCTTAATTAAATTACAGTAACTAAATAATAAGTCCTTGATGATAAAAAAGTTATCAAATTAAAATTTAATAATGTATGGAATATAACATAAACGTCCAAAAAAAATAAATAAAGTACAATAAATAAACTAATTTTTAAAAATATTTTCGCAATTTTAGCGGACAAGAACTTCATCGTATCGTTATTTTGTCATAATAAATTTAAAAAATTAAATTAAAAATATTATAAATTAATAGACGGCATTCAAAACTTTTAAAGAAATACAATAGAAGCATTATCATTCTGAAAATACTTTTTGTATATTTTAGAATAGTTGAGAATAAAAATTTATTCTATCGAATATTTCACCTCATATATTATCTAGAACTTTAAACTATGACGATTTTATATTACCTCTTTATTGTGTGGTTTTATAGTTTAACATTTTAAAGTGTTTTATAGTAATTTTAATTTCAACAAAATATGATATAAATAAGATCACGTCAATATTAAAATAAAAAATATTTATCTAATAAATTTGAAAAGTAAGTAATATATTAACAAAAAAAAATTAAATTCTTCAAAACAATAGAAAAGCGGCTGAACAGGCACGATAGTGCCTGTTGAGCCGCTAGTATATATTAAATGAGAACTTTTTTTTATTTCTATCTATGTCAGGTATACAATTTTAAATTTCTTTTTTTTTATATCTATTTTGCCATGTTTTTTCCCCTTAATTTGGTATGATTTTTTATTTGGTTGACAGATGAGTATTGGGTGACAAACAAGTCATTACAAAGCATAGAAAATACAAATTCATTGTGTCACGTCTTGTTCATGAATAAGTTAACACATTCTCTATTGGTTTGACTTTATCCTTTACAATAATTAATTATAACATTGAGACTACATATGGAAATGGGAAAATAGGTTGAGAGAGAGTAATGTCTATCTCGAATAATTATTTCTTTTTCGCACCCTTCCTACCGGAATGAGATGAAATATTAAAAAGAGCTAAAAATATTTATATAATAAAATAAAATTAAAAATATAAATTAAAATTTATATATAATTTATATATAAAAAATTAAAATTAAGGGAGTTATTATCTTTTTATATTATGTAATTCTGTCTCTGATTACATGATTACAAATTAAAAAATATATATTTATTTTTTTAAAATTATTTTTTAATCAATTTTTAAATTTAATTACTTACTTATATTATTTTTTAATTTTTATTTAATCATATACTCTAAATTTTAAGAACCACTAACACTTTTATTTAATTTAAATTTTAAAATTACAAATACTTAACACTCATGAGTAACTATTTTTTTATATTTTACGTTTTTTAAAAAATTAGTCATTCAAGTTACTCCATTTAGATTATTTTATTTTTATGTATGACTAGTAATATTTGTCATTGTATTTTAATTTTTTTATTATTATATGATTTATGATTGTAATTTTTTATTCTTTTGATCAAATAAATAATCATTCATTTACAGTTTTAGTTTTTTTTTTCTTCTTTTACTGTTTTAATTTCTTTTTTTACTTTTATTGTTCACGAAAGTTTGATATTTTTTATTCACAAAATCTACAACGTCAATTTTTTTATTCTTTAATTTTATAAAAAACGTGTATCATCATAGATATTAATAGAAATTCATATTCAACATTATATTAACATTTCAAAGCGTTGATAGCATGTCTTGTATGATTATTTTGTTTGTGTTTTTTATTATTTTATATATATTTATAACACATCTAAAATAATAAGACGACTCACAAAATATTTTTGATATACATCTAAAATTCATTTAAATTTATGTTTATATTTTTTTACATAAATAATTTTTTAACACATAAAAAATAATAAGATAACATATACAAAAATTTTAGTACATATCTAAAATTTATTAAATTTGTACTTATAGTTTTTTAACATAACTAATTTTTTAACACAAATAATAAGAAAAAATTGATTCTCTTTTGTTGCTTTGGTTTTGGAAACAGCTCAATATATATAGCATTTTTTCTGCATTAAAGTCCAGGAACAAGATTGTTAAACAAATTTTTTGAGTCACGCATACAAAACTAAAGTATTGTTTTTATTTTTAACGTTTTGGCTAAATCTTAAAATTGTTTTTAATTATTCTATTTAAGTCTCTAACGTTTTAAAATTGGTTCAATATTATCCTGCTGTTAGGAATCAATTAACAGAAATTGAAACGATTTTGAAATGTTAATAACTTAAATAGAACGAAAACATTGAAGACAAAAACAATACATAGAAATAAATTTTAATTTTATCCTTCAATAATATCAATTTTTTATTGACACTGTACACAATATTTAATTATTTTTAATTACATCTAAATAAATTACACTTAATCACATTACTTTCATTCTAAATACATTTTTTTATATTTTTAAATTAACTTATAACTTTAAGTGTAAAATTATAAAAAAATAAATTTATTTAGAATAAAAGTAATGTGATTAAGTGTAATTTACTTAGATGTGATTAAAAAATAATTGAATACTATGTACAGTAAAAAATTGATATTATTGGAGAATAAAACTAAAATTTATTTCTATATATCATTTTTGTCCCTAACGTTTCAAAATCATCTCAATTTTGTCCCGCCGTTAATTCTGTTAACGGATCCTTAATAGCAGGACAATATTGAATTAATTTTAAAACATTAAAAACTTAAATAAAACGATTGAAATGTTGAGGACAAAAACAATACTTTACTCAAACTAATAAAATAGAAATCGAAATCTCTGTATATTCAAAAGAAAAGAAAATGTTGATTGTCATAAAACAAATATGGTCGTTAGGCTAATGTTCAACAATTCTATTGTATATATTAATAAATACATCTAAATTATAAAATTATATACTAAATAATTTTTTAACACATCAAAAGTTCTCCAAAAATAATTATGTTTGTTACTCTTGTTAATTAGAATAAAAAAATTATATATACCAGTCTTCTTAAAATCGAAAACATTAATTTTGGTAGTATTATTTTAATTTTAGTTTGGTTAGAATTTAATTTTAATTTGTTATTTTTGTTTTGTTTGATTTAAATTTAAATTTAAATATTCTAATTTTAAGGAGATATAATTTTAAATTTTAAACATATAAAAAAATTTGAGACATAATATCTAAAAATATTTATTACAATGAATAATGTCCGACTAAAAAATAAATTATGACAAAAACCTAGTTGTACCGAACTAATTAAAAACTTCTTCCTTTATTTATACTAGCGGCTCAATAGGCACGAGTTCAGCTGTTTTTCTATTGTTTTGAAGAATTTATTTTTTTTGTTAATATATTATTTACGTTTCAAATTTATTAGATAAATATTTTTTTATTTTAATATTGACGTGATCTTATTTATATCATATTTTGTTGAAATTAAAATTACTATAAAACACTTTAAAATGTTAAATTATAAAACCACACAATAAAGAGGTAATATAAAATCATCATAGTTTAAAGTTCTAGGTAATATATGAGGTGAAATATTCGATAGAATAAATTTCTATTCTCAACTATTCTAAAATATACAAAAAGTATTTTCAGAATGATAATACTTCTATTGTATTTCTTTTTTTTTTGGTGACTTTCTATTGTATTTTTTTAAAAGTTTTGAATGTCGTCTATTAATTTATTATGACAAAATAACGATATGATGAAGTTTTTGTCCGCTAAAATTGCGAAAATATTTTTAAAAATTAGTTTATTCATTGTACTTTATTTTGTTTTTTTTTGGGCGTTTATGTTATATTCCATACATTATTAAATTTTAATTTGATAATTTTTTTATCATCAAGAACTTATTATTTAGTTACTGTAATTTAATTAAGATTTATTTTTCATCACTAAATGATGTTATGTGTATTACGGTTATTGCCATTAAATAATATTAAATAATATTTGTAGTAGCATTTTTTTAGTTTGTACTTAAATTAGTTATTCAACAAAAATTTATCCATAACTCATAAAAATATATACAATGTTATATATATTTTTAATTTGAGGATTTTTAGTTTAGTTACCTATTGACTTATAATATTTAATATAGTGTTTTGATATTTTTAAAAAATTAGAACACATTTTGTCATGACCAAATTTTACTATCTATTAAATTTTTAATTGGGTAAAGATTCTATAATAAAAAAGATCCATATAATTTATACAATACATTAATAAATACATGAGATAAAATAAGACATATTTTTGTACTATTTTACAATAGTTGTTATTTTGTGTTTAAGGTAGATCTTTTCTAATTTTACTATTTAATTTTAAAAGATATATGTTGTTACCAAAATTTTATTACAAAGTTATTGTTATTATTAATCTTATGAATGTATTGCCTATTTAAAATTTATAATATCTATTAATTATTTGTTTTATTTTTTTTTATTATAGAATTCATAATTTTGTTTAACAGAAGGCATTTTATATAGTAGTGCACAATATCAAACTTCTTAATTTATTCAATACAAAAAATATTTTAAATGAATATTATGCGATGAAGATAAAATATTAAAAATATAAGTAGAGTAAGTGAGTACTAACTTCATATTTGCATGGCTTTTAGTATTGTTTGTAACTGATTCATTATAAGAGATTGATTGAGGCATTATTTAATAGCAGTGGTGTATGTCTCGACCTACACTAATACAAAAAAAATACAAACTTAATATGTTTTAGATTATCTTAAAAGAATTAAAAATTAGTTCTCAGAAACCAAATCAAATTGCGTAAATTAAGTTAATTAATTTTGTTGATCTTCTATATTAAGATTTAATGTATAGGCAAAATGACTTAAAACGACGTTATTACATGTTTTGAATACATAGGGTACTAACCAGTTAGGACATCACCACATCTTTTACTTGAACAACTTCATTATAATGTGATTTCAGACCTATATTTTTAAAGAGCAATACAGATAATAAGCATAATTTGAATTCATAAGATTAAAATTAGTTATCATGATTAAAGTTAACTTTTATGTCGCGTATAAAGGTGATTTTAATTATTTTAAATTTGTTTAATTTTATTTTGAAATAGAGAATATTTTAAAAATAATATTCTTCTATTATATTTTTTTCATTGATTTTTTTCAAAGTTTGAATATTGTCCATTAATTTGTAACATTTTTAAATTTATTTTTTTAATTTACTATGATAAATTAACAATATGACGAGTATTTTGTCCGTTAAGATTGCAGAAATATTTTTTAAAAAATAGTTTATTTGTTATACTCTAATTTATCTTTATTTTTTGTATTTATATTTTAACATTTCACATTAGGAATTTATTACATATTTAATATTATTAAATTAATATATTTTTTAATAATAAATAATGTTACGTGTCTCATGATTATTATTATTATTGGCTGATATAGTAGTATTTTTTTATAATTGATATTTAAGATAGTTATTCAATAAAAATTGATTCAGTAACTCATACAAATATGTAAAGCGTTATCTATGTTTTTAATTTTAGAATTTGAAAATTATATATCCAATCACTGTTTGTAATATTTAATATAGTATTTAAATTTTTTATAAAATTATGACCCATTTTACCGTGATCAAATTTTGGTATTTGTTAAATTTTTAAATGGAAAATAATTTTATAATAAGAAGGATTAATTTTTATTTATGCCATGTATTTAAATACATGAGATGAAATATCAATATTCTTGTATTCTTCTTCTATCATTATGTTTGTATTTAAGTCAGAATTCTCCTGATTTTATTTTAAAATTATAAAAAATATATATTATTATCAAAATTTTAAAATATGAAAATATATAAATTAAAATAGAAACTAAAAAAATTAAATTAAAGTATATTAAAAATCATTATGTTACATTAATTTAACACAATATATAAATATTATTTTGATAATAAAATTATTATGTTTGACAACTTTTTATAATTATCTTATAACGTAGTATTTTTTTGTTTAAAATGACTTCATTTATTTTTTTAATATGAGAATGCAAATGCATATTTTTTTATTTTTAATATTTTATCCCAAACATCTACATTAATTTAAAATATAAATATTTTTTTTGTAATAAATTTATAATAAAAGTTTTAGTTAAAGAGTACTCAATACTTCTTTTAATAATTTAGAGCAATAAATTTATTTTCATTTTATAGTTATTACTTT
This sequence comes from Arachis hypogaea, assembly GCF_003086295.3. Lineage (NCBI taxonomy): Eukaryota > Viridiplantae > Streptophyta > Magnoliopsida > Fabales > Fabaceae > Arachis > Arachis hypogaea. The sequence goes on from NC_092048.1 coordinate 141,224,491, forward strand.
GTAAAATATATTTAATCACTCAAATTAAAAAATACACATGACAAAAAATAAGCGATATGATAATATTTTTTCTCTTTATTCTATTTGTTATTATTAGTTTTATGAATACATTGTTTATTTTAATTTTTTAATTATTTATATACTATATGATAAAGATGAAATATTAAAAAAATTATTATTTTGTCTACTAAATTTATTTTATGAAATAAATTATGTAAGGATATACGAAGTTTAAAAAAATTGGACACCAAATTCTAGTAACTTTTTGTATTTTTTATTAAAGAGTGCTCTGTTATATATGTAATTTTTTTTAAGTTAAATAATAAGCATCAGAAATATATAAATAGTGTATATTAATTTAATTAATTTTGTTATAGAATACCAACCAATTATGTTACTATGACGTCTGTTATTTGGACCAACTCCATTATCACTCGCTTTCAATTCTAGATTTTTTAAAGAGTAAAATACAGATATTAAGCAAAATTGAATTTATAGCCGAAAAAATTAAATTATCATAATACATGTTAAGTTTCATGCTACCTGAAACAAAATGATGATGATGATGGGTGGCTCTTACCATTTGTCTAATTGTAGTTAATTCTGTACTTGAGAATGGATTTGGAATAGAAATTATATTAGTTGATATAATATGATTGCTGATTCGTTGAATTTTCTAATTATATTTGTCAGAACATAAGGTAGCAAGACACAAAGAAGAAAAATGATTGCAAGAGCACGATTGAAAGTGAAACAGATATTTAACTCTCTTGAGTAAAGTACGATTGAAGACGCAGAAATTTTTGTTACTGAAAGTGAATCGGTATTTAAATTGAGTAGTATTAATAGTTTTTTTATTGAAAGTGAATCAACTTTAAATTCTGTCGTGGTTGAAAGTGAATCAGTTTTAAATTTGTCGTGGGTTAAAGCCAATTTTTGAAAAAATAAAATAAAATAAAAATAATTGAGTACGTAATAGCAGTTTTTTTTATTGAAATCTATTTTTAAGTCCTGTCATAGGATAAAGCCAATTTTTAATAAAAAGAAAACAGGAGTAAAATAAGAAGAAAAAATTGGATACACAATTCCATATCCCATTATATATTGGTATAGATAATATTTTTTTTAGTAATTATTCATTAATAAATGTTGCATTAATGATTCTGTTTGTTATATTTCAATGTGTTTATTTCGATTAGACTCAATAAATTACCAAAATTCAAACTTATTATCTTAAACTTCTTCTTTGATCATATGGTTAGAATCGTTTAACAGAAGATCTTCAGACCATAAAATGTTTAAAGTAAAAGAAAAATACAATAAAACATATTAGAAAACCTAAAAAAATAAAATAATTTTTAAAATAGAATATATATAAGAAAAATAATAAATTAAAACTTACTTGACCTATGACAGAAAAATAAAGAGAACGAAATAATCATGAAAGTTGAAATAACGAAAAATATATAACACAATTCTTATCTTAACACATTTAAATGTTATATGTCAATCTAATAATTAATAAAAAATAATATTATCCAATGTAAAATAGATTAAAAATAAGAAAGAGATTAACAAAATCAATTAACAAAGTTCTTATCTTAAGTTGCCAGATTATTTAAAAAATCAATTAACAAAGTTCATATTTTACTATATTTATTATATTTATTGTGTTACATGTCAATCTAATAATTAATAAAAAATAATATTTTTTAATATAAAACATATTAAAAATAAAGAAAAAAATTAACAAAATATACTTAGAGATTTTTCATTCTACCATTGGTAAGTATAAATTTTTTTACATCTTTTATATGCGAATCGTATGACACATGAATAATATTAAATTAATTAATCTTTTTGCAATAATTTAAAAAATTAGTAAATGTCAATTTTAGTACTCTTTATAAATAAATGTCAAATTCAATACTTTACATAATTAATAGTTTAGATAGTTTAGAAAATTATAAACGTAGACTTTAATAATACGTATCAATTAATAAACATAGACTTTGATAATACGTATCAAACAATGCAAAAAAATATTGATAAATTTTAATAAATATAGAATATATTTATAGATAAATTTTAGTACTATAGAATATATTTGAGTAGTAGTGCTCGATCTATAATTATACAAAAAAAAAATACAAACTTTAGATGAAAAAATGGAATAAGATAAAGAGTACTTGTCCTTTGAATTTTTTTTAAAAAATTAAAAATTAGTACTAAAAAATAAAATAAACCGTAAATATAAAATACCAACCACTTGTATTATCATGACGTCTATTATTATTTTTCAAAAGACACCTGTATTTGGTAATGGAATTGGCATAGAAATTGTATCAACTTCCTTGTCAAATCCTCTCACAATGATTTGCAGGTGTCCCTTTCTTAGTAAATGCATGTCACAACCAAAAGATAACAAGATGCAGAAAAAGGATCGACAACAGTGAGGAATATTTATAAGTGGAGCAGTTATTTAATTTCCTCACGATTGCAGTAGTTATTTAATGGGTTAATGACCTTTTTTGTTAATTATAAACAAAAATGTATTATTATTATTTTGTCCATAAATTTGATTTGTAAAATAAATTATTTGAGGGTAAATGGTGTCAATAAAAATTGGACACCAAACTCTGCTATTGGCTTTATATATTGGTATAGATTACCAAATTGAAGGAAATAGATTTTTTAGAATTTTTAATTATTTAATAAAATGTAATATCTCACTTTATATTTTTTAATTAAAACTAAAAAAATATATAAAAAATATTAAATAATAAAATATTACACCTTACTAAACAATTAAAAATTTTTTTGAGAAAATTCACTTCTCAAAGGCTAGTTCTCTCCTCAAGCTTAGTCACCGAAGCTGTTTCAATCAGGCGCTCCCCACTCAGCCAAATTTCATTAGGGCCTCTAGAAGATGTAAATGTAATTCACTCATATGGTAAACGACAAAAATAACAACTCTAAACGGATAATGCTAAGAACAGCGCTGTTCCCACATAGTACAATCTTATACGTGGTAATTTTCCTAACAAAAAATTTAGTATGGACTCCTTATGATTCAGAGTATCTGTGATATTCCTTTATGGCGGCTTGATATTTGACTGAACTAGATCTAGTGCTGCAGTTCACACCTTTATCCAAATAATAATATACCGCCTTCCCCAGTTCCCGAACAGACCGTGCTCATTGCTTTATAAACACCTTTCAGGCCCCAAACATTTCCACAGCAATAATAGCATCAATCCCAAACACAATAATGGCAAGCACCAGTATCATCTCCATGTTCCTTCTTCCCGTAATTCTATTGATATGGGTGTCTCCTGCAGTGCTCTCAGAGAAGTGCAGCCCACACGAGAAAAAAATCCTCCTCCAAGTGAAGCAAGAATTCGGCAACCCATCCATGCTCTCTTCCTGGAACGCTTCCACCGACTGCTGCACCAGCGCCTGGGAAGGCATCGAATGCACCACCGAGAAGCCTTACCGTGTTAGCCAAATAGAGCTACATGGGCTGGACCTCCCCGGCCCAGTTGACCTCCCTCCCTCCCTATTTAACCTCGTTGATCTTGATGAGCTCTTAATTTTTGAAATGCCCAACCTAAAAGGCCAAATTCCTCCCCAGATCTCAAACCTCAAAAAACTTACAGTCCTTTACTTATTCAGCACCAATATCTCAGGCCCAATACCAGAATCTCTAGCCCAAATCAAGACCCTCACGAACATTAACCTCGCCGGCAACAATCTCTCCGGCCCACTCCCTCATCTCCTCCCCTCACTACCCAGCATCAGGGTGATCTTCGCCGACGAAAACCGCATCTCTGGCCCAATCCCTGATTCCTACGGTTCCTTCGCGTCCAGCCTTGTGACGCTGACTCTCTCTCACAACATGCTTTCTGGGAAGATTCCGGCGGCGTTGAAGGGGCTGGATGCGGAGCTTCTGGATCTTTCTTGGAACAAGCTCGAGGGAGATGGTTCGGTGCTGTTTGGGGCGGAGAAAAAGACGGAAGAGATAACCCTTGCGGGAAACATGCTATCGTTCGATATCGGGAAAGTGGAGTTTGGTAGGAACATAACGAGGTTGAACCTGAAGCACAATCGCATTTTCGGGAAGCTCCCCGAGCAACTGACGCAGCTGAAGCAGCTAACCAGGTTTAATGTTAGCTATAATCAATTGTGTGGACCCATTCCCCAAGGCGGAAGATTGCAGGGTTACTTCGCCATTGATGCTTCTTCGTTTGCACATAACAAGTGTTTGTGTGGGTCCCCCCTTCCTCCATGCAAGTGATATTTAACGGTCATCAGTCTTCATGTCATAACTCATGAAAGATTAATTATTCTAGTTACTGCACTAAATAAATGCTTCAACAAATAATTTCGAATGGGTTTGAGTTCCCAACAGTCTTCTCACTGTGCCACCTGGGTGATGTGCATACGCGGAGACAATAATGTTGAATGTTAAGTTTGTGAATTTCAGTGTGTTACAATGAATCTTGTGGCGGTTTATGTTAATAAATGGTTCTAATAAGAAGAAAGAAATCATCAGCAAGTCAAGTTTGTCACGGCTGGATATATATATATATATATATATATATTCGATTTGACTAAAATGATGAGATATTGGGATGAATGTGAGATTTAATTAAGCTCAATTCAAAACTCTTATATATTACTTAATCTGTATATTAAAGTATAAAAAAATCAAATATTTCTATGTAATATATGAAAAATGAGTTTGTATTTTTTATAAAATAATACAAAAAAATCATCAGAATTTATTATCTTTTATTAGTAGTTTAGTTATTAATATTTAAAGTATAAATTAAAATATGTTGTTATATTATTAGATTAAAAAAAATTAAATTGATGGATAAAATTATAAAATTAATGAGTTTAAGAATTTGTTGTTGCCTAATAAATTGCTACACGCATAAAATAAGATTAAAATTCTTGATATTTACTTAAACGGATTAATGAACTTATGAGTTAATTACTAGACTAATACAATTTGATTTTTAATTTATAATTTTAATATCCATATAACATCTTTGATACATATAACATTTCTCGTGATATACTCTGGGAAAATTATTAGGTGTTTCATGTATGAAGTTGGAACTTTGGCGTTCCAAGTACAGTCAAGTAGCCAGTATCCATTTTGTTGTTTAGCTAGATGGTAAGAGACGAAATTAACCTTGGTAGCAAACTTGAAAAGACTTAATGAGACAGCTGAATGAGGTCAAAGCTCCATGGAGTTTGGCTTGGCTACAATTGACGAGAAAAAAAAGAATAGACAAAAAAAAAAAAAACATTTTCGGACAAACAATTATAAAGGCATGATTAAATTATCCACCGCATTAAAATATTTAAAGTCGCTACGAAAAAAAAAGCTTCAAACTTGTCGTTTCTTAATCCTAGTGGTATGACTATATTGTGCTTATCCATTGGAAAGCTTGGAGAATGACTGTGGGTTTAAAATCATGTTGAGCTAGTTCTCATCACTTTTATATATGTATGTATTGATTTTTCTTTGCTTGTCTTGGCCCCGCTAATGTGAAAATCTCATTGTTAGGACCCCATCCACATGTGAATTGGTGGTATCCGTATCACTCTTTTGCAGCGGAGAGTGGGGTTACTTGGAGAGTTGGAGGAGGATAGCAGAAGCGGAATATGGTATGGTTGCCGTGTGCATAATCTCGTTAGATAATCAACAAAGGTCTAATTAGTAATTAATAATAAATCAACAAATATTTTTAAATTATATTTTATATTAATTAATTATTAATTATTTAAATTTAAATTTTAAAAAATATAAAATTATTAATTATAATTATTTAAAATTAGTTAGTTAAAAGTTGTCATATGGTATAGGATTGGAAAATTAATAAATTATTACCTTTGGCAGTCTAAAAATGCGAAACACCGCACTACTTATTTAACCATAGAAATCAATTTGAATTGCTCATATTGGTCAACTGTGCTATAAGCGGTGAGTTATTAATTTTTTGTACTATAGCTAGAGTTTATTTTATCGTTATACTTCTTTTATGTTTCTTTTCTTTAATTTTGTTTTAGTAATTCTTAGTTTAATAATGTCAAAAAAACAAATATAAATTTCAGAGTTTTTTTTTAATCTTTAATAAATTAAGTTAATACTTAATTTTTTATTTCTTAATAATTCTTTTTCATTATCATTGTCATTCTATAACTACCACTACACATACCACCCCTACTACTATTACTTTTTTTTCCCTTTAATATTTGGATCACATTTAGTTTAGTTTTAATAATACTTCTAATGTTTCAAATATATTTCCTTTGACAATGATTTTAATTATACTTCTAAACATTAATGTCCTGGAACAGGACAAACTGAACTATTGTTAACATATTAGCATAATTAAATAGTTAATTTTTTCATTAATGGTCTAAATCTCCAACGATGTAACCAAGAGTCTAAATAAAACATAATTAAATAGTTACTACAAATTTAAAACAAAAAGAATATTAGAACAATTTGAGATTAAATAAAAATATTGAGAGAAAAACAAACTTAACCATTTCTGTAATATAATAATTATATAGATAAAAAAAATATTTTTTGAAATGCACTTCGATATGTAACAAGTTTCGTATTTACACATTCAGTTGATATAGAACGAATTTAATTCTTGCAAATTATTTAAAAGTATGTAAAATTTATTAACTTCTCTTACATAAAAACCTAATAAAAGAATCCAAATTTTTCTTCTTGTGAAAAAAAATCACTGCTAATAATGATTATTATTATTTGAAATTGTATCACATGTACTAAGTTATTTTGTGAGGACTATTATTATAATTTAATTGTTTTTTTATATATTTTTTTAAATTGATGAATGAAGTTAGTATCATACACTAAAATTGTCTTTAAAATTTAAATTATACAAAAAACGTCTTTGATATTGGTTATCATGATTCATGTTAGTCCCTAACATATACTTCGTTAACAGCATACTCACATATTCTGTCAATGACACATGTTACGTCATGAATAGTCATATATAATGATATGATGATAGGTCGTTCAATGACAGATAACATGTAGTTATGGATATTTGTGTTTCATATCGTAATATTATTAGCCCACGTATTAACTTGAGTCACGTATTATAATATTATTCGTTCATGTGTCATTTTTTTATTTATCATTAAAGATGTAACAAATTGATCTCCAACTTTATAATAAATAAATTATTATTCCACGTGTGATATTAAAAACTAAAGTTGATCAAATATAGATATTATATCTTTAATTATAAAATTTTAATTTAAACTTCTTTTTAATAAAATTATATTTTTTAATTTTTAAGAAACTAAAATAGGACTAAAATAGTATATTTGAGGGTTATTGAGTTTATACAAATTTAGGCAAATTTACAGAGTTTACTCGAATTCATTCGAATTTATTCAAATTTAGGTTATATTATTAATTATTAAGTGTACTCATTTTATTAATTAAACTTATAAGCATTGAATTATAATTAATTTTGGTATATTAATATAATAACAATTATTTATTATTGGGTTAAAAATCCAAGTAAAGTTTATTGTGTGTTTGTAAGTCGCATAATGCATAATCAGAAAAACATTCCACAATGCAAAGTTCAAAACATCAGCCCAATGGAATAATGAGCAAGAATCAGAACCAAGATACAAAGATAGAAGGTTCTGCATTTGTTAAGAAATAGGAAAAAAGAAACAAATGGGATATTTGGTAACATTTTGATGAATGAGAGACAACTAGAACACCCACAACATAACAACAACGACAGAAGAGCAAAATGAATTGTAATTGCAATTTCAAAAGACAACAATGCTAGTGGAGCAAAAATAAAAAAACAATACATGTCAAAGAAGACAACAACACAAACAAAAGAAGTAATAAAGCAAAATGAAAAAACAATGCATGCTAAGAAACAGGAGTGAAATTAGATAAAATATTAGAAATGGTCAAAAATATTTATACAATAAATTAAGACTAAAATAAAATTTTAAGAGGGAAATAAACTGAAATTTACATATAATTTACATGTAAAAAATTGAAATTAGGGAGGTCATCGCTCCCCTTTCCTACTATCTGGCTCCGCCCCTCTTAAGAAAGACAACCATAACAGGCAGAATTAGCAAAGAAAATGAATTGAAGAGGCAGTGAACTAATTTTGACGAAGCAAACTTCTCACTATATAGTTGGTTCTTAACAATATATGAAGGCAAAAAAAATAGAATGAAAAATTCAAAGCATTATCTCATACATGAAGAATTATTTTCCTTCAATTTTGTGGTTCATTTTAGATTTCATTATTATGACTATTTGATGTTTATCTTTCTATAATTAAAAAAAAAAAGACAAATTATTGTGAGGTGAAAAATAAAAAAATCACCAGAGAAAAGAGGCAAGAGAAATACCTTGAAAAGGTCAAAAGAAATTTTGTGTGTATTTTGTTATTGTTAAACTAGGAGTAGTTTTCCTTATCAAATTGGAATAGTATTTAGTGGCTATCGAACCAGTTTGGATTTTTCTTTGCCAAATTGAAATAGCATTTGGTGGTCACTAGGCTTAAATTAGACGTTTAGTGGTTGATACTAGATGAATTAGATTATAATTAATTGAAATTGGTGTTCGTAATTAGTTTGATTATAATAAAAATTCTACCATAATTATGATGGAGACTGAATATAAATTTTTATTGCACAAAAAAACAAATAAAAATACATATTTACTTGATTCTCTTCTTTTTTACTTTGTTTTGTTCTCGTTTTAGAGATAAAACAAAAAAAAATATTCTGTATAATCTACTTTTACAAAGACAAAACAAAAAATTCAATTTTTGAAATTAACTTGATTCAACTCTCTTTCTCATAAGAATTAAATAATTAACTAAAAATTTTAACAGTTTGCTGCCTATAAAATAAAATTCTTTTATATATATATATATATATATATATATATATATATATATATATAAAAGAATTTTCTCAATTTTAATCGATTGAGTGTATTATATTATTTTTTTAAGTAATATATCTGAAAATACTGATCAATTCTTTATTATTAACACTTTTTTTAGTACAACAGGTATATTTTAAAATAATTTTATTTAGATATTTTTACTTTTGGCCATAAACCTCTTTTTTCTTTCAATTTTAAATTCACTTTTTTTTGTATTTGACAAAAAAAAAAGTAAAAGTAAAAGTTGATAATTCTAAATCCAATTTTATTTTAATTAACATTAATATATTACCAAAAAATTAAAGTAATACAAACAAAACAAAAATTATATATATAGTGTTTTAAAAAAAATTATAATACATAAAAAAATTATGAATATATCAAATCAAAATTTATAAAAAATATTACTAATTTGGTCTCGAAAAATAAAATACTAACAAAATTCTATATAAAAAGGATATTCTTAACTGTTAATTTTAAATATAAACTTTAATTAAGATAGATCCCTTATTCACAATAAACGAAATTATATGCTAAAAATAAAATAAAATAAACATGTATTAGATACATAATATTAGAAATAGTTTTAAATTTATGAAAATAATTTAATACTTAATAAAAGTTTTAAGAGAGGACTAAAACTTTTAAAGTGAAAAGAGCGGCTCAATAATCTATTTATCTACTTAATATACTAAAATTAATTTTTTTTCAATTAACAAAAATAAGGTGTCATTTTTTTATAAATCCATTTTTCCTTCAAAATGAATGTATTTAATAAATAATGCATACTTTTACTAATTTTAAAAAATATTTTTATTATAATTACATAAAATTAATATTTAATGCATTATTAAACTACTTATCAATTATCAATCGGAACTTTTTTTAATCATTTTAATGAATAATGCACAATTATACTAATTTAAGAAAATATTTTTATTATAATTATATAAAATTAATATTTAATGCATTATCAAACTAATTATCAATCAAAAATATTTTTAATAATTTTAATTATATTCATTTTAATTATATTGTTACCATTCTAATTCTTATTCATTATCCAATGATTTTATTAGTGGCAAGTTGTTACCTTAATCGTAATCCATTTATATTGATAATAATAATAACAATAATACTTTTATTATTAGGATAAATATCAAATTCTATTTTTAATATAAAAATACAAAATTTTGTTCCTTTCATTTTTATTTTACCATTATAAATGACCCATGTATGCTAGAAGAAAATATCATTTGTTTACCAATTACTCTTTCATTGGACAATTTTTAAAATAATTCTTTTTCTTCCAAGGAGGCGTCGTTGCAAGAAGGTAACTATCGTGGACATAAACCACCACACTCTCCAACTCCCATGCTCATCATTCGGAGCTATATATAATATGTTATCTATGAAGCATTTATAGACCATGGTATTATCATGTATGTATAAATAAAAAAAGTTTCATATTTAAATTTCAGTCATTTACATGTTTGTGTGATATATTGTAGTGTGAAGTTACTTTAAATTTGTGTTGTACAATGATATTATGGTCTAGTTTAAGCTTTTACTTTAGAACTGTATTATGATTTTATCTTATCATTTTTTCTTAGATATCAAGTTGATATTACGTCTTTATTATTACGATTCTCTTAGCCCTCTATAAATACCCTTCTATATTGTATAATACACCATCCTTTCTCCAGTTTAGTCTTTTGTTTCTAACATGGTATCAGAGTCATGGTATCCTCCTTGAAGATGATAGGTTATTTTCCTTGCGGTGAAATCACTGTAGTTTTTGCATTTTTTCTATGTCATTCTTCTTTCCCTTTTATCACTCCTTTGATACTTTTTCACCTCATCGACTAACTTATTTTCTATGTCTTGTGTTTTTTCGAGTCAAATGATCAAACACCATTGTCATCTGCTGCTTACCTATTCTCATGAAAAAATTATATAGTTTTCGCTCTCTTTCAACAGTTCCGTCTGCGTTCTCTCATGGCAATTCCATTTGCATTTCTCTCGTGACAGTTCCGTCTGCATTCTCTCGTGACAGTTCTGTGTTTCGTTTATATTTTCTTATGACAGTTTCGTCTGCGTTTCTTTTCGGCAGTTCCATTTGTACTTCCTTCAGAGAGCGGCAGTTCCATCTACGCTTCCTTCAGACAAGCTGCAGTTCCATCTACGCTTCCTTCCGGCAGTTTCGTCTACACCCGTTTTATCAATTTATGCAGTTTTTTCTCTCTTTGTTTTGTTGTTTTAAATATGTTTCAGTTTGAGGGGATGTTAGAATATAATTAGGATAAATTAGAGTTGTTTAGTATATCTGAATATTTATTATAGAATATTACGTCTTTATTATTACGATTCTCTTAGTCCCTATAAATATCCTTCTATATTATATCATTTCAGACAACATGAATAGACAATCTGAATACACTCTGAATAATACACCATCCTTTCTCCAGTTTAGTCTCTTATTTCTAAGAATATCGATTAGTTTAATTCATTAATTTATAACATGCATAATAAAATAGATCATTTGTTACTTATAACATTAATTCTTCTAAAATCTAAATCTGAATAATTATATTTTTACTTTTTGTTATGAACAAAACATTATTAATAATGAATAAATAACCATTCATACTTTTAATCAAAGTGTTTGAATGATTTTTATATTTATTAATATTAATTATTGATTATTTTTTCGTAAATAAATTGTATTATCATTCTATGTTAGTTCATAATTGATGAGTTAAACTCCAAAATGGTCCCTTAGATCGGTACCATACACTAACATCGTCCCTGAGATTCCAACTGCACTAATTACGTCCATGAGATTGAGAAAAATGCACCATATTAGTCCTGACCCATTTTTCATTAACGATATGATGACATGGCTTGATGACGTGTACTATAAGTGACACGTGTCATTTCATGATTTGACCACGTGTAATGATATGATGATGTGGTAACCAGTGACATGTGGCATACTGGTGTGGCTGGTTGTGTCACGTGTCACAATGTTATTTGGCCACGTGTCCGTTTGTAAAAACAGAGAGGAGCCGGTACAGCAGCGACAAAATACTCCAGGAAGGAAGGCTAAAGAACTTCTCTTCGGAAAGAACAAGGATTGTAGACAAAGAATTTTTAGAAGATAAAAGAAAATAGAGAAAAAGGAGGGACAAGTATTTATAACACGCAATGGGCATAAGGGTAAATTGATGCGATCATTAAGAAACGCGCCGTTACCAATGTAGCTGCCCCCATGTGTAAATGCGAAACCCCAACGGACACGATATTTGATTAGACGGTTGAGAAATTTGAATCACGTCAGTTTTAGAAGACCACGTCGGCCACAAGTCCGAGTTCAAATACTCGAATCCAACTCAAAAGCAAAAGAGATCGGACTCGAGTAGGGGCACTGTTCATACCCTGACCCAATACTATGGCTCAGGTCCAAACACACCAAAAGGCCCAATTCAAAGATTGGCACTACCCACCGACCTCAGAAGAGGTCGAATTCAACACAGACTCCACCTTAAAGAAATCGGGCTCGAAGGATAACTGGCAGATAACACTTATTCAAATAAGTAACTGCCCCTAAAATCTCTCAGCCCACTTCCAAGAGCCATATCTCAACTACCCCCAAGATAAAGGGATGGTTATCCACCTTAAAAGGTGAAACTACTCCAACGGTGATTATTGGATCACCACTATAAATACACTGATACCTCTCAGGTGTCTCTAAGTTCTAATGCTCTTTAAACCTGTTTACCCCATTTGCTGACTTAGGTATCGGAGTGTCTTTGCATGTACCACCTCCCATTTTTTCACCTCACATATCGGACGGCGGCTCCCAGACACAAACCAAGTCGGAGACCACCTCCTCACATACACAAGTCGGACGGCGGCTCCCAAACACAAACCAAGTCGGAGACCACCTCCTCTTTGACGTTTGGACCAACCTTTCAAACCCAATTCATCAATCTCAAGTTACCCTCGTAACACGTCTAATCAATTAAATTACTAAGAAATACGATTTTTCTGACGTTTACAGATGTAACGGATCAAAGTTAAAAAAAAATTCGTTGATTTGTATTGCCAAAATATATATAAAGGTCACGATTAATGAAAGATTTATTTTATTATTATTTTTGTTTTTAATTATTAATAAATTTGATAAATAAATAATAAAATAATAATTTATTAAATAAAAAATAAATTTAATAATTAAATAATATATAAAAAATTAAATTATAATTAAAATTAAATAAAAACTATTGAATAATTATTAAAAAATTTAAAAAATATATTTTGTTACCGATTCTCCAAACGTTTTGGGACCGTGACGGAAGTTATTATCATCCATGTCAAGTGGTTTGTGCTTATCCATTTGGAAAGCTTCGAGAATGGTTCTGTCGGTTCAAAATAATCACGATTCACGCATGCTCATGAGCTGCTACTCACTTCTATCGTGATTTTACTTTTGCTTGGCCCCGCTGTTGGTTTAATTTTCTACAGTGAATTCTCATATATTTAATTCATTAATTTATTATTATTATTATTAGTAGTAGTAGTAGTAAAAAAAATATTTTCAAAATAAAAAATGAGTAAAATGAAAAATGAAATTTCATTACTGTTAAATTTGTAATAATCATCGTGCATGAGTCTCATCATCTTTATCAATCTATCTCTTTACTTTTTTTAGAAAAATTTGATCTAGTATAATGAAATATTAAGACATATTAGGTCTTAGATCTCAGTATATGAGATTTAATGTTAGGGCATTACTGTTTCCAGAATTTCTTACATACCTCAGTATTTATATTTAGTCTTAAGAAGACTCGAAAAAAATAATATTTAAAATTTGTAAGTTGATAAATATCTAATTTGAGTCTCTCTTTTGTTTTGAATAAATTTAAAAAAAAATTTTAAATTTATAAGTTAGTAAAAAAGTGAATGTTATGGTGCTTAAAGATGTTGCCTATTTACTAAAAAAAATTAAAAAATAATATTTAATTTAAAAGATATAATAATAAATAATTTTTAAAAAATTAAAACTTACTACAAAAAGTAAGTTAGATAAAATTTAGATACCAATTCATAGGCACCATAAAATTGACCTAGTAAAAAACCAATGTATGTAACTATTTAATACGGAGAATGTTTAAAAAAATAATATCTAATATTTTTTCCACGTTATTGAGATATTATTAGTTTTGTATCAATCATCCACCAAAGATATAATTGTTACACTTTGAACGGATCATCGCATAATATTATTGTTGCCATCTGAATAGCCATCTCACTATTATTAAACAAAACTTATTGGCCCAATATTTGTATCGGCTCCCCAAGACGCCAAAGGCTTGGCTCTAACAATGACTTCGCAAAATGACAAAAACACGTGGATGTGCCAACAATTCATCTGCACCCTTAGATAGTCTCGCATGGCGGCCTGATATAATAGTGTAGTACAGCAGGCAATACTTTTATGATTCGGAATAATATACCACCAAGTTAACCCAAAAGTGTATTCTCATTGTCATATAAACCCTCTTTGAGGTCGTCAATATGATCAAGCACAAACAAATTAGAACAATGGCAACCACCAATATCTCTATGTTCCTTCTTCCCATAGTCCTGCTTCTCATATGGGTGTCTCCTGCAGCACTCTCCTGCAGCCCACATGAGAAGAAAGCCCTCCTCCAAATAAAGCAAGAACTGGGCAACCCAAGCAAGCTCTCATCCTGGAACGCATCCACCGACTGCTGCTCCTGGAACGGGATACAAGTAGAATGCTCCAACACCAAACCTTACCATGTCAGTCAACTAGAGCTCTATGGGCTGGACCTCCCCGGCCCAGTTAACATCCCTCCCTCCATATTCAACCTTCTTGATCTTGAACAACTCTCCCTATTTGAAATGCCCAACCTAACAGGCCCAATACCTTCCCAGATCACAAACCTAAAAAAGCTTCAGATCCTCTACATATTCAGCACCAGTGTCTCAGGCCCGATACCCGACTCCCTGGCCCAAATCAAGACTCTCTGGTCCATTAACCTCTACGGCAACAACCTCTCCGGCACACTCCCTCCCTCTCTCCCCTCACTACCAACCATCCACGTGATCTTTCTCGATAATAACAGGATCTCCGGCCCAATCCCAGACTCGTATGGTTCTTTCGCGTCAAAGAACCTGGTGACGCTGGCTATGTCTCACAACTTGCTATCGGGAAAGATTCCGGCGTCGCTGAAGGGGCTGGACGTGTATTTTCTGGATCTGTCATGGAACAGGCTTGAAGGCGATGGGTCGGTGCTGTTCGGAGCGGAGAAATCAACCGAAGACATAAGGCTTGCTGGAAATTTGTTTTCGTTTGATATCGGGAAAGTGGAGTTTGGTAGGAACATATCGAGGCTGAATCTGAAGCACAATCGCATTTACGGGAAGCTCCCTGAGGGACTGACGAAGCTGCAGCATTTAACGAGATTGAATGTGAGCTATAATCAACTGTGTGGACCCATTCCGCAAGGGGGCAGGCTGCAAGGCTACTTCCCCATTGATGCGTCTTCCTTCGCAAGTAACAAGTGCTTGTGTGGGCCACCCCTCCCTCCATGCAAGTGATCTCGTGTTGAATAATTACTTGTCCACGCGCGCTTGGTATTCACTTCTTCTGTGTCAGTAGTGCCATTGTTGTTACTTGTTAATCATCAAACGGAGAAAAAGCAATTTACCCAAATAAATAAAATAGGTGAAAGTTTTACTCAAATACATAAAACAGATATTTTTTATCTGATTGTGTATTTTCACACTTTTACGTAAACCGTGGCAAGCTACTACGGTTTCCAATTTTAATATAAACCGTGACAGTTAGCAACGGATTATGTGTTGTGTGATTTGTGTGTAAACCGTGGCAAGCTCCAACGGTTTACGAAGGGAGAATGCGAGGCATAAACCGTGGCAGGCTCACGGTGTGCAGTCTAAGTGATATGTTAATTGCTATGTATTTGATAGTTTAAGTGGTTTGAGATTCTATGATATACATTATTTCCGTCACAGTTATCATGCGCAGTATAAATGATACCACATTGATGCAATCAAACATCTAAAATAAACGGATTTTATTCATATGAAATTAATGCAGAAAATCAATATGGTGACATTCATAGACTTAACCAACCATACATAACTCAACTGAACAGTTCATGAAACAAGTAAAACAACAAGGTAATGACATCTACGCATCCCCCCGGTAGTATGTTTTCGCTGGTCACAGTTCCTCCGCGTATGCCCAGCCTGACGGCATAGCCCACAGCGCTTCGGCTGGTTCTCCAGAGACTGATCCATACTACCATGGATCCTGGTTGCCTTTGGATGACCTTCCTTTGCACGCCTCATGTTAGGATCAGGAATGATGGTTGGCCCAGCATATGGAGGCCATAGGCCTTCCGGGATAGGCGGAATAAAACCCTACTTGTAAACATTGAAAACTTCACTCATACGATACACCTCGTGAACATAAGACGCCCAATTAAGGCGGGAGTAGGCGCAACATGCAATGGCGTGGCAACAAGGATAATGCAGCGCCTGAAAGTGGCCACAGTCGCATCTGTGATCTTTAAGGGAAACTCTATAGCTACCCATCGAGAAGCGCCCGGTTGGTGTTGTCTCGGCCACGGTGTACTCCGATTGATACCTGTCGTATAACGTGACAGTGAAGCACCTTGAGTCTCTTAGATTCTGATCAATTGCCTTGGCCAATGCCAAGCAAAATTCATTACCAGATCCGAGTTGTGCCTCTGCTGTTTCTCCCCGTACCACAAAAAGCTGAGCAAGCCTCCCGTAAGTTGACTGAACCAACGATGTGACCGGGAGGTTTCGAGTTCCCTTTAGCACCGAGTTCACACATTCACTGATGTTGGTTGTCATGTGCCCGAACCGTCTACCACTATCCTTATGTTGGGTCCATTTGTCGTACTCCATCCGATTGGTCCATTCACACATTGTTGGATTCTCAGTCCGCATGATGTCAAACCAGTAATAAAACTCTGCTTCAGTCTTTGCGTAGGTAGCATTCACTAACATCCTCCTTGAATCTTTACCTTTGAAAGTTAGGGCAAAATTCGCTGCCACATGCCGAATACAGTACGCTCGGAAAGCACGTGGAGGCAGCCACCCAGTCTCAGGTGCCTCAAGCGCTGCCTTGATCCCGTTATGCCTGTCAGAGATTACAAGGATACCCTCATGAGGAGTCACATGCTCTCGTAGGTTGGACAAGAAGAATGACCACGACTCTGCATTTTCTCCTTCCACAAGGGCGAATGCAATAGGGAGGATGTTGGAGTTCCCATCCTGCGCTAACACCAACAGCAGTGTCCCTCCATACTTGCTATACAAGTGGGTACCGTCAATACTGACGAGGGGCTTGCAATGACGGAATGTCTCGATATAGGGTGAGAATGTCCAGAATAATCGGTGAAAGTACACCGTCGACTCATCAACCTCACCACGAAGCCGAACAGGAGAGGTCTTCAACACGGTTATTGTTCCGGCCATTGTTGACTGTACTCCTAGCATCCAACGTGGCAACTCCGCGTACGACTCTTCCCAATCTCCATATATTTG
The DNA here is from genome assembly GCF_003086295.3 of Arachis hypogaea. NCBI lineage: Eukaryota > Viridiplantae > Streptophyta > Magnoliopsida > Fabales > Fabaceae > Arachis > Arachis hypogaea. The sequence continues at coordinate 141,242,123 of NC_092048.1, forward strand.
TGCCACTGCCTTCTGCTTCGCCATCCAAACCTTCCTGTAACTAGGCCTAAAACCATAATCAGCTTCTGTAGCTTGTTGCAGTACCTTTACCGTAACTGCAGCATCTGCCCTAACCAACGGAAGAATCCTCGCACAGATGACGTGGTAATCCAGCTGACGGTGATCACTGGAAATAGAGGTTGCCAAGCATGTGTGTGACCCATTGTACCTCATAACCTCCCAAGTGCCCTTTCGTGCACGCAGCGCAACGCGAATCAACCAAGTACAACCCTTGCCGAATTGCTTGCATTTTCCATGATACTTTAGATGATCTGATTCGATGACTCTGTACTTAACACCTCGCCGGATGCTATAGTCATTCACACTCAACACAGCCTCATCTTTATTCTGGAAAGATTGCCCAATCTGAAATTCTGTAGAAGAGCCCCCGACCTTGTTACCACCGTCCTCCTGTTGACCCAGAACCTCCAAGTTTAGTGTGGAGAAGTGTGGAGGGTACTGTTGAGAAGCAAAACTTGAAGGCCCATGCTACGCATGTGGATTGGCACCTGTGTCGTCGTCGCTGTCCCCGATGATATCGACAGGCTCCTGGTCAGAGTCATCGTCACACATTGCATTCTCTACTTTATCAGGTTCACCAAAGCATTCCATATAAGGTAACTGGCAACCACTGGTGCCCACGACATCAGGCGACTCAAAGATTCTTGCATTCTCTAACTGTACAGAACCAACAACAACCGTTCGCTCTAAATCAGCCGCGAACGTAAGGGAACCCACCGGCGGAAGATACGGTCTGACCGCAGGCATCGAATTAGACGCACCTCCCGCGGCAGTCGAGCTATGAAATGGAGCTGATGTCCCAGAATTATCGACACCAACCTCCAACTTCGCAAACAACTCGTGAATTCGGATCTCTGAAAAACTCCTAACACAATGGAGCAGAACCCTAATATCTTCATCAGCCGCGAGCACAAAGGTATCATACTGAACACCGGTCGAGACAACTGCGATGGGAATCTTGTAGAATAGCTTCTTCACCCACTTTGTACCAAAGACGCCAAGTTTCTGCAAGATGCTGTTCTTTAGATCTGACAAAGTGCTTGACGAACTGATGAACACACTCAGTGGTTCTTTGTCAGTGAACTTCACACCATAGCTTTTGCTTTTTTTAATTTTCCCAGAGCAATACACTAAGGCAAGAACACTCTCCTCCTCACTTGCCATTGTGAGAATGATCTCTTATGCAAGTAGAATTTCTCTAATCACATATATATAGAATTTCGGTGTTCCTAAACCGTTGTAACCTACAACGGTTTATGATCAAAATTTCTCCTTCATAAACCGTGGGAGCCTGCCACGGTTTATGCCTCGCATTCTCCCTTCGTAAACCGTTGGAGCTTGTCACGATTTACACACAAACCACACAACACATAATCCGTTGCTAGCTGCCACGGTTTATGTTAAAATTGGAAACCGTGATAACTTGCCACGGTTTACATAGAAGTGTGAAAATGCACAATCAGGTAAGGAATATCTGTTTTGTGTATTTGAGTAAAACTTTCACCTATTTTATTTATTTGGGTAAATTGCCCTGGAGAAAATTTGTAGGTGGACAAAAAATATATAACATAATAATAATTTTTATAATAAAAATATTATGTATTTATAAAATTAATTATTAAATTATTTTTAATTATATATTTGTGTATAAATATATATTTTATTTAATTTAATTTTTAAAATATTTTTTATATTTTAATATATATTTTATATTAATAATTATTTTTTATATATATATAATATGATTTTTATTATTATAAAATATAATTAATTTTTAAAATATTTAATTTATAAATTTAAATATTAAAATACTAATTTAAATAATAACATAAAATATAAAATTTTAACTTTTAGATTTTATATTTTAAAAGAATTGAGTAATTCTTTTTTTATTAATACAAATGAAATATTTTTCTTTATATATATAAATATTAATAAATAATTATTTAAAAATATACTTCTTATATATTTAGAAGCCAACTTTTATCATTTTCATAAATAATTTTTTTTTTCAATTAATACAATTGTTACATTATAGAAAAGAAATTAAAACTAATTTTAAAAAAAGATAAACAATATTATTTTGTATCATTTTTTTTAAAAATATTAATTTTATTTAAATTAAAAATTAATCATTTTAATAAATATATAATATAAAATTTTTAAATTAATTATTAAATACCAAAAAATTAAATAAAAATTATTATAAAATCAAATTTAATAATTTAATGAGTGTAAATAAATATTATTATTATATATTATTAAAAAAATTTAAATTGTAGAGACCGTTGCCCACAACAGTAGTAATAAATCCGTCCTGGTCATTGCTTATCAGAGAATTTCACAAGATGTTTTTAGAGCAAAAAATAATGTCTACTGTCTAGTCTAAAAGGTTTAGTTGTGTCTCCTGTTTTTAACCATGTGCCATGTTTGATGGGGATATATATATGGCACGTGTAGCTACAAAGATGGCAAAGATAAAAGTCTTGTCCAAATTAATTCTCATAATTTTGGAACGCCCCTTAACAGGTATTTGTTAATAAAGATAATAACATTAACTATTAATGGACTAATTGTGGACTAATTGAAGATAAGAAACATTATTAAGCATAAAGATTAGAGTGACATTTCTGTTAAATTATCTATCTATCTATCTATCTATCTATTACATAACGGGGTCATCACAGCTAAAAATGGTTGGGCGAAGTGGGTGGGGGGAAAGTGTATGTGTATCTCAATTTGCATGTGGCCCTAGCAATGACATTTTTACATTGCAAAAGCGGGGCCAAGACAAACAAAAGAAAACTCGCTATAAAAGTGATGAGAAAGAAACAGCTCAGCATGATTTATGATAAACTCAAAGAATCGCTCCCTAACTTTTCCATGGATAAGCACAATACTCAAATCACCCACAGAATCGTTCCGAAACTTTCCATGGATAAGCGTAATACTCAAACCACTAGGATTATGAAACGACGACGACTTTGAAGTTTTCTTTCGAATCAACTTTGAAAGAAAAATATCAGACGTCTTGTACAACTTATACTTAATATTTATTTTAGGAAGAAATATGTGTATATTTAATTTTTTTTTATTCTTGTGTCATGAATAAGCAGTCTAATTAATTTTTTTGTCTTGTCAGGATAAAAGATTAAGAAGCTTTATACTTAGTGTTAAGTAAATAATTAGTGATTATCTTAAATAACACGAATAATTATCAATCAAATAATAATATACTACATCTTAATTTAATATTACTAATTAAATTTAAAATTAATTTATTCTTTTAATAACTCTATTAATTCACATTATTTATATATTATTATTTAAAAATATTGTTATTTACCTGTATTTTTCCTATTCTAAACCATTCAAGTATATATAAAAGGTGCATTCTCTGATGATTTGTGTAGATGTAATTAGCGAGGGCCAAAAGTTGACTCGCGAATAGTGCAATGACATCTGGCATAACCGATTATGCATCGAAGTCAGCCTAATGCTAAGAAAGATTACGTTAAAAGTAAGTAACTTTTTAACTTTAACTTTGGTGACAAAAATAAAATGTCACCGAAATATAATCTTTTGAACATAGAAGTTTAACTGGATTGACATTTCAAAACTAGATAGAATGGCCATAGAAAAAAATATATGAACACAATTTTTCAAATTTAGGTGGAAGATCTTTCCCGTTACTTTGCTGACAACAGCAATCCTCCAACGAGGATGAGGATCACACTGATACTTTTGTTAACGTACAATTTCAATGCCAATGCCTATCGCCTGTCCTCTTTTCGATGAAGTGCTTGTTCTTTTCTTGATGAAGTCTAATAAAATACTAGCTGTTGGAAGTGGAAATGCTCAATCTTTTCATACATGAGCACCAGTCACACTAAGAATCTAGTTTTTCATTCACTCTTTTTTCACCCTAAGACAGTCTACGCACTTTTCAAAGTCCGTAAGCATTGGTAACCATTGAAAATAGATTAGGTTGTTCGATTTGTCCATTTAATTTCCAATCAATAATAAAATATAACATCTCACATTCTGTTAGAGTGTCTCTAGATCATTCGTCTTAGGTATATGGTGGATACAATTTCAAAACTATGTAAATTTTAATGAGAAAGATTATTTCTTCTGCGTCTCCTGCTGCACAATTATTGGAGACTTGGTACCGAGCAGTCGTTTCACTAACTCTCATATTTCCGTGTCGTACTATCTGTAAAAATCACGAAAGCACCTCCTACTGGCTTTCTGTGCGTGCGTATCCTTAGATGGTACGCAACGTCTTGCAGGATGATAGTGGCCTCACTCCATGGTAGGTGAAACGTGTGGGTTTTCGGATGCTAGTGCTCCACGAATGTCGTAATCAAAGAATTGTCAAAAACGAAGTCCCTGACAGCCATGCCACCGAAGCTAGCCTCCCTCAAATACGGGACGATGGCGTCCGGTGGTGGAAGGGTGTGACTCACTCGTCGAGGTAGAAGTAAGCGAAGATTCTGACAAAAAATAAATAATCACAATTAAAAAAAAAATTGTATGCATACATCGACATAACAAATTGAGTTAACTATTATATACATTTATTTAACAGAAATTTACACCTATGTACTAATTGAATTTATATCAATAAAATTTTTTATGTTAATATTTACTTAATTAATTAATAAATATTTGCTCAATACGTTATTTAAAATAAAAGCATTCACTAAAATAATTAATAATCTAATTATTAAATTTTTAATTAATAATTTAATTTAGATAAATACAAAATTACATAATTATTCACTTAACTTAAAAAATATCTTTTACTTGGATAATTAATAACTAAATTAAAAAATTAAAAAATATCTAACCAATAAACTAAAATTAACGATTAGAAAACATCTACCCAAATATTTAGTATTTAAATTAATAATTATGTAACTAAAAATTTAATTATAAAAAATGAGAATCAAATTCTTAAAATTATATTTTATTATTGACGATATAAATTATATTTTAATTCTCGATAACTATCCTAATCATATATAATAATAATAATAATAATAATAATAATAATAATAATAATAATAATAATAAGGGCAATTTACTTATGTAAATTGTTCCATTCTCAATATTACGTAAATACATTGTTTCAAAAACTTATACATAAATATATTAATTCATATATCTATATAAACCGTTACTGACAGTAGTGGTTTACAAGAAAATAGAAACCGCTAGTACCAATCGCGGTTTACATGTATGCTGGGTTGGTCATAAACCGCTACTGCCAGCAGCTATTTATGTAGGTTGGTGTGCGTGCGTAAACCGCTGGTGCCTATAGCGGTTTATGTTTAGTATGTGTCAATGGGCTCCCTATATAAACCATGGAAGGGTCAAATGTAAAGAGGTAGAGTTTTATTCACAAATGGATGGGGAGGATAGTATTAAAAAAATACAATACTCAAAGTATTAAATTATATAAATCAAGACTATTTTTTTTTATTCTCATCTCTTTTAAAATTTATAAATAATAAAATAATTTATTTTTAGCCAAAAGTTCACTAAATCATATATTTTTCTCTTTAAAAATCACTTCATTCTCTTTTATTTATATCAACCATACAAGAGAGACTAGGAGAGTTTGAAATATGGGTTGTGTTTTTTGCTGCTAATTTGCATTTGAGATTCTAGCTAAATGAATTTTTTTTATTTGTGCAACTTTGTTGTTTTATGCCAAAAAATAAAAACTAATTGTATTTTATAGTTGATTGATTAGATAAATAATAGTGATAGCATCATAATTTTGATGAATAAAATAAAAAATATAAATATGCATGTAATAATTTTTTATTTGTATTTATTATTAAAATGAGACTAAATAGCAAATCAAAGAAGGAGTATTCACAGAGTACTAAAATATATAAACTAAGACTAATTTTTTTTTATCTTCATCCCTTCTAAAATTCATGAATGATAAAATAAATTTTTTAGTAAAAAATAGTGAATTTTTTTATTTGATTTGCTATTTTTAGTGAAAAAAATCACTATTTTTTACTAAAAATAAATTACAAAATTCACTATTTTTTAGAAATAATATACAAAATTTTATTAAAAATGACGATTTTAATACGAAAAAAACGTTAAGAATGATTTTAAATCCAAAATTACGATGGAAACGGTTTTGATTCTGAACCTCAAAATTAAGGGAAAAAAAAAATATCCCTTATATTTACTTAGTTATGAAACCCCACATGCAACACACAAGAATATCTACATACACTTTATAAACATCCAAGTTCTCATCACAGCTAATAAGTGTCATCCTGACATGTTTGACCATTTCATTGAACAAGAAGATGCATGGAGGCCAATCCATAGAATAGTAAAGAGCTAGCAATGGTGGCAATGCAAGTAGTCATAGCCGTGAACCCCACAAGTCTCTTTCGGCTTCGATGAACAGCTAGATATTGACAAAATCATTATAATTTTCATTACAGTAAGTCCGTAACATTATGCATAAATGCAACTGGATGCTGCTGTAACATTGCCTTCATTACCTTCACAGCCAACAATAATCAGCATATATAATGTTGAATTACTCCTCAACCATATTCCGCTTGTGCTTCCTCCTGCAAGTATTATTAGTAGTAACACCACTAGTATCAGCTGAGAGATGCCACCCTGAAGACAAGAAGGCACTTCTCCAAATCAAGAATGACCTCAACAACCCAACCGCCCTCTCTGTATGGAACCCAGCCACCGACTGCTGCCACTACAACCAATGGAAAGGCGTCACCTGCAGCGCCCAAAACCACCGCGTCTTCGCCCTCAATCTCTCCCACATTCACATCCACCACGGCCCCCTTCCCATCCCTTCCTCCATCGCTGCCCTACCTTATCTTAGTGTTATCCAAATCATGTCCGTCTCCAACCTCATAGGCCCCATCCCCACCTCCATCACCACCCTCGACCTCAACCACCTCCAAATCTCCAACATCTCTCTTTCCGGCACCATTCCCGCCTTCCTCTCCAACCTCAACAACCTCATCACCTTGGAACTCTCCAACTGCAACCTCTCTGGACCCATCCCACCCTCCCTAATCTCTCGTATGCCCAACCTCGACGGCCTCACCCTCTCCGGCAACTCCCTCAACGGTTCAATCCCGCACTCTTTCTGGTCCTTCTCCAACCAATTCCTGTATCTCGATCTAGCGAATAACCGTCTCTCGGGGTATATACCAAAGTCGTTAGAGAATCAGAATGTGGCGTTTGTGTTCCTGAACGATAACATGTTTGAGGGTGATGCGTCCTTCTTGTTTAAATCAAACAGGAGCACAAGGATAGATCTCTCGAAGAACAAGCTGGCATTTGATTTTGGAAGAGTGGAGAGCTTCAATGACCTCTTGATCGCGTTGGATCTGAGGTACAACAAAATATATGGCAAGATTCCAGAAGCGATAAAGTCCCTCCACGTTGAAAAGTTCAATGTGAGTCACAACAATCTGTGCAGTAAGATTCCAACCGGAGGCGTCTTGTCCAGTATCACCGATGCGTCTGCGTATGCTCACAACAAGTGCTTGTGTGGCACTCCGCTTCTACCCTGCAGCAGAGACAGTTAATAAGCCGGAATAATTGATCTCAGGCAACCATCTTTGATTGTTTTCATCAGTGGGACATTGAGTATTTCCGAAATATTATTGTAGTAGAATCTTCTGTCATTAGTGACTACAAGCAAGCTTATTATTGTAGTTATTTGTCATGGAATAATGCTACACATCCAACATCCAACTGATTTTGTTAACTAAGTTTAATTAAGTTAGTTTAACATTAATAAAAATAAGTTATAAATATTATTATTTAACTTGATTAGACTTAATTCATAAAAAAGTTTGTATATATTGTATTATTTAATTTGCATCTCGAATAATTATGTTGTTTAACAGCATTTATAATATTGAATTTAATTTTAATTTTATTTTAGATTCTAAAAATAATACATAAATATTTGTGAGATCATAAATTATAAATAATAATTTAAAATTAAAAATAAAATTTATTTCTCTAATATTTAATTTTAATTTATTTAAAATTTTATATTATTTTTAACTATTTTATTAACATAAATATACAAATGACAAAATTTTATTAATTTTTTATTAAAGTGATATTGTATTTTTAAGATGACACTAATTTCATTTAATCAATCAATTCGAATATAAATTTTAATTTTAAATTAATTTATTTTTTAAAATATTAAACATATTCTAATATTGGAGATGTCTAATTATTAATAATTAATTAAATGTTATTTTATTTGATAATAATTCCTGCTGCATTCTATTATTGATTATTAAAATGAGATTATATTAAAATAAATAACTTTAAAAATGAATAACTAGCTATTTATGAAGGGGGCGGAGAATGGAATACATTATTTAATTATGAGAATGACAAAATTTTATTAATTTTTTATTAAAATAATACTGTATTTTTAAGATGACACTAATTTCATTTAATCAATTAATTCGAATATAAATTTTAATTTTAAATTAATTTATTTTTTAAAATATTAAAAATAATACTCTAAACATATTCTATTATTGGAGATGTCTAATTATTAATAATTAATCAAATGTTATTTTATTTTATAATAATTCCTGCTGCACTCTATTATTGATTATTAAAATGAGATTATATTAAAATAAATAACTTTAAAAATGAATAACTAGCTATTTATGGGGGGCGGAGAATGGAATAAATTATTTAATTATGAGAATAATAAGAGTTCAATTTTATACCATTCTTGATAAAGAGAAGTTAAATAAAAGAATACGCATTTATATATATACACTAAAGAAATAATATGAAGGTTATTGATGATTTAAGAAAAGGAGGAGTTAAATTTATAATTACTTTTTATTGCTTTTAATTTATCATCAAAACAGATTTAATATTTATTTCTAAAGTTTTAAAAATTGAATCAATTATTAAATCGCTCTGACTATTAATTTATTGGTTTATTGGTTTAATGAGTTTAACAAACCGTAATTTAATTGAAATAACTATTTCATAATAAAATATAAATAAAAATACTAAAACATAATTATAATCTAATAAAAAGTATCATTAAAACTGAGATAATTAAAAATCAAACTATTCTCCACAAGATACATTATTGTTCTTAAGTGCTTCTTCATTGATACTATCGTCTAAAACTGAAAAAAATAAATAATAATAATAATAATAATAATAATACAAAATTTAAAGCAGCCATCATTTACCAACAATAAAAATTAGTTAACAATTTAGTAAAAACACAACCATCCAATAATAAAAAAGACAAAAATAGGAGAAAAAGAATTATCACACCGTATTATATATTCTTTGTATATAAAAGCAGCACCATAAAGAATTTCATTTAAGCTAAATGGTTGAACAAAAAAAAAATTAAATTAAAAAATTAGTTAATAATTTAGCAAAAATACAATCACCCAATAATCAAAAGGACAAAAATAAGAGAAAAAGAATTATCACACTGTATTATATATTCTTTGTATATAAAAACAGCACCATAAAAAATTTTATTTAAGCTAAATGGTTTATCCAGAATAAAAAAAAAAAACCTTTAAAATTAGAGGAGAATTTGTACCACAAAAATGAACACAATGAACAGTTAAATAAACAATACCAACAAGAACAATTGAAAGTTACATAGTAACAATACCAACAATTAAATCACAATAACACGATAAAAAATTATATAACAACAACGAACAAAATTTTTTAAAGATTAACAAGAATTATCAAAATTTTAGGCTTTTAACACAATTTTTTTTAGCTAAAATTAACAAAATTTTCAAAAAGAATTAATAGTACAAACTCAAAATCAAATAACTTGATTCCTTATAAAAAAAACATAGAATTAATAAACCAAGAACAAGCAAGAATAAACAATAAATCGGTTTCAATTTATCATCAAGCAATAAACTAGTAATAGAATCAATCAACCAAGAATAAATAAGAACAAGCCAATAATAATATTACAGGCGTATAGCAATTTAATCATCTCAACAATCAACATAGATACAATAATACAACAATATTAACAACAACAAGGTTCAGATCAAAAATATTATAATCAAATCAATCATTTAATAGAATTAGAGCACATCAGAATCAATATTTAAGATCATCCACAATTCTAAACCACAATAATAACTAATGGTAATAATAATTGAGGAAAAAAAATGAAAATTGAAAAATCATATATTAACAAACCAATTAAAATAATAATTAGTTTCTTACGGTTAAAAAAAATCTTCTATAAAGAGTAGAGTAGCTAACAGAGCATAGAAGAGGAAAATAAACACGACGGAAGGGCTAACACGGTTGAACGACTAGAGTGCGATGGAATAGAGTCGGCGCAGTGGGACGGTGATTGCATGATGGAGGCTCAAAGTGAGATTAGTTACAGTGGCGATGGTGGCTTCAAAGTTTAAATGGTGGCAGAGACCACCGTAGTGAAAAAGGCAGCTTCCAGCAGTTATGACAGCGGCAATGACAGCATGGTGGTTGGACGAAAGTGAGAGAGTGAGTGAGGAGCTCGAGATGAGAGGCAGAAGTGAGAGGAACGAGGAGTGAGTGAATGTGAGTGAGTGAGAGAGACGAAGACGAGTGGCTAGGGTTCTTTGAACGATCAGCGCAATTCAGGGCAAAAATTTGAAATCAATTCGGTTTGACTGGCCGATTTGATGGTCCAATTGCGATTTTTGAATCCAACGATTATGACCTTTGACTGATTTGTCTTTCTTATCAATTTTTAATTTGACCGGCTAAACCTTGCTTATTTCTGCAGTGTCTGCTAAATTAATTACGCAAGTGATATTTTATTTTTGTCTTATAAAATAGAAATAAAAGACAAATAAAAAAGAGGAGCTTGTACTAACATATATTCTAGTTCAATTACTTGGTACAATGTAATCTACGTACATCCATTCTCTATAATAATAATAATAATAATAATAATAATAATAATAATAATAATAATAATAATAATAATGAAATTTTTACTATAATTTCCAAAAATTACAATCACCAATTCTCTTAGATTCTTTCTAATCCTATTAAGGAACACATAAGTTTCTAACTAAGTTTGTCATCACTAAATTTTTTAGATTAGACTTCAATGCTAAGTGCTCACCCAATTTAATAAGAAAAATCTTTTAGAGTCATGACACAAAGCAAAAAATATATCAAAAGAGTTTGATATATTAATAACTTTTTCTCTAAGTTAAACTCTCTTTGTCTTTTTTTTAATGGCTTTTACATATTTCTCTCATATTTGTCTTTTTTCATAGTTGTCAGAACCGATTCGATAATTAAACCGGTTAAGTTACTAATTTATTGGTTTATTGGTTCAACTAATAAATTACTAGTTGAATAGGTAAAATAGTAAAAAACTTAGCATTAAAATTTGAAATACATATCTTCACTAATATTTTATGAAAAATCAAGTTTCAAATTCTAAAAATAATTAATATAAAAATAAATATAAAATTTGTCAGTAGTACATACTACAATAATATCTTAACTAACACAATAAGAGTAATAATTAATTCACAAAATCTATTATTTAACTATAATATCAGTAGATTTTAACACTAAAATAAAAACAAATAATCTTAATCATAATACTAACATTAAAATAGATCAAACAAATTAATAAATTTTTAGCGAAAGATAAATTAAAAAAAGCTAAATATTCAAAGTAAACATACAAGGAGAATAAGTAACTATAATGCTATGAAAAAACCATATTTGAGTGCTCACTTTTTTTTTTTTTTGCCTTCAAATTTTATTAATAATGCCCTTTTGTATAGGTGCATTGCTTTCAAAAATTAAAGATGTGCTTAGTGACAATTTCTATATCACAAAGACGGATCATGGTTATCTTTTTCTTTCGGAATCAGAGTGCAGTGGTAGAGGTAGTGAAAGTGCAAAACATGACACAAACACAAGGTTTATAGTAGCAAAGAATCATGGTTGTGCTGTCCTTAATATCTTGTTTTCTTTTTTTTTATTAGTGGATATTTGTTCTTTATTGTACTAATCAAATCAGCACCATTAATTTTTAATGTCGTCCAAATTTCATCCTTTTCCTTCCATCAACATGATGGGAAAAAAAATTGAGCTCCTTTCTTTTTACCCAAAAGTGTGCATATATAAGCTTCATATATCAGCAAAGAATGACCATCATGAGACTTATTTAGAAGGTAGGTAGTTTGGTCCAAGTTGTTAATCCATCTAAAAGCTTATCTGCATTCATATCATTAAATAATGAGTTAAATTTTTGCTATTATACCATCACATTTAATAAGCCTACACAATATAGATTCATTAAACAATCTTTTGAGTTTTCAAATTCAGTCGAATATGTTTGTTATCATAAAAAATAATATTATTATTTTCTAAATTTAAGATAATAAAAAAAGGAAAATTTAATTTATTAATTAATTGAGTTATCAGCTTATTATAACCTAGAGTTCTTTTATTTTAAATTTATTAGGTATACACATATAAATGAATTAGTAATTTTGGATAATGTAAGTTGTTTCTAGCCGTAGTTAATTTTTTTGGATATGCAGATTCTATGTGTGTTGTGCACAGGTATGGAGATGGATGGTGCTAGATATGAATGTGGGATTTTTTTCTGAATCATAAAGTGAAGAAATCGGATTTGTATTTTTAAATTTTTTTTTATTCTGAAAATAAAAATCGGATGGTCCGATTTTAATATTAAATTTTTTTAATTGTTTAAAATACAAATCAGACGGTCCGATTTGTGTAATGCAATTTTTTTTATTTTTTAAACACAAATTAAACGGTCTGATTTACTCTTGATACTACAACTGCGTAAAACACCCATATACTTTATAACTGTATCCTATACCATTTTTTCTTTCATATCTAAATTAAAAAGTGCTAGGGACACAAATTGCTGGCACTCTTAAAACATTACTATATATGGAAAAAAGATGACATCATTTATAACCAAAGATGACATCATTTATGACCACTTGAAAATAGTAGATGTCATAAGTTCAAACTCGAACGCAAATAAAAGGCTTGAAAGTGGAGATAATGTAAAAAGGGTCCCTGGGAGGAGGGGAATCGGCTAATATCTACGAAGACTAGTATAAACCAATTATTCGCATAGAGATAAAAAATGATTAGTTGCATGACCTTCTTACAAGTTACAACATATTTAATATGTATTTTATAAAATCTTTACAATAGTAGATTTCTTTTTAAAATAATAAAAACAAACGAGTTATAATCTAGTTGTCACAATTGCCAATTATTAGCCAGTGGTGAGAACAACAAACTATATGCATAATATGGACACAGTTGTCAAACGATTCTTAGCAGATATAGAAATGATCATCAAGCTTTTTGAACTGGAATATCCAACAATAAAAAAGATTTACATACATAGCAACATCATACGTATTTATAAATGGTCAATTTACTCTTTAAAAAATCACTTAATTTTTTAAATTAGTTTTAAAAAAAATTAATTAAATATATTTTTTAAAAATTTTAAATTAATCATATTAGTTTTTTTGTTACTTTATTTATTAATAATGTCAAAATTTGCTAATATAATATGTTACATAACACTCTAAGTCTTCAACATATATTTAAGAATTTTAATTGACTGTTAACATAATAAATTTATGAAATTAAATTAAATCAAAATTAGATTGAGAAAAAAAACTTAAAGTATTGGTTTTCTTCCATCTGGAATTGATTTGATTTAGTTTCTTAAACTAATCATGTTAATAGTCAATTAAAATTTTTAGGTGTGTATTGAGATGTCGCTTAACGTATCACATTAGTAAATTTTGATATTATTTACAAATAAAGTGATAGAAGAACTAACACGACTAAATTAAAATTTTTAAAAAATAAATTTAATTAAAAAAATCTTTTAAAAATTAATTTAAAACATAAATAATCTTTAAGAGACTAATTTCACTATTTAATATTAGTTAGATGGGTTGCATATAGCAATAAGTTATGGCAGGCCACCACTGAGCTCCCACTAGATAAGTAGATAGCTAGTTTCTTTGATGGCTTTTGTGAAGCGCAAACACGATTTGACCGTTTTGTCGATTATTGGGTCAAAAGACATGTGGTGTTATCCATAAAGAAAACGAATGCATGCAATGCATCTCCAATATAATAACAAATTTAAGAAACTATTTATAGAGGAGCATAATGCCTTCATTTCTCATCAAATACAATAAACTCGAATCAATCATAATAATGATGCATTCCTCAACCATATTCCAGATCTGCTTCCTCCTCCAACTAGTGCTAACACCACTCTCTGCTTCAACAACACAGCGATGCCACCCTGAAGACCAGAAGGCGCTTCTCCAAATCAAGAAGGACTTGAACAACCCAGCCGCCCTCTCCTCATGGCAGACCACCACCGACTGCTGCCGCCACTGGAAATGGGTGAGCTGCGACAGAGGCAAAACCCACCGTGTCAACTCTCTCAGCCTCGAAAACATAGACATGAACCCCCACCCTCTTCCCATGCCAGCTTCTGTCTCCGCCCTCCCTTACCTTACCATTCTCGGATTCGGCCCCGGCAACTTCACCGGCCCCATTCCAAGCTCCATCGTCAACCTCAAAAGCCTTCACACCCTCCAGATCACCAGCACCCTCCTCTCCGGCACCATCCCGGAGTTCCTGTCCCAAATCACCACCCTCACCGACTTAAGTCTCTCCTTCAACAATCTCTCCGGCGAGATCCCCGCCTCCTTGTCTCGCCTCTCCCACCTCCAATCCCTCGACTTACAGTCCAACAGCCTCAGCGGACCGATCCCGGACATATTCGACTCCTTCCCAAACTTCACCTTCGTGTATCTCAGCTCGAACCAACTCTCCGGGAAGATACCAAAGTCGATGGGGAATATAAACGTGACGTATTTGTACCTGGACAACAACAAGCTAGAGGGTGACGCTTCCATGCTCTTTGGGTCCAAGAAGGACACGTGGACGATAAACCTTGCAAATAATAAGAAGCTGGCCTTTGATCTGGGAAAAGTGGAGTTCTCGTATGAGCTTCAAATATTGAATCTGAGTCACAATGAAATCTACGGGAACATCCCGGAGGTACTAACGGCGGTGAGAGACTTGGTTTCGGTGGACCTGAGCTACAATAATCTGTGCGGTAAAATTCCAACCGGATTGTCCAGTATCGCCGGTGCATCTGCGTTTGCTCATAACAAATGCCTGTGTGGCTCTCCGCTTCCAAGCTGCAGTAGGCGCCGATCATTTTAGATCGATCCATGCAGCATCAACTGGAAGGGACTGCATAATTTAATGCTAATAATCTTATGGTATCCATTCCTTCTTTAATTTGCAAGGAAGCATTAGCATTAGACAGAAGGATTTGTTTTTTATTATTACATTTTGCATGCAATAAATAATTAATGTTATAATGAAGTCAAAATGATTCTGACTTTCATTTCTGATGTAATAAAAGCTTAAAAAAATTGTGTCTTTTGCTTATCTTATCCTTGTAATCTGTGTTCATCTTTTCTTTTCTATTTTTTTAAATGATATTTGATAAACATTTGTATTCATCTTTGATTTCCAAATTATATTACAGTACATTTTATACTTTAAGAAGCTTGCAAATCCTAAGCTAAAATTAAAATTAACAAAGAATGTTAGAAGCTAATTCTTTAATTAGTAAAAAAATAAAAAATTGACTAGTATATATTAATTTAATACAAATAAAATAAATATAAGAAAATATTGATCATTTAATTTTTTTAAAATGAAAAATGAGCTAGTTATCTATCGGTTTACAATAACCTTGTGCTTTATTTATTTTAAATTTAAGTATAACATAAGTTAATTAATTATATATTATTTATATAAAGAAATGAAGTAACTATTTGATGACAAAAGGGAAACATCTTTGTTCCTAGACACAAAATGTCAATATTGTTAAACCATATTTAAAAAGTATTTTTATTAAAAATAATTTTATATTTAAATAAAAACATATTAAGTACTCTTTTAGCAGACAATTCATTATTTTTTAACATTTTATTTTTTCTTAAAGCAACATATTACTTGGATAAAATAAAAGCAATTTTTATTTTTTTAAATAAAATAATAATTAAGTCATTGAAATTTTTGAATTTAAATTAATTAATCATTAAAAAAAATATCAATTTAATTTTTTATAACAATAAATAATAAATATAGTATATCTTTCTATTAATTTATCACGTAAAATTTATCATCATGTTTTTTATGTGCATTAATAGTAATAAAATAATAAGTTAAAATTCTGTACCGATTTTAATATTATATAATAATATCATATGTCTAAAATATCAGGCTATTTCTGTTCTATTTTCTTTCGTTGGTTTGATCAATATTTCTCTTCTATTATCTTTCATTATATTATAAAAGGTCTAATATGCCAATAAGCTTCAAGCACCGAAACACAATTCGCCTAACAATTAATAGAAAATATTCATCATTCGTTTCAATTTCGTAAGTGTTCAATCTTTGATGTATAATTATTTTTTTATATCCTTTGCTTTTTTTTTCTTTTCTTTTTTTTTTTCTATTTGCTTCTTCAATGTTTTTTTAAGATTTATTTCATACTTTTCTTCTATAGTTCATTTTCTAGCTATTTTTATTTATAACAATCTATGTAAAGAATAATTACATAATGGAAGTTGTTAAAAATATTATTAAATTAACATCTATAATTACATATATGTAACATTCATATTTGTATATATTACATATAATAATTCTCAATTCCATGCAACACATCTAGTATTAGATCTAATTATTATCCATTATTTTTTAATTGTTCTATATACCTTATTAGTTTATTCTAATATGATAAGAGATCAAAACAATTGGTAAAATTTGTTTTATATTTGTTTTATATTTTATTTTTATTTTTTATTTTATAATAATCTGTAAATAAAAATATGAATTATATAATAATTATTAAAATTCTCTAATTTAACTTTCATAATTTCATACATATAACATTTATAGTTTCAAACTCATAACATCCATAATAAAAAAATTGATGCTAATTTATTATTTTTGTTATTTATCAGTTATTCTTTTATTTTACATGTCATAAATCAACAATTTTAAATATTTTACATTTTAATATATAAAGACGGATCAAATTTAAGATATTTGAATTTTTGTTTTATAAAATGTATTGTGGTGATTTGAAATATTTGTTAGAGTTAATAATATAAAAATTTAATATTTTTGTTTAAAAGAAAGACTGTATAATTATTATAGATATAATAATAGGGGAGAGTTTTTTAGAATTTTATTCACAATAAATTTAAAATTAATTTTTTGTGTAATTAAATAAAATAATATAATTATAAAAAATTAATTATTTCAATTAAATGGAGTGATTTAGACTCTCTTGTAAGTGAAAGTGTTATTAAACATATATTATTTGTGATGTTTTGGCTACTTAGTATTATTAGAATTTTAGTTAAGAAATTAAATAAAAAAATCTTATTTAATGTTAAATTTAAGGTAAAAATTTATATATAATTATTTTTATGTAAAATTAATAGTTAAAAATTATTAATAATTTGACATATTTAAGTAAATTATTATCTAATAGTTATTAACAATTAATTTTATGTAAAGATAACTGCCGATAAATTTTGATTAAAATTTAAACGTCAAATATATAGAGTTGATCTAACCCTATATATTTAAATCCCTGATACTTGTTTAAACGGACTAGTGAACCAATTATTACATCAATCCAACTTATTAGGATGTATAGTATTATTTAATAAACTTTACTAGGTAGATAATGGTTTTTCTGAACAATGTAATAAACAATAAGTTATAAAATTGACCCAATAAAGTAAAAACGCACTACACCTCTAAATTATCCACTTAAATCTTAATATTAGAATAATTATCTATACACATAATGAATTAAACATCCGATATATCTATTGTTCGTATTATTTAATATTTTTATTATCTATTTATATTTTTTCTTATTTAACCTTAATATATATAGTATTGTTGACAAATTGATCAATTCCGGGCGGATTTAAAGGTGGATGGGATAACTTGAAAGCAAAAAGATCCGAAAGTGGAGAACGTATAAAAGAGGACCACAAGACCCAAACCATTGAATTTCAAAAGTTAAGGTCAAAACCAGAAGCCGTTTCTTCATAAATATTAAAATAAAAAAATTCGAATTTTAATTATAGGGTTTCAAAAAATTATGAAAAAATATACGATAAGAATATTAAATAATGTGAATAATTGATATGTTGAATAATTAATTCAATAAGTATACAGATGATTATGTTCATTATTTTTAATTAAATGGTTATTTTTTTATTCAATTTATTCATGCATAGTTAATAATGATTAGATGTTCAATTCACTAGATGTGCAGATGATTGTTTTAATATTAAGGTTTAAAAAATAATCTGTAGATAGAGTATTTTTTATTTTTATTGGATCAATTTTAAAATACATTATTCACATTATTTACAAAAATAATTATCTACCTAATAAAATCGAAAAAGTATTTATCGCTTTCAATTATTAAAGTAGTTGTCACATTTGTAAATCAATACTTACTTTTTAATTAAACTTAGTTTATTGAAGCAAGAAGTGCAGTATAATTTGTTTGATATGCAAACTATACATGGCAACTTGGTTCATATAATCATGGAATAATTGGGCAATTGTTTAATGCATGGGCGCCACCACTACTGTTCCACCAGTATTCATTTATGGCTTTTGTGAAGGACGCCACCCGGTTTGACTTTTTGGTCGCTGCTGAGACTAGGACAATACCATTACCAGTCCATGGTAATAAAATTGCCATGAGCTAGCCGTCTTCTGATAACGAATGAACGAATGAATGCATGCATGCATCTCCCATCCAAACCTCAACTATAAATAAGCCACTACGTTCCCCTCATTTTTCATCCCAACCCAAAATCAAAACTACTCTAACTACAATAATAATGCATTCCTCAACCCTATTCCAATTCTGCTTCCTCCTCCAACTAGTGGCAATAGCACTCTGTGCCACACAGCAATGCCACCCTGAAGACCAGAAGGCGCTTCTCCAAATCAAGAAGGACTTGAACAACCCAACCGCCCTCTCCTCATGGAAGACCACGGCCGACTGCTGCCGCCACTGGAAAGGCGTCAGCTGCGACAGAACCAAAACTCACCGCGTCAACTTCCTCAACCTCGACAACATAGACATGAAACCAGGTCACCCTCTCTCCATTCCTCCCTCCATCGCCACCCTCCCTTACCTTAACACTATCCAATTGGGCCCCGCCAACTTCACCGGCCCAATCCCACGCTCCCTCCTCAACCTCACCAACCTCAAAGACCTCTCCATCACCAGCACCCTCCTCTCCGGCACCATCCCGGAATTCCTGTCCCAAATCACCACCCTCACCGACTTAAGTCTCTCCTTCAACAATCTCTCCGGCGTGATCCCCGCCTCCTTGTCTCGCCTCTCCCACCTCCAATCCCTCGACTTACAGTCTAACAGCCTCAGCGGATCGATCCCGGACATATTCGACTCCTTCCCAAACTTCTCCTTCCTGTGGCTAAGCTCGAACCAGCTCTCCGGGAAGATACCAAAGTCGATGGGGAATATAAACGTGACGTATCTGTACCTGGACAACAACGAGCTGGAGGGTGACGCTTCCATGTTGTTCGGGTCCAAGAAAGACACGTGGACGATAAATCTTGCGCGGAATAAGCTGGCTTTTGATCTGGGAAAGGTGGAGTTCTCCAATAATCTTCAAATATTGGATCTGAGTCACAATGAAATTTATGGGAACATCCCTCAACAACTAACCACAGTGAGAGACTTGACTTCGATGGACCTGAGCTACAACAATCTGTGCGGTAAGATTCCAGGGGGAGGCGCCTTGTCTAATATCGTTGCATCTGCGTATGCTCACAACAAGTGCTTGTGTGGCTCCCCGCTTCCTAGCTGCACTAGGCGCAGATCTTTCTAGATGAACTAGATTAGTTATCTCAAGGGCATGGATAATCTACTACAGTAGTGCAATCTGCATTCATGTCCCACAACTCTTCCTTTTGTTGCATTTATATTACCGACGAATAAGATACCCTCTGTATTGCAATAATGTAATAATGTTGTAATGCATGTGTCTTTTTCTTATCTTGTTCTCTATTCATTTTTCACATCTCCAAATTATTTTACCACTTTTTATGCTTTATTACTGCCGATATAAACGATGGCAGCAGAAACTCGATGCTCGAATACCCAAGCTAATAATTCAAAAGAATCATTTTGTAACGGAGGATCGGACCCACAATTTTTTTTTTGTTATTGGATAAGATTTCACCTAGATAGCTAGCATTTCACTGCATAATAGGATGAAAAGATCATTTATACTATATAACATACAATAATGCTAGGAAATCAAGAGGGTCTCCAGCCAAAAACCTGTCAATTCCTGTTGGGCTAGGATCTAGAAGCCCAATTCACCTTAACAACATCCAAAATTAACCTAGGAAAACACAATTAACCTAACTAAACTCTCTTTTTTAATTTCACCGCTTCACCGTTTCACAACTCAGAAACCATCGACGGCAGTGCCATACTACCAGGTTCAGCTCGTGGCGTTATCCCCCGCCCCCGACGAACGCTGCTCTTCGGTCCACCACGTATGGGCCACATCCGACCTCCGTAGCTCGCTTTAGAACGCCGCAAAACTTCCTTCCCATCAACGTGGTCACTGCCGCGTTACTTGGAGTCAACACCATCTACGTCGCAGCGTCGTCGTGCCACCCAGTTGCAAGGAACAAGGAGGTTCTCTTTCACATCAAGAGTGCGCTGCTGCTGCATGTCGGTGATGGCGGCACCCTTGAAGCCTCTCTGCCTTGTATTGTCCCGATAGGACGTCCCCTGCCCCAGCTTCGAAACATCGCTTGACGGAACTAATTGGTAAGTGTTTAATAATTGGAGTTGATTGATATAGGGTCTGAGTACCGTGGTTTACAAGTTGTTGGATGTTGCCGTTGATTTGGTTATAAACATAGATTTGTTAGATGTTGTTGTTGATTGAATATGACGGTTTTGTTAAAGAATTTGGTTATGGTGTTTTATTTTGCTAGATGATTCTTTTCTACTATAGCTGGGAAATAATTGAATACTAATTATATACATTAGTGGATTTTGTCCAACAGTTGATTTTTAAAACAAGGTGCCCTTGATCTGTTGCTGAAACTTAGCATCATACATAAACATAGATTTCCTTTCATACTTCATATGCACTTCCAACTTCTTGTTGAAACTTAACATCATCCCACCTGCATATGTGTTTTCTATGTTGCATGTGTTTTTTCCCAAATTATTATTCCCAAATTATTATTTATTCATGTGCACAGCAGTTCAAAAAAATAAAAGGAAAAGGGAGAATTTGCCAGCACGAATTTTAAAAAATTATAACCAGCAAATTCAATTTAAATTTATAAGATTTTAATTAGATGCATTGTATCATTGTGGCCACAAGCATAGGAAAAAACTATTCATTAGTTGTACACGAGCCAGAATTTATGAAAAAGTATATTTCTTTATCGGGACAGTTACCAAAGCATAGAAAAGGAAAGTTGAGTTGAGATCTCTATAATCTATTGAATATGACTCGTATCATTAATTATTAGTTCAATTAGCTTTAGTGGATTAGACTTTGTAAGTAAGGTTACTGATTCAAGAAACACGCTATTGGTAGCTATTGGTAGGTATGAGATGAGGAGATGAGTTTTAACTCGATCTAGTGGTAGCTATGAGATTATTATCTAATTGAGTAACTGTATGGTTCTTTTACTATAGCTATTGGTAACTGGAGGGTTCTTAATTGATTTTATGAATGTACATATTCAATAGGGTGTGTTTTACGGCAGATTAAATTTTGATGAATTGGCGGATGTTGTTCTCTAAATTGCTTAATTTTGGTGAGTTTATGTAATTAGAACTTGAATGTTGCTGAAAGTAGGAAAAAGGAAATTGCAATTGTTAGAGTTCGATGTTGCTGTTTGCAATTGGTAGGAATTGAAAGCTGCTTTACTTTCGGCGTCAGACGACCATCTTGTACGTCACAAGAAGTCCAGAAACAAACTTAAGGAAGTGAGAACCCCCTTAACAGCACCGAGCATGAAGACCATGATGCAGCGTGTGGGGTTACCTATGAAAAAGCCAAGCAAAGGGACAAGACAACAGAAGATGAAAGATATCTAGAAAAATAATGATTTTGTATCCGTTTGAGACACTTGTGATACTTCTTTAAAAGTATTTACTTTTTTAGGCCATACACAATGTATTTTTGTGCAGATAGCTGGTTGTTTTTGGCAACATCCACGTAGATGTTGCTTCTATTATGCAGCAGGATGTTCCTTTACCCGACTAAATAGATGTTTTTGAATATATGTTCCGAGTTTATATATGTTAATTAGTAGATGATGCCTTTATTTCTTTAGGTAGTGAATGTCTTTTCTGTTTCTCAATATTTCTCGGCAAGTTTCTTGGTGTTTGTACATTGCTTTTTTGCCAAGATATAAGTGGATTTTCGTTCTGTTAATCAGGAGCATCTTCTATTTTCAGACTAAATGAAAGTTTCTTTATATATTTTACTAGTATTCTTGTATTGCAGTTGTGGATGTATCTAGTTCTTTAAGCATTGTATGGTCTATTTATGTAATAAACCTACTTGACAGGTTTCTTTGTTTGTTAATGCCAATATCTATATAGATGTTGCTTTTGTTAGGAATTAGAATGTTCCTTTACCTTACTAAATGGATGTTTCTACATATATGTTCCGAGTTTTTCTGTTTTAAATAGTAGGGATGCTTCTATTTTCTTTAGGAAGTAAATGTCTTTTCTGTTCTCTAATATTCTTCGGCAGGTTTATTGGTGTTTGTACCTTGTTTTTTTAATCAAAATATAAGTAGTTTTTTGTTCTGCAGCAGCATCTTTTGTCTTTAGACTAAATGGAGGTTACTTCATATATTATCCTAGTTTTCTTGTGTTGCAGTTGTGGATGACTGTATTTATTTAAGAATTGCATGACATTTTTTTTTTTAATTCTACTCGGCATGTTTTTCCGTGTAGACACCTGATTATTTTTGCAAAGATTCAAGTGGATGTTATTTCTGTCAAGCATTCAGATGTTTTTCTTCTATACTAAATGGATATTACTTTAACAGAAGCCATGTGAATGACAAATCAAAAAAGCTTATCCTACATAATTAACAATAAATTTGTCATCATGCCAAGATGAAATGAAAGGAATCATAATATTCATTCAACTTATTCATACAATTTGCAACACTGTATAATCAGGAATTCATCATAACAAAAAATAATACAAGAATCCTATATTTTGTTAGAGGGGTGAGGCTCATCGTTTAAAAAATTGTTATATCATTACTATACAACTAGCTAAACAAAGAACAACTTTCTATCTGTTACACTTGGATCGCATCTTTTTCACTTCATCTGGTTCATCAACTGCTTCAAATTTCTCGTCTATCAGTTCAAATTAATCAATCATCTTCAAGTAGACTTTCTGTTTTTCAATGTAATCTTGAAGCTCAGAATGCTTGGACGTATCTTCTGATGATGTAATACATTGCTTCTGCAAAAAGCAAAAATGAAGAATAAATAGAGCTGTTGTGATTTCTTAACAACTCAGCTTCTTTAATTTGTTGATCTTCCTCTTATTAAATTAAAAAACATAAGTATAGCTTGAATGTAATTAACCAAGTTGCCTACTTACTATAACACATGCAAGGCACCATATCTCAGAGAAACCAGAAGCAATACCAATCAAGATCAACCATTTTTCTATAGAAAAACATTGATAATGAATGAGTTGATTGTTTGCCAAATTTATTCTTTCGAATATCTTCATAGGTTCAGAATCTCCTACACAATACATATATCACAGACCAACAAACTATTTAATAATTTCCATACAAGCTACAAGCACCTCAACCAAAATGTATAAGATGGAGAACATAATTGAATTAGTAGAAAAATCCATATAGAATAAAGAGAAATATCCAGCTAAAAGCAAATGAAACATCCACCAAAATAAAAATAGCCCGTATAGAACTTACCATCCTTTCTAAGATGACCAAATCTGCATCACTGGCAAGGTAAGCAAGATCTTGTGACACTCTTGTAAGATCAATAACCTACAATCCGTTGATCGAAGGAAGAGACAACAATAAAATCATTACAAAAATTTGATGTTCTCATACATCCAATTAAAATACTATAATTTTCAAAACTAAACAACATTGTTTATTTTTTTTACAAGTAAATCATTGCTGGAGTTAGCAATTAAAAGATTTGGAATTTTAGGTACTACATGATGTTACTGTGTGAAATTTTCAAGGATGATGGCATACCTAAATCTTCATCAGCAACAACAGTAGAATACAAAAATATCAAAATTAATAACAAAAAATTGAATTTTAAATTAAACTGCAAAAGAAAGAAAGAAATCAGAAAAGAAAAACTAAAAGAATATGAATTGGTTCACCGGAAAAAAAGGAGAAAGGATTAAGAAGGTAGAAACGAGAGGGAGAAGAAGGACGTTGAGGTGGTCGACGTTGCTTCGAATCGCGGGGGAGAGGGGCTGCGGTGGTCGGGCGGCGCTACTACGACTCACGAGGGAGAGGTCGATGCGGTGGTCGGCGGCACTACTGCCAACGCGAGAGAGAGTGGCTGCGGTGGTCGTCTTTGTTGCTGCAAATCCTAGAGTGGAGGGGCTACGGCGTTCACACGAGAGCTCCCTCCAGCGGCGACGTGCGTGGCGCAATCTGATAGTGGTGAGGCGGCGTTCTGAGTGACAACAGGTCCAAGTGAAAAGAGGGGTAGTTACTGAGAATGTGTTTTGATCTCTAAAAGAAAAGTTACTTTTTTTAACCTAGTTACCCAAGACTTAATTAATGCTAATTATTTAAATTTTGATTTTTTTTAAATATAAAAATTAATTATTAGATAATATTGTTTAAGTTGGCTGATTCAAATCTTGGTTCCATATACTTTTCCTATAACATATATAAATGAAAAATGCTAAATTACCATAAACTCAGTTTCTTTAATTTAGTAATTTAATAATATTTTTAATTAATATTTTTAAATATTAATAATTAATTAATAACAAAAAAATTAATAAATTTTATGATTTTTTATTTTTTTTTATATAAATATATGAGAAAAATTCAAAATCAATAATTTTTATTTATATTAATTTATAATTACAGTTATTACATACATTTTATTAGTATATTTAAACTTTTTTTAACATCAACTTATAAAAATACATTAATTGACTAAATCTTGGTCAATAAGAGAAAATTAATAAGAACATTTACAAAGTTTCATGAAAAGAAAAGTTCAAATTTTTTTAATGACATAACTTTTACTTAAAAACATAAAAACTATTTTATATTGAATAAAGTATTCTTTAATAATTAAACCACCCCTTTTTTTATAAGGTAATATTTAAATTAGAGAAAGTCTAGAGAGTCAGCACTTTTGTTAAAATCTGGCCAGCACTTAAATATCAAAAGAAAAATGATTAATCCTACACTATTAGATGTCATCTCAAACCATTAAAAATATTGATGATGGCTAATTCACTACAAAAAATTTGGGTAAAAACGGCGGTTTTTTTGGGTAATTACGGCGGTTTGAACCGCCATTATTACCAAGTACGGCGGTTTCAAAAAACGCCGTAATTCAGAGCGCCATTTTGGTTATTACGGCGGTTTTTTAAAAACCGCCACAATTTTCTAGGGTTAAAACGGCGGTTTTCTTTTGGGTTAAAACGGCGGTTCAAACCGCCGTTATTTCCAAGTTAAAACGGCGGTTTTTTACTGGTTTAAAATGGCGGTTCAAACCGCCGTTATTTCCCGTTTAAAAAGGCGGTTTTTTTACTAGGTTAAAATGACGGTTCAAACCGCCGTTATTTCCAGGTTAAAACGGCGGTTTAAGAGTTGGTTAAAACGGCAATTTAAACCGCCATTATTACCCTCACAGAATAGCATTTTAGTCGGTTAAAATGGCATTTTTGAACTGCCGTTTTTACCCTAATAATGACATTTCAATCGGTTAAAACGGCATTTTTGAACCGCCGTTTTTGCCCTTACAGAATAATTTTTGATTGGTTAAAATGTCATTTTTGAGCCGCTGTTTTAACCCTAACAGTGACACTTTTTTATCGTTTAAAAATACAATTTTTATCCTCATTTTTATCGTGTTAAACAAATAATATTTATTATTAGAAATCAATACTCATAAACAAAATATTAAATAACTTATAAAAAAAGTATTAAACATAATATATTATCTTAGTATTAAAAATCAAAAGTAATAGCCCTATATAAATAAAGTATCCAACATAACATAGTTTTTTAATTATAAATGTCTTAACATGTAGCTCTTAATATATAAAATCTCCATCATAGCTTTTGGTGCACTTTGTCATGATAATCTCTATCCTCGCTCCAATCCTTCTTTTGTCTTGATTATTTGCTTCTAGAGTGCTTATTTTCACACCAAACTTTTGCCTGAAAAAAAATCATGTTCATTTTAATTAATTTTCGTTTCACAGCTTGGTTTATTATTATTATTATTATTATTATTATTATTATTATTATTATTATTATTATTATATATTGGAACCTGTTCCATTTTGTTATATATATATATATATAAGCTAAGATCTATATTATTAGAACATTGTAGTATATATATATATATATATATATATATATATATATATATATATATATATATATATATATATATATACCACATGAGATAACTCCAATTCCATAACCAGTGAAAAATCTTCCCAAGTCAAGTATGAAAGAGTCCTGCATTATATTATCAATAGTACAATAGTATAAGTGATATTTTTAATTTATAGATATCAATAATAATATTGTATTTCATTATATTTCTTTATTATTTCTCAAGATTATCAATTATTATATTCCATATTACAAACCTAGCAAGAAAAAACACTTGCCTTATCAAGATCAGGAGGAAAAGGTACTTTTCCAAGTGTACTTATAGATTTCGTCATTTCCACCAGATGCTTCGATTCCTTAACCCTATGCTTCGATTCCATATTATAAACCTAGCAAGAAAAAACACTTATAACAAGCTGCATAATCAGCAGCAAAACATTAAAATAATCAATCCATACAATCGAAATTTAATTCATCTAAAAGGGAGATATATGCAATTCAGTTTTTGATCAAATATTTTGATCAACCTTTGGTATAAGTAGAACGAAGAAAAAAGTATGCAACATAGCATGACTTTTGCTTGATGGTTATAACAAATATCAGACAGAGTCAGAAAGGCTAGATCAAAGAATTATAGGATTGTCTAGGCACTATTTAATTTTTCAAGCTAAAGTTACATTATAATTCATCTTCCAAGCTTACTCCTTGTATTAGTTCCATTTAATGAACTCCAAAAAGTATAAAATTATAGAAAAAGACGAAGGACTTCATCAATCTGCTAGGTAACAGATAATGTACAGACCACAATAAGCAAAATCAATAAATTTCTTTTGATACAGCGAAGCCAAGTTTTATTCAATAATTACCTTAATGAAGTTAATGAAGGTATTCAACACGGCCATTGACCTCTCAACCTTATTATATGAAGCACTGCCAACTACTGTTTTATTGCTTTATCATCTGCAGTATTGACAGAGGATTATAAATTGTAAAAACAGTGACAAATGCAACACCATCCTCCAAAGCTGATCTTCTGTTAGAACCGTGTGTTCTGTTAAGAGCCTTTGTTCCTGTAAATTGTTAACATGTAAAAGACAACATAAGAATTATGAACATCTGAAGTAATGTAACCAAGTTAATAAATGACATGAAGGTAGTGAATATAATCTTGACTTGTAAGCATGCAAAAATCAGCAAAAGGAAATTGTAAATATCAATATATCATTACATATATCATTAAACCATAAAAAGTGATTATTACCCACCAGAAAATAGATGAGTAAGCAATAAAATTAGAGGAAGACCAAAAAGAAAACGGTGCCATCCCCTCATCCTTTTCACGACCGATAGATGTAGAATACAATTTTAAGGGAAACAGAAACAAGGAAGAAACTAAGATAGGTCCTGCAACACTTGCGTCTCAGCTGCATAAATGATAAAAAAAGAATACAAGTTCTTAGAAATATATTCTTCTGTCAAAAGTGATGTATAGTTGTTCATTTTGATAGAGAAACAAGTTAAGTGAGGCTGTGGTCCCCTAGTTGAGAATTTAGTATATACTCTTGTTGGGAAGAGGTTTCTTTATTGATACATAGACTCCATCATCTGGCTTGACAACTCTGCAATCATATATTACCAAAAAGAATGAAATGCATGCTTGCAAGGACTTCCAGTTGTTTGAAGAGGAACTTTCAGTTCTAATGCATGATAAGTTGATTCTTTCTAACTTGCTTGTTGGTTGTATCAATTCAATGTAAATACAAAATTCCAAAGTTTAAGTGTCTAATGGATCTAACTTGGGAGAAACCAAGAGATGCCAAGAGAGTTAATGGTTAGTAGGCCACAGGGAAGACAAATTTAAGGTCTTTATAGTTATTATTCCTATTCCTATAATGGTAAGAACATCTACATAGACCATTTTATAATTGTCTTTGTCATTGAGATTGTACCTTGAGAAAGTTTAAATCATCCTAGAACATACATCAAATGAAATAGTTTTGCATGAAGCATTGATAAAAAAGGTATTTTGCACACGTGTTGCTCTTCTGGATCATTCTACGAAAAAGACTTTACCTCATGTGGAATTCCAGCTTCTTTCAATTGCTCTGACAAAGAATCGCTCTGCTCCACACTGGTGGTGCCAACAAGTACTGGACGACCAGTTTTATGCATTCTAGAGATTTCTACTACAACTGCTCGCCATTTCCCACTAGTTGCCCTAAAAACTACATCAGATTCATCCTGAGAAGAAAATAAAGGCTCATTAGACATGATAAAACTCTTCAATTTTTTTATCAAGAAATATATTGCTAACATGAAGAGAAGAATGGAAGTACATGGGAGGGTAAGTGATACTCCTTACAAAAGGGGAAAACAAGCATACTATCAAATAAACAGTTGAGAGGACAAGATACTCCTTAAATAAGCAAAAAGCAAGCAAACAAAAAATACTATCAATGAAGCATAACTTGATTAAAAAGGGGAATGAATCTCACATGGTAGCGGCTAAATCAACATGTATATGATATGTATATTTTAAAGTTTGCATTTAACCTTGTTCAGCATTTTCTGCTTACCTGCTAAGCTGTTCTACAACTTCAAATTTCAGTAAGTTTACATTCATCAACCTAGTTTAGTTTATTATTCATTAAGTTATACGTAAGTTACCATCAAGAATCCTAACACTTTAATGTTACAAATGGATGAAAACCTTAAGGTCTTATATAGATCTAAGAGAAATACCAGACCTAAGAGGAAACTAACAGCCAAAACAAAATTCAAACACCAACAGCAACATAAATGAGACCTTATACTAAAAAAATCAATAAATCAATCACTGTCGACAGAAATAAATTCAAAAACTAAGAAGAAAATAATATCAGAAACAAAAAATAAAATCCCTAACAAAAACGGAACATAAATGAGACCTTTGGAAGAGTGAGGGACAGCGGCAAAGGCACCAAGCAGAGAAATGGAGGAACATCAGCGGCGGCAGAGCAGCGTAACAAAAATTGCTGTTGATCTTGCTGCGCAAATGGCGGAATCGACTTCTCCACTCGCGATGAATCCTCGCAAACAGCCTTAAAAGAGAGACTTATCACAGAGGAAGGAAATTAAAGGAAAGGAAAGGAAGGAAAGAAGGAAGGAAAGGAAGCTGACCTAGATCGTTGCAGAGGAAGGAAAGGAAGGTGTTGATGATTTTGGTGGAGAAGACACATAGGTCGATAAGGAGAGGAAGCTGGAGGAGACGTCACCGGAGGAGATCGCCGCTGTAGGAGATGTCGCCGAAGGAGATCGACGCCGGATGAGATGTCACCGGAGAAGATCGTCGGAGAACGCAAGAAGATCGAAGATCGTTGCACAGGCCAGGAGCAACAGCGTCACGCGCGTGGTGTTTCGACTTTCATGTTTCAACCAAGGGTTTCTGAAATGTAGGATTACTAATTCTGCTTTTATACTACGTGATAACTGCGGTTTAAAACCGCCATAATTACAAAAAACGCCACAAATCCAAAAATCAATTACGGCAGTAGCAGAAAACGCCGGAATATCGAAATATTATGGCGGTTCTTGAAAGCTGCCATAATATAAATGTCATTTTAACTTCTTTTTTTTGTAGTGATATTGATGGCTAAACATCACAAATTTTACTGGTCTTAGCACTTCTCTTTAAAATATACAACTATATATAGCCATCAATATTTAAGTATGAGAAATTTTTTGAACCAATAATTTTTAAAATTTTGTTATTATTTAATTAGCACAAATATTAAATTATTTTTAATAAATAAATTTTATTAATTTATGTGTACAAATTATAAAAAATATAAATATAAATTATATTAATTTATGTATAAAAATTCTAGTAAATATAAGTACAAATAATATTTTTTTTGTAAAAATTCGTGCAAGAAAAAAAATCGCCCAAAAGGATTTTAAAATGCGCTCTACTAGGATTAGCTCGAGTAATCCTAATTTCACAAAATATAGTGTCAACCGATCAACAATTTATCAGGTGTCAACTAGATCCAATATTGCAGTGAATGTTGCAACTTAGAGAGAAGAACAACAAAAAAATACGAAGGAAGGGGAGGATGTAGTGAGGGTGCATGGGGAAAGAAGATATTCAATCTGGTGTTGAGAGATGTTCCAGGAGTCTCCTTAGAAGGTTACCTGCTGATCGATTTTTCTCTGAAGATACTCTAGAGGCAGCAATGTAGGCAATATGGAGACAATCAGCAGGGTTAAGGGTCACGGACCATGGAAAAAACTTCTTTCAATTTTATTTTGATGAGGAGATGGATATGGTAATAAGGATTGAAAGAGAAGTTCCATGGCTCTTCAAAAATTATATCCTAAATTTGTGAAGGTGGAAGGAAGATATGCTAATGGATGATGCAGAATTTTCTCAAGTATATATATGGGTCCAACGGAGATTTCTGGAACATCATAAAACTTAAGAGATTGACCGGAAGATAGGAGAAAATATGGGAGAGATTCTAGACGTGGATATTTTTCAAGTGAGAGAAAAGAAAAATAGAATAATAATCAAGGCTCAAATTAATCTTGATATCCCCCAACCCATGAGCAAAATTACTAAAGTGGCTGGCCCTAACAAGAAGATAATCGAGATAACACTTAAGTATGAATGCATTGGTATATTTTGTAACTATTATGGACACTTAAGCCACGAAACAAGAGGCTGTCAAAAATAGTTAAAGGACTCTTTGAAAAGAGAGGTGGATGAGGAAGGATGGAGAGAGTGACTAAAGTCAGAACAGGGTGGATGGCAGGAGCAGAACTCAAACGATGCCATTATTCCTAATTCTGTTGTGGAAAATCAAAGATGGATAAAAGATAAAAAGACAATACCAGTGAGTTTGCTTAAAGGTATGACCAGCTTATCCATGGAGGAGAAAAATCAGAAAAAAATAGGAAGGAATTGATAATTAACTCTCCCAATAAGAAGGAACTGCTACTGAATCTTGATGATGAGAGTAGTAAAACCAATGACCCTATTGGGAGTTCTCAATAATATTCAAGGGAGTAATGAATGCTTTGTATTTAAAGAAGGCAGCAGCTACGAAAAACAGAACAGACAAAGAAAACCCAAACTGAAACAATTAGCCGCGAGAAAAATTATTGACATTATAGGAAGAAAAAGAAGATCTCAGGAGAAGAAGGATAATATAGGGCAGAAAAGGGTTTGTTAGGAGATAAATGCTGGTGTTAACGACAGAGAGGGTGCCATCCTTCAAAGAGCACCCGAAGAGTCATGAAGATGATAATGTAATACTGTCGGAATTTGGAAAAATTTCTGACAGTTTACAACATCATAGGAATTATAAAATTCCATTCTCCCAAAATATTATTTCTCTGTGAAACTAAATTAATACTTTGACAATAGAGAGGGTGATTATAAGAGCTGGTTTTTAGTTGCTATTTTATGTTGAGCCGGTTGGTCTTGCGAGAGCTTAAAAAGAAGAGGTGAAACTGCGGATTTTAGCACATGATTCATTCTTTATACCTTTCACTTGGGAGAATCAGCAGAATATGAATGTTTGGGATGTCATAGCAGTGTATTTACACACGAATGAGACAGCTAGGGCAGAATAATTTGCTAAGATCTTATGAATTAGAGAGTCAACAGGAAAAATCTAGTAGTGACGTGGGATACTTTAATGCAATTAAAGGTCACCATGAGAAGGAGAGAGGAAGGATGAAATCAGTCTCATCTATTCAGAGCTTTACTGACTTTATTAATGAAAGTGATTTGGTGGATCTGGAGTATGAAGAAAAGAGATTTACATGGTGCAACAGACACTTTGAAAGGAATTTCATTCAGGAAATTAAAGGTTGGATAGAGCTTTAGCATCTGAGAGCTGAAGGATAACATATCCAAATGGTTTTGTTGCTCATTTAGATGATACCAGATCAGGATGCTGCCCATTATCAATTAGCTCAGAGAGAGAAAGTCGAAGAACTAAAAGATTCAGGTTCCAATAGCATTGGTGTTTAGAGAGGAGGTTTCTATAATTGTTAAACAAGTTTGGGACCTAAATTAAAAATTGCAGGCATAAGCTGGTCGATTGGCAAAAATCAGCGGCTCCTAATTAAAAAATTCAAATTCAAATCTTGCAAGTAAGGTTGGATAATGAGAAGGCAAAAGGAGTGGTGGCGGATAGCACTACCGTCCGAATTTTGGAGGCTGAATTAGAGAAAAACTTGGAACAAGAGGAGTGTTTTTTGAAGGAAAAATCCGGGGTACATTGGCTAAATTGGGGTGATAAAAATACAAAAATTTTTCATTCTAAATTTCAGTCAAGATTTCGCAGAAACAAAATTCAAGAACTGGTAGACGATGAATTTGGAGTCGGACCATGTTGGTATTGCGGCAGCTGCGCAAGATTATTTTGTTAAGTTTTTTACAACATCTAACCCGATGGATCCAACTGAAGTTCTTTAGAAAATAGGCACTAAAATTGATGACACTACCAACCGTTTTTTTACAAATTCAGTGACAGAGAAGGAGATTAAGTCAGCAACTTTCTCTATCAATCCTTTCTCAGTCTCCGAAGATGGTGGTTTTATGGCTAAGTTTTTTCAGTTCTATTAAGAGTTAATTAAAAAAGATGTGATATGTGCAGCCAAAAGCTTCTTTTTCAGAGGTAAAATATTAAAAGCTTTCAATCATATAAATATTTGTCTTATTCCAAAAATTAGAAATACTAACTCTATGAAACAGGTCAGACCAATTAGGCTGAGTAGTGTTTTCTTTAAAATACTCTCAAAAATCTTAGTACACAAATTACAAAATGTCATGAATAAGATTATTAGTGACACTCAGGGAGATTAATTAGTAACAATATTCTAATTGCTCACGGATTCATGCACTTCCTGAAGAATAAGATCTATGGAGATTATAAATTAGCATTAAAGCTGGATATGAATAAAACATATGACAGAGTTGAGTAGAGTTTCGTATGGGCTATTTTGAACAAAATAGGTTTTTACAAGAAGTGGATTGATTGGATCAGAAAGTGTGTGGAGATGGTTTCTTACTCCGTTACTATGGAAGGTCAACCTCATGGTTTCTTCAAACCATGCAGAGACTTACGTTAAGGTGATCTCTTCTTTTCTTATCTATTTTTGTTTTGTGCAGAGGGTCTATTCCGTCTGCTCCATAGTCCATAGAGAAAAATGGAGGCTAAAAATCTCTGGTTTGAGGCTGAATCCTAGATACCCTAAGATCAGTTATTTATTCTTTGCGGATGATTTTATTTTGTTTAATAAAGCTACTACTAGAGATTGCAAAAATTTGCTTAAGGTACTACGCACTTATGAAGAAGTTAGTGGACTGGTAGTGAATTTCGACAAGTCCTCTATTTTTTCAGCAAGAATACTCTTTTTATTGTTCGGGATCAATTGGCTGGTCTACTCTCAGTTCCACATATAGGCTGCCAAAACAAGTACCTTGGCCTCCTAGCTGTGATCAACCGATCCAAGAAAGAAACCTTTAACTACATGAAAGATAAGGTTGCGCAGAAACTCTAGCATTGAAAGAGGAGTCTTCTTTTTACTAGTGGTAGATAAGTTCTAATTAAAATAGTTGTTACGGCGATTCCAATCTATACACCAAGTTGTTTTAAGCTATTGAAAGACTCTCTTAAAGGAGATTCAAAAAACAACTATTTCACTAATTGGGGTTACCGTCGAATTTTTTTTACGGTAAATAATGCGCCAATTTATTTTTTTCTCTTCAAATATTATTGACGAATTTATCGTCGGAAACTAAAATCCGTTGGTAATTGCTTAACCTTACGAACTCAATATCGTTATCAACGCTAAATCTGACTGTACTTATCGCTTTTCTTGTAGTGTGTCCTCACGGCAGCGCCACTATCTTCTTCAAGGTGATATTGGAACCGATGTTCCTCTTTTCCGACGTCGATCAACATCTCTAAATCGCCAATCAACATTTTCAAATTGCTTCTAACCGACGCAGTCAGTGTTGGCTAGTTACAACCGATGCTTCTCCGATGTTGTTCTTCTTTTTCGCAGATTAGTTTTTTGACGGTATCCTATAAATCGAGCTCCATCACAACGAATCTATTTGTTGCCGCTGCTCGTGTTGTATCGTCTATTAGGGATCGCCGATCATCATCATCTCTGAATTGCTTTCCACCGAAGCGAGCAGCCACTGCTGATCCCTTAGCAAGTGGTGATTCCTTCCTTTTGCTCCACTGCGATGGATTTGGTTTATTTTTCACTACTCAACCGCAACAAAAAATTGTTTTTTGGTCTTGTTTTTAAGTATTGCTATTGTGGTAAGAGAAGGAAAGTTATCGTACTTTACTAAGGCTAAATCACATATTAATATTATTATTTAAGACTTCTTTTAAAAATATTATTGCTACATGTCACCAAATTATTAGTCGATCAATTTTTGGCCTTCCTTAGCCACCAAATTCTTGGCCATTATCCTAATTAATTATATGATTTTATGTTTAAACACAATCAATCATATGAATTAACTCTTACGTAGGTTCATGATTATAAAAACAGTTAGGAAAATGATGATGACGACTTATTGAGGGACAGATCAGACTGGTACAATTTCAACCACTTGGAACGGGCCATAGCCGCAACATCCATCTATTCCACAGAGACGGCTATATATCAATAACTAGCTCATTTATTGTAAAGCATTTTCATATTCATTCATTTTAACATCTTTGAATCTCAATTTGCCGTGATCCCTATTTTCAATTAATACCTAATAAAATCTTATTTCATCTTTAAATTAAGTTGACTGTTTATTTTTAACCAAAAAAATGAAAAAACAAGCCAATCAACAATCTATATAAAGGGACAGTATCTCATGCATTCTACTCAACCCAAACAAAAACAAAACAAGTCGAATGCACATTAACATGAACATGGGAATCACCATGAAGCAGCTACTAGTCTTAGCCATAACCACATGTGTGCTCACATTTCCGGCGCTCGCCGCCGATAAATGCAACCCTCAAGACAAGGCGGCCCTCCTCCGGATCAAGAGCCAACTAGGCAACCCCTCAGATCTCTCCACCTGGAACGCCTCCACTGACTGCTGTGGTGGCTGGAAGGGTGTCTCCTGCGACACCGACACCCAAACCTACCGCGTCAACAATCTGGACCTCACCGGCATCACCCTTCAAAAGGCCACACCCATCCCTCCCTCCATCGGAGACCTCCCGTCCCTCAACTTCCTCACCCTCTCCCAAATCACCAACCTCGCCGGCACCATCCCCAATACCCTCACAAAACTCACCAAGCTCCGCTACCTCTACATAAGCCACACCAGCGTCTCCGGCACCATCCCTGATTTCCTCTCCTCCATTAAAACCCTCGTCACCCTCGACTTCTCCTACAACAAGCTCTCCGGCGC
This sequence comes from Arachis hypogaea, assembly GCF_003086295.3. Lineage (NCBI taxonomy): Eukaryota > Viridiplantae > Streptophyta > Magnoliopsida > Fabales > Fabaceae > Arachis > Arachis hypogaea. The sequence continues at coordinate 141,278,487 of NC_092048.1, forward strand.
TCTCCCAGCTTCACTCTCTTCACTCCCCAACCTCGTCGGGATCACGTTCGACGGGAACTCTCTCTCCGGACAGATCCCGTCGTCGTACGGGTCGTTCTCGAGTCAGTTCACTTCGATGACGCTGTCTCAGAACAAACTCTCCGGAGTGATTCCGACGTCACTTTCGAATCTGAACCTGGCGATCGTGGACCTGTCAGGGAACTCTCTGGTGGGTGACGCTTCGGTGCTGTTCGGTGCGAAGAAGAACACGCAGAAGATCGCGCTGGCGAAGAACGGGTTCGCTTTCGATATTGGAAAGGTAGGGTTTTCTTCGAACTTGAACACGCTTGATCTGAGGAACAACGGCATCTCCGGGACACTGCCACAGAGCTTGACTCAGCTCAAGTTCTTGAAGAGGTTCAACGTGAGTTACAACAGTCTTTGCGGTCAGATACCTCAGGGCGGGAACTTGCAGAGATTCGATGCTTATGCGTATGCTGGTAACAAGTGCCTGTGCGGCTCTCCTCTTCCCAGCTGCTAAAAAACTGAATGGATTCTTCATCTCTCGCTCTCTGCTCAATGTTCAGTTAGTTTATGTTGTTCTGCCGACATTGGGCTGCTGGATGAAGTATTTGTCGTACTTTATAGTTCCACGTCCTTTTCATGCCAAATAAATTAATAAATAATAAATAAATCATCTGTGCTTGACATAGTGGAATAGTATTTGTATTCAAGATTTGAGACATTAAATAATACCCATTTTAGTATATAAATTAGATAAAGTGTGATCTACGTTTATGATGCAACATGATAGACTAAGCCATAACAAATGCATGGTAATTTATATAGCAAAAAAAGTACATATTATCGCTTTAGGTAATTGATACGATAATTTATATATGTTACTCTTGATTCTGCAGCAAATCCCGGATAAATATTATGGAAAGAATGTGTGTGTGTTGAATATAATTTGTGTCCATAATATGTGTCACATATAATTTTTGTTTGCTCAGATATATATGACCGACCCTAGCCAATTAATTTGACGAGTTTTCCTTTTGTTTTCTTTCTTGTTTGTTTAGTAAAAAAAATTTGTGTCCATTGTTATAAGTTGAGCAAGTGTCCATTGCATAGTTGTGAAAGCAAACACAAAATCTTTTAAATGGGCCCCATGAGAGTCCTTTTCTTCCGTTGGTACTCATTTTGACTTATGAGTATAACCGAGTGAGATAACTCACACCGGAGTTCCAAGCAAAATGTTACAATCATATAGGTAGCTTAAAAAAGGAAATCACCTCACTAGAAATCCTTGAGACCTGTCGGCTAGAAGATGCTAGATATGCCAAAAAATGTGCATTTCACATTACAATTATACAAGCTAACTTACTGTTAAAATGATGACAGGCATAGACAAACAAACTAATACCTATTCTAAGAGTATTATAATAATATAACATGGATATCATATCAAACAAGTTAGTAATCACTTGATGATCCTGGGCCTATTAGCTTGTGACTTAGATCTGGTGCGGTTAACCTTCTTTGGAACATCTGTGGTTAATGCATAAATCTTCACAGCGAACAATTCCTCCGGGAATCCTCTCTGATCCTGTTACAATTAAAGGCGGATAAGAGACTCTAACGATAAGGCTCCAACCTTATTTTTATATAAATACGTGTCCACGAGAAATAAATAATATTAAATGACGACAGGACGTGGCTTGACATAGTGGAAAAGTGCATAACTAATTAAGAAAATCAGCATCTGGAAATAAATACCTTGCAAGGTTGAACTATGACATATTGACAGCTTGAAATATGATACATTTGTTCTAAGAGATAGGCCAGGAATTTCACAAAGATTTGGAGGGCCAACAAGAATATTATATGTTAAGCGTGTCTCCATTAAGGGGAAGTAGAGATGACCAAGTGGATAAAGGATTAAAGAAAAACATCTTGGTTTATTGACCTTTTTGGCACAGACGTGTTAAATTAAAAAACCTCTAAAGGCTACTTATTATTAAGTTATAATGGTCATAGTTGAGCATCATCAAACATAATTGAAAAAATAATAATATATCTAGGAAGCATTGGTCTAGTTTATCTCCAATCCCTAATATAACCAAAACTGGAACATTAAAGAATACTATATCAAAAACATTACTGAGACCGGTTGAGCCTCGGCAGGCACATTTGGTTTTGAATACCTTTGATTTGTAGACATGCAATCCACATCGAGAAAAGAGTTCCTTGAAGTACAAGTCAGATCTTGTAACGCTTCGATCTTCATTATCCAGCACAAATCCTGCAAGGAGCAAAGTAGAATCCAAGATCCAAAACAAAATGGTAAACTTTCAATTTCATGTTTCAGATAAATAAAATGACCACAGCCACTGAAATTACTAACATCATAGGAAGGGTCAAATTGAGTTTGGGGAAAAATCAGAAAAAGCAACAGAAGAGAAGCTAGAAACTTCAAAGTTAGATAACCTACATTATCTCATGCAATTTTTAAATAAATATATTATGTGCTCAGAAGTGGTCAAAAACAGTTTCAACATGTAATCAAATTCTTTGTCGAATGTTATACATGAAGTAAATCATTCACTGTGATCGGAGGGGGAAAAAAAAAAAAGCACCAACAGTAAATTACCACTTCTAGCAAGATTCTCCTTCAAGATGAACAATCCACCTGGTTTGAGGCCAACCTAAAGAAACGTTAGCCAAAGCCATTAGCATGGAAACATGAGACAGTAGTGACAAATTTTATAACTTCATTCAGTACATGTGAGAGATAACGGATATAGTAGACATATCCTGCATACTTATGTGAATAGTGAAATTAATAGAGTGGAAATGATTGAGTCCACCAGTATTCAATTGAGACAGATATAATAACTTCAACTCAACAAACATCACAAATGTACAAATTAAATGAAATGCAAGGGTTAAGGAACACATCAAAGTTATAAACCTTCAGTCCACAATATCATTATGATAAATTACAGATGACAGAAATATAGATGATGGTTTATTCTGTATCTCTGAACAAAGAAACAGAGAGACTCACTCATAGTGAATAGCTGAATACATCATATACTATTTATAAATGGTAACTAAATTCTTATTATGTTATCTCATCCAATAAAATATCGCAAGAATAGCCAAGGCAAACCACATATATGTTAAATGCCAACCAAAAATGACTGATGGATAAATATGTAGACTTAAGTAGATCTATAATTCTACAGAACCTTCCCTAATTCAAATTAATTGCATCAAATGTACTGCTGGAGACACTGTAAATGCTCTGATTCCAGAGTAACAAATATTAATAAAACAAAAAAGAGAATAACTTACCTTTGCCCTCTTGAAAAATGAAACAAAATCATCATCAGTTAGATGACCAATACACCATTGAATCCATATTACATCATATCTTTCAGATTCTGGTGTAAAATCCTACAACAGGAAATGCAAGAGCTGTTAAATGATGAATAAAGTAATAAATTGGCTTTGAGACTATAACATGTGTAGTTGGCCAACAAAACATGTACTTTCTATCATGGGCACAAGGAGGGAGTATGGGGGGAGCAATCATTAAATACCTTAAGGTCAAGTACACATACCTGAAGAGGAACACAATAAAAATTAACTGCTTTGTGAGTATCTGAATTCATATGATTTTCGGGGCCCAAAGTTTGACGTGCAGCCTCTAAGAAGTGTGATACTGGCTCAAGAAGATCAACCTGAATTTTTTTAACAAGAGAAAATTTAGGGGGGGAAATGTTCAATTACTTTAAATATATCAAGCTTGAAAGAGTTCCAAAATGAACTTCTAAAAAATCTATATTTTATCAGTAAAAAAGTTATAGACACATGACATCTGTAAGAGAGGCGCAGTCAAGCAGATATGCTAGGCATATAGATTAAAACAAAATAAGTAAAACCTAAACTGCATTACTCATGTGCCAAAAGCACAAAATTAAATTAGGAAAAGATGAGGAGAGGAAGAAAGGGGAAAATAGCCACAGACATTGGCAATTTTAGGCCATGGATATCAGTAACATCAAACTAAAAAGGACATATGCTCCAACATTTATCTGTTAGTTTAAATATGCTCCAACTAATTGTAGCACCAACAACAATTAGTTTAAATATGCATCAGTTGATGGATTACAAAAGAACACAAGTTGCTACAGCTAGAATCAGACACAGTGTATAAATGCAATGCAAGGATGAAAAAGTCTGACAGACCTCATTGAAGTGTCTTATTAACAGATTTTTTGTAATTCTGCCAATGCCAGAACCGCAATCTGGAATTCAATATATTGCTTATTAGATCTCCCATGAACAAAAATTCAACATTTAAAGCAGTTATACAGTCCATGAAAGCAGGTCTCTTTCCCTAACACACTAAAAAGGAGGAGTGAGTACCAAGAGCAACAAGTGGTTGGTGTCTAGCATCAGCTGGAAAACGTTCAGACAAAATAATCTTCAAAAACTCCTCACTGCATTTGATATCAGGTTCGTTCACATTTGCAAACCCTCCCAATACCCCATCCATGGATGCCTCAACACCCTGCTCACACAATCCAGACAAAGCATAAAAAATCACTACAAGCACTCAACACTATCCAGTAATAGTTCACTCATAACCTTCCCATGATAAACCCAGTAATAAACAAGCATAAAGGAATTGAATTTAGCTGAGACATCATAGAAAGGAATGGAGGAAGCGTACCTCCCAATAGGAGACGCCGTTACGGTACCAAAGGGTCTTCTTGTTGGGGTCACCGGCTTGCTCGGTCCACATCTCGTCGGGGCTCTTGAATTCACGGCCATCGGAATCTAAGCCGGCGGCGTCCATGCACCTAATTTGACGGTTTGGAGGGAAAGACACAGAACAACGATGACTACTACCACTACTCAGACTCACACAAGTGCGAAAGAACCCAATAACAGAGCATTCTCTATTACTAAAAGCCCAATTTGCTTTCACAACCTCCATCCAAACCACTCACTAGTTTTATCAACCCAACAAAAAGCAAAAAAAAAAAAAATAGAAATTTGATGTACTATTCAGTGGAAATATCTCAGAAGTTATATACAACTAAGAGATTTTTGTAATAACAGTTGACAGAGATTAAAAAAGGACTTAAATTTACGCTTTTGTTAAATAAATTTTAAGTCTTTCTCATGGTTTAATACGCTTTTGTTTTACAAGAGTTTATTTCATACATAGAATACACAAGGATTAGATATAAAATTATCTCTAACAGTGTGTATTATTTATACACCTAGATATTGACATGCAAAAAGGAACCGAAAAGAAATATTAGACATACAATATCATTTCTATATTTCTAATGCTAGTTTGAATTTATCTCTACATAGATAGAAGTATATATTTAACAAGTTATGTCTTGTGTCCCTTAAATCTATGGCCTCCATGGGATCTTGTTATTGTATGATTTGCAGATGGCAAAACAAGGGTAGCCTTGTAGACTCTGGCAATGCTATTAGATATGAAGGCCAAGCTCGGTTGCTCACTGTTTGATTGGTCTATGCACATTAATCCAAGGGATACAGCCTGTTTAACTTGATGAAAACTAGTCTCACCTAGTTCCATTCTCTCATCAATCATCTGTTGCAACTCTTCAGGATCAACTCTTCTCATATACTTAATGAACCCACCTGCATCCCCTTCAAACTCCTCTTGACCCTTATTTAGTATCACTTCCAGCATGAATACACCAAACTTGCATATATCTAAACCAAATAGAATAGATACTGATTAGTGATTAGTAAACAAGCCATAAATACAGTACTATAACAATAATAATAATCAAAGGGGAAGAAAATAAGAAATTATGATTGTATATGGTAATTGTTTATTAATCTTACTTCTTGTAGTACTAATGTTATGATCTACAACTTTGAACCTTGAAATTAATGGTTCCAAATCTTGAGTCAATAGCACACTACTTGTGTTGAGATCATAGTCAACTTGAGGCCATTCCTCCTGCAGATACTGCATGCATTCTACAACTCCCATTAACACTTTGACTCTATGACTCCATGGTGGTGGAGCAGACTCTGATAATAACCACATTTCAACATTCTCCTTTCTTGTCCATTCTGTGATAACAGCCCTGAATTTTCTGCTCTTACACCACCCTAGAACCCTAACAAGGTTCTTGTGGTCTAACTCAGAGAGCACCTTGCATTCTTCAACAAATTTACGATATCTCTCCCTTGATATCTCATCCCAATACATCTCAATTTTCACTTGTGTGCCGTCTCTCAAGACCCCTTTGTAGATGTGAACAACATCACTCTTCCCTACTAAATTCTTGCTTGAAAAACCAGATGTAGCCGCGTTTAGAATTGCAGGTGTGAAGGTCCTTCTTCTTTGAAGTTTTCTCGGAAGAAAATCAGGCCTTTGAAAACAAACCCATGCTAAGAATATCACAATCAGAATGACAAGGATGGGAAAACCAACCAATAAGATCACAACCTTCAATGTGAAGAACCTTCTGTGATCCAAGAGTGCACCAGAATGAAGAAAACTTGAAGAATTAAACCTTTTGAAGAACTGTGAATCAGATAGTTCTTCACTCTCAGAGAAGCAGTTATAGGATAGGTTAAGGAAAGTAAGGTTGGTGAGAGGAGAGAAACTCTGAATTGGAATATCACCAGAAAACTCATTGATGCTTAAATCAAGAGCATGGATTTGAGTGCAATGAAGAACATCAATAGGAAAATTCCCCTTCAAAGAGTTGTTTGACACATCAATGGAAACAATGGTTAGGGGGCAATACCTCCAGAAGAATTCAAATGACAAGTAAAGAGGTGCAATGTTTGGACGGTTTCTAAGATCAACTTTGGGGAAGGATTCTATGCAATTGGGGTTCTTTGATTCATTGCAGAGATGGCTAGCAACAATGGTGTATTTGAATATTTCATCAAAGTTCATGGGAGTGGAACTGCAGTACCTAAGCGAAGGGTTATTGAGACAGTTTGTCATGATTGTGGAGTTAAAATCTGGAGGTGGATGCAAGTTTTTTAGGTCTTCTAACACTGTTCCACATAGTGTCATGGTGCATAACCATAACCATGATAGAATATAGAGGTAGCAAGTCGCAGAAATGGTAGCCATGAATGAGTTGAGTCTTTTTGGTTTTCTTTTCAGTTTAACAATTAACGTCCTAATAACGGTTGGCAAAGAAAACTGAACTGCAAACAGGGGAATTTCATGGGAACCAAAAGAAGAAACATTTATTAGTAATTAGTAGGACAATAAAAAGAATAAACAACAGAAGAAAGAATGAGTAAAATCCTACTTCCCCTTGTGTTGCGAAAAAGTTTGGGAGAGACTTTGGGAACCATACTACCATAGGGATTCATAATTATCTTTTTATTTTTCAATGCATTTATTTATTATCTTTTAGTTATTACTAAAATAAATAAATAATTTTAGATATAATAAATATGAATAAAACTCTAGAATCAAATAAAATATTTAATCGTCAAACAACTATAGCTCAAATGACATAATTTCCGTATATATACTTAGAGGTTTCAGATTCGAGTCTCTTTCCAAACTTTAGAAAAAAAAATATATTTAATCAAGTCCACCCAAATTGTTGAACACCTTTTTTTAAAATCAAAATGCATCAAAATTACTTAACGATGCAGGAACAAATCCAAGGAGACAAATATAATTTTATTTAAAATTATTATATATTATATAATTTTATTTTTGTCTTAAAATTAGAGTAAATAATTGTCTTATATAAATAATTAAATCATTAAACTCAATATTGAGTAACAATCAGAAAAATATTATTGCCAGTTTTCTTTTTTTAATAAATTTTCAAATCCTCAAACCTTTAAACTATTTTTTCTCTTTTTTAAATATTTTTCTCTTAGTTTTCATATTTATTATCAAATAAAACATACTTTAATATTTATAATAACTAAAAAAAATTATATATTATAATACATACATAAAAGTATATTATTTTAAAATTTATTTATTTTTTTATAATATTAAAATTATAATATTTAAATAAATTTATTAAAATAATTATATTTTATATATTTTATTCGTAAATATATTTTAAATGCATATAATAAAGTTATTAGAATAACTTATTTATAATATTTTTTTAAGATAAATAACATAAATAAACTAAATTACCTCAATGTTACGTAAATGTTCTAAAATAAAATAGTTTATATGCATGTCCTAAATGATTCTATATAAATCGAAGGATTTACACTTTTTAGTAGTGAATTGAATTAATTGGATCCGATTTAGTAATGATTCTATATTAACTTTAAAACATAAATATCAATAAAAAAATATTCTCCATTTAAATTCAAATAAATCGTCTAAAAATCAAAACGAATAAAAATAAAATTTAATTTTCGTATTTTAGTTCAAATTCCAGAAAAATATATATTTTTATAATTAAACTTGTGAATTTAAAATAAAACAATAAATAGTTTCTAAAATTTATTAAAAATTATTTTTTGATTCATTATTAGCATTTAAAAAATTATTACCAGAGCTTTTGATATTAAAAAATTAATATAAAGTATAGCCTTTTTGACTATTATTGAAGGATTCGAGACTTTGAGATAAATGAAACTCTAAAGCAGATGAAAAATGACAGGACAGTAGGACCTGATAATATCCCGATTGAGGTTTGGAAGGGCCTTGGAGAAAAAGATATCAACTGGTTAACCAAACTTTTTAATGAGATTTTAAGGTCAAAGAAGATGCCTGGTGAGTAGAGAAATAGCACATTGGTACCTATCTACAAGAATAAAGGGGATATACAAAGTTGCGAAAATTATAGAGGGATTAAACTCATGAGCCATACTATGAAGTTATAGAAAAGGGTGATAGAACAGAGGCTGAGAAAAAGAGACATAAGTAACAGAGAACCAATTTGGATTTATGCCAGACAGATTCACCACTGAAACGATATACCTGTTAAGAAAGATGATGGAGAGGTATCGTTGTAATAAAAGGGATCTATATATGGTGTTTATTGATTGGAAAAAGCATATGATAGGGTGCCAAGGGAGGTCTTATGGAAGGTTTTAGAAAAGAGGAGAGTAAGGATCACATATATTCGTATAATTAAAGACATATATGATGGGGCCACAACTAGTGTGAAGACTCAAGGTGGTGTGATAGAGAAATTTTCTATTGGTATAGGATTACACTAGGGATCTTTCTTAAATTCATACTTTTTCATATTAGTCTTGGAAGTACTCACATAGCACATCCAAGAGCCTGTACTATGGTGCATGCTTTTTGCCGATAATATCGTCCTTATGGGAGAGTCAAGGGAAGACCTAAATAAGAAGTTGAACTTATGAAGAGAAGCTCTAGAATTGTATGGTTTGCGCATAAACCGTAGTAAGACGGAATATATGGAATGTAAGTTCGGCCTGAGAAGGAAAAACCCTAATATAGAAGTGAAGATTGGCGAAAACATCCTACGAAAAGTTAAAAATTTTAAGTATCTTGGGTACATCATATAGGATAATGGAGAGACTGAACAAGATGTAAATCATAGGATCCAAGCAGATTGGTCAAAATGGCGGAGTGTATCTGGTTTTATATGCGACAAAAGAGTGCCTTTAAAACTTAAAGGTAAATTCTATCGCACTGCTATAACATCGGCTATGCTTTATAGTATAGAGTGTTGGGTGGCCAAAGTGGAACACGAACATAAGCTGAGTGTGGCAGAGATGAAGATGTTGAGATGAATGAGTGGTCATACGCGATTGGATAAAATAAGGAACGAATATATAACGGAGAGAGTGGGAATAGCATCCATTGTGAAAAAGATGGTAGAATTGCGTTTCAAGTGGTTTGGACATATGAGAAGAAGACCGATAGAACACCCAGTCAGGAGGATGGATGAGATGGAAGATGGATAACGGGTGAAAGGCAAAGGAAGACCTAAGAAGACCATCCATGAGGTAGTCAAACGAGATCTACATGTAAACGGTCTCTCTTTAAACATGATACATTACAGATATCAATGACATTGTTTGATTCATGTAGTTGACCCCACCTAATAAGAGAAGACTTTGTTGTTGTTGTTGTTATTGTTGTTGTTGTTGTTGTTGTAGTAGTAGTAGTAGTAGTAGTATAGCCTTCTAAGATAGCATTGGAGTTAAAACTTGAACAACGGTTAGTTATACAATACAAAATAACCAACTATATTTATACGATATCTAATTTAATTTGAAAAATATTAAAATACTATATCAATTAAATTATCATTTAATTTATGAAATTAAGTATAAATTTTTTTGCTTTGACAACGTTACTTTTAAATCAAACTTAAATTTTACAGAGCATAATGTTATTAAAGTATAAATTTTTTATTTAATTTCATAAATTAAATAATAATTTAATTGATATAGTATTTTAAATTTGGATTCGATCACTAATGGTATAATATATACATGCTAAATCAAATTTAATTGATTCAATTTACTACTAAAAAATATAAATTTAATCAAATTATATAGAATCATTCAAAACATGTATATAAGCTATTTTATTTTAAGATATTAGTATAATATTAGAGGCTATTTAATTTATTTATGTTATTTATCCATTTTTTATGATATAAAGTATAAAAATATAACTAATTAAATATATTTTATCGAATCTAAAATTGAAACAAAATTATAAGAGTTACATATAGGAGTATATAGAATAAAATTTATTTGTCCTCACTTAATAGATAAATTTGACCCTACTTTAATATTTTAAAATCTATCTCTATTTCCATAATATACAGAGAAAAGATCTCACTATTTTATAATAATATCATATTAATTACAAAAATAATTAAATAATAATAATAAATTATTAAAAATTAAGCTAGTAGTTTAAATTTAAGTACCAAAAGTATGCTCTCTAAAATTCTAATTCTCTTCTCTTACTATTCGTTCTTAATTTTCTATCTTTTAGTAAGACTCATTAATTTCATTCTTTAATTTTTTTTATTCAATTAAAGATTTATTTTTATTTTTATATTTTTAATTCATTCAATTATTTTGAATTTTATTTTGTAGTTATATTATTATATTTTTTTATTACATGCTTAAATATTATTGAATAATAAGATTCATTAATCAGTAGTAATTTAAATTTTAAAATACAGTAATATTAACTAATAACAAAGAGTAGTTAAAATGAAAAATAAGATCTAAATATACGAATATCTATTAATGTTTCTTCTTTTGAAGTTAGCTCTAGTTTTGTTAGTAATAACGACATCAATTAAATAAATTAATTATGAATATTATAAAGAGTCGATTTCGTAATCTTATAAGAGATAAATTTTTAAATAATTATTTACTAACATATATAAAAAATAAAATATTTAATTGTATTAAAATGAAAGAATTATTCAATCTTTTCAAAATATAAAATTTAAAAGAACAAAATTATAAGTTATGTTATTATTTAAATTATTATATAAGTATTTTAATTTATTAGTTAAATAGCTAGAAGATTAATTATATTTTATTATAAAAAAGTATAATTATAAAATTATTATTATGTTATATATATTTTGTCCCCACTAATAAAATTTTTTGAATCCATTGCTGTTATAAAGATGAGCAGAAAAAGAAAAAAGCGCAGCAACAATAACAACAATAAAAGAACTATTATGAGAAGAAAATTCGCGAAAAAGGAAGAGGAGGAAAAAGGCCAGGATACGAAATTTACGTTAGTGGGATAGTTAGAACGTATATTGATGCTCTCCTTAATGAAGCTGATTTTTATTGGGTTTAGACTAACTTAATTGGATTTAGGTGTTAAAAAATTTATATGTATAATAAAACTGAATTATAAATATTAAGTTAAATAAAATAACCAATTTGGATTGATCTAATGGTCAACTCACTCGTATTGATTAAATACAAACTCTTAAATAGAACTCGAATTCGCGACGAATTAGATGTTAAGGTCTCGGTAACATTATTCTTCTAGTGTTATTTAATTATTTCGCTTACTTATATTATTTTTTTTGTATATCCTCTTTACAAGTTATATTTTTTATATAAAAATAAATAAAAAATATAAATATGTACTATTACCATAAAATATATATAATATAGTTTAATTTGAATGTATTATATAAATATTTTATATAATCATTCACTTGTATTCATTTTTTTTAAAAATAATTTATATAATTAATATAAAAAATAATTATTTTTACTGATTTAGTATTATATAATTAGTACACATGTAAAACTGTTTGTATTTACTGTACATAAAAAAATTATATATATTTAAGTATATCAAAATATGATGTAAATATGATTTTTCATTAAAAAAAGATAAATAAAAAAATTATACCATTCTACATTTAAAATGTATTTTGTATTTATTCGTATTTAGTAAAATTTTTTATGTATTATTGTATTAATAATAATTTGATCTAAATATTTTTTAAAATGCCTCTAAATGTTAACATATTTTGTCAATAGAAATATATGTATATTTACTTAATACTTTGTATTTTTTTTGTTCTAGGCCTTTGTCCCTCTCCCATATAAAAAAAAGAATATATATATTTTAATATTCTTGTGTATATTAGAAATCTAAGAGTATATATATCTCTACAAATTTTAATATGATCTTTATTAAAATAAATTGGATTCAATTTGATCTGATAATTTTTAAGATTGAATTAGAAGCATTTTAAACTTTTAAAAACCTTTTATTTTAACTATTTTTATGAGTATTTTCTATACATTATTCATATGTTATTGTTTTAAATAATATAAATAAAATATTTAATATAAAAAAACAATTTAATAAATAATATATTTTTAAATTTTTTTACTTTAATTTGTGGATTTTATTACTATTCAAAACAGATTAAACAAGAGAAATATATAATAACTTAACAAATTAAATAAGATAGGTAAAATTCAATCTAATAAAATACTAACTTTTACTATGAATTTAGAGAACAAAAAATATGTAAAAGAAAAATGATGTAACAGAGATAAGAATGAAATTTTGTAATGTAACAGAGATAAGTATGAAATTTTGTGACAGACAATGAACAGTGTGTCTGTGCGTGCCAAAAGTGACTGAGAGGCAAGGCATGTCCTTTGTTGTTGGCTGAGATAGACGGTGTGATACTTACGAGGAAAACTGATCTAATGCAGGATTCACGAGATCAATTCACATTTTCTTGGATATTTTGTACTTCTTACACTGTATATACACGGTATTCTATACTAATTTTTTGCTCGTCTTCTTTTATTCTTCCAAACATTTAGATTCTCATTCTTATAAACAGATTTTTGTTAACATAAATTTTAAATACACATTTAAAGAGTACTTACAAAAATATTGTACTATTTTTTTAAAATATAATTTTTTATATTTTTAATACGTAAAATATTTTTAAATTTTCTATTGTTATAATTAAAATGTACCCTTAGAGTATAAAATAGTTAAACCATATAATATTCTATTTTATACCTATATAATAGAAATATATAGAATTGAACTTGATAACCTTTAAATTATTATTAATTTATATTTTGTATTATATATATTTATATTAAAAAATTAATCTTAACAATATTTATACTAATAATATGTAATAATTTTAATAAATTAAATTAATATAAAAAATTATCCCATTGAAATGCTAGTATATATATACAAGCAAAAAAAAACTTTTAATTAGGGACCATTATAATATTGAGACTTTGACAATTTTTTTTACCTTAACTAATAAAAATATATTAAATATTAAATAAGTATATATCGTAAATTAAATTTTATACATGAATATATTTTTTTAGGAGGACACCAACCATCAGATAATTTTTTTAATTTTTATATTAAAAAATTAAAAAATAACATAAGGTGAAATGATGAAAACAATAGTTCATCTCATAAATTATCTATCAATCCCCTAAAAATAACTGATTTTAAGACGTTTAATGTTAATTGAAATTTTCAATAAATTTCGTTTCCCATTAACTTGACCAATGCATTCAAGCATTAATTAAAACGAGCCAAATGAAGATAATTTCTCTACGTCTCTCTGTCTCTTGCCTTATAAATAACATCACAATTCATTTGAGGTCAGACAACTCAATTTGGCACCTTAATCAAGTTAGTGTTAATATTGTGGGAATAGCTGAGTGTTATCGTAGAGTGAATAAGCTAAGATGGTGGTGTTGGGTCTTTCTGCTGGTGTGGTTACGGCCTTGTTGGGTATAGTTTTGGTAGTAACTTTGATGGTAAAGAATGTGAACTGGTTTCTTTACGAAGCTAAGTTGGGAGTTAAGAAGCGCAGTCTTCTTCCGCCGGGTGACTTGGGTTTACCTTTTGTTGGTAATATGTGGTCTTTCCTCTCTGCTTACAAATCTCCCAATCCTGAAACTTTTATCAACTCATTCTACTCAAGGTATATTTTTTATTATACATGCATAATTAATTTCTCTAATTAATCCTTCTAAATAATAATAATAATCAGTTGCATGTAACTCTTTTATCTTAGATTAAATTTCATAGACATGTACTGAATGAATGAAGGTGTTATATATTGGTAATGTCAAGTCAATAAAACTAGGCATGCATGTTATACTATATGAATATTCGAAAAAAATTTATGCGGATCATTATTTTATTTCAATAATAATCGTTGTAACTACCAATATTGGAAGAGTACATACATTAACATTAATATATTTAGTTGCTTAATTCCTTTTTTTCTTCGGTTTATTAGTATACATTTTCATTGACTTTTTAGTTATTTTCTTAATATTATATTATTTTAAATGCAAAATCTCTTTCTTTTATCAAGGATATATTTTTTTATGACTTAAGTTGCACTCCTTATTAGTAAATTTCTATGACATGCAAGCTAATAATTTTTAAAATTGGTATCCAATTTTTAAAAAGTTTTTTGTTGCCACTTTGTTCATAAACCGTTTTTAAAAAATGTGTGTTTGTTTGGTGAATCCATTTCATAAGAAATTCATAATTTTTTATTGAATTAAGCTCTTGGTAATAAGCACTTAGAAGATAGAGAATATTAAGATAAAGATAAAATTACTTATATTCATGGTAGTTCATATTATCTTGTTTTACATTTTTCCATTTACAATGATATCAGTTCGTATTTATAATTTTGCATAAGCTATAAATGAAAAAATATGAAATTTGACCGTTGTTTGTGGACTATGTTTGTTTTGATTTAGGTATGGAAAAACTGGAATGTACAAGTCTCTAATGTTCGGAAGCCCAGGGATCATTGTTACAACACCCGAATTGAGCAGAAAGATTCTGACGGATGATGAAAACTTCAAGCTTGGGTGGCCTCGTTCAACAATTGAGCTTGTTGGAGAGAAATCTTTCATTGCAATGGGCGATGAAGATCACAAGCGTCTTAGGCGTTTGACTTCTGCTTCAATCAATGGCTTGGAACCACTTTCCATGTACTTGGCTTTCATGGACGAACTCATGAAAAACGAATTGGAAAAATGGTCCAAGATGGGTCAAATCGAGTTGTTGACTGAACTCAGAAGGCTTACCTTCAAGATCATCATCCACATTTTCCTTGGCGCCTCCAGCACTTCTGTTATGGAAGCTTTGGAACAGGAATACACTAAGCTCAACTATGGAATGAGAGCTTTGCGCATTGATCTTCCTGGTTTTGCATTCCACAAAGCCTTCAAGGTGCATTCAGGATGCTTTTCATTTTAAATAGAATCTTTTTATGTTATATTATACATATTTGACTAATTATATAAATAATCTGTGATATTCAGGCTAGAAAGAATCTGGTTAGCATATTTCAAAATGTTGTGAATGAGAGGAGAAAGGAGAAGTTAGAAAATCCAAACAAAATAGCGAAAGATATGTTGGATCAACTGATTGATGCTGAAGACGAGAACGGTAGGAAATTGGGTGATGATGAAGTGATTGACATTATGATAATGTATTTGAATGCTGGACATGAATCTTCTGGACACACTACCATGTGGGCTACTTTGATCCTTCAACAGCACCCTCAGTATTTCCAAAAGGCTAAGCAAGAACAGGAAGAGATCGTGAAGCGTAGGCCACCAAATCAGAAGGGTATGACAATGAAGGAATATAGGCAGATGGATTTCCTCTCTAAGGTGATAAAGATATATTTTTACTACTTTTTTGTACAAGCTATGTTATTTTGTGTTAAGTAAAATTTCATATTCATAATGCATCTGTATGTATAGGCAATTGATGAAACTATGCGCTATATTACCTTCTCTTTGATGACATTCCGGGAGGCAAAGCGTGATGTCAAACTGAATGGTTAGTCCCAATTGTTTTTGCAAAATTATATTTTTTGGTTCTAATGGTTTTTATTATTGCCTAGATACATGTATGAATGATGGAGAGTGATGAATCTGTTACATTTTGATATATGGTGTAGGTTTTCTTATTCCCAAAGGTTGGAAGGTTTTTGTTTGGTATAGGGCTATTCACCAAGACCCTCAGGTTTATCCTAATCCAAGGATATTTGATCCTTCAAGATTCGATGTAAGTTGTATATAATATACTTTATAATATTTGTGTACATAGTATGATCAATTATGATTTAAATTTGTTATTTTTGTTTGATATATAGTCCCCCCGTAAGGCTGGTGAATTTCTGCCATTTGGGTTGGGAACCAGATTGTGCCCTGGGAATGAGCTTGCCAAATTGGAAATCACAGTGTTTCTTCATCACTTTCTGCTGAACTACAAGTAATGTTTTATCTTCACTACTGTTATTTTTATCGCTACATACTTTAATTGATAATGTAACTAATACTAATCTTTTTTGTTTGTGAGCACAGGCTTGAGCATACAAATCCAAATGCTCCAATAATGTTCCTTCCCCATACAAGGCCCGTGGACAATTGCTTGGCTAGAGTTGTCAGACTTACTCCTTATTCCAATTAGCTATGAAGGGGAAAATGGATCTTATCATTATATATATATATATATATATATATATATATATATATATATATATATATATATATGGGATGTTATGTTTTCTTTTCGTTTCGTTTCGGACTCCTGATAAATAAGTCAACGGTGTAGAAGTTGTAATGTGTGCTCTTATTAGTCTTAAAGACTTGTGTGTTAGTTTGTGGCCTTATTATGCCGGGTGATGCATAATTAATAATTATAATATATTTTATATTTGGTGTCTATTTTTTTGTGATATTATGTGCCCCCTTCTCCCAATTTATTTTTATGAACTGTTATAAAGTTTTAGTTCAGATATAAAAATATATATTTTTGTAAAATAAACCCGACTTTGTTAATAAGATAAACAAACAAATAAAAACTAAGAATCCCGGATGTTCAGATGATCTTTTTCTTCAATTCCCATTAAAAGGATTTTAACTAGTTATAATGAGAAATATTACAAGAAGAATGCGTTCTAGTAACTTGGAAATTAAATTTGATGGTTTTGGTGATAATTTATCGTCTATATTCAATCATTACTATATTTCTTTATAAAAAGTGATTTCCCGAAATCATTTTCTTACCACTCAAATATTTGCTCCAAATTAAGTTTTTAATCAAATTTATTTTTTCAAAAATTTTAAATTAGTCAGATTAATTAAAAACTTAATTTTCCAAATTGGAAATCGCAGTTTTTCTTCATCACTTTCTAAAATATTAAAACGAATCTAATTAACCTAACCTTTTTTAATTGAAAAAATTAACATTGTAATATTAATGAACCATCGAAATGGAAATGAAAAAAATTGTCGTGAATGTAAAAAAGTAAAAAGACGATTGGATTAAACAGAATGAGGGAGTGATTATTAAACTACTCTTCTATATTAGTCCATGACAAATAATAAAGAAGTCTTGTGGCCCACGAATTCAGCCAACATAATACATAAATTCAGTTCTAATTTCAGTCATTCTTATATCTTTTCTTCTTATCTTATCTTTACTTTTATTTTTTATAGGACAATGCTCTATATATATTTAGTTTTACTCTCATAGTTTACAACACATGTTCAATTCAATCAATCAATAATCAATAAAAATTCTTTCTTTGCTTTCCCTATTCTTTTACAATTTTATCATGGTATCAGAGCATTGGTATTCTCCTTGAAGAAGATACATAAGCTATCATCTTTCGGTGAGAAATCACCTTACATCTTTTTCAACCTCCTCTCACAATGAATAATCAATTTTCCAATTCAGTTCAAGATCCAACCAATCTTTGTTAAAGGCATCCAAGTAAAAATCCTACCCCAGTTTTGGTTACCCCGGTTCTTTACCAGCAATTCCGTCTGCGTCTCCTTTCTTCCGACAATTTCGTCTGCATTCTGTTTCAGCTCATATCTGCATTTTATTTCAGCAGTTTAATCTGCATATGTTTTAGCAGTTTCATCTGCACTCTTATTGCGCTCCATGCGCCCTCTTTTTTTATCGCGCTCTATGCGCCATTTGAAGTTATTGCGTCATACATACGCATTTTTTTGAAGATCGCTGCTCAAGTACAGCATCTCCTTTTATATTTTTGCCGCCGGCAGCTCAAGCTCCGCTGCGCGCATTTTTTGAAGATCGCTGCTCAAGTACAGCATCTCCTTTTATATTTTTGCCGCCGGCAGCTCAAGCTCCGCTGCGCGCATTTTTTGAAGATTGCTACTCAAGTACAACATCTCCTTTTATATTTTTGCCGCCGGCAGCTCAAGCTCCGCCGCACGCATCTTCCTCCGCATCACTACGTCAGACGCGTCTTCCTCAACAATTTCATTGGAACTTATCCAAGCTGTGGATTATTGACATCTTCCATCCACCAGCTTGCGGGGGCGTATTAAACTACTCTTCTATATTAGCCCATGACAAATAATAAAGAAGTCTTGTGGCCCACGAATTCAGCCAACATAATACATAAATTCAGTTCTAATTTCAGTCATTATTATTTTATCTTATCTTATCTTTATGTTATCTTTTCTTCTTATCTTATCTTTACTTTTATCTTTTATAGGACAATGCTCTATATATATTTAGTTTTACTCTCATAGTTTACAACACATGTTCAATTCAATCAATCAATAATCAATAAAAATTCTTTCTTTGCTTTCCCTATTCTTTCACAATTTTATCAGTGATATCGTTGATAGCTTGAAAAATAGCACCATTAGATTTTTTTTTTTTATTCTTGTTATGAATCTAACTCGTTTTGAGTTTTGCAGATTCAAAGATATTGGCTTGCATTGGGTTTTCGTGTTAAAATTTGGAGATTATGGAGATCTCTATAGTTGCTTCATATTGTGACTTTTTTGTTATTTTTTTTAATTCTATATCTTTTTTTCTTTTTATATTTGATCTTGTTATAGCTAATTTTGGAGTAGCAATTTTAAATTGTACAATGAACTTGGTATCGTATTTTGTTTTTAATTTATTCTGGATTGTTTGTGCTTCTTTTCAGATAAAATTTTTAATTCTTTCTCGGTACTAGAGTAAAGTGCATGGTGGTGGCAAACAGAAGAATTAGAGATAGAGTTATAGTTACGACTTACGAGATAATTAGATTAATAAAGATAGCTTGAAACTTTTAAATAGTTTTTTGGAAATCTATTTTTTATAGTTGTGAATTAGTTTTAAGAATTTAATTTTAGTATATTGATAATACAAAATATTTTATCTAATTATTTTTAATTTATTTTGGGTTATTTTTTAATTTGAACTTCTTTTCTGATGAAAATTTTAATCCTTTCACGTGTTAGAGTAGAGTGCATGGTGGTGGCGAAAAGAAGAGTTCGAGATGGGTGAGGTAGAGTTATAGATACGAGATAGTTTGATTAATAAAGATAGTTTGAAAATTTTAAATAATTTTTTAAATATTGAATAATTTTGTCAATCAAAATTTATTTTTTATTGTTATAAATTAATTTTAAAAGTTTAATTTTAATATATTATTGGTATAAAGTATTTTATTTAATTGTGTAATTATATTTTGTACTAACAATATATTAAAATTAAATTTATAGTTTTAATTATTTTATGTGCATTCAAATTTTTACTTGTCAATTTTAATATTATACTAAAAAATAATTATGTCAAAAAAGTATCACTTTAAAATGATTTATTTCTCTTTTAAATGACAGAAAAATTAATATATTCAATAATAATAATTTTTAAAAAAGTTTAAAACATAATATTTTTAGACTAAAATATTTATTATTAATCTTTTTAGGAATAGTTATCTTTAGTTCTCATCACCTGATTCAAAGCATGTTTTTTTGTTTCGAGAGCTTTTATTATTGCAAAAAGTAAATCGTTTTATAAAATTCATAAATTTGGAATCTTACAAATTTTTATTATTCCAAGACCAATCTTATAAGTAACACTTTTTTTTTATAAACATTCCAAACTAATTTGCTGATTTTTTTATTCTTATAACTAAATGCATTTACATTTTGTAATTATCTTTTTAAAACTTCCCTCCGTTTAAATTATGAAAATATGGTGAATCTTCTAATTGGCATTTGGCTCAAACTCTCGACATTTGATCTGCATAATGTTTGTTAAATATGAGCAAACACCAAATGCATCACAATGCCATTGCACTGCAAGTTAAAAATATAACAAATATGCTAAAGAGGGTTAACTTTCATGCGAGTATTATCATACAATTTTATTTTTAATTATTTTTTGGTATTGTTATTATACTGTTCATACTTGAAGCGGGTTTACAAATTAGAGAGGTAAAATTTGGAGATTTCAACTTCATTAAGCGTTGAATTAGGCTGAAAAGATAACCTACAAGACACTCCAATGCTAAAGTCAGTAGAGTATAGATAGTGAAAACTTTTTTTTTCGTGTATTTACCTATAGATTGCTTCTTTTTTTTAGCTTTTGTCTGGTGGGATTGTCGTTTTCCGGCATTTAATGCTTATTGTAGCACATTATTGCCGAGATTTGGCGATTACAAACTTTGATGGCATAGTCATTGTGGTATCCGACCATTATCCTGTGAAGTCGGTCATGGCCTTAATCGCTTCATCGGTTACGTTCTCTTTTGTCTGGAACAGTGCTCCCAACTCAAATTCCTAGACCTGGGTTCTCGGGTCGGGGACATCCGAATTCATGAAATCATGCCTATTTCTAATTAAAAGAAACTGAATAATTTCTTTTAATTTAGAAAATTGTTATAATTCCCTCGTTTCATGAACCGTTAGTTCTATTCTCTCTCTGCAATAAATGCAACATTAATTTAAAATTAAATATCTTTTTATGTTTTACTTTACCTTTCATTTTTCATCACTTCTCAAAACTCCACCATTCGCGAACAGTCTTTTCCTTCTCCGCATACGAACAATCTCTTCCTCCTTCTTAGCGCACTTCTCCTTCGCGTGTATCTCCTTTCTGTCAACTTTCATCGCCGTTGCTTTTTTTGTTCAGCATTTGCAACATTTTCATTCGAGATTAGTGATTTTGGTATCCTTCCGCTCTTGCATGTGCGTAGTTTTTTCCTTTTTTGAAGTTTCCTTTCGTCTGTTGATATTTGCACATTCTTTATGTTTGTTGATGCTTTTTTATGCTGCTTGAAGCTTTTCTTGCGTTTTCTTTTGTTCATTTCTTTTTTATTAGGCCAAATATAGTTGGACACCATTATTTGAGTTTTTTTTTTCAAATAATTGAAGATTTTGTTTGTCCCTACTTTTTGTGTTTTCTAGACTTTATTTTACATTTTTAAGTTAGCCAATATTTTGTAGTATTAGAATTTTTGCTTTCTGGTAGTGGTAGTGACATAGTAGTGACATAATGTTAGAATTTTTGCTTTCTTTTCAATTTGTTGCTTGAAGACCTTCGCCATTAGCCTTTAGTATGTTGCCCCTGCATTTTTTTAACCAAAAAAGCATTATGTATAGCAGTAAATTCTCTTAGGGGTGATGAAAGCTATTTTATCCTCGTCATCTTTGTGCATCGAGATCTGGTTATAACCACTATAAGCATCTAAGAAACTTAATATTCGATATCTCGAGGAGGAATCAATCATGTTATCTATGTTAGATAAAGGAAAACAATCCTTTGGACAAGCTTTGTTCAAATCTGTGTAGTCTACAAATATTCGTCACTTCTCATTAGACTTTTCACCATCATCACATTTGACAACCAAGTGGAATAAGTAAATTCTTGGATAAACCTGTTATCTAGTAATCCCTAGACCTGGCTTTTGACCTCGATTGCCCGGTCAGGCGACATTTTTGGATGTCGGTGTGCAACTGGCTTGAAGTCGGGATTCATAGCCAATTGATGGGACATGAATGCGGGGTTTATTTCGGACATATCGGTAGGTTCCCAAGCAAATAAGTATACATTACCTCTCAAGAAATTCTAAAGTTCCGATTTCAAGGGGTAAGGCAGTTCTTTGTTGATGATGGTGTATTTCTCTGACTTATCCCCGATTGGAAAATTTTCAAGCTCTCCATTGGGCTCTAAGCTCGAGTTCTCCTGAATTTGGGATTCTAAGTCAACAAGAAAGATCTCAGTGGACTCTTTGGCCTTATCTCGGAGTGTAAGACTAGCTTTGTCGCATTTGACGGGAGACAGTCAATCTCTTTGAATCGTTGCAACCCAATTTTCCGCCGTCAGGAACTGCATGACAAAAAATTTGGTCAAGATTAGTGCGTATAGATTGTTAAGTGTCTTCCTCTACAAAATTACATTGTAGGTTGTGGAATCCTGAAGGACAATGAACTCACCCTGTATTGCCCTTATGCTCACACCTTTTTCTATAGTGAAAAGGAGGTCCACAACCCCATCCAACTCAATGTAGTGATCTCCCAGACACATAACCCCCGGGAAATGGGGTTTCAAGTGCTGATCTTTCAACCTCAGAGCATCAAATGCATTTCTAAAGTGAAGGTTCGAGTCTGCGCCGATGTTGACGAGGATTCTTCTCACAATGCCATTACCCAACATTGTTGTGATAACCAAGGCTTCATCCTCATCCGATGTGGCAATCAGGAAATCTTCTGCTGTGGACTGGACTACTAGGATACTGGTTACCTTGAGAACTTCAGAGGTTGTAGCCTTTACATCCCCTTTGACAACATTGTTGGACCTTGGCAAGCCGTTCCTCCCAACCACCACGTTGACTACAACCTGAGTTGTGTCTTCTGTACTTTTTGGAGGTTTGGAGTTTCTTGGATTCCTGGTTTTTCGATCTTCGTCCTTGTTACTCCATCTTGACAGCCATATGTGTTGGACAAATTCCAAAAGCTTTCCATCTTAGATTACTTACTCCAAGGCATCCTTCAGATCAATATAGTCCTCAGTCTTGTGACCATAGGACTTGTCAATACTGAACTTTTTTAGCGATGCTCTAGGTCGGATTTGTCTTGATTTTGGCAGTATGCCTTGGTGAGAGACTTGTTGATAAACCTCGGCAAGAAGGCCAGTAGGGGGTGTAGGAGGTAAACTTTTTTACTCGAGGAACGGGAGGTTTTAGGAACAAGATCTGTCCCAAGTTTCCGCCTTTTTAAGGAGATGGCGTTGGGTTCTTTCTTTTGGTAGAAACCACCTTTAAAATATCCTTGTCACACATGTACGCTAAAGCGATCTGGTGGATTTCTTCCATAGACTTTACATCCTTGGAAGTTAAGTGCCTACGAAAGTCCTCTTCCAACAACCCGGCAATTAAACACAAACATACGACTTCTGGAGTTTGCGTATTCACCTCCAAGAGTGCTTTATTGAATCGATCCAAGTAGTTTCGAATACTTTCACCCGCCCTTTGTTTCACCCCCAATAGGGAGTCTGGGTGTTTTGCTTGGGTCCTCCTAGTAGTGAAGTGAGCCAGAAATTTGACTTTGATATCAACAAAGGAAGAGATCGACCAATCAGAAGGTAGTGTATTAAACCATATTATGGTTGGACCCGACAAGGTTATTGGAAACGCTTTGTATCGGATCATATCTTCAACTCCTTCTAAATTCATTCTAGACTCAAAGGCATCAATATGCTCTTGAGGATCCGTCTTGCCATCATACTTCAGGTCCGTAAGCTTGTCAAAATGTTTTGGAAATCGCACTTGGCGTGGGAGGCAAACGGGGTTTGTCCCATGATAACGTGTTCTCGAAATTCTCTATGCCTTTTAGGAATAGCATTCCTCTACGGAGTCCGCCTCCTTTTAGACTAGGCAGATCGCGACTCTTCCCATGCCTGAGAATTGCCATGTCGTCGGAATTACCTTCTCTCGTCTCTACAGCGTGGGAGAGAAGGTGAGGTCTGCCAGTGTTCCCGCCTTTGTTCAGGGTTTCTGGGACGGGACTCCTCCCGTTCCCTGGCCAGACAACTTTGGGAACGAAAATGTCTGGATAATGAGCACTCAGCCAATTGTCGTTGAAGTTCCAATTTGTAACGCTCCAACTCCTGCATCCTCTGTCGCATTTCTTGCATGGCATGATGATAGTCATCTCCAAAGCCACCGAAATGACGGGTTTCTGAGTTGATGTGTTCATGATTTTCATAGTCAGACGGGACTTCCTCTTGACTTGGTGTGACATCAGTCTCGTGTCCATCCTCCCGTTTGTTGGCTTTTCAAAAGGGTTTTTAGATTAACTGTAGAGTAAATTCGTCACTCAACCATGATTCTTTCCAAAGTGGGATCTCCACGGACGGTGCCAAACATTCGTGCTTGGAGCGGGTTTATGAACTGGAGAGATGGAGATTGGAAATTCCAACTTTGTCAAGCGCTGAACGAGGCCGGGAGGACAACCTGCAAAATACTCTGATGTTAAAGTCAGTAGAGTGTAGGTAGTAAAAGCCTTTTTCTATGTGTTTACCTATCACTATAAAAAAGAGAGTTTAAAATGCATTGATATTACGGCAATTTAAAAAAACCGCCGTAATACCCGATTATTATGGCATGTTTGGTTACTGCCATAATTAACTTTGGGTTTGGTGGCGGTTCTGGTGATTATGGCGGTTTCGAACCGCCGTTTTCACACGTATATAAAAGAAAAGAACTGTAGCTCATTAAACGAAACATTACGGCGCTCTCAATCTCGCTTCTCTCTCTCTCCTTCGTCTCCTCCGACAACGCCGTTCTTCCCTCTCGGCTTTTCCTCTCTCCGCCGGTTACGATTTCGCTAGGTACTTTTTCCTCTCAAGTTAAACTGAGTTACTGATTTGTTTCTCTGCAGCTCCCTCTCAAGTTCTTTAGAGAAGGCAAAACCGAAACTGAAATTACTGATTTCTTCATTTTTGCTTAGGTTATGGTTTCAGAATTGTTTTTGTTGCTGATTTTTTGGGGTTTTTGTTTCTCTGCAGCTCCCTCTCAATTCTTTAGAGAATTGTTTTCTAGATTTTGAAATTTTATGAGAAAAAAATAAAAAGTAAAAACAATTGCTATTAAATTACTTGTTTGTTTGATTTTAAATGATTTAAAATATTTATAATTTATCATTTAATTTTTTTATTTTATAAAAAAGCCATTTTTATTGAATAAGATTCTTCAGAACCCTTTGTATTTGGTAGCAAAGATTAATATATACTTATATCCTTTATTAAATGAAGCAGTAATAAGAATTTTGGAGGAGATTTAATTGTCGGTTGAATACTCATTTAGTCTTAGAGATTATGGAGATAGGTAGCAAATAATTTGTTATCAAACTAAATGTAAATATTATTTTTATAAGCCCAATTTCCTTTCAAATAGATGCTTACTAGTTAGATGCTCATCTTTTTCCTTTGAACCACTAACTGAGGTCAAAACAGGAATCCCATTTTTTTTATCCCCCAAATTCTACTTTGCACCTTTATGGAGGAGCTGCTTTTGAAAGAGTCATACATGAATTTCGATGTGCTGCCTATTCCATTGAATGCCCTCCAGTGTCAAGGGAGAAGGTACTTCATATACCTTTTAGAATTTAGATAACTGATTTGGAAACATATCATCTTTCCTTTTTTTTTCTTCCTCAATTTGAGATTCTTTTGATATGCTTTCAACAGGTTGCGAATATATTACTTGCCCATGCTGGCCGAGGCGGTGCAAGAGGAATAACAGAAGCTGCAGCAGAAATTGCTCGTTCTGCTGCTAGATCATGGCTTGCTCCTCTTCTTGATACTGCTTGTGACAGACTTGGTTTTGTTTTAGGAAACTTATTTGATTTGGCTCTAGAAAGAAACCGCAGTAATGACTCAGAGTGTAAGTGATTCTCCTTGCTGAAAATTTGTCACTATTTCATTTGGTTGTGTATTTACCACTAGAATGTTATGAAATAAATCCTATGACAGAATTGCAAATGATCACTGTGTGAAATTGTTTTATCTTTTACTATATGTTTAATACATCTGATTAGAGAAGCTGAGTGGTGGTTATTTTCATTGCAGATGGGAGTAAAACAGCTAACATGGACGGCTGTGTTGGTTTTCATGCTGCATTAAGGTGTGCATACAGCCGCTTCATAAAGGATCTTTCAAAACAATGCAAACAACTAATTAGGCACCACCTTGATTCAGTTACCAGTCCATTTCTCCAACTAGATGTTCTATTAGTATTTTTAGATGTATAGATGTTATATATGAATTAGTTTGAAAGGATTGAAAATAGAAATTGAATTCTATGATACCCTTAGCTAGTTATTGGCAAGCTGGTTCCTTGAAATTATTAGAAGCAGTTTATATTATATATGATGAAGAAAAGAAGGTTGCTGTCCACTTTATATATGTTGCCTTATCTACTTATGTTGCTGTCCAACATACAACATGAATTTTATTTATTTTATTCTTTAGCGCTCATTTACTCATTTATTTATACTTATTTTATGACTATGCCTTTTGGTTATTACGAGATTTTTAAGTGAGTTTCAAAAATATCACTTTAAATTGGTAGTTTTAATCTTATTTTAAAAAGCATAAAATTGTCATCATAATTAGGTAGAAACGGCGGTTAGAAACCCCCATTTTAAATGAAAACGATGCTATTATATGCTGGTAGAAACGGCGGTTAAAAACTGCCATTTTAAACACAAAAGATGCCATTATAACCTGGTAAAAGCGGCGGCTAGAAATTGCCATTTTAAACACAAAAGATGCCATTATAACTTGGTAAAAATGGCGGTTATAATGGTAAAAAGGGCGGTTTTCAACCGCCATTTTAAACAGAACTGATGTCACAATATCCTGGTAAAAACGGCGGTTGTTGAAAAACCGCCATTTTATCTGGAAATAATGGCGGTTACAAACCGCCATTTTAACCCTCAAAAAACCGCCGTATTATCCACATTTTAACCCTCAAAAAACCGCCGTAATAACCAGAATGACGCCCAGAATAATGACGTTTTTTGGAGGCGCCAGTTTTGGTCATAATGGCGGTTCTAACCGCCGTAATTTCCCAAAATAACCGCCGTTTTAACCCTTTTTTTTTGTAGTGTATGGTTGCTTCTCTTTTTTAACTTTTACTTTGTGGGGCTGCCTTTTTTTTAGCATTTAGTGCTTATTGTAGCACATTATTGCCGATATTCGACAGCTACATGCTTTGATGGTATAACTGTTATAATATTCAGCCGTTATTACGTGAAATTGATCATGACCTTAATCGCTTTATTAGTTACATTCTTTTTGTCCAAAACACATGCAATTATTAGTGTTCTCTTGTGTAGAAGCCAATTTAGATTTAATAAGCTTCTCCATACACTTTATGAATATTTCTTTGCTTTTTAAAATTAAACCTTTTCATTTGGATTTAATAATTCTCCATACACTTTATGAATATTTGTTTTCTATTTTGTATTCGTCCACATAATAATAATAATAAAAATCATAATTTTTCTTTTATGTTTTATTCTTCCTTCTTATTCTATTTTCTCATCCAAACAGAGAAGAGTAAAATTTTCTAACCTATATATAAGGCGGTGTAACAAACAGGCAAACACAGAGAGTGGAGTGTTCCATTTCAAAATTCAAAATTTGAATAAAGCGAAGAAGGAAAAAAAATGGCTTCAGTTTCCGGCAACATGAAGGGTTTCTACAGGCAGAAGAAAAGCAACACCAAATCTTCCAAGAAAGCCTCTGCCAAGTCTTCCAAGAAAGCCTCTGCCAAGTCAGATGCAGCCCAACCTACCGCTCTCGTCTCTCACGAAGGTAAACTTGATCTTCAAGGTCCTTATTCTCTTCTTCAATCATTCTCCTGATTCTATTTCCTCTATTAATTGATTAAGGATGGTTTTGTTGAACTGCTGATCAGATGATTACAGTGCTGGCGAGGCAATGCTGCGGCAATTCGACATGAACATGGCGTATGGCCCTTGCGCTGGGATGACAAGGACGGCACGGTGGGAGCGTGCGCAGAAGCTTGGTCTCAACCCTCCACAGGAAATCGAGAAGCTCTTGAAGAGTGGCAAGGTTCAGAACGAGTCCTTGTGGGATGGTCGCATTTAGGAGCTAGGGTTTTTCTTACCCTATGCCCAAAATCGAATCTGTTTGGGTGTTTAGGTTTTGTTTAGGGTTTGATGGCTGGGGTAAAATAGTGTTCAGCTTCTTGCTGGGTCCTATTTCCCTGCTTCTATACCATTATGTTATATCAATGAAGTTCAATATGTTTTGATCTATGTAATATCTAATATGTTATTGGACCTGTCTCTAGATGTTAATTAATTCTAGTTAACCTGGTATCAAATCATGGTTTACTTTTCAGGATTTGACATTGTTACTCTTGATCACATCATGATAATGTTAGTTGGGTACTGTCAAAATATTTCAGTGTATTAAATAAATTGGTAGCTTGTCTTTATTTCTGGTTCTGAGATATAGAGCTATTTTGCTTGCTTGTCTTTAAGTTTGGAAGGAATCGGTGGAATGATTCTTCATCATTGTAGTGGAGCGAAGAATACAGGGCTAACATGAATATCAAAAGAAGAGAGCATGTTCATTGAAGACACTATTAGGTGTGTCCAACAGGGGAGTATATCGCTGATCTTAGAAGGAATATATCAATTTCTGTATTGTTCAGCCTATAGCCTCCCTATGAAGCACGACACAGGTGAAATGCCTATACTCTCCTGTTAGGGCGTGAAGAAATTTCGGGGCTTAGTGGCTTCAAGCCACTTGATGAAGCAAGAGCTATCGCTCCTCCAAGGCCCATGTAGGAGTATTTGGTGATTCATTGGTGATTCCGCAGTCTATGGTAGGTGTCATCTCCAATTTGACCTTATTATTAGGCATAATTATGGTTGAAGCAATGAAGTTTCCCATTTAGTTACTCTTATCAATTTGACCACTGAGTCCCTGACTAAATCAAATTTGATGAAACAAGTGTTAGATATATGATAGAATTGCTCTATGCATGCAATTTGTTTCAGGCACTAAGGTCTAACGAAGTTGGCTCAAATAAGCAAAGAAAAAAAATTCCTCAAAGAGGAACTTCATCTTATTGCTCTACACTATCCAGGTAGTAATTTCTGTGTAGTTTATGTGAAATTTACAATTGCACGAGTTTGATTATCCTTTAATGCAATAATACGGAAGAAATTGACTTCACCAATTGAATAATTCATCGGTGAGTGATTTAATAAATTTCCTACTATTTTGAAGTTAGTTTATCGTGAATTATGTTAAAACATAAAAGACTTTACCTCACAAATAGATTCTGTCATGTTGATTTTCATTAGTTGCATAAATATGGCATTTTGAGCATTAGGTTCATCCTTCCTCGCATTGAGTTGTCAGACTCGATGTATATTTGATGTTGAGATCTGTTGCTCTACTTAGCTTCATAATTATATTTACAATCAAGACAATCAACAGTGGTATTTATAGCAGGATATTTGGGATGCCGTATTGCCTTCTTTTTTGAAGCAATGAAGTACTAAGCACACATTAACTTTTCAACATATGTTTCAATTTATGTGGTCAATTAGCTGTTTAAGATGTTAACAAGTTATAGCTGGCTAATTATAATTTACTAATAGTAAGTTATAAAGTACAATGCTATATAAATATAGAATCGCTGCATTTTTGTTTCTTATGTTTGTCTCTTGTGGCTGTCTCATGTCTTTTGTTCTTTTGAAGCTGGCCTTTTCTTATGTTGGTCTCAGATTTTCAAGGATTTCTCCTTTCTTCTATTTAGTCTTTTATGGGTTTAATCACATCACAGTCCCATTTGAATAAATTTAATCTTGTTTTCTTTTTTTTGGAAAATGTCCATAGTTCCTTTCGAAGGGAATTGGAAACAAAATAAGGTAGATTCCTAGATTTAGTTACACACTTTCTGCTTTTTAGTTATCTTACATGTCTTTAGGTGGAAAAACAAGACAAAAGTTCGGGTCATTTAATGTCTATATATACCGAAACAGCCTTGCTCATATCTCACTCAATTTGCTAACCTCTTGTTGTCTTTTGGTACCTCACATACAAAGCATATGCATTTTGTATGAAGCAGGAGTAGCACATAGATTTTGGTGTTGCTAGCTGTAAAAGTAACAATCTAAAAGACAATGGGAAGGATCAAATGATTTTGGTTGGTATTGCATTTCTGGTTCGAGCAGTGGTTTATTGAGCGTCTCGGTTTGTATCAGATATGCTGGTGACTAAGTATAATATAATTTGTCTTCATTATCTCAAGTTATATATATTTTGTGTATCAACGCTAGAGGTTGGTATCCAATTATTCCAGGTTCAGTTTTTCCTTGAAGCGGTTTGAGACCAATCTTTGAGAATGATCATGCTCCATATAAGTTGGAGCAGAGATTTGCCCGTTGAAGCTGGTTTTAGCAAGAGTTGCAGCTGTTGTGTTGGTCTTTACTCAAATGGATGGAAGTGATCAAAGTGACCACAAAGGGAGGATCTGCCATCGCAAGATTATAGGTGTTCCAACTTCCAAAGAAAGGGTTGCGTACTATAAAATTCTAAGCTTTTCCTCAGTATATTAAGAAAAACTGCGAGTTAATATGGACATACGAAGTTGATGGCAATGATGAATGGGAACAATATCATAATAGAGGCAAGCTTTTCAATGCAATGTGTTGTTCATAGGCACTATACAAGTTAGTCCAGTAATTGTAGATTACGCATACAAGATAACAAACATGGAACTATCAACTATGGAAGGTACACTGCGGAACTAGTGGAGACTCTGTGAAGGAGATATGTAAGGAAAGATATATTTGCATGCGCACATGGGAGCCAGATAGCATTTAGAAGATGTCTATTTTTTTACCATAAAAAAACATCAGAATCAAATGAGATTTTTTGTTTTAAAACAAAGAGTTGAATTCCCTGCCTTCACAACTACAAACATGGCCCAAAACAAAGTACAACAATATGCAATAATTGGTAGTGTTTATCATTGTATTCATTAATTAAAAAACATTTTCATAAAGATATTTTTCTCATTGTAATATTATCTTCATGGGGGAAGATGTCTATCATGACTATTCACCTTTTCCTAATTAGCGCTACTTAAAAAGGAAATACGTATTAGTATTACATTCTAGGAAAAGAGAGTGTTTAACTATTTATTAGTGTCTCTTTTTAACAAACTGATATTTTTTCCTTCCGGAAAGGCCAAAATGTCCTTTTCTGCAAGGATATTTTTGTTAGGAAGCTTTGAGAGTGATTTATTTATACAATGTGTATAATAGTGTATATGAGGTACAAAATAAATATCACTCATAATATTCAGAATAACTATCTGTGTATTAAGGACAATTATAAAATCAGGGACAATTATAAAATCACTCATTTCAAAAGGATAAGTTAATTTTGGGTTTACCAAAAATTAAACTTTTGATCTTTTAAATTTAAAATTTTAATACCATGTCATGATACAAATCATCTCAAAAATTTATGCTAATAAAAAAATTAACACTAATGATTATATCTCTAATACTCTCTCAACTTCTATTATTCACATTGTATAAATATTCTATTGGCTTCCATACTTTTCCATTTTGTTAGAAGTTAATTTTTTAGGTCCGTAGTTTAAAATAAAATAAAAGAAAAAGGGAGAATAAAAAACTTTGGTTTGTGTTGAGCATTGATAGAAGAAGCAGGATCGTGAAGAAACATGGTGAAGATCTCGCTTGGCGGATACGACGATGGGGAAGGACCTAGCAACCGGATCCAGAAGCGACTCAGGATGGAACAAGAAGATGGCCAAGCAAGCAGAAACGAAAAGGAGGTGCATGAAGGAGATGGCGGCGAGGCTAGAAGTGCAGAGCATGATGAAAACCCTGTTGGATCTGTAAGCGATGATAAGGATAGGTCTATTTCTGTGACTATCATCGATCCCGATGTCCTCGATTGCTGCATTTGCTATGAACCCTTGACTTCCCCTGTTTTCCAGGTCAGTTTCCCCCTTCTTTATTCAATTTGGGCTTGATGCATGCTTCTGATTGCTATGTTAGAAAGGAATTATCATAATCAGAACCATTTGAGACTGGAGAATAAATTATTTTAGGGTTTGAAAGCTTGATTTGTTCCTTTGCAATATTCTTTAACTGTTTCAGTTTGTTGTCTCGTTTAAATTTAGTGAAATATCTAACGATAAAATTTGTTTGTGATCCGTTAAATGGAGAATTCAGTGTGAGAATGGTCATATTGCTTGCTCTAATTGCTGTGCCAGACTTGGGAACAAGTGTCCCATGTGCTCAATGCCCATTGGCTATAACCGCTGCAGAGCTATTGAGAAGGTGCTGGAATCTATTAAAATATCATGCCTGAATGCAAAATATGGTTGTAAACATATGTTTAGTTACAGTAAAAAAAATGAACACGAGAAGGAATGTAACTTTCTGCCATGTTTATGCCCGCATTCAGGTTGTGACTTTCTTGCTTCATCTGAGGAGTTATCCCTCCACTTTAGCCATAGGCATATACATTCTGGAATACAGTTTACATACGATAAATTTTTCACTGTCTTCTTAAATCTTGATCACAAAACAATTGTTCTTCAAGAGAAGAATGATGCTAATCTGTTTGTTATTCACAATAACCATGAGCTTCTAGGGAATTTAATCCATATAACTTGCATTGGCCCCAAATCCAAGACAGGGTTTCATTATGATATCTTGGCTAGGTCCCAGGGAACCTCTCTAATATTGCAATCTTATACCAAGATTGTTCAAGGTCACTTTGCTGATGCTCCTTCAGCAGGGATGCTTTTGATTCCTTCTGATTTTTTTGGTTCCGGACAAATCAAGCTGGATATTCGCATAAGGTCATGATTTCATTACTTTGCTGGGGACTGACAGGTTTGTGTTGTTTGTCTTCTTTGTTTACCACGTAGTAGATATTATAACTTAGTATTTAGTATTTAAGCACAAGTTGGAAGCTGAAGAATACTTGCAGTGATGTAAAGGATTATCGTCTCAAAACTGTCATGTAAATATGTTGTTTTCCAATTCCAATTCTATGCCTACACTTTATTGTTGTTCAGTCCAAGTGTTTCTGTTGTTCTTTGTCAAAGTTTGTGGGGTTGAGTGCTTTTCCAGTTAAACTGCAAAGAGCTTCTCACTGGAATTTGGATTACACGAAATGTGTATTTACATAGCTAAGATTCTTAGCCGTTTATACATAGGTGAGACTCAATATGCCTGGATTGAGGTCTAAATTTGTTGCTGGTGATGTTATTAGTTTAGTACTCGAGTATTTAGAGGCTTATTGCCATGGGTCCCGTGGCCAGTGTTATACCTTTTTTAGTTAAAATTTTAAGGACTTCCTTGTTTAATTATTTAATTAGAAAGCTTTAAAGGGTCCTTCATCTGGTGACCCTTAATAAAAAGAGTCAAATTTATAGACGAATTTGATGTCCAAAATTGTATATAGAGTTTATTCATGAAAAGTTTCAACTCATTTTTATCGAGCTTGATATACCCTAAGGCGATATTTACTAGTAGGCTAACATAAATGAGCAAACAAATGATGATGATTGTCTCCAACGTGCACGGTGCAAAGTCTGTAATTATGTAAAACAACCAAAAGGATAGTACAATGCGTGCAACTATAGTGTGTAGTACACGAATAAGAAAAACTGAAAAACCAAGCAAGCACAAACAACTTATACTGACAAGACATAAGTGTAAAATAACACAATTGCAACGACAAAGATAAGGTGGGGTCTGTGATAGACCAAAACCAAAACCAAGGCAACCATGGCAGCCAATCCCGAAGGTGATGATGATGGCCCATCTTCACCATTGGACTTGTAATAATATTGTCTCAGTGGAACCGCGAGGCGTCCATAGAGAGCAGTTAGCAACAAGACAAGAGGCAAGATCAAGAGTAGCAAGTTGGCGTTGGCCGTAGCTGTCTGCATGGAAGCCTTGTAGTTCATATATGATGATGTCCATAGCAACAACACCACGATGCCAACTATGGCAACAAGTTGTAAAGGTGGAGCAGATACAGAATACAGAGTTTTTCCTGACCACCCTTGTTCCAATTCTGTATCTGTTTTATCGCTCAAAGTCGAAGCCATTCCCTTGATTTCTTCTTCTTTTTTAAGATATTTATTAGTTTCTTGTGCACGTAGAGAACCGATAATGTATATAGTTACATATTTTCTCTACATATATAGCATAGCATAGTATATATCTGTTTATTGCATGAGTTCCAAGTTCCAACTTCCAAGGGTGAAAGGTGATTTTGACTCTATCTCCAGCCGAAGCCGACCTCTAATTTTGGAGTTTTGCCCACCGAGTTGGGCTTTGGTCACGTGTTTGATGGAGGAGCAAAGCGATAATGATGTGCAGATTATACCGCAATAATTGTTTCTATTTTATTCAGTGTTTTATCTCGGTGTTAATTTAACAAAACTTACGGCGTATATATCTTTTTGGAATGCTAAACGTCATAGAATTTATTATTTTTATTATTAATTAGTTATTAATATTTAAAAATGAGTTAAAATATTATTAAATTATTAAATTAAAAAATTAAGTTAATAACTAAAAGTGACGGTTAATAGGTTTCTAGTGTGTTCTATTAGGATTTTGATAATGCTCTATTAGGATTTTTCTTTCTTTCTTTTAATCAATCTCATTCATATTACTTTTCTTCTTTTCTTCCACCTCATTTATTTTCATCTAAATCTATTATTTTATCTATATTCTAATTTCATCCAAAGTCTACCAGCCTTTAAATGACACCCATGAAGCTATGAAGTTACTAATTTGGAATTGTCGAAATTTGGAGAGATCCTTGAAAATTCACAATTTAAAAGGGATTTGAAAATCTCACTCTCCCAAAATTATTTTTCTCTATGAAACCAAAAACCAACATCGACAAGTGAAAGCAAGGCTTAAATCTTACAGTTTCAAATATTAGTTCATTGCGGATCCACGGGGAGTTGTCGATGGCCTTGCTTTGACATAGAAGAAGAGATGCAATGTTCAGATTATTAGTTCTGACAACTTTTACATTGTGGCCTCGATGGTAGAAGTGGACACTAATATTTCTTGGGGTATTATTGGAGTTCATTTGTGTAACACCCTATCACACATAACTTTACACTTAGGATGTAAAACAGAGATGGCGAGGTGCTATGACCTCTATTTGTAAAATCTTATATAATATAAGTGAAAGGAAGTTTTATCTAGAGCCTTTGAAGGAAATTTTAAAACAAGGTGTTAAACAGAAAAACGCATCACTCGCGTAACCGATAAGCGTAAACTGGAAAGAAATAAGAGTAAAGTAAAACATAAATATATAAAAATAAGAGTTCCAAGATACAGATAACAAGGCTCATGACTCGGCTCGCGAAGTTAAAACCAGATAGAACATGTAAACATATATATACATATACACACTGGAATCCCAAAAATGACCCAAAAGACTGTTTATGGAACCTGCTTCTCCAAATCAACCTCTAAGAGGAATTTAATATAATATATACATTGTAGATATGAAGTGTATATATATATATATATATATATATATATATCAAAATCCAAAATAGTAACCCAAGAGACAAGAATTCTTTGCTTCATAAACTTCCAGAATGCCTCAGCGAGGTGCCGCCTGACCTGCATCTGAAAACCACAAATATGTAGGGTGAGAATCAGAGGTTTTTAGTATAGTAATAGTGCTCACATAACTAACATATAATGTCTCGAAAAAGTCGAAGGCAATCCTAGAACTTCCGACAATAGATTCAAAATTAAAACCAACATTTAAGATCATAAAATAAGGCAAGGTATCTAAAGGGTTCTAACTTTATCTCAATTCTAACTTAATCCTTAAAATCATCGTCTTTTCTGCAATCCTCCATAACTCCAATAGAAACACACAGACAAGCAAAACAGACAAAGCAAACACAACTAGAATACAGGTACGGCAAGAAAATCATATAGCAAGTAAGCATAGTAATTTCACAAAGGCAAACCCAAAAAAAATGCAAACTCAAACAAAACAAACAGATGCATATGATGCATGCCTTTTTTACTGGCCATGAGCTCACGTGTCGGTTATCTTGCCAGAATTCGACACACCCGGTAGCTAACCCGGATACCGTCTCTCTGGCATGCCTCCACACTCTTGGGATATAGTGCCTGTCACACTCTCGGGATAAAATGCACATCGCATTTTCTGGGACAAAGTATTCCCACACGCTTGGGATATAGCACCCGCCACGCTCTTGGGATATAGGGCCTGTCACACTCATGGGATATAGTGCCCGATACACTTCCCAGTGTAAGGTGCTCCCACACTCTTGGGATATAGCGCCCGCTACGCTCTTGGGATATAGTGTCTGACACATCTTACAACAAAGAGAAAACTCAACATACTCATCATCAAGAATCTCAATCAGATTTTCATTATCATGTTCATTCATAATCAATTATCATTATTTTCACATTTAACATTTTTAACACCCTTCAATAACAAATTTCTACTTTACAACTTCCCTCAACATCAAATTATTTCATCCAATAAGTTTACCCACACTCCACAACCTAAAAATCAACTACTAGACTCTAAATGAGAGATATAAAAATTTTAAAAGCTAGAAAAATAATTTAAAAATATAAAAAAAATAAATCATTTCAAAAAACAAGGGCTGTGCATACGCACACTCCTACCTTACGTATGCACACGACTAAAAATAAGTGGTTGCGTATGCAAATGTTCTAACCCACATAAAATGCTTGCGTCGTGTGTGTTCTTCGCATGATGTAAAATTTAGGGGCTTCAAGCCACATAGATCCGGAAACTTGTGCCTTGTTGGTTACATAGTTCGCTGGCACCAAAAAGACGGAGATGAAGTAGCACAAAGGCACATCGATTGGACGAGGAAGCTTTATATGGAACCTTTTGTGTCAAAGTGTCCTAGAAAAGCATATATCAACTATAGAGACCTTGACGTTGGGGTGAATAACATTCATGGCTACACATCGTATGAGCAAGCTAGCATTTGGGTCACAAGTATTTCAACAATAATTTCAAAAGGTTGGCATTTGTCAAGACTAAAGTTGATCCTCTTAACTTCTTTAGGTACTAACAGAGTATACCTATTCTCCTGTTCAAGGCCTAAGGGACAAGTATAAAAATTTCTTGATTAATATAATGGGATACTATTTATCTATAGTTTTTATTATAATTATTTAATTAATTATTATTTTAAAACTAATTTGTCATGTAGTAAGTTATTATTGACAAAATAGAGTTTTTCTGAAGAAAAATTTTTTTCTCTTAAAACTTGTATAAAAACTATTAATTCTTCTCTCTAATTGTTAGAGTTTTTATGTGTCAGAAAAAAAATGAAAGAAGAACTCACTTTAAAAGTGTTCTTTAAAACTTTAAGATTAAGATTATTGTTTGATTTTAATATTTTTTTATTGCATAAGAATATTTTTATGGTAAAAATGAAAAAGCTTATTTAGTCTTTTTACAAAAATATTCAAAAAGATATATTTATTTTTTTATAATTATTCATTTATTTGTAAATGTATTTTAGTATATATAGTGATATAATAATTAAAAAAAATTAAATGCTGACTAAAATAATATAATCTCCGTGGTATTTTTTTATTCGTCTAAATTTTAATTATATCGAGACATATTAAGTATTAATTAGCTTACTAAAACAAGCACCATTAATTTTTATATGATATAAACAGACACGTGATGGAGATTATTGCTCAAATTTTGGAGGAATATGTCAAAATGAGTTTCTAGTTTCTCCCACTCAAGGCCCATGGTGCTTAGGCTTGTCTCCCTTGTCTGTCCTTTTTTGTGTGTTGATTGTTGAAAAGTTATTATTTCTTAAGAATCTATACATCTTTTCCAGTTGCCATTTATTAAGATCCGTTTGAAAAGTTTTAAAGTAATTTTTTTAATTTTTGATTTATAAAAAATAATAGTATTAATATTTGGTGTAATTTTTAAAATTAAATTATAATTTTTTAAAAAACTATTTAAAAACTTATAAAAAAATTAAAAAAATAACTTCTTTCATAATACTATTAATTTTTATTACATTTCTATAAAATAAGTATTTTTATAACTAAAAATTCAAAAATAAAATAACTTATTTAAAAATTATTTTAATATAATTATTATTATTTAAATTATTTTTTTAAAAATAATTTAATTAAATTGTTTACCCAAACTGAACCTTAGTCAATATTATACAAAATTAAAAGTATAAATATGATATGTTCAGCAAATGCATCCAAATTCCAAAATGTCTCTCCCACATTACCAACTACCATTCATGAAAAGGAAAAATCTGAAAAATAGTTGATAAATTAATAGAAAGGTTGAATATTATAATGTGGATTCTACCCAACACGAAAGCTTAGGTGCTTCATCTTTGGGGTGGTTGCATATAAATATATGGGAAATTCTTCTCAGCGTGCAGAAATTGTGTCGAAAGTACCGAAAGTGTGAATTGGTTAAAGTAGTGGAATCCACCTCTTTGTTTTTGTTATTAATAAATTATTTATTTATTAATTATAAAAAATAAAAATATTATTTATACACTAAAATTAACTCATATATATTTCTATATAAATACATTATAATTTAAACAAAAATTTAAAATAAAGAAATAATTAAATAATTTACTTAAAATTTACCAGGAAATAAAAAGAGAGAAACTTGAGAGAAGAGATTGAGAATAAAAAGGAGAATAAATGAAAAAGAGAAGTTTGTCCCAGATAAAAAATGAAAAATAAGGAGACCACTTCCCATTTTATAGGCTTCATAAAGTTCGTTATTACTTTAGATAAACTTTATATAATTAATGAAGTTTGCCATTGCAGCAGACAAAATTACTTCCAATTAAAAAAAAATATTCTAAAATTTAAAAATAAAATTATTTTTTAAAATAAATAATTTTTAAATTTATTTAAAAAATTTCGTAGAATCCACCTCTTTGTATTTGTTATGAATGATTTATCTATTTAATTAATTAATTATAAAAATAAAAATATTAATCATATATTAAAATTAATTAATATACATTTTTATATAAATACATTATAATTTAATTTATTTTTAATAAATATTTATATTTCAATCTACACTAGTGGCATAGTTGAAAATTTATAAAACAAGTACATGAAAAAGCTGAGCACCTCGTCAGTGAACAGTCCCACACAACACTACTTTTGCATTTCTCGTTCTTCGTCATTACGCGTCGGTGAAATGATCCAATTTTTTATAAATAATGTACCCGGACAACTAAGACTCCAATCATTGCACTAATATAATGAAATATGAATAAATGAAATTTCTAAATTAGCATGCAAATTAATGAAAATGTTTGATAACAAAAATAATTAATAAAAAATATGAGAGTTGGCACCATACCTTTAATCCTTCACTGTATATTTAAGATTACTGATATGTGATATCAGATTCTACAAAAATGAAGCACTCAAGTCCATATTTGACTGTTGTTGTAATTGGTCTTTTATTTGCATTAGCATATTCTACATCTCATACTCATGATCATGAACATTTCCTTCAGTGTCTTCAACTTCAGAACTCCACCTCAATCTCTGAGGTTGTTTACACCCCTTCCAATTCCTCTTACTCCTCTATACTGCAGTTTTCCATTCAAAACCGTAGATTCTTATCCAAAACAACTCCCAAACCCCTAGTCATTGTGACTCCCCTCCATGCTTCCCATGTTCAAGCCACCATAATCTGTTCCCAACTCCATGGCTTGCAGATTCGAACTCGAAGCGGTGGCCATGACCTTGAGGGACTCTCCTATATTTCACAAGTTCCATTTGTTATCATTGATTTCATGAAGTACAGAAATATCCAAGTGGATGTAGAAAAAAGAACTGCATGGGTTCAAGCTGGGGCAACTATAGGTGAACTTTACTATAGCATCAGCAAGAAAAGCAAAACTCTGGCTTTTCCAGCAGGTGTATGCCCTTCTGTTGGAGTTGGAGGGCACTTCAGTGGTGGTGGCTATGGATACTTGATGCGTAAATATGGCCTTGCTGCTGATAATATAATTGATGCTCACATGGTTGATGTGAAGGGTAGGTTTCTTGACAGAGAAGCAATGGGTGAGGATCTTTTCTGGGCCATTAGAGGTGGTGGTGGAGCAAGCTTTGGAGTCATCCTAGCATGTAAGGTCAAACTAGTTCCAGTTCCACCAACTGTGACAGTTTTCAGAGTTGAAAGGACTTTGGAGCAAAATGCAACTATGCTCGTTATGAAGTGGCAGATTGTGGCAATTAAACTTCATAAGGACCTAACCATCAGGCTCATATTAACGACAAAAGCCAAATTCGAAGCCCTGTTTCTTGGTGGTAAGGATAAACTCATTCCATTGATGCAAGAACGCTTCCCAGAATTGGGTTTGGTCAAGGAAGATTGTACTGAGATGAGTTGGGTAGAGTCAACGGTTTACATGGCTGGATCAAGTAGTAAATCCCTTCAAGTTTTGCTGCAAAGAACTCCAAGCCCGCCACAAAATTACAAAGGGAAATCTGACTTTCTGAAACACCCCATTCCTGAAAGTGGTTTAGAAGGAATATGGCAACTATTTAAGGAGAACGGGGACAAAGATGCATTCATGGAACTAGTTCCTTATGGGGGAATAATGGATGAGATTCCTGAGTCCGAACTTCCATATCCACATAGATCCGGAAACTTGTGCCTTGTTGGTTACATAGTTCCCTTGCACCAAGAAGACGGAGATGAAGTAGCACAAAGGCACATCGATTGGACGAGGAAGCTTTATAGTTATATGGAACCTTTTGTGTCAAAGTCTCCTAGAAAAGCATATATCAACTATAGAGACCTTGACATTGGGGTGAATAACATTGATGGC
This sequence comes from Arachis hypogaea, assembly GCF_003086295.3. Classification (NCBI taxonomy): domain Eukaryota; kingdom Viridiplantae; phylum Streptophyta; class Magnoliopsida; order Fabales; family Fabaceae; genus Arachis; species Arachis hypogaea. The sequence goes on from NC_092048.1 coordinate 141,319,811, forward strand.
TACACATCGTATGAGCAAGCTAGCATTTGGGGTCACAAGTATTTCAACAATAATTTCAAAAGGTTGGCACTTGTCAAGACTAAGGTTGATCCTCTTAACTTCTTTCGGTACGAACAAAGTATACCTACTCTCCTGTGTTTAAGGCCTAAGGGACACAAGTAGTATAAAAATTTCTTTCTATAAGAGGTGTAATAATGAGTGGATTAATAATAAATGGAGGTGACGTAAAGACCCTTAAAACGTTTTTTTTTTAAGATGTTTTTATATTGTGTTTTAATTGGTTTTTGTATAATTTATTCGGTCTTCATCACATATTATTAAATTTCTCAGAATATTTTTTTTCCAAAAAAACATTTAATTTAGACTATAACAAAAAAATAATAAATTAACTATTAGATTTTTTAAAAGATTATTTACATAAAAAAATATATCACATTCATCAAAATATATATATATATATATATATATATATATATATAACAAGCTCTTACAATTTTTATAAATAAAAAAATAATTAAGATAAGATAAGATAAGATAAGATAACTATCATAAGCTATATAAAGGAGAGCCAGAGGCCCTTAGGTACAAACTCATTCTTCATACTTTATACCTTTCAGACCGCGGAGTATCTTTGCAAATTCCACTACCCCGACCACTTCAAGAAGACGATCTGACAACTGTTGCAAATCTCTGATCCTACAACCACTAACAACAATGGTTCTCAAGATCAGCATTGAACCCAAAATGATCACCGAAGTCGAGACTTATGACCTCACTTCTCGCCATTATCCTTACACCGTTTATGCCGACGACCAACGCGTCCTTTGTATCAACACCACCTCTTCCCAAACGCTCTCTAAGTGGCTCACCAACCTCCTCAAGTCCACTCCCAAAAACACCCCAGTCATCGTGGGCGTAACCGTCGAGCACCAATTTACCAAGTAAACCAAGCGCGGCGTCAAGGACCACGGCTACGACTTCATCTCCCTCTGCATTGGCTCTCACTGCCTCCTCTACCCTCTTCTCCTACAAGCCGACTCTTACAAAGCGAAGCAAAATCCTAGGCCCCTCTGCGACTTTTTCGTCAACCCTAGGGTTATCGCGGTGGGAATGGAGATCGAAAAGGTGAAAGCAAAGATGGAGAAGCACCACGGGATCGAGCTGAAGAAGGCGTTGGACCTTAGGGCGATGGCGGTGGAAGGGATGAAGGAGGTAGGGGAGAAGGTGGATCTGTGGCGGTACAATCTTGACAAGTTGGCGAAGACAGTGCTGGGGAAGCACTTTGACGTGGTGAGGCCGGAAGATAAGCTGGACTGGTACGATGAAGAAAGCTCGTGCTGTTATTACAATGTGTATACGGATGAGAAGACAATGTTCATCTCCATTGATACTTATCTTTGCTACCTCATTGGTTTCGAGTTGCATAGTATGATCCATGGATATGAAGCGGGTAAGAGCCAAGATTCTAGTAAGTCCAAGAAGAAGGTTAACAAGAAGAAGAACTCATGAGGTGCCTTTGATTTCTAAGATTAGTAACGAAGTAATGCATGCATAGTTTGATTAGATTTTAGAGTAGTATATCACTGTGATTCTATCTTTGTTAATGATAGTAACTTTTACCCTTTCAATTCTTATCTGGATTTGGATATAGATTTTTGTCATGGAGGCCACTCAAATAAAGATGCTTAAAACGTCTTTTTTTAAAGATGTTTCATATTGTGTTTTAATTTGTTTCTGTATAATTTATTTGGTATTTTTCATCACGTATTATTAAATTTTTCAAAAAATTTTCTTTCCAAAAACAATAAAAAATATTTAATTTAGATTAAAACAAAAAAGATAATAGATTAACATCAATATATATATATATATATATAACAAGTTCAAACCTCTTAAAATTTTTATAAATAAAAAAATAATTAATTTATATTTGTACAATATATAAAATAATTACTATAATTATTATATTATAGATTAAGATTCACTAATTTAAATTTTCTTTTTATTTTTAATATAAGCATTATAAATAAATAAAATTTTTATAACTAAATGTAGTATAACAAAATATATATAATATTAATTAGTTCTTAAAAAATTCTAAAAAAATAGTTTCTTTCATTTTAGTAAAATAACTATTTATTAAAGTAGACAAATTAATTATTTTCTTCTCATATACAATTTTTTTTAAGACATAAAAGTAATTAATTAGGACATTGGTTAAGATAATTAAAGTCACTATTTTATTAAATTTTTAATTTAAAGAAAAATTCTAGTTAATTTTCGTATAGAAATTTTGAATTTGAAAACATTGATAAAAATTATGTTGAATTTTGATTTATTTGATTCTCATTTAAATTAATCACTACATAAGTTAAAGTTCTATTTGAAGTTATATTCGAGCTTTAATCTGATTTTTAAAGTTTCAATTTACTTAGTTTGATTTTTTAACTTAGGTATTCGTGACTTATATTAGGGTTTTAAGTGTTTAGTTAAAAAAATAAGGTAACAAAATTTCAATTGTCACATCAAATAGTCGCTAGAATGTATAATGTAGCAGTCGTTAGTCCATCTCAGCATGTCATTAACGATTTTGTGAGACAGTGACAAAAATAAGATTAAGAACTAATGTGAGTCATAACTATTAAGTTGGGAGACTAAATTGAGTAAATCGAAATTTTTGAAATTAGATTGAAACATAGTTGATAGAACCGAACCAGTGATCGAACCGGTCAAGTTACTGGTTCACTAGTTTATTGGTTCAATCGATAAATCACTGGTTGGACCGATAAAACCGTTCTCACGTAAATATAAAATATAAAATAGTTAAAAACTTAAAATTAAAATTTGAAATACATATCTTCACTAACATTTGATGAAGAATATAATCAAGTCTCAACTTCTAAAAATAACTAATATAAAAAAAACTATAAAATTTTAATACTACAATAGTATCTTATTTTGACACAATAAAAAAATAATTAATTCACAAAGCCTATCATCTAACTATAATATCAGTAGATTTTAATACTAACATCAAAATAAATAACCTTAATCACAATACTAGCAATAAAATAAATCAAGTAAATTAATAAATTTTTAGTAAAATTTATATTTATATTAATAATGGTATATAATTAAAATATAATTAATTTTAAAAATAGAAAAAACAAAAATTAAATTAAATTAGATATTTATGTATACTATATAATTAGTATTTGTCAAATATAATACTTAGAAGTGCAATGGCTAAGTGGCAAGTAAAGGTTGCTTTTGCTCTAAGGTTCTTAGTTCGAGATTTTGTGGAGACATTTTAAAATTTTTTTCAAGTAGACCAGTTCGGTTAGATCGGTTTGCACCAGTTCTTACCGGTTCACACCGATTTTATTCCTTAAACGGTCTAAGGAGTAAATCGAACCGGACCAGGGTCTGGTTCTAGTCCGGTTTACTAGTTTTTCGGTCGAACCAGCTGATCCAGTTTGATTTTTACAACTATGGATTGAAATATGAACATAATTTCAGAGACCAACAAGTATTATCTCTTTGTTGACAATTAAGTTATTTTAATGGTAATTAAGATCTAATAATGGTTTATAATAAAAGAAGCATTCTTTTGCAATACTGAACCTATAGTAGTAGTTAGGGGTGTTCATAGATTAGATCATATCCATATAAATCCACAGTATTTATCCGTATCTGATCTGTAATTTGAGGATGTGATCTGATCTGTAATTGGATTGGATCGAATCGGATCCACACTCTAATCAGATAGAAGTAAATATGTTTAAAAAAGTAAGCAAAAAAATTATTGACTTTTTTTTAAAAATAAATTTTTTAATATTTTTTATTTTATGGATATATTTGATATCTGATCCAAACATAAAAAGTGTGACTATCGAATTTGATCTAATGAGTTTAGTGCGGATTGGATCGAAATTTCAGCCATATCCCATCTGTAAACACCCCTAGCAATAATAACTAAAAAATTATAATGATTATATTTTTAACTAAGAGGAAGTGCCAAAAAAAGTACTAAATACAAGAACATTTAATCAAATATTAAAAGACAATTTTACTTTGAAACAATTGGACTTTTTTTGCTCATATATATATATATATATATATATATATATATATATATATATATATATATAATGTAATAATAATAATAATATGATAATTATTTTATATATCACACAAATATAAACGTTTTTTTTCTATGATCTTAAGAAAGGTTTTGTAAGTCCCTAACCTTGTTATCGATTTTTGTAGTGTTAGGCTGTTAGTCCTCATATTATCAATTTGATTTATATATAATTTGGATGATAAATTATTTGGTGACGTGCTTCCTTTTTTACTGTGATATACTTGTTTATTATTATTATTATTATTATTATTATTATTATTATTATTATTAAAAAATAACAGGCTAAATTATTGCCATAACATAATAGAAGTATGGAAGTTTATCATTTTTCTCTAATGGAGGAAACAAAATTATTTTCAATAGTTTATTTAACGTTTAGTAGAATAAAATTAAATTTTATTAGAATAAATTTTAGTACGAGTTTAATATTTTTATTCATCATAAAATATTTATAGAATTACTTGTAGATAAATTTTGAAAAAAATAAAAAAAAATCATGATTTTTAATTTTTTTTAATAATATTAATTTTTTACCGTATATAATTATTTAATTATTTTTTAATCATATATAAATAAATTACTCTTAATAAGACTTTTTTTTATTATTCAATTATCTTTTTTTAAAAATAATTAATTATTAAAATAATTAAACTTTTCACAACAAAAATAATAAAAAAATTATAAACAAAAACCATCCTGATAATTTTTTGTATTTTTATTCATATTTTAATATAAACATAAATATAATTTAGTTATATTATTTATGAAATGTGACTATATATAGATGTAGATAAAATTTAGTTATATTAATTATATATAGTTTCATTGTATTGTATTGCTTATAAAGTTAGATTATAATTATGATAATAGAATTGTTCTTGTATTTTTATATGTGTGACTAATTGGTGGTGTTAAAATATTACTCTTAATTATAAATAAGGTTTATAATTTAAAAAATCAAAGACACAATTAAAAAGATACGAAAAAATGATGTTAAAATATTCTAACTCTTTAAAATAAAAATATTTGAAATTCAATTAAAAATTATTTAAAATTTAAACTCAATAAAAATTTATATTCAATGTGTTTTGTATTAAATATATTTAATAACCTATTATATCATATTGGTTTAAATTAGTTTTTATAATGTTAGTTTTTTAATAACACTTTATTAGAAAAAACCATCTTTTCAGAATTTTTTAAAAACTAATTAATATTATATATATTTTGTTACATTACATCTTGTTATAAAAAAATTATTTATTTCTAATGCTTATATTAAAAATAAAAATAAAATTTAAATTAGTAAATTTTAATCTATAATATAATAATAATAATAATATAGTAATTATTTTATATATTATATGAATAAAAATTATTTTTTTTATTTATAAAAATTTTAAGAGCTTGTTATATATATATATATATTGATGAATGTGATATATTTTTTTATGTAAATAATTTTTTAAAAAATCTAATAGTTAATTTATTATCTTTTTTGTTATAGTCCAAATTAAATGTTTTTTATTGTTTTTAGAAAGAAAATCTTTTGAAAAATTTAATAATAAGTGATGAAGAACACCAAATAAATTATACAGAAACCAATTAAAACATAATATAAAAACGTCTTTAAAAAAAGACATTTTAAACGTCTTTATTTAAATGGCCTCTATAATAAATTTGTGTGATAGTAATATAACGAAGATGATGATAATGTCTTGATAAATGTTCTTGGCTGTGTATTTAGCATAAAGTTATCTTATTATGCATTCTTTAGTCACAGCTGAAATAATCACAAGTATAGATAATTGGGTGTAATTAGATTTGATCTGATAAATCCAATCTTAATTTATTTGGTCATTGATTTTGGACTTACGCAATTTTAACTAACTTAATTATCTGATTAGGTTTTTAATCGGAGATGTGTTTCGACAAATTTAGCGGCACGCTCGTTAAATTTTAATCTTTTATTTGAAATCATTTTATCAATAATATCTATTAAATATTATTTTGTCAGTATCAAAATCTTTTAAATACCAATTTATTATTTATTTCTTTTTCAAAAGCACGATTCCTTATCAATTAGATCAAAATGCGTGCATCAATTAAATTAATTAAATTATTATATAGTATAAATTTAAAGATATTATATTATTTATGGATTGAACTATTTATTTGTTTGTTAATACTTTTCAAAAGATAGTATTATATACCGTAATTTTAAACTTTTTCTTTAGTTATATGTATTTGAAAATAATTAAAAAATAAAAAATTAAGAATAAAAATACAAAAGCTATGGCATAAAATTATAAATGAATTTTATTAATTATGATATATTAAATAAAAATACTAGACATCCAATTTTTTTCAAACCGAATGCAACCAAGTCTAATTTAATAGGTTGTTTTTTTATGTATGTTATTATTTATCGTCTTCCTTTTTTTCATTCTCTCCCTCCTTTATTATTGGATGAATTATATAATAAAAATATAAGTTTATAGATTTTTTTTGTATAGAATAAAAAAGAGATTGAAAAAATTAGTATCCATATTTTGAACAACAATTAAATAATAAAAAATAACTATAAAAAGAATTTATACTCTCTCTATATCACCTCTTCTTCCTCCATCTATCTTCTCCTCTTCGTTTTCTTCTTCTTTCATCGTTATCATTATTATCTTTTTCTTTATCTTCTTATCAAGTTTTGACCAAATTTTTGTATATAAGTGATTGTGAATAATTTTTGCAAGTTAATTTAATTATTAACATTGTCTTCCATAATTTAAATTCGTAGAATTAATCATTTCAAACATCTTCAATTTATAAAATAACTCTGTTTTTAATAGCTCTATAGAAATATGTTACTTGTTCTTTTGTAGGACAATATATTTTATCACAACTTCTTTCTCATTTACTAATTAACTCTCTAATTGTATGAAATTGAACATCAATATGCTTGGATCTTTTATGAAACATTGAATTATTGCAAAGTGCAATAATTGACTTGTTATCATAAAATATCATTGTTGGAGTATTTTATTTTTCGTTCAATCTTTTAAGGATTTTTCTTAGTTATACTGCTTGTATTGCATAATTTGTTGTTGCTATATATTCTGCTTCTACTGTAGAGAGAGTAACTACTGGTTATTTTTTCGATAACCATGAAATTGTACCAAAACCAAGGTGAAATAAAAATCCTGAAGTACTTTCTCTTGTTTTAATATCTCCAACCCAATCACTATCAGTGTAACCGACAAGATTCATTTTATTAGTATTTTCATAATAGATACCATCATCTAAAGTAACTTTGATATATCGAAGAATCTACTATTTACAAATGGTTGGTATTCGAATCTACTATTTACAAATGGTTGGTATAAGGCTTTTCCATAAATCTACTAAGTAATCTAACTCCGATCCAAACACAATATCTAATCTAGTCGCAATCAAGTAACTCAGACTTTCAATCAAATTTTTATAATAAGTGGGATAGATTTACTACTCTTCCTTTATCTTCTCTCAACAACTTGAACTTTTTTCTATGGAAGTAGGAATTGGTTTTAAATGTTCCATCTAAAATTTTTTCAAAATATCATTTTCATATTTTTCTGTAAAATGAAGATTCCATCATCTTTTTGAATAATTTCAATACCAAGAAAATACGATATCAATCTCATATCCATCATTTTAAAGTGTTTTATCATAACATCCCTAAATTATGTAATTATCTTTAAATTATTGTCAATAAAGATTAAATTGTCAATATAAAAACACACCATCAAGATATCTCCAGGTTCAATAAACTTGATGTACAAATTATGCTCGAATAGACATCTTTTAAAACCATTCTCGGTGAAATAAGAATCAATGTTCTTATACCACGTTCTTGGTGCATGCTTGTTTTAACTTGTACAAAAAAAATTTTAACTTGTAAACTTTATTTTCTTTTTCAAGAATTTCATATCCTACAAGTTGCTCAACATACACCTCTTCTAAAGTGTCATTTAGAATTGTTAACTTAATATCCATCTCATGTATGTTCTACTTATTTTGGGTCGAGAGTGAAATAAGCATTTGAATAATATCTAATTTAACACCAGGAACAAATATTTTAAAGTAGTCAATACTTATTTTTTTTTTGGTATCTCTTAACAACTAATCCTGTTTTAAAATGATCAATTTCACCGATAGATTTGTACTTAATTTTGTAAACTCACTTTACTTTAATTAGCTTAAAGCTTTTTATCTGTTAATAAATCTGTAGTTTTCATATGTCATTTTTTTCAATAGCATGAATCTCCTCGTCGAAAATAGAATATATTTAATATTTTTTTATTATTTTTTGTGGGTTATTGAATGTAGTCAGTGAAATATCAAAAATTCAAAATGAAATAATAGATTAGATAAAGATGTGTGCATAATGCAATATTATATGTAGGTAAATAATATAATAAGTAAATTATGTTTTATTTTTTTCTTAATTTAAATAAATTAATTTTATTTTTCTGTTAGTCTTATTTAATTTTTTATATTTTTATATATTTAGTTATTTACTTAATTTACTATTATTTGTTAAGTTTGAATGTTATTATACTTTAGTTTGTATATTTAATTTTTTTTATTAATCAACTATTTAATTATAATTTTGTGTTATTTATACTATAATATTACTATTATTATTCTGAATTTTAATATCTTATTTTGAATTGAAATAATTTTTATATTTTATAAAGATTATAAATTGTAATTTATATTCTTTTACTAAATATATTTTTAATTATAGAAACTTATTTGACCATTTGAATTATGGGTAAGTTTAAATCATTGATATATTTAAAAAAAAAAAAAGATCAAGAGGGAACGAAGACACTTCTATTATTATTCCAACCTTTAAGGGGTCATCGAATTTCATTACTTCAAATTTTCTATTGAATAGCTCACAGAGTCTACGACTTTTTCCTAATCAACTGGATGTTTTTCATTTGGAAAGAGATTCCGAAATGCGACCAATAATTTGAAAGTTTCTTCCAAATCAAAGAGATAAAATTTGTCGGACTAATATTAAAGTTGGGCCAAATAAACCAATTCTTGATAACTATCGATATTTTCTGGTGATAAAAATTATCGTCGTTTTCAAGTTTCATTGTTTAAATTGTTCCTATCTTAGTTAGGATATTTGAAAGGCGATGGTACATTTTTTTGAATTGTGCAACAAGTTGAAAAAAAGAGAAAATAAAAAACTTATCACATGATTAATATATTAATACGTCTTGTTTTGACTTTACCAATGTTTATAGCAACAATAGAAATTTTTTTTGAACAATGAATATTGTTAAGATAAGGCTCCGAAATAAGATGACTGATGAATTTTTTACAAATAATTTAGTTATCTATATAGAAAAAGAATTAGCAATTTTTTTTACACAAATTCAATAATATATAGAGATAATTTTGAAAATAAATGTCAAATAGCCTTTTTATGATATAAAATTATAAGTGATAATTTGTATATATTATTATTTTACTTTATTCATGTATTTTTATTTATTTATAAAATTATTTTGTTATTTTATTAAAAAAATGTATAATAAATAAGTATTGCATATATATATGTCAACAAAGATAAGATTAATAGCATGTCTTTTATTTAATTGGATATTAGATACATATATGTATATCTTTATATGAATATTTGATTGACATTATATATTTAACTTTTTTTAGTTTTATTATTAAAAATAATAATATAAAATATTTTTAGTAAATTATTAAACGCGAGCCTCTTTAAATAATTAGTCTAACTCTATCTTTGATAATCTACTAATTTCAAAAGGTTGGCCCTTGTCAAGACTAAGGTTGATCCTCTTAATTTTTTTAGGTGCAAACCGAGTATACCTACTCTCATGTTTATGGCCTAAGGGACACAAATAATGTACAAATTAGTATTTATTTTCATCCTTAATAACATTATGAAAATATAAATCTTTTAAAATCACATCGATCTTAATTTTATAAATTATGACACAAAATTTATAACATTAAACTACTTTTATAAAAAGGTTATAAGAGACAAAAGTCTCCATCGGTTAAGAAAATAAGATTTTTTATAGATAAAAAATAAATAATAAATTTTTTAGTTACTATTCTCGTATGAAAGAGTTTAATTTTTTACTAATAACTAATTTTAATATTTATTATCTAAAATTTGAAAAAAATTAATATATATATTTTTATATCTAATTAGGTGTTAAGTCTCTTGTACAAATAGAAATAATTAAATTTTATACTTGTTATTTAAAAATAATATTTTTTTATATATATATAAAAGTATAATTAGATATTAGTATAAAAAATTTATTTTTTTAAAAGATAATTAAATATTAATTCTAACTTTTAATCATAATATTAATATTTTTTAAATTATATGTAATAAATATTAAAAAAATAAAAATAAAAATTAAAAAAATAAACAATAAAACTTTAAAATTAAATAAAAAATATGTATATAATAATATTTTTTATTTAATAATAATAGAAGAATGATTCAGATGCATCGAAGCATTTTTAGAAATGTTGTGGTTATTATGGTTATTATAGAAGGATGTTTTTTAACTTTGCATCTATTGGTCTTCATTTCTTACTTTGGTGTTTAATTTATTTTTTAGGATTTCAGATTCTATGTGATATGTACTTAGAGGAGATTAACTATTCTAATGATAATGTTAGTGGCATTACAAATTCTCTGACAAAAAGAGCGTATGTAATTATGACATTTTCATGAAATTATTATTTATAAAATAGTAGTAGTATTTATATGTATATGCAAATAAAATTGAAATATTTGTGGATTATGAGATATGCTTTTTAGTTTTTTTTTTTATTTTGTAACAGTTTGTTATGCAAAACGTATAAATACTGAACAATAGCCTCGAACAATTTTATACATTATACAATAAATTTTTATAAACGAGGATTTTTGAAATTAAAAGTAACCAACTATTAGTATCAATGATATACACCAACAAATTATTATAAAGAATTAACAGCGCGCGAGTCTTACTCATAGTCTAATTCCTATTACATACGTTCATCGTTGTCATCATCATGACATCATCATCGGGTGCTATTTAAGAAAATGTTCGAGTAGCTACTCAAGTTGCTTACTTGCCTGCTCCTGCTCCTGCTGGATAGGATCCAAATTATCAGATTGGATGTGGTTTATTTGTCAACATTTATATTAATATATTCGTCATTCACTACAAGGTAGCCGCCAATTGGCGGCGGTTTTTTTCTTGCTTAGCGGCGGTTTTAAACCGCCGCAAAATCAAATGCCGGCGGTTGATAGAAACGCCATGGATATGGGCGCCGGGATTGGGTTTGGCGGCGCTTTTCATAAACCGCTGGTATAGCCGCCGCTAAATCAAAATTTTGCGGCACAAAATTAAAAACCACCGCCAAATGAGTATTTCACGGTTTCCTTCATATTTACAGGCGGTTTTCAAACCGCCACAAGTTGGCATGATGAGTCCAAGTTTCGACAAGTTTAGAGGCGGTTTTAAACCGCCGCCAAATGGGACATCAGTTTATGTTAAAAGTTACCGGCGGTTTGCAACCGCCGCCATATGTAACGGTTTTTGTTATATTTGAACCCAAACAGCGGCGGTTTTAAACCGCCGCTAATTTAATAAAAATAAAAAAAAGAAATTTTCGTTTTTTAAATAAAACACCCATATTTTATTTAAAATATTATTGAATTATTCTTTTTAACTATTTTTTTATTTTCCATTATTATAAGAGTGAAAATTTTCAACAAAAATAGAATCTAAACTTGTAGCAAAAACAAAATTGAAATATAAGCAAAACAAATTAATATATCCATCAAAATACGAAGTAAATAAATCGCTTTCGTAGAGTTGCTCCCTCTAATTCAATAAAATGTTTACTTTAATGTAAAATCACTCCAATCCTAATATTCTATTTTAACTCTATCATTCCATGAAACTCATCCCTGCAGCGATGTCTGGTGGTAGCTCCACACCCTGCCTTTGAAACAGATAAACCAGAGCACTCTCCATCGCATTCATCTTTTTCTTCTCTGCTGCTGCCTCGTCCTCCATTACTTTCATCTTTTTCTTCCCTGCTGCTGCCTCGTCCTCCATCGCCTTCCTCTTCAACTTCTCACCTTCCAGCTCTGCCTGCAGTTCAAGCAGCCTCCTCTGGGTCTCCTCTAGTTGGACTCCGTTGACAGGCGCATGTGAATTCGGACCGAATAGTTGACTAGGAGTCGGTCCAAAACCCATACCACGTACTCTACCCGGTTTTTCTTTTCCGAAAATCTGAGCAATGGAGTCATTTTGAGACAACATTCTGGCAGACTCATCCTGTTGCTCAATTTCCTCAATTCTTTCCTACATACACAAATTAGTAATCTCCTCAATTAACTGTATCACTTACATCACGATACGAAACACACAAATATAGAAGCATAAAAGTTAATATTACACATAAACTCCATATACGCAACGCATGGTGCAGCATTTTTTAAGCTTGGAGCATGCAATATCAAAGTAACATGGAAAGATATGCACTATCAACCAAAATCCAAAAAAAAACGGTAATTCTCCTAAACTGACTTGTGTTAACCTCTATCAATTAACAAGTACTACTTACACCAATTGCTCTTGCTTCATCATTCATATATGAGCCATCCTTCTTTTTGTGCACCTTAATCCATAACTCTCCTCTACCGACTATCCTTCCTTGTTCTTCCGACTGTAACAACAAAGTTTTTGCGTTAATGTTTTCCACAAAATCAATGAAAATTTAGTCACAGAGATACTAGCATAACTAAATCAAATAGCAATATACCTCCTCTTCCATCCGCCGTGCGAAGCTTTTCGAACCGCCAGTGTGGGTATATTGTTGTTTTGATCGATTCTCCGCGTTTTTTCTGCACTTCTCCTATTGGTCCATCAGAGACAAAGGGCGATTAGAATCTAATAGAAAACCTCTCAATGCAGCATAATTGGTATTCCTGTGTAACAACGATACAGTATATTACCTTCGTCTCAGGTTCGGCGCGATAGTCAAGGAACCATCTCCAATGCTCTCGATCAATTCCCGGTGGTCGATTCTCAAGATTTTGATCAGTAGTGAATGTTGGCTCATAAAAACGGTCATACAACCTCAGCCTTGTTTCCTTCCAAGCCTTCCCCATACTTTTCAAAATATTTTTCTTAATAATTCCTTCGCTGTCCTCGTCGAAGTGGAAAATTTGCTACACAGATAATACGAGTTGTCAATAATTGTAAAAATAAGCAAATTTAATTTACTCGGGATATAAACTTTTACCTTGACACATTCGTTATAAACTTTGTCTTTAGTGGTAATCTGATGCCAACTTTTCCTACAGATGGGAAATTTTCCATAATCAGATCCCAGCAGACCAAGCACGCCACTCAACAGTCCAGCTTCGTCTCCAATTGCTTGTTTTGCGTTGTTGAACCTGAGCATGATCTTCCTACCGTTAGGTCGTGCCATAGCATCTCTCACGCTTAGTTTTGCCGGCTTGAAATTGCCCTCAGAATCTATAAGCCAAATATAACATTTGCGTTGTGCACAGCATGCGATAAAATTTATATATAACATAATAATATTAAAATACTGCCTTAGTATACACCTAACAAAAGAATTACGATGGATCAATTTAGCATATAACATGCATAAAATGGTGTAGATTTGCAACACTTGAAAAAAAGTTTTAAAAAAAATTACCGACTTTTAACTTAAAAAACTAATAACAAGAACAAATTTACTACTTTATATGAAATGTAGGCAAAAATAAAATAAATATAATAAATCAAAATCTTTTATAATTATTTTGACAGGTCACAGAATACATTTTATTTAATTAAAGATTATGATACAATAAATTAAAAAACCACTTTGCAAACAAATGGAGAAGATCAAATGTGTTTTGCAACTGAAAGCATTTAGGATGAACGAATTAAAGTATTGTGTAAATTAATAATAGGTGGAGCGTAAATGATGTTGATGGAAGAAAAATAAGCAGGAAAAATGACCTATGATCTTAACAGTCCAAAACTCTGTAGTCTTGCGTCCTCTGCGACTCTGAACCACAGGAGCATCATGGAGCTCGTCAACTTCTTCTTCAACAAGAGATTCCTCATTAGCATTAGCGTCCAAGTATAGTTGGCCTGTCAGCGAGTTTTGGGTACTATTTGTGCTCGTCTGTGGAACAGACCTTGGTTCACTTCGCGGGGGACGGAAAGGACGTGAAGTAGCTGGGACACTATCACCACTTGCGGGGACACTTTCGCCATTGGTCGGAAGAATTTGAGAGCCATCGTGGTGGGAGTCCAAAGTCACATTCGCTCCCGTTTGAGGTTGGTGAGATCTTGGTCCCAATTGCGATTTTTTCGTGAATCGACCTTTTCGAGCCATTCGTAAACTCCTGACGCCAACAAACACCCAAAAGTTAATAAATATAGTCATGGACCATAACACATGAATTAGTTAACAGGATAACCAAGTGGGCTTGGAAGAATGCCCCTTGTAAACACACATGCAAGAAATCATAGCAAATAGGCTCCTATTAAAAAATTACATACTAATTGAATAGTAACCTTCAAGGTAAGCCTCATAAGGTGTTAGTAAATTATAACTTAGAACATTACTAAGTAATCAAGTGGAACACTTGGTTCATGACAGTAATGAACAAAGTGACGATGACATCTGAAGCTCGATTAACCATCTCAAAGTGAAATCTATTCAATAATGAAGCAAAGTGATTAGATAATGTTTGGTTTCAGCGGTGCACCAAATAAAAGTAATATGTGTATTCTGACCAGGTATTCAAAATTTTCTTACACAATGTTGTGTATATGGATCATGGTCCCAGCCAACAAGATATATACTCACATTAATAATATTAAAATTAATGTTGTTGAACTAATTTTGATTAGTGTCCAATCTTAGGAGACAACATCAAAACTAATACAATAACTTATAAAGAGTGAGCTGGATATACATATATGTTTAAGGTCTTTATATACTACAAGTAGCAGTGATTTGGATTAAAAGTTGGATATTCAAATTATACATAACATTCATTCACACCAATCCAATTACTACCTAAATCCTGCGCATGAACTTTACCACAGCCTGAGAGCTGCACAGTAAAAAAAATTAATTACCCAATTTTATACCACACTAATTGTACTAACCATATTTACTAGTTTTTATACCACATTAATTAGTGAGATGATTATTGATTGATTCTCAGAAAACCAAACCACAGCACGAACGTATAGTTTCACACTTCACAAATCATAGATGAACTTTTTTTTCAAATCTAAACTAGCAATACACTCAAATTGATCTCTAACCATCTAAGTAAATACCACCTATTGGGATATAATCACTTACCTAGATTCAAATAATGAAATGGGATTTCCTCAAAAAATGAGACCTCAGTAATTAGGAAAGCCAGAATCGTACCATTATCTAAACATGCACAACCTTCGTATGCACTAAGAACACCATTCAAAGAAATATTAGACCATCATTAAAGAATAGATAACTGGTGATTACCGCAGTAGTGAGGGAACGATGTAACAGCTGGGCCGAATGGACGAGCTAACAGCGGAGAGGACGACCTAACTAAGGAATCAAAGACAATGAGGTGTCAGAGCGCGAGAGTTGAGAGCTCCTCTTTGGGGTGGGGCTTCGTTCACTGTATTCAGGGCTAAGTGTGAAGTAGAGCTGGGGTGTATTAGGATTAAGAATAAGGGGTGGGTCACGGCCGATTGGTATTTCATATGGGGAGTAATCAAATTTGGCGGGTGTTTGAAATATTTGATATTAAACAAAATCCCTAATTTTAATTGTTAGAGGGAATTAATAATATTAATTCTAATAATAATAATTTGAACCATGAAAATATTTCGCCAAAAAACAGAACACTAACTGGGAGGAATATAATTTGAAAAATTTTAAAACCAATAAATATTGCACAACGTAAATTTGCTTTTGATATTTTAAATTTTAACATAATAATAATAATAGTAATAATAATAATACGGTATGTGGGTTAAACATAATAATAATTATAATATAAAATGTTACACTTTATCAACAGCTTTTTTCATTTTTTTTTCAATTAACTTTAAATTTAACTATTAAATTTAGCCCTCACTAGCTATTGATTCCTTTAAGATTAGCAATCTATGTTTTTATTTTAACATTTTATAACAGTAAGCATAATAATAATAATCATAAAATAATAGTAATAATAATAATAATAATAATAATAATAATAATAATAATAATAATAATAATAGGATAAAATAAACAATAATAACTGGGTAATAATATTAAGCTGTGATAAGAATAGGTTTGGTTTCGTATAATTTTATTTTTTTAAAGTAGCTTATGAAAAATAATATAAATAGATAGAAAGTCATATCTAATATATGATAGAGATGTATTTGTGTTGATATTTGTGAATGTTAAGTTGAAAAATAAATAATATATGAGAACAAAAAAAAATTATAATAATAATAATAGTAATAATAATTATAATAATAATAACAATAATAAATACCAATATTAAATAATATTAATAATTAATAAAATAAGAAGGACGTGAATATAATAATAATGTGAGTAGTTATTAAAATAATAATAACTATCAATAATAATAATAATAATAATAATATTAATAATATTATTAATAACAATAATAATAATAATTACTAGCATATTTCTAGGTACTTTTTTCAGACGTCAAAAGAAAGTAAAAAAAAAGATAGATTGTTATTTGTTAGTTTGTTCGAAAAATATCATAGCAAAACATTTCGCTCATCATTGTGCCAAAAATTCTTTATCAATCAGAATCTTGCGATAGTCTTTCAATAAAGTGCAGAAATACGTAAAGCAGTAGACCAAGGACCTTCAATGCCGCATAGTAACGATCCCTAATAACAATCTACTGAATTATAAACTCACGACAACTTCAAAAAACAAGTCTTGGACATCCTATAAATCAACATCCTAATTCTTCAATTAAACTACTGCAAAATCTTCAAGGGTTCAAGTATCTAGTCGCCCACATAGCTAGGTGCCAGGCCTTTTTCTCCTCAGGTGACATTCCACTATAAGGATAATCATTCTCTTCCGGCGTTTTATTGAGGTCATACGACAGCATCGAAACATTTTGAGCAGCAGAATCAGCCTCTTCAGAGCCACCGGAGGGGACAACGTCCTCTTTCTCCTCTGAATCCGGAACCACCTCTCCAGCAGCTTCAGATGCTTCCTGAATCTGGGAAAATGTTAACCCTGAGAGGTACATCATAGCACAAAATAGGCGCAGAATTTCAAGAATTAGTGTATGAACATAATCAAATTACATCAACAACAAGTAAAGTTGTCTATCTTACGTTCCCATAGACGTTCAAGTCCGTGTTCTATGTTTTTGAATTCCTCTTGTGCTGCAATATCCAGTTCAACAACAAGAGTATTTTCATATCGTGCCTGCACAACACATCACAAAAATAATGTAGAAATACTGTTTGTAAAAACCTGGGACAATGTAAAAACATTCAAATGATTCGGAACCTAAAACATAAAAAATCAGGTGACTCAGTAGTAGAATCATTACATTTTATTATTTGAGATAGAATTTTAGATTAGATAGCAAGAAGACTATGGCATCAAATAAAGAGAACACCAGTAACACCAGAAACAGAATGAATCTTTTGGAGTGCTCTTTCTGCTTAAATCAGAACAAAGAATATGCCTCATGCACACAGATTAATGTCTCAAATTGATACAAGATATAAGTGACTCCTGAATTGTTGCGGGCTACATTTATTCTCAACTGGTTTGGTTCGATTTTTTGAACCTAAAAATCAGTATGTGGAGTAGGTATGGTTTTTCTAGTGAATCAAATCATGCCCAGTTATAATTGCAGCACTAGAACCTATAGAAATACATAAGTAATATCCGATAAGAGTATACTAAACTAGGACCATAATGGGTTTAAAGTTTTTGATACCCAATCATTGCAGGTTTGAGGATTTGCTTTCTGCTTAAGACATTATACAGTTAGGTGGATTTATGCAAATAGTATTACATTAAACCCAATTTCCTTTTTATCCATCCACAAGTACACGAAGTGACATGCCAGATAATAACTTGATATGCATATTACGATAGAAATAAGTAAGTAGAGAGGATATTGGAGAAAGAAAAGATAGCAATTAATAGAAAGTTATACTTGTGTCATGAGGCAATGCTCTCTTTATATTGCACTATGCACTTCTCAAGTTTTAACACCTATATATCTTGAAACTTATTTGAGTTAACTAACATTGTTTATCTTCAACTACACAAGTAGCAAGTTTCTGTGCATCTCAACAATAATGTCAACCAGAAAATGACATGTAAGCACCGAATCTCAAATAGCGTGACTGCACAAACAAGCATAATTAATGTATAAGTACTGCAGCTATGAAAAAAAAGTAAATTTCATTTTCCAAAAGTAAAATATTGAGCAATAAGTAGAATATGAAACCCAAATTGAGCCAGCGCACATCATGCCAAGGCAAAGGATGGTAAAACATGAATATTTACCTTCACCTCGTCAAGTATTTCCTGTGAGCACCACTTTTCCGTACTTGTTATAAACTCAAACCCAAATTTAGCCCGGTACTTTCGGTCCCAATGAAGCATTTCCTAAAATTTTAGAATAACCAGATGAATATGGTTTCTTTTGACAAATAAGAAAATGGTTTAAAAAATTAAACTGTGCAGCGGCAAACAAACCTTCATCATTGAACCAGGTGCATAACTAATGGCTCGAAAAAGGTGACTTTGTCCAGAGAACGCATCCAACCATGATTGTATGCGGGACTCTTTGAACCACAATTGCCTTGCAAAGGACGTTGCGTGGTCCAACGAAGAGAACGGAGACGCTTCTATCATCTTCTCTGCGAACCAATGGCTTCTGGTAATGAGAAAGAAGTCTCTGGTCTCCAATTTCCCTGATAATCCACCAAAAATAGAAAGAATGTACAAAGACAATATAAAAATGTGACTATAGGAAGTCTTAAAGGATAGAAAACAGCGTTGTCAAAACCCGGATAAACAAAAGAGCTTTATATGAGACGATGCGTTTTGAAAAATCTAAAATAACTCAATCAAATCAACCTATTGTCGGAGAATATGACTAAAATACAATCTACTGAAATATGAACTACATGCATGATGGAGAATAGCATTTTAGGATTCGGCGGCCTCTTCACAATCTTCAACCCTTTCGATGGTGGACTCTTCTAAATCGCCGTCTCTCGTCAACCGCAGGCCTTCGACATCAAATTCAGGGAGGCTACTCAAACAGGATTGTGGATGAAGGTCGACCTCACAATGTTCATAATCTTCGCCCATGTCAAACAAATCTCTTGGCTTCACATGAACCACTACACTCCATCCGTTCTCCACCTCATCCTCCACGTAGAACACAAGACGCGCCTCAGATGCCAAGATATACGGCTCATCGTCTTCTCGATCACCGGTGTGGATAGGATTGGCAAAATTGACACAGGTGTGGCCCAAAACGTCTTGCCGGATGCCTCTGCCCGACGTAGTGTCCGCCCAAAGGCACTTGAACAATACTACAGTGAATTGACCGCTGTAATTTAGCTCGATGATGTCTACTAATCTCCCGTAATACGAGACACCGCCAACAGCAACATTGGCATCCCGTTTACTTGCATAACTTCTAGTATCCGAAGTGACATAGACCCCACTATTCTGTGTTTTCATCCCTTCCTCCCTCGACATGGTCCTGAATTTAAATCCATTGACGTTGTAAGCCTGATAGCGACTGGCCTGAGCACGGGGACTGCAGGCGAGCCACTGTAACTCGTTCGAATGATCCGTGCTTCCAAATTGGACCTGACATTGAACCATTAGAGACAAGAAGGCATCAAAGGGTTGTAGGATCCTGAGATATTATAGATTACCTTATGCCTGAACCAGTTCGAAAATTCTCTGTGCACAACAGTATCTATGTGAGACTGCGACCTTGTTTTACCTCGCAGCTTTCTCTTTGTGAAGGCTCTGTACTCACTGTGCATAGACAAAGTTTGTTCAAGTTCATTTCTATCAATACCCAAATTGGCTAACTGTATAATTTTAGAACTTAGGCTGTTGTACTTACTCCAAGAATTTCTCTACAGCACTGCAATTCACCAGTACATGACGATGTGCTTGAAGCTGTTCGGTTGCTGTTAGAGTAAAATATGAAGCTGCCCCGACCGACTTTCCAACCTCTGGGATCATGTCGGCAATCTCGCTCTCTGGAGCATCGCTCGGTCGGTCGTCAACGCGCGTCGGTCGGTTGATCCTAGTCTCGACATTATCTAAGTATCTTGAACAGAACGTGAGAATCTCCTCGGATAAGTAGCCCTCTGCAATCGATCCTTCTGGTTGTGCCCTGTTACGCACGTACTGCTTGAGACGACCTAGGTACCTTCGAGTAAATAACATAAATTAATAGGTGATAACAATCCTAGTTATAGAGGTCGAGAAAACTTAAGTAGATCTTTACCTCTCAATTGGGTACATCCATCGGTAATGCACTGGGCCACCAATACGGACCTCCTCGACCAAATGCACCGTTAGATGAACCATAACTGTGAAGAAGGAAGGTGGAAATATCATCTCCATGTGGCACAAAGTATGGACCACACGATCCTGAAGGAGAGGAAGTTGTTGAGGATCAATGGATTTACTGCATATTGCTCGGAAAAAGGCTGATAACTCAGCCACGACGGCAGACACTGGGGTGGGCAACACGTGTTTTGACGCAATTGGAAGTAGATGTTCCATTAGGATATGGCAGTCATGACTCTTCAAGCCGAATAACTTGCGCTGTTTTAAATCAACACAGCGAGAGATGTTGCTAGAGTACCCGTCTGGAAAGACCACATTCTTGATTGTCCTAAGAAAGACATCCTTCTCTGGATTCCGCATAGTAAAGACTGCAGCAAGATACTTTCCACCTTCAATTGGCCACATATCCTGCCGGATGCCCATCAATTGGAGATCTTTTCGAGCTTTTAGGTGGTCTTTGGACTTACCGCTTTCGTTCAACATGGTGAAAACAATGTTGTCGCATACATTCTTCTCTATGTGCATCACATCAAGGTTGTGACGTAACTCGTTGTTCTCCCAGTACGGCAAATCAAAGAATACACTCCTCTTTTTCCATGGAGACTCGTCTTGCACCACGGTCTGCTGTCCACGCCTTCTTTTACCAGCAACTGCTTGCACCTTGCCTTGTGAGACAGGAACACCCTCCAATTGTCTCAAGACATCCCTACCAGTCAATTTGGTAGGTGGGGATCTATCATCTACCTTGCCATCAAATCTACTCCGGTCCTGTCTATATTTGTGATCGCGATTCAAGAAGCGACGATGACCCATATAACACCATTTCTGACTGAAGGTGAGTCGCATAGCCTCAGCATCCAAATTACACGTGGGGCAAGCTCTCCCGCCGTAAGTATTCCAACCAGATAAATTGCCCAAGCCAGGAAAATCACTGATAGTCCACATCAGTGCAGCTCGCATCTTGAACATTTTCTTCTCACTCGCGTCGTAGGTATCAACACCAGCCCACAACTCCTTCAGCTCATCGATCAGGGGCTGTAGATAGACATCTATGTCATTGCCAGGCATTTTAGGACCAGGAATAATCATAGAGAGAATAAAGTTGGTTTGTTTCATGCAAATCCATGGGGGTAGGTTGTACGGTATAAGAATCACTGGCCATATTGAATATTTTGAACTGAGGTTTCCATAAGGATTGAAGCCATCACTAGCCAGGGCTAAGCGAACATTGCGCGGATCACCAGAAAAGTTAGTATATCTCCTGTCAAATGCTTTCCAACCCTCGCCGTCCCTGGGATGCCTCAAGAAACCGTCAGAGTTGGTTCCTCTCTTGTGCCACAACATGTCAACGGATGTCTTGCTGGACATGAATAATCGCTGCAACCGTGGAATTAAAGGAAAGTAACGGAGAATCTTCGCCGGTAGAGGTTTCCCATTCTTCTTGACAACGGTGTTGATTCTGACTAAAGAATTCTTCCTGGTCTTTTGCTTCCACCTAGATGCCCCACACCGTTTGCATCTAGACAAGTCTTGGTCTGTACCCTGGTATAGCATGCAGTCATTTGGACATGCATCTATCTTCTTGTACCCAATGCCGAGCTTCCTTATGATCCTCTTGGCATCGTGCAAGGTCTTCGGAATCCTTGCATGCTCAAAGGCATCCCCCAGTAGCTCTAGAATCAATCCGAAAGCCTTGTCGCTCACTCCGCACATGCACTTTATATGGTACAGCCTAACCAAGAAAGACAGCTTCGAGAATTTTGAGCATCCCGGATATAATGCCTGCTCGCCGTCCTCAAGCAAGTCGTGAAAGGCACGAGCCTCGCAGCTAGGTTCATCAGATAAGTACGGCAACCCCTCCGCAACGTCTCCGACATGCCCATTCATCGAGTCTTCATCTTCACTTTGCAGTCCCGTGAAGTTGAATGCGTCCTGGACCATGTCCCGCATTTGATCTCCTAAATTTACATTTGGTTCTAGTTCTTCCCTAGCGCTGGATCCCTCGTCTACGATCTTCTCACCGTGATGTAACCAAAAGGTATAGTTAGGGGGAAAGGGTTTCATCAGAAGGTGATCGTACGCGTCCTCTCTAGTTTGGTAGCACCGGAACCCACACAAAGGGCATGGGCAATGTATCATCCCATCGGATGATGCATTGGCAAATGCGAAATCAAGGAATCTATTTAGACCATCCTTATATTCTACACTCCCTCTAGGCTTTGTAATCCAACTCTTATCAATGTCTAAATGAATGAAATAGCAGAAATAAATAAAAAAATAGTATCAAAATACATAGCACTTGTAATAAAATAAATGAAAAAATGGGGAGTGTGTCAAGAGAACCAACAACAGTTTATCACAATTATGAGATGGGAGAGTGCCATACGTAATAAACTTGATAATATATTACAAGTAAAACCATGTAAAGAGCGACGGAATAACTCAAAACGGAAATAAATTTATAAAGGTTACTTGCTTCCCAGGTAACATGTAGCACACGATAGGTATTGGGGAGGAGGCTTACTCATTGCAAAATTCTGTGCTTTCTAAATAATTACTGGGTGAAAGAATTGCTGGTTCCAAGTCCAAAAAGTGAAAAGAAAATAAAAGCTTCCTTAAAAAAAGAAAAAGAAAATAGGACTGAAAGTTAGATGTAAAAAATAATAAAAAATAAATATAACTAAACAGTCCTAATGGATAGAGAATAAAATCTTGAAATTGTAGACATAAATTTCGTAGGTATGTTTATGCAAAATATTTGAGTATAGTTTCTCTATATTGTCGTCTACCATAGAGGTACAAATAATTGGTTCAGCGAAAAAGAACATAAAAAAATAATAACAACACGAGCAGCTCAAAAAGAGTGACACACAAGAAAAGGGTCTGAAAAAATCAAATAGCAATTTAGAACTAGAGTAGCATGAATGACATCAAGAGAATCATGACCAATTAGTCCAGTGTCATAGTAAGTATAGTAGCAACCAAACAGCATGACTTAGCATGAATTGCACAAAAAATTGGTTAAGAGAAGTGTAAAACCATAATGGCAGCAGAAGCATAGTTGTGCACTTAATATATGAACACCATAGATAAGAAATCAGCACCATAAGAAGTAGTCTAATAGCAATAGCAAATAAGCAATAGTATAATAAGCATAAAGATACTAAAATGGGAGCATTCAGCGTCAAAATGACCAGGATAATTTCCCTAACACAAATAACTAGATCAGCAACTATTAAAGCAACTATTAACAAGACTAACAAAAAAAGGCTATAAATTAATGCTAAAAAACAACAGAATATCTAAATAAGGAATATAAGCATGAACCAACCATTCTAACACACACTCCTCGCAGAAAATGTGTTTGCCCCGCAATAATATGGCTTAATTATATTGAAATAAATTGCAAAATTAAAGTGAACACGATGATGATGATGCATACAAAAAGCTAGCAATGTCAAAATTAAAAATGCATTAGTTAGGGACTGAAAAAGAACATAAAATAAGAATAAAAAAATAGCTCAGGAAGAGTAAGTCAAAAAAAATAATGGACTGAAAAATGCAAATACCAATTCAGCATTAGATAAGCATGAATGACATCAAGAGAATCATGACCAATCAGTCCATTGTCACGGTAAGCATAGTAGCATAATAACAGCAGCTATTATCTTGAAATGAACCAAATTGGTGAGGAGAAGAATAACACCACAATGACAGCAGCACAAGAATTAGTAAGCAACACGTCATTAACACCTCGGCATTGTGATTCAAAATTAGATATTGGAGATTCTTGTATATCTTTTGTTCCTCAACAGTTCGTAAATGGTAAAAAGTAATCTCTCTCATTAGATAAGCATGTTATAATTAGATTTGCTTCAGGCCGTAGTAATGCTGATATGAATTAATAATGAGTGATCAATGAATATAGGCAGGCTAAGAGAGCAAGATTGCATGAACCAAAATGGGAACGTGATGTGAAGAACTGAACAAAAAGTAGTGTTTTTTACACATGCAATGCAATTTGGTTTATAAGAATCAAAGTCGATAGGGAGGCAATAGTAATCTGAGAAAGAAATAAAGCCAATAAGGATTTTAATTTATAAGAATGAAAGAGACGGATTTGATTGCACTTTGCAGCAAATGACAATGGTATTCAACAGAAAATAAAAAACCCAACAAACAAACAAAGCTACATATAATCCCTTCAAAGAAACTCCATGTAAACTAACTCCACTACCACCAAACAAAATAGAAATAAATGGAACACACTAAACATAATAAAACCTTGCACCAACATAATAAGTAAACTATCATTAACGGAAAACTATCTTCCACCTTTTTTCAAAATTTTCTTTAATGACAAGTCCTCCCTTTTTCTCCAAAGCACCAAGGAGCACTTGAACCCTCCGTGGACCATCAATAAACTACAATGACAGCTACATTAGCATCCCACTTAATGTAATCTTCTAAGCCCATGATGCGGTCAACGAAAGCATATTATAACTAGAAATGATTGAGTGTGCTATGCTGTACAGAATTGCTAACAACCATAATTCCAAACTCATTAATGTTCAGGATTAAAGTGTGCTCCTTTTATTTTATCATTTTATTTTATTTTTTTCCCTGAGAATAGTATAACTTAAGTGAAGCTCAATGAAGTGGCAATGGTCCCTTTCAAGTTTTAGCCATTACTCTCTACACATGTGGAAAGTGAAAAACTAGCTCATTTGAAGAATAGGGAAAAGACACAAACTTTAAGCACTCCATGTCTGAATATGAAAACTAAAATCCCAGATCTACATGCAATGTATCACCAAAACATCAAAAGGAAGCAAAGCATTTAAATAAAAAAGTATGAAATTGAAAGAGGATACAATGTACAACTCAAGTGTTGTAAAACAAAGAAGTAAAAAATAGAATGAAAATAAAGACAAAAGTTACTTTTTTAAAACACTCAAATAGGCATGAAAATGACAGATTTGGGAGACGAGAATAGAAGAATCATAATGAAGATAAAGGAAACTAAGCCAAAACCAACAAGCCCAACTGTGCAAACACACACCCCAACACACAACAACCAACCTGACTCAGAATACTATTATAAACAATACACAGATGATAAATATCAAGCTTTTGTCATAAAAAACAAGGGAAAATGATAACAGAGCTGAACCAATGGGAAGTGGCAAAGAACACAAACAGCTATGAAACAGCAGTTACTAATGTCTTGTACTTTACATGATAAATTTATTAACAAACAAATTTTTCAGATTAGTGCGTGCAAAGTTTCTCAATTTCTCCTGTGCAAGGGAGATGCAAACCAAAGAAACACATTCTTGGGTAATTAAAAAAACAGGAAGTAGATGCAAGAGAGATGCAAACCAAAGAAACTCAACCCTCTAACATTGATAATGAGCCTTTGTTAAAGCCTTATACTCTAACTATCACTTTCAATACAGAGCACCCATTAAATCAAAAAAAGGGGTACCTTCAAATTCCAGTCTATGAACAGCGGCAATTAACCCCAGTTAAAGACAGATATAGATAAATATTTTTACAAAATTCTAACCAACAAAGAAATCAATAAGAAAAGATCAGAGTGTCAGGACTAACCAGTGCCAGGGGACTGGTCGTGAAGGCAGCTGCGCAACTCGACAGGGGAGGGTATGAGCTTCAGGAATTGTGGATGATAGGGGAAAGCTTGAAAAATTGGGGGTTTCTGCAAAATTGGGGTTCTCGATTAACGGTTGTAACATGAAAAGGGGGAATTGACAAGTTGAATCATGATAAAATCCTCACCTGGGTGGGTTCTTCCTTGATATTTCTCGGCTGTGCTCCCGTTCTTGGTTGGCGCGCTACCAAACTCAACTCGCGGGTTTCTGCAGAATTGGAGGGAAGTAATTTCGAGTTGTAAAATAAAAGTGGAATTGGAACACTGATTTGAAACTCACCTAGTGGCGTTTATTGAAGAAGTCGCCGGGTGGGGTGGTTTTGTTTGGCGCCTCTTCTCCCGCTTTGTTCGCACCAGGAAGTGAAACGAGTAAGCCCGAAGATATACTTCCTAATTTAGCAGCGGTGTTCACTCCCCAGCCGCTATCCAGGGGAGTTTTGTGGCTTTTACCTGACCGCCACACATCTCTGCCAGGATCCTTCTTGATTAGCGGCGATTATGGTAACGGCCGCCAACCCCCTGCCGCTACTCTCCGCCTCTGCGGTAGTGATTGCTACTATTCTTTTCTTCCAATTTTTCCTTTTCCGTGAATGGTGCAGTAGTTGCGGGAGACTCATTAGATGCATTTGCATGAACAAGTTATCATAATAATATTTATAAAGAGAAATATTAGAAGAATAATAAAATTTATTATTTTCGACCAATGCACGTGAGTTAATCAATAATATTAAAGATATATTATTAGAATACTAGATTAATTGTGATGCTAGTTATTTTGGTTTGAGTGATAGTGTTGGTTTTGCTTGTTTTATTAAAGATTGTAATGGGATGGCAAATGGAGTGTTTGGGAATGATTAAGAGTAATAGTATTTTTCAAGAAAAATTGTTTGCTATTTGGAGAAAATATCTCTTAACTTGGGATGTGGATCAACGAGATGTTATTTGTGAGACGGATTGTGTGGAAGCATTTAATCTTGTTACTCAAGATGGTTTTGGGTTTATTGATCCATTGATACTCAAAATAAAAGATACCATGTATTGGAATTGGCGTGTTGACTTTCGTTTGATTATGAGAGATGCAAATACGGTGGCAGATACTATGGCAAAGATGACGATGAAGTTACGACTTTTTCATGTAGAGCTTCCTTCACCTTGGGAGAAGTTTAAGAGTAGTCTTAAATGGGACTGTCCCTCTATTTAAGCAATTCATTTGTTTTGTTTTTCTTTGTTTAGATTTTAGTTTATTTCAGTCACAAAAAAAAAAGAATATTAGATTAAAAGAATTTGATTGATGACTAAAAATAGTGACCAAACATGAATTTTGTTGGTCCATAAGCTTTTTTCTTTATTCTTTAGAAAAATATAGGTAGACAATTAAAATACTAAACAATATAAATAATAGATCACATGTTCAATTCACTAGATATGTAGATCATTATTCTAATATTAAAATTTAGGTGAATAATTTAGAAGTGTAGTGTGTTTTTATTTTATTGGGATAATTTTAGAATCTATTATTCATATTTTTCACAAAAATTATTATCTACCTAGCAAAATCCTCTCTCTTTTAGAAAGTTTAGTTTGCTAATATTGGCTAGAAGAACTCAAAGAAAAACATAATATTATACTGTGATGCAATGAGGAGCATAAAGCACGGAAACGGACTCAGCCCTCAACATTTCAGTTACTATGGTGAATCGAAAATATGATGCATTCTCAAAAATCAAAATTGTTGCTAGAACATGCCCTAATTTTTCTTCTACTTTATTTGAAAGGCACAGTTAATACAGAGAGGATTGAGAGTTCAATTTATGTCCTTCACATGAGAGAAGGTATACTCTGTTCATACCTAAAGAAGTTAAGAGGATCAACTTTAGACTTGACATGTGCCAATCTATTGAAATTGTTTTTGAAATACTTAAAACCCCAAATGCTAGCCTGCTCATAGGATGTGTAGCCATGAATGTTATTTACCCCAATATCAAGGTCTCTATAGTTGAGATATGCTTCTCTAGGAGACTTTGACACAAAAGGTTCCATATAACTATATAGCTTCCTCATCCAATGGATGTGCCTTTGTGCAACCTCCTCTCCTTTTTCTTGCCAGTGCAGAGAGTACTGAATCTGATACAACACTCCAGCTCTGTGTGGGAACGGAATTTCGGATTCCGGAATCTCACCCATTCTGCCTCCAAAAGGAAAGATAACCATCAACACTCCTTTGCCACCATCTTCATAAAACAACCGCCACAATCCTTCTAAGCCACTTTCAGGAATAGGATGTTTGACATAATCAGATTTTGCTTTGAAACTGTCTCTTGTGACTTGACTTCTGTTGAGTAAAACCTCAAGAGGTTGACCACCGAATCCCCACGAGTGAAGAGTAAACTCGATCCAACTCATCTCGGTGCAATCTTCTTTAACCAAACCCAATTCAAGGAAGCTTTCTTGCATCAATGGAATAACCTTATCTACACCTCCAAGAAACAAACCTTGAAACAAGGCCTGTACAGTTAACTCCCCCTTATTACTGTGTGAAGAATTCACCATCTGCACCATGATACTAACGGTTAGATCCTTGGGGAGTTTACTTGCCACACTCTACCATTTATGAACAAGCTTCGTTGCATTCTGTTCCAAGGTTCTAGGAGCTTTGAACAGTGTCACGGTTGATGGAACCAGAACGAGCTTGATCTTCCATGCTAAGATCACTCCAAAGCTTGCTCCACCACCACCTCTAATGGCCCAGAAAAGATCTTCACCCATGGCTCCCCTGTCAAGAAACCTACCCTTCACATCAATTATGTGAGCATCGATGATGTTATCGGCGGCGAGCCCATATTTTCGCAAAAGGTATCCATAACCCCCGCCGCTGAATTGTCCTGCAACTCCTACGGTGGGGCATACACCTGCTGGAAAAGCAAGAGTACTGGTTTTGGTGCCAATGCTATAGTAAAGTTCACCAACAGTTGCACCAACTTGAACCCATGCTGTTCTGTCTTGTAAGTCCACTTGGATGTTTCTGTAGTCTATGAAATCAATGATGACAAATGGAACTTGAGAGACGTAGGAGATGCCCTCGAAGTCATGGCCTCCGCTTCGAATTCGAATCTGTAACCCGTGGCGCTGGGAACAAATTACAGTAGCTTGAACATGACAAGGTTGCAGGGGTGTGACAATGACAAGGGATTTATGAATGTTGTTGGATGAGAATCTGAGGTTTGAATCGAAAAGTGAAGTAGTGAATGGTAAGCGGAACTGGTTTTGGTGTAAACAACATTGGAGATTGATGTGGAGTTGTGAAAGTGAAGGCACTTAAGGAAGTTTTCATGAATATCAGATGCACATGAAAATACAAGTCCTATTGTTATTGCAACAATGAACTTTAAACTCAGGTTCTTCATTTTTTAGGTGGTTGCCAATTTAGGAAGAACCATTCACCTACTACTTAATTATATTATATTTTTGCTATATGATAATTAGATTTATGCGCTCTGATAATTGATGCCAATTATTTCATTGACGGCAACTGCTACCTACTCTGCAATTAATACTCTTGTTATGTGTTTCACTGTATAACTTCACAACACTATAATAATACACACGATTTTTCATGTTTGTTATTCTCGTGTATTTTCATTAGGATATATAGCTCTATTTATTTAGGAAAAGTGCACTTCTTTTAATATTTTATTTTTGACCATCTCCACTAAACCTACTTGGGAGACAAAACTTAGTGATCTCATCAATGAATTGGTGCATCATTATCAACGTAATTGAGCTTTCAATTTCATCGTTTCACAACACATTGGATTATCGGTGCAACTTAAGTGGACATCCACTTTATTTCATAACATTCAGAACAAAATAATATCATTTATTCTTCGGAAGCACCATTTCTTATCAACTAGATTAGTACGCGCGCATCAACTAAATTAATTATACCACTATGTTACATTTATACTAAAATCATCTATCATAATAAGCTACTAATATAAAATATATGTTAAAATATAAATATACATTAAAAATAAATTAAACCACACATATATTTATACATAAATATATTAATAACTAATTTTAATGACTGATTTTTATGTATGAATAACATTTTTTGTAATTATATTATAGAGTATAAATTTAAAAATACTCCATTATTTATGAATATATCTATTTATTTGCTGATATTTTTTAGAAGATAGTATTATATAGCATAATTTTAAAGTTTTCTTTGTATTTAAAAAATAATTATAAAAATTGAAAAAAAAACAATTGAGAGTAAAAAAAAAAATAACATACAATTATATATAAATGAATTTTATTAATTATGATATATTAGAATGTTTGTGTAGTACGTAAATGTTGTTACTAAAGTTGAACTAGTGGAAGATATTTTAGATAATTAATTTGAGAGAATATATGAGATGGAATAATAATATTAAACTTGTTACTAAATATATTTAAGTAGATCAAATAACATACACTTTGAATATTTGTAATTAAAAATTATTATTATTATAGTTTTAATATAGATATTAATTGTATTTAATTGTTATTTTTTTAATTTAATTAAGTAATAATATATATTAAATTTAATTAATTAACATTGTTGAGTTTGAAAAAATAAAAATAATAATTTGATAATGATTAATATTGTAGTTTTGGGTTGAAAGCCCAAAAATGTATGTGATGTATATGTTTATTGTGTAAAAAAATAAAATGATCAAAACAAATCCAATAGTATGTGTAATTCATTTGGTTATTATGCAACAGGCTCAAATCCTCTTAACAACACATTCTTTTTTTCTCTGGCCCGTAACTAAATGATCAAACACTCTCATATCTTTTTTTACTCACGTGATTAACCTTAAATCAAAGATAAAAAATTTTAAAAGCAAGCAAAGAAAGAGAAATCTAGTTTGAAATTTCATCAAAATAAAAAAGATAATTACTAAATTCAAGCAATAAAGAGAAAAAAGAAAGAAAAGTCAGATATTAGTGACAAAAGTAAAAATTAAATTAAAAGTTGAATCAGAAGCAATAATTTGTTGAATTTGCATTTCTCCTGCATACACTATTAGAGTAAAATGAAGAAATTGAAAATTGTGTATCACTGTTATAAATCAAAGGTCAAAAACAAAATTTGGAACCAAATAATAGATAAATGACTCAGATCCTTAAAGCTAAAAAGAAAAAAAAAAAAGAAGAAGTTAGATAAAAATACATGCTAACTCTAATCACTGTTGTTGTACCATCTCTATTTTGAATTACTGCTATGAAATTTTGGGGGAAGAAGAACAAAGTCAAAGATTTTTAACCAATTTTAAGTTTTGAAAACTTTATCCTTCTTTAAAAAATGGTAAACAACTATAAATTAAAGTAAAGAGAGTGTACATATTGTTTGAACATTCATAACTTTTGAGCTTAAAGACAAATATGTGAAGTATTAGTAAAAGCCATTGAAAGAAAAGGTAAAGAGAGTAATCATGGAGAAAAATCAGAAAACTATTTCAATATTTTTTGTAGTATTTCTGTTTTGTATTCATGATCTTAAGAAAATTCTCTTGCTAAGTTGGGTGAGCATTTAGTGGTCGAAAGTTTAGAAAGTGAACTTAGCCAAATCAAGTTTGGGTAGAAATTTGATTTGTCCTAGATAGGATTGGATAGAATCTTAGGAAATTAATGATTGTAATTTTTGTGAAAGATAATAAAAATTTTACCACAATTATAGTGAAGACTAGATGTAGACCACATTGCACTAGTAGTTGAACTAGGATATATGGCTATGTCATTTTTTTTTCTCTGTTTTGTTTCTATTTTTCATTTGGTATGTGACAAAATAAAATTGTTTCCTGCTTAATATATCTCACAAAAGTCACAATAACTACTCAGAGTATCCAAAATAAAGAATTTGCTCAGTTCTTGATCAATCATAAAGTCATAAAATAAAATGATCTCCTATATAATATCAATTTGGCATACTCAACAACAACTTAGTTTTAAATCCAATTTGAAGTTAAAGTCAACAAATTTAAAAGAGATTATAGATTCAGTCTCCTCTCTTTTCTAAGTCATTGATAACTCTTACATATGATCAAAGTTTTGCATCATTTTATTTAAAATCATTATTTTTTATATTGTAAAATTGTCATTTATGTTAAATCAAAAATGCTATTTGTATATTAAAAATAACTATTAAAATTAGCTATTATGTATTTTTATATAAATATATGTGTAATTTAATTTATTTTTAATAAGTGTTTTATATTTTAATGCGTATTCTACATTAATAATTATTTTTAATAGCTAATTTTAATATATACCTAATATAATTGATGTAAAATTATTGGCCTGACATAATTATAATAGAATAAAGATAGGAGATAAAGATAAAGATGAATAATGAATAATAGAATTTATTTTTTAATTTTTATTTGTTTTCATTTTAAGACTTCTAGATTAAGGTTATTTAATTTTGATCTTTTTTACTGCACAAAAATATTTTTCTCGTAACAATAAAAAAGATTATTTGATCTTTTAACATAAATATTAAAAAATATATATTTATTTTTTTATAATTATTTGTAAAAGAATAATAGAATTAGTTTTTTTGGTTTGATTTTTTTCTTTTTAAGACTTCTAGATTAAGATTATTGGATTTCCATATTTTTTATTGCATAAAAATATTTTTGTCACAATAATAAAAAAATATTATTTCTTTTTTTAACATAAATATTTCAAAAAGATATATTTATTTTTTTATAATTATTTATAAAGATATTTTAGTATATATAGTGATATAATAATTTAAAAATAAATAAATAAATACTGACTAAAATAATATAATTGTTCATACCTAACCTAATATTAAGGCCTAGATCCAAATAGGATAAAAAGGCTCAATCTATAGATTAGCCTTTCTACATAACCGATCTCTCCCAAGGAGGTCGGATTCAGCACAGACTTTACGCCAAAGAAGTTGGGATTTAATGTTAGCTGACAGATAACACTTATTTAAATAAGTAACCGTCCCTAAAATCTCTCAACTCACTTCCAAGAGCCATATTTCAACTTTTCTAAGATAAATGGACGGTTATCCTTCTTAAAAGGTGGAACTACACCAATAGTGGCACCACTATAAATACACTGACACCCCTAAAGTATCTCTAAGTTTCAATATTCTCTAAACCTATTTAAATTCTTTACTGACTAGACATTGGAGTACCTTTACAGGTACTATCTCCCATTTCTTTTCACCTCTAAGTCAGACGTTAGCTCTCAGATATAAATTAACTCAAAAATCATTTTTTACAGACATTTGAATTAACCTCACAAATCCAGCCGATAATCTTCAGTTTTTTATCGTAACTAATTTTTTATGACATTTTTTTATTTGTCTAAATTTTATTATTTTAATACATATTAATTATGGTACTCAAACAAGTACCATTAATTTTTATATGATAAACAGACAGGCGAGGGAGATCAGTGGCGGAGCCACGTTATGAGCAAGGGGGCAATGCCCCCGTAAACTAATAAAATGTATGTATTAAGTTTTTAATTTTTTAGTTTAACTCTTTTTTAATTTTTAATTTTTTTTTCTTTTTGACTTATATTTTTCATGTAGCTCCTCCCAAAATAATTTCTAGTTCCAGCTCATGATGGAGATTATTGCTCAAATTTTGGAGGAACGTGTCAAAATGAGCTTCTAGTTTCTCCCGCCCAAGGCCCACTAGTTGAAAAATTAAAAATTATAATACAAGTACATGAAAAAGCTGAGCACAGTGAACAGTTTCATAGAAGACACTGGTGAAAACTCACGTACAGCAGTCGACTTTACATAACTAAATTTAATAAATAATTTAACTGATTTGACTAAGTGGATGTGATTTTTCACCGAGACACGACCTACTTTTGCTTTTCTCGTTCTTCGTCATTACGCGTCGGTGAAACAGTCCGATTTTTTATAAATAATGTACCGGACAACTAATACTCCAATAATTGCACTTACATAATGAAATATGAATAAGTGAAATTTCTAAATTACTATACAAATTAAACACAAACACACTTACTTCTATCACATCCATTAAGCCCTTCGTGGTTTTGCCTCCAATAAGAAGAACCCTCACCCGTAACTGTCTACGATAGACTTTGCACCATACCATTAATCCTTTCACTATTTAAGATGACTGATATGTTGTTTATCAGATTCTAACACCATAAAAAAAATAAAAATGAAGTACCCAAGTCCATATTTGACTGTTGTTGTAATTGGCCTTTTATTTTCATTAGCATCTTCTGCATCTCATACTCATGATCATGAACACTTCCTTCAGTGTCTTCAACTTCAGAACTCCACCTCAATCTCTGAGGTTGTTTACACCCCTTCCAATTCCTCTTACTCCTCTATACTGCACTTTTCCATTCAAAACCATAGATTCTTATCCAAAACAACTCCCAAACCCCTAGTCATTGTGACTCCCCTCCATGCTTCCCATGTTCAAGCCACCATAATCTGTTCCCAACTCCATGGCTTGCAGATTCGAACTCGAAGCGGTGGCCACGACTTTGAGGGAGTCTCATATATTTCTCAACTTCCTTTTGTTATCATTGATCTTATAAACTACAGAAATATTGAAGTGGATGCAGAAACAAGAACTGCATGGGTTCAAGCTGGGGCAACTATAGGTGAACTTTACTATAGCATCAGCAAGAAAAGCAAAACTCTGGCTTTTCCAGCAGGTGTATGCCCTTCTGTTGGAGTTGGAGGGCACTTCAGTGGTGGTGGCTATGGATACTTGATGCGTAAATATGGCCTTGCTGCTGATAATATAATTGATGCTCACATGGTTGATGTGAAGGGTAGGTTTCTTGACAGAGAAGCAATGGGCGAAGATCTTTTCTGGGCCATTAGAGGTGGTGGTGGAGCAAGCTTTGGAGTCATCCTAGCATGTAAGGTCAAACTAGTTCCAGTTCCACCAACTGTGACAGTTTTCAGAGTTGAAAGGACTTTGGAGCAAAATGCAACTATTCTCATTATGAAGTGGCAGAATGTGGCAAGTAAGCTTCATGAGGACCTAGCCATCAGGCTCGAATTAACGACAAAAGCCAAATTTGAAGCCCTGTTTCTTGGTGGTAAGGATAAACTCATTCCATTGATGCAAGAACGCTTCCCAGAATTGGGTTTGGTCAAGGAAGATTGTACTGAGATGAGTTGGATAGAGTCAACGGTTTACATGGTTGGATCAAGTAGTAAATCCCTTCAAGTTTTGCTGCAAAGAACTCCAAGCCTGCCACAAAGTTACAAAGGGAAATCCGACTTTCTGAAACACCCCATTCCTGAAAGTGGTTTAGAAGGAATATGGCAACTATTTAAGGAGAACGGGGACAAATTTGCATTCATGGAACTATTTCCTTATGGGGGCATAATGGATCAGATTCCTCAGTCCAAACTTCCTTTTCCACATAGATCCGGAAACTTGTGCCTTGTTGGTTACCTAGATTCTTGGGACCAACATGGAAGAGATGAGGTAGCACAAAAACAAATCAAGTGGATTACAAGGATTTATAGTTATATGGAACCTTTTGCATCAAATTCTCCTAGAGCTGCATATCTCAACTATAGAGACCTTGACATTGGGGTAAATAACATTGGCTACACAAGCTATGAGCAAGCTAGCCTTTGGGGTCTCAAGTACTTCAAAAACAACTTCAATAGGTTGGCAAATGTGAAGACCAAGGTTGATCCTCTTAACTTCTTCAGGTACAAGCAGAGTATACCTTCTCTCGTGTCCAAGAGTAGCATATAGAAATCTCATATCTGAAATTTTGAGGTAAATAAGCTGTTTTATTCTTTTGCTCCTATCTGTTATGCAGTGTGTCTCTTCCATAATATTGATGAAGATATAAAACACACTATATTTTGTATTATGACTTTGAGACTACTAAGCCATACGAAGAAGAGAAGAGAGCAGTTTACTGTTACCTAAAATTTTCCTATAACTGAATCATAAAAATTTCACTTTTTCCATCATTTTGGAGGCCAAATGTGATTCATGAAAACGTTCTTTTCAACTTCGTTGGCTGTGGATAGAGGTATGCACGGATGACATAGCCTTTTTGCTGAAGAACTACACAGTAGTGGACTAGTTTATGTTTGTACTACCCCTTCATCACTTTTAATTGCATATAAATAAATAGATTTAATAAATCTATCAAAAGAGAATTCTATAGTAATTTTCTGTTTTTCTGCATAAAAGATTTGTCACTATCCATCTTCATGATAACGTGAGTGAATAATACATAGAGCTTTCTACTAGATAGATGAAATTTATAAGCTCTTAAAACTAGTCAAGATCCTAATGTTATAATCCCAATCAATTAGACAAACTCTTAATCATTTAGTAGTCTATACAATTTTGCTAACCTAACAACCTAACCATTTCAGAATATATGTTCCCATGTGTGTTAGTATATGACTTGTATGCATTAGCCATTTTAGACAGTAATTTCGTGATAAAAAGGCACAGAAGAAAGAAAACCAAGGAAGTGGTAGTGCAGTCAACTCCTCTATACTGCAGTTTAAAGTATTCAATTAACAACTATATATTTGCATTAAAAACAGCACTATACTCCAACATGCTTCCATGTTCAACCCACCAGGCTTCACAGCGTTTCGAACATTTGGTTGTATAACATTTCTTTTAACATGTTCAAAAGAGTCATGAATATAATCCTGGAGTTCTACCATGCTATAAGATCAACTAATTTGATTATCCCACAAATTGATATCCAACATTTGATTATAACATGTTCAGAGGTAGCATGTCGGACAAAAAAGATGAAAGAAAATTAGCAACATTGGCTTTAATATTGGAAAGAAACAAACAAATTTACATGTTTGACAATCAGTAATCTACATATTGCAATGAAAAACATGTTAACAACACAACTAACAAATTACCTAACCACCTGAGAATCACCAGAGTAAAAAATCACCTAAGAGTTCGTTTGAGGAAAATGTACTTGGTTGGAATTCATCACAATCCAGAAAGTATTTCCCATACACACCTTTCACGCTTGGATGCAGAGCAAGGTAGCATGCTGTGGCACACAACACCAAAATTAATTAATTTAGAGAACAAAAAATTATTGTTATCTCTATATTAATTTTGGGCAAGTATTAATAGAATTTACTTGTGGAACGTTTTTCCTTATGAAAAATGTGAACGTCTTCAGAAAATCTACAACAAAATTATATTATTGTCATAGAGAAATAATGATGAAGTAAACTACTAATGTTTTTGGCGAGACAAGATATGTGATAGAAATATTAGTAAATTTTTCTTAAGACGTATCTGATATGTATTATAATCAAACTGTGTTTTTCTCTATTTCTATCGTAAGGTAACCAAATATATTTTTTATCACATTGTATCTATATATTTTGTGTTATGAATACTAACCAAACACAATAATAAGTATAGAGTTCAACATTGACTCATACTTACCATATCTACTAATCAATGGAATTGGATCTAATTCAAATAAGATTTATGCATCCAATATAGTAGTAAATATAATGAGTCGATTCAATATTTTACATTTAGGTAAAAATAACATCTTAGACAATGAAATTATGGGGAATATGCATATGCATATGTATATGTTCATGGAGAATTAATGACTTACTCATGAGTAGAGTAGAATGTGTCATAAGAGGAGTCATTACCACTCCCGGGTGCACTGAATTGGCTATGATGTTCACACTTCCTGTAAACCAAAGGAAAAAGTTTATCCGAGCTAGACAATAATAATGCTTGATTAATCTTTTATTTCTGCAAATATGGCCAATTTTAGATTTCAGTTGACCCTTATACATAGAGTTTGATTTGGATCCAAATATATTTCAATAACCATTTATTTTAAGCTTTTGTCATTACTTTGTTTTGTTTTTGGTCCATAGAAAAAGCATTATGTTTGTTTTAAATTCCTATAGAAATTCGTAAATGTCTTGTCTAGGTTATTTTTCTTGTCAATTAATTAAAAAATTTGATTAAGAAAATCAACTTATTCAATAATATAACAAAAATATATTTTTTATTCTTGTTTGTTTTCCTTTGAAAGTTTAAGATACTTATCTACTAGTCTACTAGCATATATAATTGGAATAGAGAAAAATTTGGTGTACAAATTTTTATTTTTGAAGTATCTTCTGTTATGATGTTATTATCCTTTTTCAAATTGTTTTGTGGCACTTATTTCTCTTCGGTATATACTTGTGAGTTAATATGTCTATCCATATTACATATTGTCTGTGAAATTCTCATTAGATTAGTAAGTTCTAATTCAAAATTTATTGTAAGGGCTATGTTTTTTTTTTCCGGTTTCAGTCACTAAAGGATAACGATATCATTTGTGTTATCATCTTTATTTTTCACCTTTGTATGAGCAAGACTTGCTACACTTCTCTGACATTTGTGGTGTTAATGAATGAATAGAAGTTTCTGATGTAGATTTATGTTGCAGATGAAGTTTTGCAGCTGTGAAAACCGGGTGGCTGAGAAATTTAGGGGTGAAGAAATGCAGGATAATAGCTACTTGGATGAATTCATGGAAGGTACTCATTCCTTTTACAAAAACAAAAGGAACAAGGCAAAAAGTAACACTCAAGTACCCGAAGACAACTAAAGGATAAAAACATTTCAGCTGAATAACAGTCCCAACTCCCATATTAACATCGTTAGATTATTTATTTGTTCGTTGCCTTTCTCTTTTGCTACCATTTGGGATTGGCCCATTGTGATTCTTGATGCAAGAAAGCTTCCTAGAATTGGGTTTGATCAAGGAAGATTGTATTGAGATGAAGTGGATAGAGTCATGCTTTACATGGTTGGATCAAGTGATCAATCCTTTCAAGTTTTGCTTCAAAGTGCAAAGAACTAACTTCACCACAAACAAAGGGAAATCTGACCATCTGAAACATGCATGCCATTCCTGAAAGTGCTTTAGAAGGAATGTGGGTACTGTTTAAGGACTGGGACGAATTTGCATTTGATTAAATCTTCAATATTAGACCACAATGTTACATTTGATTCAGAAAGCTGGAAGGTGGCATTCAAGGAACTTACAAAATACATGATCTTATCATATAATCATATAAGAAATAAGGCAAACTAAAACTATACTATCCACTGAAAATGATATGAATTTGGAAGGCAAATCTTGAAATCTACATATTACTTATAACATGGAAACAGAAGAAAATCATGGAACAAAACAACAAAGCTGAATAGGTCATACAAGATGATTGCCTCAGTTAGTGGGAGGATCATTATGAAGAAATTCTTGAATGGTTGAAGGGAACTCCAATCCTCCAAAAGCACCATCAGAACCCTCAGAAACAAAAGCAGCTTTCCCTAAAAGTAAATGAGCAAGTCTCAAAGGCTCTAACTTGTCTTGCCCACCACCACTGAGGAAGTGTTTGATCCAACCATCTAACCGCTTCACCTCCCTGCGACACTTGGGCCCCACCACTCCAACGATCTTTGAATGAAACCCACCTTCACAGTGGCAAGAATCCCCATCTTCTTCAAGATCATCATCCCGTTGTTCCTTCTCCGATAAGCCCAAGAGCTGCATTAGCCTCTCAATGTCATCATCATCAGTCACTGCAGTCTTATCACGTTGAGTAGCATTGTTTACAGTTCCATCACTACATGGAAGAGTAGCTGTGAATCCTTGAGGAATAGAGAGGAACGCAAGAGGAGGTTCACTGCTATCTTGGGGAACAACACCATAGCCATGAGCACTGCCAAGGAACATGGCTGAACAACTAGAAACAGAGTCGCTTCCTTGTGTCTCTTGAGATTCAGATTCTACTGGTGCTGTTTGCTCTAATTTTAGTCTCTTTTCAACCTGAAAGCACCCAAATTCAGAATACAGGGCAGCCCTAGAAATCTAGAATTACGTATATGGATTTGTTAGAATTTCGATTACAACCTGCTTTAGAGACGAAAAGAATTTGGAATGCGACCACTTCGATAATGCTCGCGAATTCTCCATCTTTTTTTTTTTCCTCTCTCGTATTAATCGCTTTTAACTGGCGCTACTATATATCCAGATATCCTCACTCTCTCTTATCAAATATTATACACGAAATATTAATTAATTAATTTCTTATCAGTTTTCATTTAGTATCATTTATCAATGCTCATGAAAAGGCGGGACTAGAAGAGAGAATATAAATCATGATCGCAGAAACAATGAGGCAGTTAAGAAAAAAAGATGTAATTAACATTCAGTGAGACCAAATAGGTACACGATTCACATCATACTAATTCACATTCTCAAAATCCCAAATCCCAACCCCACAGCTGCTTTCTCATTTTTTTTTTCCTTTAAGGTTTTTTTTTTTTGTTCAAAACCCAAGAGCTAAACTCAGCGCTCACTTTCCGGGGACAAAGTTGGTGGCATAGGCCCAGGCGTTGTTGTTGACTGGGTCAGCAAGGTGGTCAGCGAGGTTCTCCAATGGGCCTTTACCAGTGACAATAGCCTGAACAAAGAATCCAAACATGGAGAACATGGCCAACCTACCGTTCTTAATCTCCTTGACCTTGAGCTCGGCGAAAGCCTCTGGGTCGTCAGCAAGGCCCAATGGGTCAAAGCTGCCACCTGGGTAAAGTGGGTCAGTAACCTCTCCAAGAGGCCCACCGGCAATACGGTAACCCTCAACGGCTCCCATCAAGATGACCTGGGTGGCCCAAATGGCCAAGATGCTCTGTGCGTGGATCAGGCTTGGGTTTCCCAAGTAGTCAAGCCCACCCTCGCTGAAGATCTGTGATCCAGCCTTGAACCACACAGCCTCTCCGAATTTGACACCGTTGCGGGCCAAAAGCTCTGGGAAGACACAGCCCAAAGCCCCAAGCATGGCCCACCTGCTGTGGATCACTTCGAGCTCACGGTTCCTGGCAAAGGTCTCTGGGTCAGCGGAAAGCCCAGCAGTGTCCCAGCCGTAGTCACCTGGGAACTCACCAGTGAGGTAGGACGGGGGCTCGCCGGAGAATGGGCCCAAGTACTTAACACGGTCTGGACCGTACCATGGGCTTCCTGAGGTGGCTTGCTTGGTGGCGGTTTTCCTCATGGAGATTCTTCCAACTCCAAGCTCAGGGACTGATGGGCTGAGCTTGACGGCCTTGCCAGCCAATGATGGGGAGGAGAGAGCCATGGTGGAGGCTGCCATGATTATATGCTTTTAGTTAATCAGTTGTTGCTGTGTGAGTGGTGTTGATGAGTGAGTGGTTGGATGCAATGAGTTGAGGTGTATATTTATATAGAGGTTAAGTGGTTGCACTCTTATCTTGTGCTATCTAAAGCTTCGATTTCATTGGAGCCTCCAGATTGTGTCACTGGAATTCTATGTCCACATGGCAACCCCTAATCCACTAATGGCTCAGATTCTCCTCAATGGTTTGATGACCAATGGAGCTGTTACACGTACTACTTCAGGATTCCACTAGATATGTACGTTGTATGAATAATTGAGCTATTTACTTCTCTCTCTTTTAATGTGTTGTGTTATTTTGCACGTAAAATAAAATAAAACGGGTTTTTGTTAAAATGGTGGGGCTATTATTCCTTCAATGTTTCGTAGGTGGAAGATATTTTCTGGGTCCACTGATTCTGTTTCTGTGGTAAGACGTTTGCGAACCACAAAATTTGAAATGAATGCAGAGTGCAATGGATACATGCTACGTTTTGTTTTACATAACATAAATAAAAGGAATGCATTTTCTGAGAGGAGTTTTATTCTAGTCTTTGAAACTTGATTGATAGTTACACAGGTCGATTTTAATGGGTGGGTCAATTACGTGACCGAGTTTATATTTGTGACAATTTAACATGATCGAGACCATCCTCTTCTTGTTCGTGTTCTTTCTTCGAGTACCTATCTATATCTTCAAAAAATCAAACAACTCATACCTCAAGATGGAGAAGATATTTTTCATT
The DNA here is from genome assembly GCF_003086295.3 of Arachis hypogaea. Taxonomy (NCBI): domain Eukaryota; kingdom Viridiplantae; phylum Streptophyta; class Magnoliopsida; order Fabales; family Fabaceae; genus Arachis; species Arachis hypogaea. Next base: position 141,362,335 of record NC_092048.1, read on the forward strand.
TCATGTCTGGATGGAATTTTTAAACAAATAAATCATTAACTAAATTAGTAAGAATTGAGTGATTTCTAGCAAAAGTAAAAAGAAAATTTAATCTATTTTCACGTGACATGGTGACGGTGTGGTTGAAGAGCACAAGCATTCTGGTCCACAAGTACAATTGGTGGTCCAACTATACGTGTTTAGGTGATACTTTTAAGTTTTACCCGTTCCCCATTTTAGAGTTCATTTAACAGATAACAGATAAAGCCTATCCAAAATCTCATGTGCCACTTTTTTATTGGGCGACACACAGGTATTTATGATATTTTTATTTTAGGCATTTAATCTGTTTTCAAGGAAAAACTGACAAGAAACAATCCAACCAAGAAAGAAATTTTTAAATGCTTTGTTATAAATTAGGCTCAATAGACTTTATAGTTTATATTGATTATTGTTCAAATTTGTAAGTCCCTCTTGTAATCCTAATCCATCACATTCTTTTATTAGTTCATAACTTAGGTCTTATTTGGTTAAATTTTTAGGAAAAAAAAATTCAAGTAATTTTTTATTAATTTTTTAAAAGTAAATATAATTTTATATTTTGATATTTTATGTAAAAATACTTTTTTATTTAATAATTCTATTTAAGTATAATAATATAAAAATATATTTTTTATTTATTATGTTAAAATATTTTTTAAAAAAAAGATATAAATTGTAATTTTTTTAAAATATTTATTTTTAATTTTTTTAGTGTTGTTATTTTTATTACTAAAATTTTGTCAAATACATTAATAAAATATATTTTTTATTAAAAAAAATTTTCTACCAACTTAATAGCATTCAAAGAAGTACTTAATATTTAGTTGGCAGGTAAATTTATTATAAGTGCATTTTTTGGAAAAAACATACGTCGTATTTGTTTATAAGTACAAAGCATTAAAATATGATTATAGATATATAAAATCGTATTTAGTAGATAAAATATAAATAGAAATGTCATATTTTAAAATATTAAATTAGTATATTATATATTTTTTCTGTTAAAAAAGACAGAGACATTAGCTAAAGATAGAACTTAATTTTTCTTTGTATTGCTATTATCAATTTTTTGTAGTTATATTTTTCATTATTTTATTTTTCCTTCTAAACTAGTTCAGGGCAATTATCTTCATTATCCTCAAAATGGAATTCAATGATGTCCCAGTTTAGAAGTTTAAGATCAAACATGGATTCCAATAGGTTCATTCCTCTTGCTGTATTGTTCAAAGAACCACTCTAAGCTCGCACTCTTCATTTGAATCCTTTGATGAAATATTGAAAAATTCATGCTCAGAATCATAGGTAGCGTTTGGTGGAGAGACAGATATTGAAAGATTGAGATTGAGAGACAGAGATTAAGAGATAGAGACTGAAATAAGTTTTAGTATTCTGTTTGGTGTCAAGTGAGAGACAAAAATTGAAACAAGAATAAAATTCTAATTTAATTTACACAAAAGATAAAATTGGAATTAATTAATTAAAATAAGAGTATTTTAGGTATAAAATGTTATTAAAGTTTCAGTCTTTATTTCTAAAAATATCAGTCCCCTGTGTCCCTACATTTTGGAGGCACTGAAATACTAAAATTTTGGAGACAGAGACAAAAACTTTAGTACCAGTCTCTGAACCAACAAACATGATACTGTATCTCAGTTTCTCAGTCTCTGTCCAGTACTGTAAAACAAACGCTACTATAATGTCTAGTGACTAAACTTGATCATAAAGTATTCAGAAGTGACTAAACAGAAATGTTAAGTTCATTTTGGTTGTTCTACAAAATTAACTGTATAGAAATGTTAAGCTGTTAGTTTCATAAAGTGCTGATATTTCCGATTACCAAGCATGTAATAATATTATATCTATTTAAACTAGCAAATTGCGGAAAAGAAATACTAGTAGGATCTTCAGCTTCTTGTAAAACTAGTTTATTTTTAATTTGTTGTTCATACTTTGTTTTTAAATACTTTCTTTTATATATAACACGAAAATTGAATTTTTAAGTATGAAGAGGCTAATATATCGCAATCAATCAGAGCCTTAGGAACATATTTCATTTCGGGAAATATTAGGTAAACAATGATTATCTTGAACAACATGAATAATTACCAATTAAATAAAAATATACTATACCATAATTTAATGCTATTAATTAAATTTACTCTTTTAACCCTATTAATTCACATTGTTCACACATTGTTCAAAAAAGTTGTTGGTTACGAGTAAACACACAATCCGGTCCTTGTCCATTTTCACAAAGGACAAAGCGATCCCTGTCTAAAAAAAAGGACACTTCGACCCTCAACATTTTTTATTTTGGGACAATACGATCTCTCTGTTAAAAAATATTTAAATAATAATAAAAGTTGATTTTGTGGAGATTTTATTTGTATTTTGTGGGAGTTTTAAACCTTCACAAAATTATTTTCAATAATATAGCTAATTACTACCTCTACTACTACTACCTTCTTCATCCTCATTATTATGGCTCATACTTCTATTATTTTTATTGATTTATCATATTATTATTTCTTCTACCGCCATCATCACTAATACCAATATTATCAACATTAAAGTTTTCTTTTTTCATTTCTTATTCGATGTTATTTTTTTCTTTTAAAAAGTATTTGTAATACAATTACTATTTTTTTGTGACATTATTTTCATTGATAGTTTTTCTTCACTTAACCACCATTGGTGAAGGAAATTTTCAAAAACAAACTTATTAATAATTTGTGGAGGTTTAAAACCCCCACAAAATACAAATAAAACTCTCACAAAATTAATTTTCATATTGTCCCAAAATAAAAGGGTTGAGGATCGAAGTGTCCTTTTTTTTTGACAATGATCGCTTTGTCTTTCGTGAAAATGGACAAGGAGCGAATTAAGTGTTTACTCGTTGGTTACATATACTTTTCCATTTCAAAATTCAAATAAGACCCATTTCTATCCGTGAACAATATAAATAACTCTACACAATTACCTATAAGAAACACAAGAATATGTAAAATCATTTCAAATATTTTTTTTTACAAAAATATTGTGGTACACACAAAATTAATAACCAAATTAATCGTTCTATATATTTGTGTATAAATATATATTATTTAACTTAGTTTTAATAAATATTTTATATTTTAATATGTATTTTATATGAATATATTATTTAGTGATTAATTTTTTATATACATTTATTACATAAATTCATACCAAAGAACTATGAGTTAAATCTTAGAGTGGTCCCTGAATTTGCACTCGAACCTCAAAATCGTCCCTAAATTTGTATTGGCCCCAATATTGTCCCCAAATTTAACAACAGTGACTTACGGTCGTCCTTGAAGTATTTTTCGAAGAATATTCCCAAACGGCGTGATGACATGTATGGAGAGGCGCCACGTTGGATATCTGACGTAGCTGTTATCACTTTTTAATTTAATTTAGTTCCTGAATTATTTTATAACCCTAATTCCTAATTTATTATCAGAAACCACTATGTTTCTTCTTCTTTGCTCTCCTTCGTCTTCTTTGTCATTGTTGAGCTACCATTGTTGAGCATGATTTGAATGAGTCATGATGGGTGGAGGCAGCAAATTGAGGTTATGATGAAGGTGTGAATGTTGGAAGTTATGATACTCATGATTAATAAACTTCCACAAAATCAATTTTCATATTGTCCCAAAATAAAATGGTTGAGAGTCGAAGTGTCCCTTTTTTTTTTTACAGTGATCGCTTTGTCTTTCGTGAAAATGGACAAGGACCGAATTAAGTGTTTACTCGTTGGTTACATATACTTTTCCATTTCAAAATTTAAATAAGACTCATTTCTATCCGTGAACAATATAAATAACTCTACACAATTACCTATAAGAAACACAAGAATATGTAAAATCATTTCAAATATTTTTTTTACAAAAATATTGTGGTACACACAAAATTAATAACCAAATTAATCGTTTTATATTTGTGTATAAATATATATTATTTAACTTAGTTTTAATAAATATTTTATATTTTAATATGTATTTTATATGAATATATTATTTAGTGATTAATTTTTTATATACATTTATTACATAAATTCATACCAAAGAACTATGAATTAAATCTTAAAGTGGTCCCTGAATTTGCACTCGAACCTCAAAATCGTCCCTAAATTGTATTGGCCCCAATATTGTCCCCGAATTTAACAACGGTGACTTACGGTCTTCTCTGAAGCATTTTTCGGAGAATATTCCCAAACGGCGTGATGACATGTATGGAGAGGCGCCACGTTGAATATCTGACATAGCTGTTATCACTTTTTAATTTAATTTAGTTCCTGAATTATTTTATAACCCTAATTCCTAATTTATTATCAGAAACCACTATGTTTCTTCTTCTTTGCTCTCCTTCGTCTTCTTTGCCATTGTTGAGCTACCATTGTTGAGTGTGATTTGAATGAGTCATGATGGGTGGAGGCAGCAAATTGAGGTTATGATGAAGGCGTGAATGTTGGAAGTTATGATACTCATGATGAATATCATGATGAGTCAGATGGGGCAGATTCTTGGCATTCTGAAGAAATGAAGACACCCCTAACTTAGAGGATGACGACGCATTTCCTGCAAGTTAATGCATTGTTTGGCAACAGAAATCAAATCATCATCACCAATCCTATTGGTTCTCCACCCATCAACGTGAAGCTTCCTCAACATCCTGCAGTTCTCAGCAACTAGATTGAGACCCACATTTGAGCACTCAGCGATTGTCACAATGTGTAAAGTGTCCAAACTCAAACACTTAGACAAACCCACAAGACCCACATCGCTAACTTGAATATTCTCAAGGTGAACATCAACCAATGCAGCGTGGAGGTTCCCAATCTTCTCAAGGGTGTCATCCCAATCCCCCAAACACCCAATTACCTTCAAAGATCGAAGCCTTTTCGACCCAATCATAAGGGGCGAGAAGCTCTGGCCATTCACGATCTCCTTCAAGCAAACAGAAGTCACCGACGTCGTTCCGGAACCAACCACCTCCTCGCCATTGTGGGCCCCACGCAGCCGCTTAACGAAGAGTTCTTCCAAACCTTGGCAACGGCTAACGACAGCGTTGATTCCCTTAATGCTGAACAAGCACGAAGCGCAAGATAGCTTCTTCAACGCCTTGCAGTTTTTGCCAACAGCGGCCATTCCTGCCTCCGTTATCTCACGGCATCCACGGAGCTTGAGCCACGTTAGGTTAACGCACCGGAGCAAAATTAGGATCAAACCTTCGTCGTTCACACTTGTTTTGGAGGGTGGAAAGGGTTGTGGAGTGAGAGGTCTATGAGACAAGAGAGGAAGAAAGGGCACGATGAAACTGTCATGGAAGAAGAAGAAGAAGAGGTATGGGATGATGGGCATGAAAGTGGGGATGCATACGACATCATTTTGGCCATTAAGGACCAATTTGTCCTCCAACAATTTGTTTCCTATCAACTTCAGCAACCGTAACGGACGCATCACTCTTCACCCCTCCACCTCAGCAATCTCCATTACCGTTTCGAACACCAATTCCACGGAAGGACATAATTGTCACGGAATGTACATGGTGAGGGATCGAAATGTATTTTCCAATTTTGAGAGACGAAAATGTCAACATTTTAAAAGTTCAGAGATCTATTTGTCTTTTACTCTAATAAAAAATAAGATCACTATTTTCACATATTACAAAGTTTATAAAAAAATTTAGACAATAAATCAATTCTCAATAAATTATACATTTGCTCTGTTAAAAAAATTAAATAATATATTAAATATTTATGTATTAATATATATATATATATATTATCGATTATTAAGTTATAATTAATTCTAACTTAATTTTTGATAATTAAAATTTAAACTATTAAAATTATTAAATATTGAATATTTTGCAGCTAACTAATTTTGTTTTTGTTATTAAAATTTTAAAAATGGTAAGTTGTTAATGAATTTTGAATTCAAATTTAAATTTAAATTTGTGTAAGAAAATATTTTAAATTTTATTTTACTAACCAGAATTAATTTTAAAATAAAAAATTATTTTATACATTATATTATAAAATAGTGTAGTCATTCATTTTTTTAATGGTAATTATTGTCAAATAAAATGATATAAAATAGAGAAAAAAATATATTCCAATATAGGAATAATAATTCATTTTTTAATAGAATAAATTATATATTGAATAACAAAAGTTATTATTGTTTCTTTTTACACAAATTAATATACTCAACTACGGTGTTTTGGTAATATTACCAAAAAATATTAATCAATCTAATAACTTTTGTAATGACATAAGTTTATAAGTTTAGAAGCTTAAAAATCATGTTATAAAATATAAAATTTTAACCGGTAATAACGTTGATCATATTGTTTGACTTCCTGAGTAAATATGATACCAATAAATAAAACTGTCACAATTAAATTTTAACAAAGACAAATCTCCCTAAGTATTGCTCTTATCAATGAGAATTGTTCTACTTTCAAGACAAATATTATTTTCTCTCACTGTATTTTTCAATTCGACAAGTCAAAAACTAATCCTCCATATATTGAAGCTCCATTTATTAAGGGTATACCGCTAGTAAATGAATTGTTATTCAAAATTCTAATACTTACTTAAGTAAATGAGTGAGATGATTATTCAATCAATCCAAATCAATTAAAACAAATACTAATTATTTTTAATTTTTAATATTAAAAATAATTAAACTTTAATTTTAACTATAATTTTATAAAATATTTATAATAATAATAATTATATACATTGTTTATTTAATTTCTTTTAATAAAAAAATTATATATTTTTATTAATTATTCCGTATAGTGTACGAAAACATACACTAATTAATGGTAATGTAACAGCAAAAATAATTATAGTATTTAAAATTCAATGGTTAAGCCCTGAAAAAAAATGTTTTAGCACGGCCAATAAAATAGAAATAAAAATCAATTCCCATTAAAAAAAGAATCAAAATTAATGTGAAGAAAACATAGAGTGGCAGAGGTCAGAGGGGGTGATAAAAATGAAATCCCGCCAGTTTTAGGGCACACTTTTTCCTCCGTCCCTAACACCCTTCACTCTCTAGGGATTTTGGCTTTTTCGTTGGTAGATCTCTGTGACTGTGTGTGATTGCCCCTCTTTCTATCTCTCTCAGGTTCATCTACAACTCTTTCTCTTGTTTCGTTAGTATCATTAACTTGATCTAAGTTTTTATATCTAATCTCACTGGTTGAACCGAACTACTCTATTGAGTACTTTTAAGCTCCCAGCTTTAAGTACGAAGTTGAGAAAATGTTGATTTTTCCCCTTCGTAACATTCATTTAGGTTTAAGTTTTTCGGTGATTTTGTAATCTGATAGTTTGAAGCCTCCACAGGTTTTGGGAAAATTAGCAATTGATTTTCCATGGCTAACAATCCATCACAGTTGCTCCCCTCAGGTTTTTACTCTTCTGATTCAGAATCAATGCTTAATTATACTTCTGTTGGGGGATTATAAGAGAATAATTGTGGTTGAAATATGCAGAGTTGATTGATCGGTGTATAGGTTCAAAGATATGGGTGATAATGAAAGGTGACAAGGAGCTTGTTGGCACTCTTAGAGGCTTTGATGTCTATGTTAACATGGTCCTTGAAGATGTTACTGAATAGTAAGCCTCTGCTTTTGCTCAATTTTAGATGTTATCGATGTTTTCTTTTTTTTTTTTTTTTTTTTCAATTGTGTCGATCAACCTCATTTGCTGTTATTAGATTTTGTATATGTTTAGGTTGTTTCTTTGAACTACACGTGCATTTTGGGCATGATGATAATAACATGGAATAGATGACTGTTGGTTTCGAGTTTTGCAGTGATGCTTTTACAATGCTTGATAATTCGGTTAAACTTTTGTGCCATAATTCCTCGTTTTCAGTTTCCTTAAATCTTGTTTGCTTAAGTTGCCTAGAATATTGATTGAATTGTTTTCTTTCTCGGTTATTTTTTTCTACCCTCCCTTGTGGAGAATGCTGAATGCATATCCTTATAATTATTTGGGGTGTTTTCTATATTGGATTCGGATGTTTGAGATATCAGGTGTGGATTTGTTTGTAAGGCAACTCTAAACTATACACACATACGAGATGAGGAGAAAACCTTCTTAATAGAACGTTTTTGCATCTTGATAACTTTATTAGCATTTGCTTTTGTATTTATTTGACAGTGAGATAACCGCTGAAGGGAGACGGATAACAAAGCTTGATCAGATTTTACTTAATGGAAACAACATTGCCATTGTAAGTCCGAATTTATTTATTTTCCTTACAGTCCATGAAAGTTTTTGTTAACAAATTCAGTTCACCATTTTGCATTCACAATAACCTCAAATAGTTCTTTTTAGTTGTTAATCTGCATCACTCGTGTCATGTTGAACTGATACTAACAATTGTCTGGTGTAATGCAGTTGGTCCCTGGTGGTTCACCTGATCCAGAATGAATACTGCTACTTAGTTCCCTTTTTTGGGTATTGTTTTGAACTATGGTGTTCTATGCATCAAAGTCCTCTATTTTAACGAGGCTTCTAATTCCAACCTAGATTTTTGCTCGTCTTTTTGTGTTTAGATACGTGTTTGTAGTGTAATGGCTGTTCAGCTTCGATCATCATGGTGAATTATGGATTGTCCGATGTGACAAGTAATGCAACTGATTACAAGAGTTAATTCTGTGCCTTCGTATTCGTCTTTATATACCTACCGATGTTGCTTTTTTATGTTGCTATTGAGTGTTTAAAGGTGAATGGTGAACTTATTGTCTAGATAAAAGTCTTTTTAAGTATTACTCATAATGATTTTGGTCTGTCAGTTGAACTGTAACATCAGTGGTGGTTACCATATCTTTCTTTTTCTCCTTATGTAAAGCTGTGGATTAGCGTTTAGAAAGAGGGCATGTTTTTTGGAGAAACAAATTTCTCAACATGTTGATTAGGAGGAATTTGAACGGGCATAAGAACTCCACAATTTGTAACTTCTATTTTTTGGTTTCGTCAAGTATAATTTCACACGTTATCCACTTAAATTGTGAACTTGCAACAACAAACGGAAAAAAAGAATTCGTGTACCTGTTCAGAACTTGTAATGTTTAACAAAGACCCCGCAGGATAGTGAATGCTAATTTGTTTCTTTTTATTTGGTCACAGGTAAACGCTAGTATTCTTCAATCATCAAAACATGTGATTTATCCAATATCTATTTCTTTATACAAATTTTTAAGTGGAGAACCTAAGTTGTAATGCTTTACAAGTAAAAAATACAAGTGGAAAATGATAGAAAAAGAATTGAACAATCTTGCATGTGTATAAGGGTTGCATCCATGTAAACCGAAGAGGATCATGCATGAAACTTCAACTCAAGCAGCTTGGTTTCAGCAGACTCCTTGTGACATTCATCTTTTTACATTTCATTCTCAACCTCAGATATGTTCTTGCATCTAAGGTATGCTGCCTTTGAACATGAGCTCTCAAAACTGACAAAATTGGGCTGGTTGTCATGCCTCCTTTTTAGCTCAATTAATTAAGCAGGTTTCTCGCCCTTGCTCTAGCCACAGCGCTTGAGTAGAGTTGTTCGTATTGAGCTGCTGAAGAATCCCAGCTGAAATCTATATTCATGTCCTTCTGAACAAGTTGTTTCCAACGCTCAGGATTGTTCATGTAGAGGTTAAATGCTCGTTCTAAAGCACCATTAAAATCCTGTCAAGACTGTATTATTAGGTTTGTGACCACTGAAGTAAACGGAAGAAGTAAAGTATCGGGTTATCAGGTTTTTCCATAACTGATTCTATTGTAAAACACCAGACAGAATCACTGTGTAGAACTGGAATATCAAACTGCAGATATTTCACACTTTTTCTGCTTACCTGCTCATTAGCATCTAAAAATGTAAATCCATTTTGAAATCGGGGAGGTATTGTATCATCATCAACATCAAAAACACTACAAAATGAGACATAATTAGTTAATCTTCAAAAACATTGAAACAGGAATTACTCTCATATTGACACATCATGGATTTTATGTTAACCTGTCATTTAGGCCTCCAGTTTTTCTGACAATGGGTATGGCCCCATATCTCATGGATATCATCTGCAGGAAGGAAATTAAGAATTAAGTTTCTCCTTAATCGTAGAAAAGAAGCATGGAACTGGAAGAGACTACAGACTAGCAATACACTTTATACAAAGATGATGATACCCCATATGCGATACTTGTTAGACACATCTGAGACTTCCTATTTATACTTTGGATTAAATGGTTTCCAGTTTTCACTTAAAATTCCTGTGTCAATTTAAGCAAATAATCAAGAGCTTTATAAATATATGTATTTTTTTTTCTTTTGGGGTGTTTGCAATGACTGATGAGTGATGCTGTAAAAGAGAAGTTTTTATCAACTGTGTGATTGTGCCTGTCCGTAAAGGAAGCTTTTCTAACCTGCCTTTATTAAAGGAATGGATTTTGGCATTTTGGCACGCAGGTTGTCAAGGTTGAGGTTTTCTTTTATATTTAAAAAGAAAAGCAAAGAGCAAAGATGAGGAAAAAGAATTGCAACTTCTCTATAAGATGTCAACACAAATTTTGCTTGAAAATACATGTATTGCGAAAAAGAACAAAACATAGATTACCTTTAATCACAGTATTCTACAATAAGTAATTTCCCACAATTTTACTATCTTACAAGTTCATGAACAACCAAATGACCAATTCGGCCTTACCTGTGTCAGGCCACAAGGTTCAAAGATTGATGGAATGATGAACATGTCAGAAGCAGCATAAATGGCATGGGCAAGAGATTCATCATACTTCAGTATCAACCTTACTTGATCATGATTCTGAAACTGCTCAGCAATGCCCTCAAATTCTTTCTAGAGAGCAAAAATGATAATCAGTTGGCAGAAAATAGGAATATGAATTGCCATGTCCCATTATCAACAGTAAACAAAATAAATTTTCAACCTCAATAATCAATTTCCGGTCTATTTTTAAAGGAAAACTTTCATGAATGGTATCTTTTCATTACTTTCACCTATCCTATGCAGTCTGGGCTGACTCATTTCCGAAATAAATTAAAACACCTCTAAACTTTAGCTAGAGGAAAAGGAAATATGACCTGAATATGGTGCACTGGACTGGAACCAAGAAGAACAAATTGCCCTCCCAGACCCAATGTTCGATATATCGCATGTCTAATAAGATGAACACCTTTTTGTGGTACCAATCTTGTTATGCAGCCAACCTATCAAAGAGAGAATAAATAAAATACAAGTATTAAAGCATTTTCATTTCTAAGATTAAGTCTTAGTGTGATTCAGTGAGTAAAAAGATAATTCAAAATTTCAAGATCAAGAGTATCCTTTCACTATTGAGTATGAGAGACACCAATTGATAAAGCAGCAACGGGCACCAATAAAGCAAACATAAACAACAGATAAGTTTGAACCTTTTTTATATCAGGAAATAAAATTAGATCAATCAATACGAGCAAAGTTCTAATTTAAAATACGATATATAATTACCAATGGCCTCCTATGGTCTGCGGATGAAAGACCAAGTTTTCTTCTTAAGGCTGCCTTATTCTCTGCTTTCCCTTGAAGATCATTTGCATTGTACTGGACTTCAAGACATGGATCAGTAGCAGGATCCCATGCATCAGTATCAATGCCATTAAGAATCCCAATGAACTTCTTGGAATGGGAAGAAAGAGTTGAATGGAGGCCATGTCCTCCCTGCATTTTGTACATGAATAAACCATTCACGAGAATAACTTTTATGATTCAAAATCTAACATTGAGGATAGATTGTGCACGATTATATATACTTGATTACTATTTTGAGTAACCTGCTGATAGCTTAATGTACTATTAGCTAAATTGTAAACTGTAATAATCTAACATTTTATAATCGTTTTAGTAAATACATTTATATTGAAATCTGAAGATCAATTTTAGATCCTTTGCAGTCTATGTTACGTGCAAATCAATCAGATATCTTAATCATGTCAAATATCAAATATTTATGTCATGCATGTGACTAGCTTAGTCTTTAACATATCCCTGTACATTAAATGCATGCAGGCTTGAAGCATGGACTAAGCACAAGCCAACTTGAACCTTAGACAGGATTATTTTTTGAACAGGAAAAACTTAACATTTTGATGACATGGATCAAACTCTTCTTGGTCATAGAGGCGGAAATATGACAAGTATCAGCTCTCCTAAAAAGCTTTTAGATTAAGGCATGTGAATGTTTTTATATCGCAAACAATCCTTTTTTCAGGGAACCATCTTTTCACAGCAGAGGAGTATGATCAAAGAAGTTTTGGGACAAGATGTTATTCCCAGTCAATCTAATGCTTTAATGCTTATGGCATCACGTGTTCTGCCATATATCTATATGCACAAGAACAAGAAGTGAAACATACCTCAGCAGTTCTCACTTCTTGGGCATAAGTAGGAGACACGGTTGTCACAATGTTTGAGAAAACAACTGCACCCTGAGCATTATAAGGTAAAAGTATTATTACTTACATTCACTAATGTAAGACAAAATAGACAATCTTTTATTGTTATAAAACCTTGACAGCGTTGACTTTATCATGTGCTGAGTTGTCCTGCATTCTATCTGGTCTATTTAACTGGTGGGCATGAAGACCACATGATTCCAACTCTGATGCTGCAGCAATCCCTTGATACTCAAAGTTATGGCATGTAAAACACATCCTAGCTGAATCTAACCCCTTTGGGGCATACATCTCCCAATATAGTGGAGCCTACCAAAGAAACAAAAGTTTTTCAATGTTAGGTAGAGAACGAAAATCTTCTACATGCCTATAAAATGATTCATCGCTCATACCACAAATGCTGTCTGCCAATCATGGCAATGAATGATATCTGGCTTCTTGCCAGCTCGAAGAAGAAACTCAAGAGCTGCACGGCTAAAGTACGAGAAGCGTTTGAAATCATCGTGCTCCCCATAATAAGTTCCTCGCCAGAATAGCTTATGAGGATGATGGGGCTCAATGAAATAAACAGGAAGCCCTGCATGGTTGAAGTAAAGTTACTTTACTGGATGAAGTTATAAAGACATTTAATTAAAATGGAAATATTTAATTAACCTTCAACAGTGCCAACCCAGATTTTATTTTTGAACAATTGACCATCAAAGTATGACTCTATCACCACATCCAAAGCCTGCAAGAATAATCTTATTATCATTTATCAAAAGTAGTTCAAGACACATGGTCAATTCTTTTCTCAATAAAAGAGCATACCCTTAAGTCACAAATTCGGTCATAGTCCATACAATCATATTTGGGAAGAATAATTTCGACAAGGTGTCCTTTTCTTTGTAGTGCTTTACCCAGACCACAGACAACATCCCCCAAACCACCAACCTGTTACGGATATAACTTAAGCTAATATTAGTTCATAGAGCAAACATAGCTCAGATAAAAGAAAATGATCTGATATCATTGCAGGAGAAACAATAAATAAATGACCAAGAAATTAATCAAACAAGAGCTCCTTAGTCAAATTAAATGCAGTAACAGAATATGTTAGTTTCTCGAAAGGAGTATTCCAGATGATTCAACCTTAAATCTGTGATGAGGTTTGAATAATGGGTTTAGTGGCTGATGAAATATGTTTTAAGAAATGTCCAATCACACCAAAGGCACATGAATCTGCAAATTTCATACATAGCCAAGGTACATGGCTTCTTATACCAAACCAAGCACCAAAAAATGAATAAACAAAACTCTCTCTTATAACTCAGCGGTAGAGTGTGACCTTGACGTGGTGGAAGTAATCAGTTGGAGCCTGATTATCCCTAAACCCAACCCAATGTGAGTTTTTCTATTTTGATGCCGTAATTGAATGAGAATTTAGAATAGATAAGTTTTTTGGCAAACCCACAGTGGCTGAATGATATATAATACAACATATGGCAGATAAAGCATGCACTGATAAAAAAATGTAAGAGTGATTTTTTTTATCTTTTTTTATAAAAAAAAAGAGAAGAAATATTGTTAGCATGGAGAGAAGCATATTAGACAAAATGAGTTAACCAGAATGAAACATAGGGATACGTAAATAATGGGTTCACCTTGGCAACTGGTGCCATCTCTGCTGCAATATGAATCACACGCAATCCCTGACTAAAAATTAAAAATAAGAGAAATATAAGGCAATGGATATTATATAAAAGTCATAATTTACAAGTACAAGGTAATACCTTGTTGCAGATGATGTAAGCTTGAGAAATGCAGAAATAGCCTCATTTTCACTTTGTTCTTCACAAGCCATATATGTGTCTCTAATACGTCTGTCTCTCTTCCACACCTTTTCTCTCAAAAGATTTGCGTCATCCACTGATATTTTCTTTTCAAGTGACCAACCATCAATCATAAGCAACAATCGGCTCCAAAACTCCCATGGCATATCTTCCACTGGTCCATCCAGCGCCCTTTTCTTGGTTTCTTCTTTCAGATCACTAAGTGTAACTTGAAATTCCTTCGCTGAATCTTGATACATCTGAACATAAGAATTTATTTCTTCATCTGACTTTTGAAGGCGTTCCTCCAATGATTTTATCTTCTGCTGCATTTCTTCATTGTACTTTTGCAATTTATCTGATGACAGCTTATAGTTATTAGCTTCTTCCAGGGATGCTTCCAATTTTTCAAGCTTTCTTCGAAGATCCTGGTTTTGTTGCAACACTGTAATATCTTGATTAGCTTGTTTAGTTGCATTATCTAGCATCACTTGTAGATCTTCAACCTTCTCCCGTAAATCCTTGCATTCAACTCTTAATGCAGACAGTTCTGACAAGTCTTCCTGTGATTCTAGTAATTTTGATTCTAAGTCCTTCAGGGCAGATTCCAAAGATGACCGTTCTTTTTCCAAGACCACTACACGCTCACTGGTATTATTGACATCATTAAGCTGAGCTTTGAATGATTCTATGGCACTCTTCAGAGAGGCATTTTCTTCCCTCAAAGAATTAAGCTCCACAGTAAGAGAATGAATGCTTTCATTATGACTCGGAGGGTATTCATCGTTCAAAAATCTATTTAGATGGGCGTGCAATTCAGTATCTCCTCCTTCAGGATTTCCACTTTGAGCCAACTCACTGCGCAGTTTCTCTAACTGTTCCTCCAAGTGTTTCACATCTATCTTTTCCTGGGTTGCAACCTCAATTCGGGCATCAGTCTCAGCCAACCTCGTCTCTAAGACATTAATTTCTCCTTGTAATGCTTCCTTTTCAGCAAGAATCTTTTCAAGGTCCTGAAGTGCATGAATTCTAGCTTGATTTAGAAGAAGGATGTCTGCAAGAAGAATATATAATTATTAATAACAGGTGGCAAGACAACAAACCAAGAATGTTGGTAGTAGAAAAGGATATCCATAACCATTACAGAATGATATCTTACTTTTCTCTGTATTTTGTATCATGCCTAGCATATCCACAAGTTGACCACCAGACAATTGTTCGGCCTGCTCTGCTCCATTTATATTTACAGCCTATTTCATAGTTAAATAATTAGTTGGCTGACCTTCTAACCTCGACAAAATTTCCACCCAATAATGTCACTAGGTACTCATGTCTAAAAAACTTGCACATAGGTACATATCCAACTAGGGAAAAGAAAATTATGGAGATTCATGACATGGGAACCAAATTATAATGATTTTGTTATAATGTGCTTTTATAACTTTATGCAGTTCTATTGGGATCCTAGCTAGTGTGGTAATCTTATCTATAGATAAACCATCAAATCTAGGTCCTTTTTAATAGTTACATTATAGTTTTCTTGATCACTTTTGTACTTTTCATCTAATCTACATTTCTACTAAGGCCTCTATATGTCTTCTCCTTTCGTGGTCCAACTACCTAAGATGAGACCCTACTATCTTTTAACAATGGCAACTGTTAACATTAAAAGCCTGTGGCTCTGTACCTATAAACATGCCATAATTCATATAAATAAAACGATTGGAAAATACAGACTGTATTTTTATAAAGAATCACACAGTATACATTCTCAGTTTAAAGTTGTATCTGTAATTAGTTGACTGTGATACCGAAGGTGTAGTTTCGGGTATTAAAATCGGACTATCCAATTTCTCCACAGAATCAATGTTTCCAGTATCAGTACTGCTCAAGATTTCGTTGTTTACGTTTGGGAGACTATCCAACGAAGGCTCTCTGTGCTCTGAATCCCTATCTTGACCTGGTTGGGGATCTCCATCTGTGGAAGGCTGTTCATGAGAAGCTTTCTTGATATGTTGTTTCTTGTGCTGGGAACTGTATACAACACAATAAGTTCGTGTGCATGCTAAACATCAAAGATACAGCATTACCAGCTAGAGGAATCCAATCAGACCTCATAAAAGCAAAATCCAAAATAGTCAACAAAACATTCCAAGAAAATGTAAGGACGTGTTGAGAATCAAACAAGTAACGAAAATTGATGAGCCACATATTTGGAGCTCAGCTAAACCAATTCTAACACATAACACCCATTTTCAAGAAACGCATAACACACAAGAAAGAAAGAAAGAAAGAAAGAAAGTAGCTAATAGGGCAGGGAAGGGCGTAACATCAAGCAAGCAGAGTGCAATAAAACAAAATTTGAATAATATAAAAAAAAAAAAGCACCTGAGACTCCGTTGGCGCATTTTGCAGGAAGCGGGAAGAAGAAGGCCATGGGAAAGTGAAGAAGGAAAGCGAACAACCGTGTTGGGATGGCTCTGGTTGAGGTTCCGGTATACGAAGCATGTTGCCAACTTCGAAGCCATTCTCGGATCAATCTATCTACAAAACCTACTATACCTATACAAAACAACTGTATATCCCGAAATCTGGGATATTATGATCGCGCAAACACAACGAAGAACTGAAGAAGAAGAAGAAGAAGAAGGACTGAAGGAGAAGAAGAAGAAAGAGGTGTGTTCTGTTCTTTTCTTCTCTTTTCTTTTCTTTTCTCCTTTTGGTTACTTAGGCCGTTAGGAACGGTTCTTGTCACACCACACTCCCTTCCACCGCACACTTAGGATTTTATTTTCCAACGAAATAAGAGTGAGATTTTTTACTTTTCTTTTACACCTATATATAAAAATATCTCACTATCTACCAAGCGACGTGAACGTGACTCCAAAAAGAAGACGTGGCTTGGGTTCCATCACGTGCGCTCTCACGTGATCCAAGAAAAACGCTCACTTTCCGTTATAGTATAGTTGGCGTGAGTGACTGGGTGTTGAGGTGGTTAATGGCAGTTAGATGAATGTAACTAGAATCCAAAGAGTTGTTCTCCTCAACAACCAATGCCGTCGCTGTTTCTCGACATCAACCTGCTTCGACATAGCAACTTGCATTGCGTCCCTTCAGTCATGTGCCCACCATGCCAACCTCTCCAAAGGCAAGGAGCTCCATTTGTATGCAATCAAAAGCGGGTATCTTGCATCGCCGCTTGTCGTAACCAGCCTCATTAACATGTACTCGAAGTGCACCCTCATGAGCAATGCCTTCAAGGTCTTCAACTACCCTATCGATCTTGATAAGAATGTCTTCGCCTACAATGCTGTCATTGCTGGATTTGTTGGGAATGGGCTTTCCCTTGATGGCTTCTTGGTTTACAAGCGAATGCGCCATCTGGGTGTCACTCCGGATAAGTACACATTCCCGTGTGTGATCAGAGCCTGTGTGGAGGATTTAGAGGTTAAGAAGATTCATGGATTGTTGTTTAAGTTTGGATTGGAGTTGGATGTGTTTGTAGGGAGTGCTCTGGTTAATACTTATATGAAATTTGGGTTGGTGATGGATGCACATGAGGTGTTTGAGGAATTGCCTGTTAGAGATTTGGTACTTTGGAACTCAATGCTCAATGGGTATGCACAAGTTGGGCTGTTTGAGGAGGCTCTGGAGGCATTTAGGAGGATGAGGAAGAATGGAGTGGTTGCTTGTAGGTTTACTGTTACAGGTGTTTTATCTATTTTTTCTGTGATTGGAGACCTTTGCAATGGAAGAGCTGTTCATGGATTTGTGATGAAAATGGGTTATGATTCCAGTGTGGTTGTTTCGAATGCACTGATTGATATGTATGGGAAATGCAAATGCATTACTGATGCCTTGGGTGTTTTTGAGATGATGGACGAGAAGGATATCTTTACATGGAACTCAATCATCTCTGCTCATGAATGTTGCGATGATCATTATGGAACTTTGAGGCTCTTTGATAGGATGCTGGGAAACAAGGTTCAACCTGACTTGGTCACAATTACGGCAGTGCTTCCGGCTTGTACTCATCTAGCAGCCTTGATGCATGGTAGAGAGATACATGGGTTTATGATTGTAAATGGGTTGGGAAAAGATGGAAGCAACAATGGTTTTGATGATGTTCTGTTGAAAAATGCTCTGATGGACATGTATGCCAAATGTGGAAATATGAGGGATGCTCGCATGGTTTTCAATAAAATGAGAGAAAAGGATGTGGCCTCATGGAACATAATGATCACTGGTTATGGAATGCATGGCTATGGTGATGAGGCACTGGACACATTTTCTCGTATGTGTCAAGCTCAGATGGTGCCTAATGAAATTAGTTTTGTTGGATTGTTATCCGCATGCAACCATGCCGGCATGGTGGAAGAGGGGCTT
The DNA here is from genome assembly GCF_003086295.3 of Arachis hypogaea. Classification (NCBI taxonomy): domain Eukaryota; kingdom Viridiplantae; phylum Streptophyta; class Magnoliopsida; order Fabales; family Fabaceae; genus Arachis; species Arachis hypogaea. The sequence continues at coordinate 141,381,041 of NC_092048.1, forward strand.
GAGTTTCTAGCCGTAATGGAATCAAAATATGGCGTCTCACCATCCATTGAACACTACACCTGCGTGATTGACATGCTCAGTCGAGCTGGAAAGCTCACGGAGGCATATGAGTTGGTACGAACAATGCCCTATCAAGCTGATCCTGTAGGATGGAGGTCTTTGCTGGCAGCATGCCGTCTCCATAAGGACCCGGACTTGGCTGAGATTGCTGCGAGCAAGGTGATTGAACTTGAACCGGACCATTGTGGGAACTATGTATTGATGGCAAATGTTTACGGAGTTGCTGGTCGATATGAAGAAGTATCAGAGGTGAGATATGCAATGAGGGAACAGAATGTGAAGAAGAGTCCAGGGTGTAGCTGGATTGAGCTCATAAATGGCTTGCATGTTTTTGTAACAGGTGATAGGACCCATCCCCAAACAGAAATAATTTATTCTGGTTTAAATTCATTGGCAACAGTTATGCATGAGTATGGATATGTCCCATTGATCTAGCATTTGGTATGCAAGAGAAAGTCTATTCACACATCAAAATGTAAACTTCCCTTTGCTTAAGAGGTAGTCCAAAAGTTGCTTTGAATTAATGTCAATTGTCCACATTAATTGTAATTATTAGGATTGCTCATAACTCTACATAGGATATTTATATCAACTACCGGTCTAACATCAATTGCAACATACATAAATAAACTATAGAACTATTTTCCTCCTCTGAGAATAGTATATATGAATGACAATTTTTTTGGGGTGATATATGAGAAATAAAGCAGAGAGGAATGAATGAGTGGAAATACACAACTATAGGACTCCGTTCTATCATTGATATAATTGGATCTCAACATAAAACCCTTAATATTCTAATAACACACAGCTCCCATTTTTATGCCTATCCATCAATGTTAAACTAGATATATTTTAAGAAGTATGGAACCAGAGACAGGTTACAGCTTCAATAATCACTCAAGCCTTCCCAAATTGATCATTAATGTCTTCTAATGTTGAAGTATTGAGAATATGATCAGTATTGGAGCTCTTGTCATCCAGGTAGTACTGATAAAGGTATGACAGAAAGCCCCAAACAGCTAGCACCAAAGAGATGGCCTTTATTCCATGCATTATGTCATGAAAAACGAACACTGCCAAAATCGGAATGATAGGCAAACCCAAAACGACTATGGAATTGGATAAGAGGGAAGACGTCTCGAAAATCAGCCCCACACAACCAATGTTAAAGAAATTCCAACATATTGCTGAGAAACTGAGAGTTAGCAGATAAGATACTTTCCCCATCTCATACTCCTCTATTTCTGTATGCAGCTTATTTCCCTCTCCACTAGCAAATAGTCCCACAAGAGTAACAATGGTGGCCACAAGGGATTCGTATACTATCACATCCATAAGAACTCTGATAGTATTTCTTTTCAAAACCTTCAGAAATGAAAGCTGTGTAAGGGAAAGTAACAATCCATACGCAGCCGATCCAGCCACTGAAGCTATGAATCCTAGCACATAATTATGCTTAGAGTTCCCACTGGAAATTTCATTTTCAGGTTGAAAGGCAAGTAGGGTGGGAGAGAGAGTTAGAAGGACTAGAGAATTTATAAGGTAAGGTGTAAACTTCACTGAGTTGAGGAAAAAAGAGAAAAAGGCATTGAAAGCCAACCGGGATGAGGTAATGAGTGCAAAAGTGGAAGCAGGAAGGTGTGCTAGCCCCAATGACTCCAAGTAACTGGTCAATGCCACAAGTAGACCAAGGGAGACATAGACAAGTGCTAAAGCTGAGGCAGATGGGTTTGGAAGAATGCTGTCTCTGCTGGGAGTTTTTCGTGTTGTGATGCAGTAATATGGCAGCAGAATAGGGAACCCAACAACCTGGACAAGTGATCCCATCCATTTGCTATTTCCGCCTTTGTCATAGTACAACCTTCCCAGGAGTGTAGCAGCAGCCTGGCCGGACAAGACAAATACTGAATAGAGAGTTATGAGGAACCAACGACGATAACTTCTTTGATGTTTGATTATTGGTTGATCTGCGTTGTTGAGAAAACCATTCATTGGTTTATCTGCATGGTTGAGAAAACCATTCATTGGTTGATCAATCTGGTTGAGCAAATCATTACTCTCCACTGGTTTTGTTTCATTCACTGCATAATCTGCAAACAAAATATCAGCATTCAGTGATTTGCTTCAAGACTTGGATGTTTCACATACATGCAAGGTAGGATTTCTTAGCCTATGATTGCAACTAGAGCATGATCAAAAGAGTGAAGATGATGAACTTTAGTTCATTCCCTCGAGAAACCAGAAATATACAGTTATTAACCTAGCACTTTAGTGATACTGATTTCAAATCTCATAACTAAGGTGGCCTAATTTATATGTTGAATAAGATGAAATTTATGTACCCTCCACGCAGAGTTGCACTTCCTGAGATTCTCTCATGTCAAAACAACTAGCTTGTGAGAAACACAGATGAAAGGGAGCTTGCATGCAAATGAGTGACTATGAAAACGTATGTAAAATGAAATGTGTAATGTGTTTTGTTTGTACAAACTATAATACAGAGGGCAGTAAGATTGTAAGATGATATTTTATAAGATAATTAATTGTTTGGTATTTTTAACTTAGAAGATACATTTTGATTTTTTTTTTAAAGAAAATGAATATTATGTCTTTCGGTCTCTAGTTAAAGTTAGTCCAACACACATAATCTGAAAGAGCAAAACATGATAATATTTATAAGTATGAATGTGTTGCTTTTTTATCTTCCTCATAAGTACTGGCCCTTTGTTACCTTTAGAAGACATATTTCATTTACAACATCGCTTCTAAAATATAGTTTTTAGACTTTCAAGAGGTATTATTTATTATTTATATTTTTTACGTCTTTTCACCTATTAATGCAGCCATCAGACCGAAGGAGAAAAAACCGAAGGCAGTACTCATTACTCAATTGTCTTATTTATATTTATGCTTGTTTTAGAAGTCAAATTTAAGACAATGCATTTCAAAAACTTGAAAAGAGTGAATAGCACGAAACTTGCATGAAGTTTTATAAAATGAATTAATTCTCACTTAGGTCTATATAAGTTTGTGCAAAACGTCTTGGTGAAAATAGTCCTGCAAATGTAAAACAGATTAATCTCTTTGTAAATAAAATTAAAACAATTTTGAGGAACTAAACTCATGTCAAATATTATATATAAAAATTATCTTGATATATCGAAAAAATACTAAAATGACTCACCCATGGAACTAAAACAAATCTTAAACCTCTATAAAAAAAATTGCTTTATTTTGGTTAAATATTTCACTCAACTTCGGTTTAACTTTGATAGAATATTTTAACAGGATATAAAATATTAAAAGAAGAAAATGAGAAAAAGGACCCAACCAACCTTAACTCACAGGTTTTAGAATTTTGAACAAGATATTCCTTATTTAAGTTTTCTACGTCTTTCCACCTCTAACTGGATCTTTTTTTTTTTCCGATGGAAATATAATATTATATCTTATCGCTGAAAGTAATATTTAAGAGAGTAAATAGCATAAAGGAACATCAATTGACTTAAAAGGCAACATAGGTTACATGGGGCCTTTTCTTCTCTATTGCCTATGTATATATTGTAGTAATTTCAAAAAGATAATGAAAGATAAAAACTGAACTCATTGCCTATATAAAAAAAAGAAGATAAATGAATGAAGATGCAAACATACCTTTTCAACAACAAAAAAATAGAAGATAAGCTTGATAGTTGATACACACACAGACCGAAATTTTAAACAATTGAAAGCAATACCTATTGCTTAATTAGTTAATTTCATAAAGAAAAAGCTTTAACTTGTCTTGTAAGCACATAAATGAAAAACCAAAGAAAACAATTCAACATTCAGTTTTGTTTATTTGGACTAATACAATTCAATATTCATGCCAAAAACGAAAAAAAAAAATAATTTATTAAAATAATATTACACATTCAAGTCTTTTTTATGTATCAAATCTAACTAAATTAAATAATAAGACTTCGAATAATACTGGTCATAACTGATTTTATTATGTTAGACTAACTTGATTGAGTTTAATAAACAAAAAAAACTTAGATGTGTAGCATTATTTTAATTTATTATATCACCTCTTAAATAGTTACATGGCCAACAATTATGGACCCTATATCACTTCTTAAATAGTTTGGTCAAATATAAAATAACTAATGAAAAAAATTACCTTAATTTGAATAATTAATTTATTCAAATACAGAGTCACGTAAATCATCACAGATTGTTAACTAATTGCAAAAACTAAATTATTATTTAACATTTTCGAATGTTAAGAGATTGCCATTCAAGAAAATAGTTAAAGACCGGAATGGCTTCTCCTCGAGAAAATTAGTTCTACTGTGATTATTTAGAAAGTAACATGTCAATAATAATTAAAAGCATTTTTTATTCCGTAGGTAATCATGATGACGACTATTTTTCTTTCCATCAATAATTAACTGAGAAGTCTGACCACCTCTTCCCACGTTATTTTTTTTTACTTTCCCTGTCTCATATTCAAAAAATCACCAAGAGGACACACTTTTGCTACTGCAAGTCTGCAAGCAACTTAGCATTCATGCTAAAGTAGAAAGAACATTCCCCGCAATGAAATGGTAACACTCTAAACACTACACTAGCATTTATGGCTGTTGAAAGAAATAGCTGTTATTACAAGGGTATGACGACGCGTTTCTGCTTAAGATTGTCAAAATGAATATACATATTTCTCCTTATCCTTCACAGATGTAAAAAAGGCAAAAAATGACAACAAAAATTTGAAAAGATAATGAATCTTGAATTTCCTCACAGCCATGACAGAGAACTCGTAAGCTATCCTATTTTTTGTCTCCTTTTTATGTGTGAGCAGAAACGAATTTATAGAAAATTGGTTCAAATTTCTTCAGGATTAGTCCCTCTCTTCCTCTGCCAACTTCAAATGCAAACCACCACCGTTCTATCTCTGTTGTGACTGAGGATATTAATTGACAACTACAGGACACACTGCTCCAAAAATTATGAGATTCCACATTTCCCTGTATCCTTATTTTAACCCACTAGTGTCCTTTCAGCACAGCAAATCCAACGGGAATTTTCTATGTAAAGTCTTTGGGGTCTTGAATTTCAAGCCTATCAACATCAAAGAAATTACAATTATTATAAATAAACACATTTTAAAAAATAAGAAGGCATCTTAGTTTTGGAGATCTCATTTATATACTCTTCTTTCTTTTAATTTTTATCTTTTTCCCCCTTTTGCAGGGCAATTTTCCATGTAATAGCAATTAGTAACAAAATTATGTGATTATCCTTCATCAAGATTCTCCATAAACCCTTTTATATAGCAAATAGAAGCTTACCGTGGAATGCGGAATCTGAAGTAGAACAACTGCAATGAAGTACAAAGAAAAGGAAATTGCAATCCCGGAGATACAATTATGCAGCAGTCGTCGATTGTCTTTGGTAGGTATGAAGACGGACTTGAGTGTATTTGTTAATTCAAAAAGTCGATGTGATATCTACAAACCAGGTCAAGTGAATACGAAAGGCACAACTTATTAACATGGCTCTTATGAGAATTGAAGATGAATGATAAAAAACATGAAAACAAAAAGCAAAAAGGTAGAGAGGAAAGCTACTTACGAAGACGTATATAGCCGTAGTAAGCATGAAGTTGAGCATAGGATACTCTGGGATGAGACACAGAAGCCACTTTGGCTGTCCATTTGGCATGTTAGATCTGTAGGCAACAAGGAAACCAGTCGGTCTTAATACTTAGTAGCTAACAGTTCTTTCACCAGCTTTCTTGCATTATGATTAAAGTGTATTAATAGGTACTCGCTATTCCACTTTTTATAAATACTATAAATTAAACATGTAACAATGATAACAAGTATGAGATTTTTCAAAAAGATAAGTACCTTGTAATCTAATTAAGAAGTTTTGGATTCAGATAATAACATCTTTTTATGGATTATATATGATGAAAAATATTTTATGAAAGAGGGTTATGTACCAAACCTCTCTTGTACTGTAGATATGAAGAAGATTTACTGCTTACTTGGTGTCATTATTTTTCAAAGAAAGAAAAAAAAATTCTTTTTTAAATTAAAGAAACCAATTTGAATTTTTTGGGATATCTGGATAAATATTTTTCATACAGGCAGAATGCTAGAAAAGGCAAAAGGAGAAAATGAAATTCTACACGACCAAAACTTTATTTATTTTCATAACAAATATGCTTGAGAATAAAAAATCTTTTATTTATATGATGTCCAAACATATTTGCATTTTCAAAAAACTTCGAAGACAATATCATTTTAGTAAAGTTTATGTGAAGACTCGTATTCTATCACACTAAAGTGAAACATGGAGGCCAGGATGATCAACAAAAGGAAACAGAATACACACTAATCATGGAACAACAACTAAGATCCACACAAAAATGATGCCAAATGAAGAGTGAAAAAACAAGTTGACCAATATGCACGAACCTCAACCAAATGTGAAATTGGGAAATGTAAGTCTCAAGAGTAATCTTCCCAAGCCACCTGATAAACACAAAATATAGAAAAATATGAAAATAAAAAGATAGAAAAAAGCATAAGTACCGCCAAACTAAAAGGGGAGGTATGGGAGGAAGGGAGAGATAACCAAACAAAATGGAACTTCAATAAGAAAGGTAAGGAACACGTACGCAAATAGGGTCAGAGAGACATTCCGAAGCTGCTGAGTGAAATTCCTCAAGCAAATGTAAACACTGTAAAATATTTTAGTTAAAAGCACAAAGATCAATGGAATAACCTCAAAAAAAAAAGTCACCCGATATTATTATAGGATTAGTCTCCTTAATAATGAAAAAGGAAACAATGGAATCTGAAAGAATGACAAAATGGCAAAAGGAAAATAGATAATACTGACGTAATTGGTATCCATGAAGTGTATGGGTGCATTTTGTTATAATTGACCTTGTCCAGCTTGTAAATGTATTCATACCACAAGTACCCAGCCTAGAAAGGAATGGTGAGAGTGAGATATTCTTTCTTACTATTTTTGGTCTAGAACTGAGATAATTGAAGTGAAATATGAAAAGAGATGTAGACATGTACAACTCACAAATAATGAAATTGAAACAATGCTTGTTTTAATTGTTAATCTCCTCCTGGTTTCACAATCCTCCAATTTTTCCATCCATTTCTCAACCTGAGACAGTAAATTATTTCAAATTTAAATAGCTGGATATCATCAAATATAATTCCCAGACCCATCAAATAAACCAGCATATGAGATTACATTTGGATGAAAGTAGGCATAAATCATTCCAATTATCCAGATGTAGCGATCAAGCCCAGATCTGAAATGCCACTCATGCATTCGAGGGAGATCAGGCTTTGCAGGATCAGTATAACCTGTGACACATAAAGATTTCTATTATGTACTTACAGTGTAAACATGAAAGCTTATATTCTTGGATTAACAAATCAGCTTGAACCATGCAAATACACTACATGTAAAACCATGCACTTTAGAAAGAGTATCTACAATATAACTATGATTTTTGTTTCCCTTAATAATATGATCACAATTGATGAGAAAATCATACCATTCAATTCACAAGTTAGCAGATCAAAACAAAGATCAAAAGAAAATGAAGATTAAAAAACTAGTTCAGGACTTTAACCAGCAGGAAGATCAGGTAACTTAACCTTAAGAAAAATTGCAAGAGAACAAACACAACAAAGGTCAAACTAATAATAATATAAATGTCCAAGTTAAATATCTTACTAACCCAAAAAGAATGCAAATGGACTCCAGAGTATGTCAAAGAATCCAGGGATTTCCCAAATCAAGATCACCACAAGAAAGCATGCAAGAATTTTTGCAGCCATCACTGAGCTGTTTTCGTTATACTTGCTATATATACCCAATGCTCCATACACCATCAAAGTGAAAAGCGTGTGCATTGGACATATATAATAGAGCATGTAGTCATTGTTAAGCACAATACAACAGAAGGCCACAAAAAAATTAAGCCGCCACATCATCTGCAAGAAGTTTAATGAGTTAATAATATTGTTTTATGAACAAAGAGTAGCAAGTGAAGGATACAGAATAGACACCACATATATATCACCTGAGCAAAGCGAGCAAGGCTGAAATCTTTTCTAACATAATAATATGAGAAGTTTCCAAATCCAGTCATCCAAACATATGCAGCAATAAAAACACGTATTGCATTGTATATCTCCGTCGCGGCAAAATAATGATACATTAGAAAGAGGACCTGAACAAATGGAATATGATCACAGCCACAGTTAAAAATTAGACTGTGCAGGAAGATATTCATTGAATTATGGAATAATTGAAGAAATACACATATGGACTATGTTGAGCTAAATCCAATTTGAGTTTCATCTCTTAAAATCTTATACATCTAGACTACATTTTTGTGGTGATCAGATTTCAGTTTCATCATGAGAATAACCAATGGCTTTAATTTCCATTCTCCTGTTGTTAACCTTCTAAAAAAATATAATTCATGACAAGGCCTCAAAGCATCTATGACCGAGTGGCGTAAAATTTCATTCTAGCTACCCAGTTCTATATAAAGTTCAGTACAAGCTAAGGTGAGCCTATTCAATGCCCAGACTCCACGCTATGATATGTACTATAATCAATGTACTAAAATATGTAAGGCATCCAAATTGAAACCTACCTGCATCCATCCTTTCCATTCCTCTGTTTGATGTCGATTAAGATAAAGTATGGTTCTTCCAGAAAATGCTGATGAGTCATTATGTTTCTTTAAAGAGGTCATGGCTGAAACTATAATCAGAAGAATGTACAAGAAGATGAAAAGATCCCGACTATAATTCTGTCAAACAAATAGAAAAGGAAAATCTAGTTAAAAAAGAAGCTATTACCAAATGGCAATAATTTAAGTCATATAATGATTTAAATACAAAGTACATGACAGCTCATTTAAACATATATTTTGATCCCTTAGCTCCAGTGCATTTTTGTATTCCCTTCTCAAGTCAAACCTGTGATACTACATATATCTAACCAAAAGCTTGATCCCCAATAAAATAAATAAATGAACTAAAATAGTTGCACACTAGAGCTTTGGCTATGAATATTGTAATCTATGATTCCAAGTGTAAAACCCTACAAGGTGAAACATATTGCAAGATATGTCTTCCCAAGCATTGACTGAACAACCAATTATTACTGACCAGAAAAAAGAAATAAATAAACAAAACAACAGCAAAATCATTGCACAAAAGTGTACTGGGCTATGAAATCATGCATTATGAACTAAGCTAAGTATAGAAACTAAAGAGTAAAAATTATAAACAAGGTGAAATGTATAAGAAATAGCCTCCTTTCATTTACTTTGCTCTTCATATAGTTAGTTTATAGGCTTTCAGATACAAATATCAAAACGGGTACTCATACAACTCATATGTAGATAATTCACAAATTAATTTTACATGTTTTATAAATAAAAGAGCTTTAATAGCATTAGCACCAAAAAGAGTTTGTATAAACCCAACTGATATATTATATACTGATATTGCAGTCATGAAATAAGTGGAAAAGTAATAACTGGTATAGAAATACCTTTGTAGAATCTCCAAGTAAGTTGGTTCGATCACAAATGTAGAAATAAAACAGGATCAGCCCAAACTCGGCCCTAATAATTGTTGTAAATAAGTTTTAAGAACTCAGAAGATTCAAGAGCATAACATAAAATGTTTTGAGTCGTTTAAAGAATGATGACCTACAGTGCCCTTAAAGTTGCTCGATTTTCTAGCAAGAACGAATCATCCATGGTCAAAAACCTAGACAGGACAAGTAAGAAGGTAAGGATATTGAAGAATAAGTGTGAGAAACTGAAGACAACCTCATGAATATATAATGTAGAAAATCACCTGATCAGATTTGATTTGACAGATGATCCATAGAATTTTGCTGATGATGATCGTGTAAGCCCTGCTTCAAGCAAAATGGCTCGATCATCTTCCTTAATGCTTTCCTTCCCCAACTCATCAAGATTAGTGTCTGAATGACTGCAATCCTCAAAGACAAATTACCAAGCATCAGATATTTTTCTAAGAGATTTTTTTATGCTTTTCAGATCTCAAAATCTTAGAGGGAGAGGTTAAAACCATCAAATACAAGTCAGTAAAAAAGAGTATTATATCCAGTTTACATGTTTCAACAAGATATACTTGTTTCAATCAGGCAACAAAAATTTTCAAATGGATCCAAGATGGAAACATAATCCATATCAGTCTCTTTTTGTGTCTAACTTTATTCTACATTTTTCTGATTTCAAATTCTTTAATAACTTTTAGCAGTTTTAAGAGAACTATACATCTAGTTTCATGCTGGCATGAAACCCATAAAATTGGATTTGGTATCTCTGCAAACATTATTTGGGTTTGTAATGTTCAACTCGTAAACTTGACAATTAAGTTTAAGTGCTGTTACTACATTTCTGGATGCATAATGATCCTTGAAATACCTAGCAATCTAGCATAATGCTTATGTAAGAGAATTTTCCTCTACTAATCAAGATATCTCATTATTTTCCAGATCCAGATTATCATCAACTGCCTCTACAAGACGTCCCTGCATATTAACAAAGTTATCACCTACAGAAAGATTGATCTGTATGTCTAGAGTTTTTTAGGAACATATTTTCATCACAAATCTAACCAATCACAGAAGATACATACAATTAATAGAAATGTGGAAACTCATCCTTGATATATATTCCACAACTTCAAAATCCAATATGATTTAATCTGTTGAAAGGTCAACAATTTCCCACGACTATAACAGTGCAACAACTTACACTTTAGGAGGAGATGACACTTTCTTGTACTCTAAGTACTCTGAATATATCCATGTAACAAAAACTGGAATAATACCGAGCAAGAAAGACACCTGGGGTCAAAATTAGCAAAATTCCATAAGAAAATTGACTATTTCATATCAAATAGTATCATGATAATAGTATGGAAAGAAGGTAAAGAAACCATGATGGTGTAATCTAACAGAATTAATTCATTAAGCATAGATGCATTATTCAATGAGAATAAAAAAAGTTTTATTTAGATTTCTCCAAATTTAACCCAACCTCACTATGCTCAATTTCAAGTACACAGTTAAAGAACTCCACTCGAATTTGAAATATATCAAATTATGCTGTCATTCAGGTCCAACTCCAAAATTGTTTTTCCCCCAAACATACATATATTCATCCAAATGGTTTTTAGCTGCTGAACTAACATGACTGTGTATCTACCAACTTAAAAATCTCATTCATTACTCTTACTCAATGTTCCAGATTGAATGAGAGTAATGACTATTATAGTCCAATCCGACATCAAACACTTCCCTTCCAGAAACTCAACCAATCATTAACAGTTAGATTCAAACAACATTACACCAAAGCAGATCACCGACAATTAACCTCTGTTTCGGAAATTTCACAACGGAATCGAAGTAATCAGAGAGAAAAATATCAATCACAAAAATCAAATCTCACAGAGAGACACACACACACCTGCCCCGGCGTGATTGGCCCCGAAACAACCATGTTGAATGAACCTGCTCCAATCTGCAGAAACAAAAGGGAAATCAGCGAAGAAGCAAGCACATTGGAATGGAAGAATCGAAATCTGAGAGCGTATACCGAAAGGCAAAGAGATCGAAGCACCTGATATTGGTAAGGGGAAGGTGTCAGAGAATGATCATAAATAGCTTTGAGAGTGAGAGGAAGAAAGAGAAACCCTAGAGATCTGAAACGAGGAGTTTGCTTCAAGAATAGAGAAAATGTCAGAGGGGATGTCTCTCTCTCAAGTGGTTGAATACTTGAAGAAGCCTCTTCTCTTCTCTTCTTCTCCTTCTATTCCTTTTTTTCTTTCTTTTCTGTCTCTTTTCTTTTATTAGATCATTTCTTCTTGTGTGTTTTGTGTTTTATTTGTGTGTGTGCAACTGTTCTTTTCCTTTTACTAAATTACTAATCATGCATTAATGTTTGTTGCCACTTTGCTTTCTTACCTTCTTTCCTTGCCTCTTTTATTTCTTAAAACTAATCACATGATTTTGGTCATTTTTTAACTAACACTAAATAAATTAAATACGTAATCCCAATCCAACCACTGAAAGTTTGGTATGGCTTCGTGTGATGATTAGTTTTTAGATTAATTAATTAATTGGAAGCATGATTGGATTGGATGTCTTGTTTATTGGATCAAATCTTCCTTAAAACTTGGTAAGTTTTTTCTTCAACACGTCTTCACCATAAAATATGGTGAATTTATATGATCATAGACTTATGTCTGTGCTTCAATTGGAAATTTGGAATATTACAGCCGTACCAACTAGTAGACAAGGGTGAAATACTAAAGAATGGACACTGATGCAGCCGTTAAATAATGTGTCTGGCTATAACTGATTATATAGTTTATAATCCATAATTTATTATCGATTCGTATTAATTGCTTTGTACAATTTTAAACGTCAAAATTAAACAATTTATTTCGGTCCACGCTGTTTTTGTAAATACTAAATACCCTGCATCCTGTCCATTTCTTTTCAATTCCTTTCAGTGGTTGTCATTTTGTTAGATCATAAATATTTTTCAATATCCTAACTTTGACCTGAAGTTATAGGGTGTATTTAATAAAATGGTAAGAACAAAATTATTTTAAAAATCTATTTACATATGTCAAAATCAATTTATATTTTGAAACATCAGCTAAAATACTTTTAAGATTTATTTGTTTAAATTGTATAAAAATGTGTATTTTTGTGGTTAAGATATAAAATAAGTATTCATAATACATAGGTGGAAGACATATGTTTATCATCCCATTATTTTCGTTTTTTTTTTTTTGTCTACAGTATTCTTCATCCCAATAAGTCAATGATCTGAGTTCTATTTTAGGGTTGTCAGTGGCTAATAGATTGCTGGATGTACAAGATGGAATTCAAACTTTTCACACTTATTTAAGGGGACGAATAATCAAAATTAGTTTTTTGGTATTTTCTTTTAAAAATAGAAAAAAATAAATATTTATTGGTCATTCGATTTTCTACATTGGTTTCCCCGAAAACTTTTATGGAAGTCCAAATCAAAATATCTCTATTGTTCTGTTTCTTCTTTATCATTTTATTTTGGGCTTTGGCCTTGTTTTTCTTGATTTTGTTCAGGTAAAGCCCAATAATAAATCGTTTTTTTGGTGGAGACAAAATAAATATTTTGTCACCAAATTTAACTAAAAAAATTTTATCAAATCCAACTAACTCACCTAAAACAAATAAATCAAGCAATAATTAATACCAAAAAAACAAGCAATAATAAACCGAAAACATAAATAATGAATAAAGCAAGCAATATTTATTCATAATATAAAAAAGAAGATTCACATATGAAATAACAGGGGAAAAAGATTCATAGAATTCTTGATCAAATTCGAACACCCAAAAAAAAGGAGTTTTCATTTTTTTTGCATTAATATAACCTTTGAGTATCAAATTTCCCCAGTCAAGTTTTAAGAAAATAAGCAAACAATAATTATATGGTCCAATATATTATCATTTGTGACTGTATTCACATCACACATCTGGAGAACACCGGTTGATTAAAAAAAAAAATGTGTAGGTGTGGATCGCTAGTAATTGATAGCACAATAAATTAAATTTAAAATTGAATTAATTAATTAATTAATTAAACTTTCTGAAATGAGATGAGTGGTCCTATTTCAGCTATCCCCCATCTAAAAAGTAGGCAAATTAATTATTTGGCGTAATACATCCCACATTTCTGCCTCAAAACATCGAATGATTACGATGGAATCCATAAAATGTATGCATGGGGTGGTTATATTAAAGAGCAGGTAACAATTATTTTGGCCTTTACTTTACTTGTGGAACGGGATATCTTTTATTAATTAAAATGGGAAACTAAGAATCTAAGACCAAGTCTAGCTAAGTAGTTTGAGGACATACACACATACATAACTCACATTTAATTTGAAGGGAGGAATAAGCATTCAATCTTGGCTAAATATTTAGTTGATTTAGAACGAAAATATTTGTCAAAAATACTCGTAACTTGTCTTATTTAGTATTTATTAATTGTTGCAATAATTAATAAATATTAAATAAAATAAATTTTAATTTTTTTTCTCCTTAGCATTGCCGATTTAGAACGCAAACTATATGCTGAGATAGAATTCAATTTTCATTCCGAGAAACATTTTTAATTAACTTTGAAATTACTATATATATAATAGTACATTTATTTTTATGAAAGTACATAAGAATAAGATGTCAAACTCTCTATCTAGTTTTACTTTTGTTTATTAACGACATATATATTATATGTCAACCTTAATTAAAAAAATTGCATCGACGCTTTTTTCTAAGGTTATTATAGGCAGTATCACGTTTGATGTCTTTTTATTTATTATGTCTATATTGATCCCGTTACAAAAATGACCAAGATCGTGCCTTATAAATATGGTGTGAATTTATTTGTAATTGTTTTTATGTCAAATTATTAGTTAAAAGTTATTAAATGATAATTTAATTAAACATATTAAATTATTTAATAATTTTTAATTATAAATTTTGTATGAAATTTTTTCACCTATAAAAATATATAAGGATATTGAATATCATATAATCTAAATTTTCAGACATGGGTTACTATAACTTATATTATTTTGTTATTCCTCATATGGTATGCATTTGTACATTAATCCTCCTCAAATTTCCTATTAAAATACTATAAATAAATAGTTTAATATCATACTATTTTATCCTAATTCTTTTACTTAAACTATTACCTACTTCAGTATCAAAATCTCTTCCAGTATCAAAATCTCTACGAATATGAAAACTAGTCCTAATCTTACTTTCAGAACAGAGATAGTTTTACTTTTACATCTTCTTTACTAATTTGAGAACAAAATATATACTAGTTTGTGTGTGGGTATGTGTGTGTGGTGCTTTTCAGTTTTGATCATAAAATTTTGATTTTGTTTTATATTTTTAACTTGTATTTGAATTTTTAGGTAAAACTAAAATTAGGGAGTGAGATGAACATTATTAATTTTTTTGTATTAATTCATTATGAAATTTGGCCATGGTCTATCTAAAATTATCTCTTTCAAAAAATTAATTAAACAAGTAGTAGTTAATAAAGTACACAAATAATCTTTTAGCAGTATTATATGACTAATAAAATTTATTATTTTGACCAATATTTTAAAAACTAAATACTAAATTTTAAATTTTAATAAATTCTAAAATTTAAATTTTAGTAATATAAAAATAAATTATGAATTCAAAGATTGACTAATAATATATATTAATAAAAAATATCATCTTTTAATATTCGTCATAATTTTATGTTGCATTACTTTTATTCCTTTTATCAAAAGAATGTTCTTATATTGTTTTTTATGATGAAATAAAATTCTTCATTATATCATTTAAAAAAAATTCTTCATTATATACCATGTACTGCATAAATATATATAGCTACAGCTCCACATCCGTAAAATTTTTCATTATATCAGTTAAAATTTTATTGATTAAGTGTTGTTTAAAAATAATAAATTTTATTAATTAAATAGCATTCCTAATTTACATCCTCGCGCCATTCATACAATCTCATGAAATTAACTATGAAAATTTTCCTCTTAATTATATCCCACCTTTTTCTTAGGGTTAAACTTATATCCAATCCATAGAATAATCCACTTCCGATAAAAATTATGAACAAAAGAGACAAATGATGCTAGTGAGAGGGCTTCAATTAGGAAAGAGTCAGTATTTTTGTTGAAATTTGGCTAACACTTAACTATTAAAAGAAAAAATGATTAATCTTACATCATTAGATATCATCTCAGACTATTAAAAATATTGATAATGGCTAATTGACGATTAAATATCACAAATTCTGCTGGCCCTGCACTCATCTTTCAATTATATATGCATGTATGGATACAATTACGTGGAAGCAAACTTGCCATGATTCTGAATTTAGACAATATTTTCTTAACATGGTTTCCAGTTTAAGATATAAAGCGAGGGCGAAACATGCACACAAAATATAGTTTCTACTGTATTATCGACTCCCTAAAAAAGACACAAGATATTAACGAAGAATATTTCTTTGTCACAGAACTTAATTAGCAGCTTTGTTTTACTTTGACTATGGAAGAGAATATTAGGCAAGTGTGAACATGATTCAGGCCCTGCTTCTACATACCTATGTATAATTTGAGAGTAAGAAAGACCAATAATATTCAGAAAGAGCTAATATAATTATAGTAGATAATTGACTTTATGTATTATGTTGGAATACCAGTTTGTTTTTGGCACTTACACTACTTGTAATTGCGCCTTAAGATCCACGGTATATATGTACTTAATTACTACTGTGCAAATACATACATATAAAGCAAATTAAATTATAGTTATATAACTAGACACGAACCCATTTCTAATTTAAATAAGCAAATCAATGATTTAATTAGGTTAACATATATGGATACACACTTGAAAAATAAACCTATGAAATGAGCAGCATATATATATGCAGATCGAATAATTAAGCACATAAAATAGCTAGCTATTAATATAACGTCTCCTAGCTATATATGAAATATGAAATATGAAATATTCTGTTGGAGGAACACAAGAGTTGCCGCTAATATAAACGACGCAATTGGAATGAGCTGAGTCAGAAATACATAATATATAGGTAGCTACAATGATAGAAATTAAACTAATAACTATACCCTTAATAACCATATATATGTACAAGATGAGAGATGATAACAATTAAAGAAGTAGTCCAAAGACATATATATATAGTGCGTGATAGAAATGGGAGATCAGAGTGTAGACGTACATACTACATGATCTCATGGCTCTTGCTTGAGGAACATGGAAGGGAGCATGTCTTGAAGGAGGCCATATTCAGGAGGAAGCTGCTGATTATTATACGGATGATGATGATGATTGAGAAGAAGAAGAGAGTTATTATTATTATTATTAATATTGTTGTTATTAACGTTGTTGTTAATACTCTGATGGTGATGAAACAATAAGGACGATTGTGATCCAGAAGCAGCGGAATATTGGTTGTGGTGGTGAGAGAGAGGAGCAAAAAGGGCGAGGTCGTGATGTCCGGCGGATGAGAGGAGGGGAGTGGGGGCGGAGATGGAGAGCATGGAAGGTGTGAACATTGAAGCCGCATTCCCTCTCAAAGAAGTGGGGACTGGATGGTTGTGTTGACCTTCATAGGTTGTTATCACAGTCGTTGGATCCTGATAACACCTCTCCACGCGTTTCTTCACGCTGCACTTCTGTGTCGTGCATCTGTAGTAACTCCTGATCATACAATTCAATTCAATTAGGAACAAATAAACCTAATCATTCTCATAGTGCTGAATTGAATTCTATTCTATACCTTGGATAAGGGCTATTCTTAACGGCTTTCTGTCCGTATTTTCTCCATCGGTATCCATCTTCAAGATGATCAACCTCGCTCTTTGTCATGAACGCAAACCTTGGCTCCTTCTGCTTCTTCTCCCCTTTCTTCTTGTTATTATTATTCTCCTTGTTCCTGTAATACAACCAACATCCACATTCCAAATTCAATTACATTAATTAAGTTGCACTTTTCATAATTAAACCTAGAATTAAAATTATTACCCCTTCTTAGAGGTTTCTCCTGCTGCTTCTTCTTTGACCTGGCTATCTTTGTTGCTCTTTCCAGAATCTTCTTCGCCCCCGGCTTCAGATGATGACGAAGAGATCGATGAGTTCAGGGTTGCAAGGGTTTCACTACCTCCACCACCACCACCACCAGTTCCTAATACATCACCTTCGGGCTTTTGATTATTATTGTTGCCTTCGATGGATGAAAAGACCTCCGATGAAGAAGGAGACAAACCAAAAGAAGTTGCAAGCGAGTTATAGTCCATCCCTCCTTGAAGGCATTCAGTGAAGCTCATGTATGAAGATGGATCAAACGCTACTTGTGATGATGATGATGATGATGATGGAAACTGCTTCTCACAGAACATGTTGTTGGATAATCTTCCTCCTCCTGCAATAATATTCTGATTCTGATGATGATCTAGAATAAGGTCTTGGTAGAGAAGTTGTTTAGCTTCATCAGACATGAAGAACAAGAGGAAGAAAATGAAAAAGCAGAAGAGAAGAGAAGAGAAGAGAAGACAGTGTGCCTGTGTGTGTGTGAGAGAGAGAGAATGGTAGTGAGACTTTGTAGCTTATCTCTTGAAGTTATTTGCAATTGAATACATATATAAGGAAAAGAGAAAATTAAAATAATTAATGGAAAGTCTTTGGGTTTGAATAGAGAGTTGCTAGGGTCACTTTAAAAAGGAGGTTGACAAAATACACCTTCCAATCACAAGACCTCAAAGTGCTTTCTTATATGGAAACATTGATTCATCACCTATATAATATATATTCTATCGGTCTATGTTACTTCCATTAAGGAGACTTATCAGACATTAGTTATGCATATAGGGACATTGTCACTATACTGCACCATTCCCATATAAAATTAATTAAATATGTATTTTACAATAAACAAACAATACTACATATCCATCTAGGAACAAAGTTGGTTATAACCTCACAATTTAGTTAAACTACGGGATATAATAATAAGGAATCCTGATCAACACAAATTCTATTAGTATTTTGCTTTATGTACATGTTCATATAAGTATTTCATATTATATATACTTCATAGAATTTCCTTTCTCTTTTTTGCATTTTTTATTTTTTGGTACATAGATCTGGCAGAGTACGTAGTAGAAATAACCTTTTGAACCTCGAAAAGTTGGTAATAATAAAAATGTGATTGTTACTATTTTTAAGGATGTTCTGTCTTGACTATTGTTCAGTCCAATATGGAGTCTTACAAAAGTAGCTATATGTATTTC
Source organism: Arachis hypogaea (assembly GCF_003086295.3). Taxonomy (NCBI): domain Eukaryota; kingdom Viridiplantae; phylum Streptophyta; class Magnoliopsida; order Fabales; family Fabaceae; genus Arachis; species Arachis hypogaea. The sequence continues at coordinate 141,400,093 of NC_092048.1, forward strand.
AATTTTGAACCGAAAGATTCTCTTTGTTCCCCTTTCTATGTATATATTACCGTAGAAGATATAAAAAATAAAACCATTGATTAATTTGGAACGAAAAATAAGAAAATGGAAGAAGTAGAATCCGAGGTGCCCCGGGCCAGTAAAACTCGTAGTCTCTTGTCCGTATTTCCGTTCTTTTGGTTTGATTGGGAAAAGAAGAGTCAAATAAAGCAGGGTTGACTCCGTTATTTTCTTACGTGAAACTCAATATTCATTTTTAATTTCTAGCTAGTATTTTATTTTCACAAGGCGTAAAATAGTAGTAGCATAAATAAATAAAAATATAATCGAGTAGGTGAAATGAATTTCTCTTTCTAATATTATTGTTGTGACTTGTGATGTAGAAATGAGAGTGGAAAAAATGAAAAGATCAAGTTGAAAGGGAGAGAGAGGGAGAGCGTGTGATTGCAGGCGTTGGAAGAGGAGCGTGATTAAATGAGTAAGGTGAGTCAATGATTCAAACTTTTCAACTTATGAGTCTGGTTTGGGAATGGGAATGGAAAACCTCACACGTGTCTGTGACTGGCACCGTCATTTGACCGTTGCCTCTTGCCACGTGTCATCGACGCTCTCTCTTTTTTATTCCTCCTGCTGATGCCACACCGACGTCATCATCTACATATTAATTAACATGTATAAGTATATAACCCACCACAAATTTTTTTTCCTTTCTTTATTTTCTCTCATTCCAAATATTTGTGTAATTTTAAATATACAAAAAGTATCACGGTATCTTTATATTTTTATCTTTGGTGATAATAAATTTGAAATAAGTATAAGAAAAAGGTGTTGCGTTGAGTGAGTCTTTGAATGGGAGCATTATTGCATGATGATGCTGTGCCCCCCCTTCCTCTCTTTTCTTGTTCTCCTTATTTTGGATTTGCTTGATCATCGATCTCCTTTTTAGTCCTTTCCTTTTCATTCCCTTTGTTTTTTCCCCACTTAATATACCAATGCTTTACGTAAAGGCAATTCTAACACTGTGTTTTGGTCCCATTAATAATAATGACCACGATGAATATTATTATTACTTCATATTATTAACATTATTATATTATTACTAATCATGTAGTCATGGCTTGGCATCAAAATTTGTAGACCAAGTAGGATAAATGTTGTTGCATGTGCTTTGACAATGTATATAGCTAGGGTTATTTATTTATTTTTTAATTAAAGAAGATTAAGTTTTGTAACATCTGAAAATTATAGTATGTATGACGATATTCCCTAGTGATGGGTGTGGTGTTGCTAATAGTTTTTGCCATAAATGCCGGAGAAATGGCATTGTAATATATAGTTCAGTAGCGTTAGGTTGGTAGCCAGTCCAATAATGAGGCCTATATAATATAATATGGACATACATAAACGAAAAGAAAAAGAAATAGTCGCATACTTGGCTATTTCTGATTCATGGACAAACAACACAAAATGCTCTTTATCCTAATTTGTTGACATTTTCTCAACTTCTGTTTGGTATTATTTAGGAAAATAAATGTTTCAAGTGATGAAAAGCTATATGGAAAGGCTATACTATATCAATTACTATGACCAAATAGCTTGGCTAATTTTTTTGTAATGAATTCTTATTATGTGTTATCCATTTTTATGGATTGCTGGCGTATTTTTTATGGATATGGAAAAAAAATTTATTTTTTTAAAGTTTAATTATTTTGTTGGTTTCTATAGTTTTGTAAAATTTTTAATTAGGCCCTATATTTTTTTTTCTTTTAATTAAGTTCTTGCACCAATTTTTTTTTTCAATTAGGTCTCTTTACCCAACTAAAAAAAATTTGGTACAAAAACTCAAATAAAAGAAAAAAAAAGTGTAGAGACTCAATTGGAAAAAAAATTGACGTAGGAATCTAATTTAAAAGAAAAAATATATAAAAATCTAATTAAAAAATTTTACAAAATTATAGAAACCAACAAAATAATTAAATCTTTTTAAATTATAATTCATAAATTAGAGGCTCATAATTGTGTGAAAGTAAGAAAACTTTGAGTTTGATTTGAGTGATCACCAAATCAATCCCTCGGTATTGTGTAGGCAAAATATTTTTTAAAATTGTAGAACAAATCGGTAGGCTGGTTTTATAAATTAAAAATTAAAAAAATAAAAACCACATATCTAAAGATCATATTTATAATATCCATATAAAATAAAAATTCACCAAATTTTCAGATTATTAAAAAATATCACTATTACTACAATACAAAAAATAAAAAGTCAAATAGCTTCTCATTTTTATCATTCTTCGTCTCAAACTTTTTGTCTCTCTGTGTTTTTTTTCTTTTTAATTAGATATTTTATATAATGATTATAATTCGTGTTCTAATCTTGATGAATTGTTCTGCAGTTTTTTCTGGTAGAGATTATTTTACTAGTTCCCAACTATATTGGTGCGGGACTTACTTCTTTTATGAAGTTTGTTGTAATATTTTGATTTTTTTTTTTTTTGTTACGAAAATGATACCTTTTGTGAAGATAAAAAACGTCACAAATAAATAGACTGGCAGTAACAAAAAGTCAAGTAATTCTCCTTTGGTAGTTTTTTTTTTTGGGTCCAGGTGGTCCTACTAGCAACTTTATTCTTATTATTAAATATTTATTTTAATTTTAATAATTAAGTTGAATTAGTTTAATGGTAAATTTATTAATTAACTTAAGAAGATGTTATAAGTTTTTTTTTTTTGCATGTAGCACCTGCAATTGATTAATTCAATACACTGGAAAACAACAATATATATTTATTTTTGAATTAAAAAATATAAAATTATCAAAAAATAGGTTTATGTTGTTGTAAAATAAAAAAATAAAGAAGAGGAAATAAATATAAAATAAAAAATACATAAATAAAAGACTCTAATATTAATATTCATCACAATTAATATTTCAATATAATAGAGATGATATATATATATATATATATATATATATATATATATATATATATATTTTGTAGTATCTAGAGAGAGAAGTATTTTATATGTTGTAACATGTATTGACTAAGGCATAACCTCCTATTGATATCGTATAATAGGTTTACATTTTTAATTTTTTTTTAATGCACTTTATCTTTGAGAAAATAAGTCCACCATAGTAAATGAGCATCCACATACCCATTCTTATCACAATACTTCTTCTTGAATATTCATTTAGGATTATGCTTCGTAAGATCTTACTAAAGAAGAATGCAATGAAAAAAAAAATTAGTAAAGGTAAAAGAATACAATATCCTTTGTGATGGAGACTGTCTCATTAAAAATCTTATCAAGAAAAATCCGATTGAAAAAAATCTGATCAAGAAAAAAAGAGTACAATCTCCCCTTATTGTTGACAATATTTAATATCTCGAAATCGATGCATCACAATCTAATGTACCAATTTTTTAAAGGAAGATTTTGGAAGTGACTTAGTAAATAAATCTTCTGCCAGATTATCGTTTGAGCGGATCTGTTAGATATCAATTGTTCTTTGGTTTTGAAGGTCATGATTGAAGAATAATTTAGGAGAAATATACTTTGTTTTATCACCTTTGATGTATCCACCCTTAAGTTGAGTTATGCATGTTGTATTATCTTTAAACAAAACAGTTGGAGTTATCTTATGATCAATCAGTCCACATGATGATAGAATATATTGGATCAAACTCATGAGCCAAAAAAACTCACGACTTGTTTCATTTATCGCAATTCCCAAGTATTTCAGCATGATTAGAGGATATTGCTGCAATCGTCTATTTCATGGAATTCCATGATATAGCTGTACTATCGTATGAGAATAGGTATCCTGTTTGAGATATTTTTTGTGTGGATCAGATAAGTATCCTACATTTGCATAGCCAACTAGTTGTGATTTTGATCCATATGGATAAAATAATACCATAACAACCATTCCATGAAGATATCAAAAGATTTGTTTGATTCCATTATAATATCTTCTGATTAGAGAGGAACTATACCTTGCTAGTAAATTCACAGCAAATAATATATCGGGTCGTGTATTATTAGCAAGATACATTAGTGTTCCAATGACACTGAGATATGGTACTTCAGGACCAAGGATATCTTTATTTCCTTTTTACGACGGAATTGATCATTTTCTACATCCAAAAACCTTACGATCATTGGGGTACTTAATAGATGTGACTTATCCATATAAAATCTTTTCAAGATTTTTTTTGTGCATGTTATTTGACGAATAAATATCCCATTTTTTATATGCTTGATCTACAGGCCGAGATAAAATTTAGTCTTTCTAAGATCTTTCATTTTAAACTCTTCTTTTAAAGCTTTTATAATTGTTGAAATCTCTTCAAGAGTTCCAATGATATTTACATCATCAACGTACACAGCAATTATAATGAATTCAGATGTAGATTTTTTTATAAAAACACATGGACAGATATCATCATTCTTAAATCCGTTTTTGGCCAGATACTCAATATGATTATACCATATTCGTCTAGATTGCTTTAAACCATATAACGATCTTTGTAATTTTATTGAGTATAACTCATGCGAATATTCATTGGATGATTTAGATATCTTTAGTCCTTCATGACTTTTTTATATATATCACGATTTAAGGATCCGTATAAATAGGTTGTTACCACATCCATTAGATGCATATGTAGTTAAGTAGTTTATGGTATGCGGATAAACTGACTAAATAACGCAATGTTATTGCATCTACTATAGGAGAATATATTTCTTCATAATCTATATGAGATCTTTGTGAAAAATCTTGTGCCACAAGTCGAGTTTTATAGCGTACAACTTCATTTTTTTTTATTTCGTTTTCTCATAAATACCCTTCTGTATCCAACTAATTTCACATCTTCTGGTGTACGGACTACAGGTCCAAAGACTTCACGTTTTGTAAGTGAGTTTAACTCAGCCTTTATAGCTTCTTCCCATTTCAACCAATCATTCCTTTGTTGACACTCTTCGACTGTTCTTGACTCAAGATCCTTACTTTCATGCATGATATGTAATGCCACATTGTATGTAAATATTTCATTGACTATTATTTTATTTCGGTACCATTTTCTCTTGCAAAGACATAATTTATCAAGATCTCATTATTTTCACAATTTTTAGAATTTTCAAGTACCTGAACGTCTTCTAGCATCAAAATTATATCATATTTTTGGATAATTACAGATGTCTTTACTATGTCTTTATCTTTTTCAACAGGAATAGTATTTACCTCTTTCTTTTCGAGGATTTTTGTCTTTGAAATCAACAAGCCTACCACGTTTCTGACGTGAATTTGTTTTGGTGGCCATTTGTCCGATTGGGACATCAATTCGGATTAGAGCATTTTTAGCTAGTATATAGGATTCAGTAATCCTTTTTGTATCAGAAATTACATCAGGTAATTCATTTGCTATTATTTGCAAATGTATAATCTTTTGAAATTTTAGTTCACATTACCCTGATCGAAGATCTAAATGCATCAAGGATGATGCATTCCAATCAAGTTCTTTCTCAAGAAGCTTATTCTTTCCCCCTAATGTTAGAAATTTTGATTCATCAAAATGAAATCTACAAATCGAATTTTAAACACATCTCCTGTTTGTATCTCAAGATATCTCACTATAGAGGGATAATCATATCCCACATAAATTTTTTATTTTTTTGAGTCCCATTTTGGTGTGAGAAGGTAGGACAATTGAAATACATATCGCACACCCAAATATCTTCAAATGAAAAACATTCAGCTGCTGGCCAAAAGCTAATTACAAAGGAGAGAATTGATAGTAACTTGTTGGCCTCAAATGAATAAGTGCTGCAGCATGTAAAATTGCATGCCCCAAACAAAGGTTGGGAGCTTTGTTCTCATAAGTAAGGGTCTAGCAATTAATTATAGGTGTTTAATAAGTGATTTTGTTAACCTATTTTGCGTATGAACATGAGTTATTAGATCTTTAACACTTATTCCGTTAGCCATAAAATAAGCATCAAAAGTTTGGAAAGTGAATTCACCAGCATTATCAAGACGAATTGCTTTGATTGGGTCTTCTGAAAACTGTGCTTTTAATCGAATAATTTGAGCAAGTAGTCTCGCAAATGCCAGGTTGCGAGAAGACAATAAGCACACATATGACCATCTCGAAGATGCGTCTATTAGTGAATGAATGAATCTACATATGTCGCCTTAAATCCTTTCTAAAAATTCAGAAGATTCAAATTCAATCTTTATTTGTGACGACCTTAAAATTAACTTTCTTTGAGAACATGCAGCACAACAAAATTCATTAGATTTAAGAATTTTCTGATTCTTTAGTGAATTTTCATGAAAATTTTCAATAATTCTCCGCATCATGGTTGTTCCATGATGCCCCAATTGATCATGCCTAATTATGAATTTATTTGGGCTAGTAAATTTCTGATTTACAATGACATGTGATTCAATTACACTAATTTTAGTATAATATAACCCAGAAGAAATTGATGGCAATTTTTTTAATATAACATTTTTATTTGAATCATGAGTTGTGATATATAAGTACTCATAATTTTTCCCATTCATTGTTTCAATATGATATCCATTTCGGCGAATATCTTTAAAATTCAACAAGTTTCTTAGAGACTTGGTAGATAATGGTGCATTATTTATTATGAATTTTGTTTCTCTGGGAAACAAAATTATAACTTTTCCAAAGACTTCTATCATATTGCTTGAGCTAATAATAGTTTTAACATATTCTTCTTTTGGTACAAGATGAGTAAAATATATATTACTTTTGAGAATAGTATGCGAACTTGCACTACCCGCAAGGCAAACATTTTCATTATATATCCTTGTCATTTTCTTCAAAGACAAATAATAATAATACAAATTGTATTCCTGATTGGAATTATTTTCTAAAAAATACTGTACATAAAAATAGTGTCATATACTAAAATATTGTTATTATTACTACTATAATTATTAATTTAGAATTTGACATATTTAATGATTTTGAAATTCATAAACATAAATATTTTATTAAACTTTATTTATGTACAAGATACTTGAAATTCAAATATATTAGGAATAAAACTTAACAATTTTTTTACATTATTTATTTACATGAGTATTTTAACAAATTCACATATTAAATTTTTTATCATTTGATCAAATGGCTAATATTTTTTTTAGGATCCTCAAAGAAATCAGATACTTCATAATGAGTAGTGTAATTTTCAGCAACATCCTTTGAAGCAAAATTCATCTTCTTTCCTTTGTCATCATTTTTCAAGGATGATTGATAAAGATCAACTAGGTGCCTCAGGATACAGGATACGACAGATACGCGACCAATGGTCCTTTCCATCACAATGGAAATATTTATCATCTGTTGATTTATTTTACCCATTATTTCTTTCTTTATCCCACTTCTGGTGATATCCTTTCTTGCGAACATAATTTTTCTTCATTCTATAGTTTTTCTTATTACCAAAACTTTGCCATTTATTTTTTTTGGATTATGATTTGTTACATTTGCTTTAGGAAATGGAGCAATGCCAATTGGGCGCGCTTCATGATTTTTTAAAAGTAATTTATTGTTACATTCAACAACAAGAAGGTAAGAAATTAACTCAAAATATTTTGAAGAAGTATCATTGTCTTTTGATGATTATACCTTTTTTCAAGATTCTTCCACATATCTGCAAGATCTTTTAGTGCGAGATATTTATTTTTCAATCATTCGTCAAGATTACGACGAAGGAAGATCATGACTTTGGCTTTATCCTTTTGGGATGCATTATTTTCAACCTTAATGGTATCTCCATGATCCAATAAATCAAGATGAATTTCGGCATCTAATATCCATGATAAGTAATTATTTCCCGATATACTAAGACCATTCAAATCAAAATGAAAGAGTTTTGATATAATAAATATTTATTATCTGAATCTTCCTAAATTTTAATTAGGTCTCGTGCTGATAATGTGTTGTAAAATAAATAAATATAGAAGAGGAAATAAATATAAAATAAAGAAATATAAATAAAAAATTTTAGTATTAATATTCACCGCAATTAATATTTTAATATAATTAAGATGATTCATATATATATATATATATATATATATATATATATATATATTGTAGCATAGAAAAAAAAATATTTTATCTATTGTAGTGTGTATTGTCTGAGACTTAACAAACCTCTTATTTATATACATACAATAGATTTATATTTTTTAATTTTTTTAATATACTTTATCTTTGAAAACATGAGTCGTCCACAATGTGTATTGTCTGTGACTTAACAAACCTCTTATTTATATACATACAATAGATTTATATTTTTTAATTTTTTTAATACACTTTATCTTTAAAAACATGAGTCGTCCACAATAAATGAACATTCATATATCTATTCTTATCCCAATATATGTATATATTTGTGTTGAGTTGTTATCTCTCTTTCTAAACTCTATTAAAATGAAAGAACATATTTTTTTTTTGTCTTAGATAATAATAATAACGCTGAATCGGTAAATTCTAGCATATATATGTTAGTAAGACTTGCTTTAATTTAATGATTATGTGAATTGATTTCGAAATTAAAACTTAGAAGATACATGGTGTAACTTAATTGTTCCAGCGATGCGTGCACTGATGCTACTCAAGTTAAATAGGAATTTGTTTCTATATATGTTATATATACGAGAATATTTTTTGTTTAAAAACAAATCATACGAGAAGAGCACAAATTCTTTTTTTTCTTCATGTCATCAACAGAGTTAGGAGTTAGGACGCGCCTTGAACTCACCAAAGAAGAGATGATGTTCGTTTTTTCTTCTCTATTCCCTCCTCACCACAAAAAAAAATCAGCATATTATTATTATTATTATTTGAGATCTTTTTAGAATTCGCTATTGATACGACATGCGACTTTTTCCATTCATTTCTTTCTAGATCAGTCGTGATCTTACAAACCCTACCGAAATTATGGACGAAATAATTGTTTCATAAAAATGTGTAAAAAATGGAGTTGCACTTAAAAACCGAGTACTCTACCATTGAGTTAGCAACCCCTCCCCCCTTCAAAAAAAAAAAAATAGAAAAAATAGGATGCGTAAATAAAAAAAAGATCGACCAACCTTTTTTTTGTCAAGAGTGGTATCCTTTATTCAAATTAAATTAATTTTATTTATTATTATTATTATTATTATTATTATTATTATTATTATTATTATTATTATTATTATGTTTGATTGCTAAATAAAAATATGAGTGCGTGGTTAGATATAGAATAATTATTCATGATTCTATTCTATCTAATAATTTAAATTTCAAGCCAATAAATTATAACTTAAATACCATAATTTTCTCATATTCATTTAAAAATTGTGAATTCGAATCTCATTCTTAACTTAAAAAAAAAAACTAAATTTCAAAAATAAACGATTCACCTTATCAGATTAGAATTTTTAAATAAAAAAATATAGAATTAAATTTTTCATGTAAAATGGAATATAATGTATATATATAAACAGCATGCACGAAGAGTGACGAACGGTTTTTTTAACTATTGGCAGCGGTCACTAGGTTTCTTTTTGTAGTAGTGAAAGATCGGTGCACTCCAGCAATCACGTGCCTCTTGAGCTGTTGGAGGAGCGACGATGAAAGGTGCACGTGGTCCGAAAAGATTGCCATTTTTGGGTGAGATGAGAGAAGAGAGATTTAAGTGAGAGTATGTGAATGTGAGTGCATCAATGTTAAGCGACAAAATGAGTAATTAATGGAGTGGAGTTTCTGCCTTTCTTGTTGTTGTATTTTTATTGACTATTAAGTAACGAGCAATTAAGCATTGATTTCGGGACTGCGAGGGAAGTAAAGGAACAAGGGAGTGAGTGTTGAGTAGGAGAGGCGTGTTGGGCTAAGCGCTGGAGAGAAAGGCGCGTCCGACTGACCAAAGGAGAGGTGGAGGAGTGTTGGGCTGAGCAGCGGAGGAAAGGATCATGATAAATGACGGTGTAAGTGGAGGAACGAAAGAAGATTGAGATGGAATGAAGACATGATGTAACAGTATATTAAGAGGAGATTACGTTGCATGTCCTTAGTAATTTAAATTCAAAAATTAATTATTTTAATAAATTGATAATTTAATTTTAATAATTAATTTAATTTTTTTTACTGTTATTCATATTATTTAACATTTTTATTGTTATTTATATATTTTTTAATAATTATTAAGAATGTAATATAATGAATGTACATCAAATAAATAATTAAAAACCGAATTTTTTTTATTCAATTTAAAAATGTATAATTTTTACATTATTATCTACTATTAGTATATTGGCATTTAAAAAAGATATTGTGAGTTAACACTCTTCAACTAATATTATTATCGATATCCATTACTTAGAATTGAATATTAAAAAAATATTTGAAATTAGAAATAATAAAAATATTTAAAATTTAAATAAAAATATATTTAAAAATAAAATAAAATAAATTTAAAATTTAGAATATTAACAACAACAACAATAGTCAGCTAATGGTGGTAGTAATTAGAGCTGGCAATATATATCATATCCGTGAGTATTTAATCTGAACCAACTCATTTGGATAAGGTTGTCTATTCGACCCACTGCAAATAAAATAAAGTATGGTGCAAATTTGTCTGCGGGTAGGGTAGGATACGGGTTTAGGGTATATCTTACCCTACCCTACTCGCACCCCTAATATATTATATAATATATATGTTAAGTACTTTTTTCGTTCCTAAGGTCTAAGATGAAAATCAAATTCGTCTCCGACCTTTTTTTGTTATTAAAATCATCCTCAACGTTACTAAACATTATAAAATCGTCCTTTTCTATCTCAATTTTAATTTTTTGACCAAATTACTCTTAACAATAATAAAAATAATATAAAAAAACAAAATTAAACCCTCCCCTTCTGGGTATCTCCTCACTTTCTTCCCTCTCCATCCCCTTTCACCTACCACTCTCTCTTCGGACTCCCCCTGCCCCCTTCCCAAAATTCTTTTTCTCTCCCTTTCCGCCACCTTACCACCTCCGTCCTCTGCCTCCTTCTTCAACTTCCCTATCTCTCTCCATCACCAACTTCAATCCTTCTTCCATTAGCGTCAGCCTTGCCTTCTTCATCTTCCACGACGACCACTCTCTCGGTGATCCCGACTCCTCCTTAGGCCTCAACGACAACTATGTTGGCATCGATCTCAACAGCGTCGTTTTAGCCGAAGCCACCGATTTGGGTCTCCTACTCCAGTGTCAAGTCCAAAGATCTCATTTTAAAGTTGAATCTTGAGTTGGGTTCCCTACTCTACCGTCTTTGTTGCCCTCAACAGACCAACTCAGCCATACTCTTCACCGCCTCGAATTTTCTGTTCCTATTTTTTTTCTTGTTGTCTATTCTTGTTCAATGTTCTTATTTTGTTCTTTCGATTTTTTATTTTTATTTTTGAAGAACATATGCTTCAGTGTTTTTATTATTTTTTGTTTTGAGATCTTTAAATTAGAATAGAATTTTGAGCCTGTGGCTGCACACGTCTTCCTTCTCTGCTTCCTTGCTTTCAATTGATGGTCTACATTATTCCTAATAACACATGTATATCCGAATTACAATTTAAATGATAAGTTTTTAAATACTGGACTATGATATCATATTGCGGATAATTTAATAGAAATGGAATAAAAAATATAACTTATGAGTTGTTGTCATTGAATTGTTGCTGCCAACTTTTTTTCCTCTATTTTCACTTTAAAATTGAGTTGTTGTTACTATTATCGGTGTTGTTTGGACGAAGGGGTGGTGTTGTGATGGGTTTAGATTGATGGATAGATGAAGAATGATGTGGTGGACTGGTGGTGGTAGTCGTGATGACTGATGATGAAGTGGGTGTTAGGGGTGAGAACGGGGAGGAATTTTTTATTTTTGTTTAAGGGTAAAATTGTCCGAAAAATATTATTTATGGACAAAAAGACGATTTTATAACGTTGTGTAACGTTGAGGATGATTTTAATAAAGAAGAAAAGTCGGGGACGCTTCTGATTTTGACCTTATACCTTAGGGATGAAAAAAAATACTTAACCCTAATATACATGTAAAAGTTATGTATGTAGTAAAGAAATTGAGTGTTGAACTCACAATCTTCCTCTTATAAAAATTTGAAATAATCACTAATCTCGTTGATGATCATATTATTTGTAATTTTATGTTGGATTTCTTTAAGATTTTATTGTTTTTTATTTTAATTTGAACTTAGTTTTTTATTTTCTATTTTATTAATATGTATGAAATTTGGAATGGTTGAATTTTATGTTTGCTTGAAAATTTTTTATTTTTCTATGAGTAGGATAGGATGTAGAACTTTAGAGTGCAGGTAGGGTCAGGATTAAGAGATTCTCAACTCGCAAGTAGAATAGGATAAAATTTTAAAAAAGTTTTCAACCCGCAAATAAATTTAAAGTAGAATTTAAATTCTACTCTACCCTATTCATTGTCAATTCTAGCGGTGACTGATAGCTAATAGTGAATGGATGAAATTACAATATTGGAAACCTGACAAGAAGGATAAGAAATAATAAGAAATAAAAGAATAATTAAAAAAAATGCTTTTTATTTTCCATCCACATAGAAGCTAAGGTCATCGACCGAGATTTTATTTTGCTTTGGTCAATTACAGTACTCGAAAATGAATGACAAGAAAAATTTGGGATTTGCAATTCTGCATACTAATTAATTTAATAAAACAAAAAACTGAAAATATCTCCATAACGTGAGACGTGAGTAATAACGCACATATCATCTTCCCTCAAGTATTTATACATTTTCAATTACTACTAATTCCACCTACTTTCTGCAAGTCTAAATATTATATATATCTTGCTTGGAAATATTTTTCCAAGATATGACGATCGAGTTTATTTGAAACCAACATATTTAGTGTTTACTCAGATGTATGCAATTCTTTGACTGGACCAAGAGTAACCATATATACTTTACATAATAGTCTTCGCTATTACATAAACAATTTGATCGTAAAAAGTGTAGACATGGGTTGATTTGCTTCATCACAATTTTCTTACACTATCATACAAAATCTTAATTGCGGTCAACTTGACATTTCAAAATAAAACATATATTAGATAGTCAACTTGTCAAAAGGAACTTTTACATTGTGTGATAGATATCTAACATAAAATGAGAGGGTACTTTCGGCATTTGGGAGACTGGGAGTTTAGTTTGAATGAGTCATGGGTAATGTTTCACTTTCACGGGCGTGGATTCAACCTAAAAAGTAAAAACTTATTTTTGTTTTGGGTTTTTGAAATTTTTTTAGTTTAATTAATATATGTTCTTAGAGTACACATTAATATAGAAGTTTTTATTGAACTTTTTTATTTTAACAAATGTAAAATAAATACATTAAAATTTAAATTTTGAATATTTCTATAAAAAAATTATTGGTAACTTAATCATATGCCTCTAGGATAAACTAAGAACATATATTAAGTAAATTCAAATTTTATAAATATCTTAATCTTTTTATTAGGATTGATTCTTAATGATTTATTTTGCCGTGTCATATAATTATTTAAACTATTAAAAAAAATTAGATTGATAGATAAACACACAAAATACACATAAATAGTTATACATCAAATATTTTTTCTTACACAAACTCTTTTAGAGTTCGAAGTGTGAATTGTGCATTTTTTTTTGTATGTCTATAATAAATTATTTCTTTTAGAGACAATAAAAGTTAAATGCTAGATTTTTTTAATCATAGAAACTCAATCGCATATTATAAAATTTGACTATGTTATATGTATATTAAAATCAGTCATCTATATAAAATATATGTTGAAATATAAATATATATTAAAATAAATAAAATCACATATAAATTTATACAAAAATAAAATAATAACTAATTTTAGTGACTAATTTTAATTTATAAATAGTATTTTTTTATAAAATTACTTATCCTACACTTTAAATGAATAAATAGAAGCACATTAATCATAATAATTTTATATCAAACACACTGGTGGCCCATCCAAGTGATATAATTAAGTATATAATTAAGGCTCTGTTAATTAACATCTTTCCATAGTCAACCAGCATAAAAGTTTTTTTATTGTATTTTTTAATTGTAAAAGATTAATTTATTGCGATACTGAGTTTTATTTAAGAGTTTGTGGGTGGTCAATAAATTACTATATATATAAAATGAAATTTAAACTTCTAATATTTATTTAAATAGATTAATAAATTAATTACTATATCAACCCAATTTGATTAACGAGTATAAAAGTTAGAAACATTAAGGGTCTGTTTGGAAAACTTTAGAAGTAATTTTTTTTAATTTTTGACTTATGAAAAGTAGTAGTATTAATATCTGGTACAATTTTTAAAATCAAATTGCAACTTTTTAAGAAGCTATTTAAGAGCTTATAGAGAAGTTAAAAAAATGACTTCTCTCATAATACTTCTACTTTTCATCACATTTCTATAAAATAAGTACTTTTAGAGTTAAAAATTCAAATATAAAATAACTTATTTATAAGTTACTTTTAATAGAATTATTTATTGTTTAAGTTATTTTATCAAAAAAATTTAATTAAGTTGGTTATCCAAACTGAGTCTAAATAGGAGTGTAAAAAAGACTTAAAAGAAAAAGCCATAAATTATTGTGAGACGTTAATTAATTTGTTGGTTTTGATGAGGTTCAGTCAAAACTCTAGATCGATGCAAAAAAAATCAAAAGGCAAACAAGTATGTCGTTAAGACTCACTTTCTACTAAACCATCTTTTATTTATTTTCTTATTTAGGGATGTTGCTAACAAATGACCATTGTTAGTTATTTCAATCACAAAATTTTAAAGTTATTTTGTAAAGATTCAGCTATTTTTTATCCTAAGATAATATTTTAATAACATAATAATAAAAACTTAAGTTTTTATGTATTTAATATATTAAAAATATAAAAATTTTTATATGTTTATTAATTTTTAGTAAAATAGTTCCTTTTATAGTACTTTTAAAAGGATTTCAGTAATTTTGTGTCAAAAAATTTTCTTAAATAAAAAAATAATTTCTAAAAAATTAAAAGAAAATTTTATCCTAAAATAATTTTTTTTAAGCATGAAAATCAGGTGGGTTGTACTTTGGTTAAAATCGAGTGACACCAACCAATTATGGTTTTTTTATTTTTTACATTTAATAATTTTTACGGATATAGTCAAATAATGCTATCACCAACATAGTTAATGATCTTAAACTCATCGATGATTATAACGAATTTCTTACAAGCACCTTTAATCATCTTCCTTTAAGAGAGAGCCACCACGTTCGTTGACGAGGTTAAGATAAGAATCAATTTCGTTGGTGTCATCAACGACGAGATTAACGACGGGTTGAGAGTCCAGATCCAACAAGGAGATCTCGAGAGATAGGGTTTACTCGTGCGCCGACGATATCTTTGAGCTTACCCTGCTGGTGTGTTTGGCAGTGGAGCCAGTTCTGGGCAGTTTTATAGGCGACGATTTTCTTCAAATTGTTTTGGGTGAAAATGACTTGAGAGAGAGAAGAAGATGGTAGAAGAAGGCTAGCTTTAGAAAAGTGAGAGAGGAAAATGATTTTGAGTTGGAGCTGGGAGAGCTACAATGTGGTTAGGAATTGTTAGAGTTGAAAATTTACAAAGCAAGAGAGATGGGGAAGCTTCGGCGGGGAGAGAGAGGAGAAGATGATGGTAGCAATGGTGGAGAGAAAGATAATTTAAAACTTTTGGATAGTTTTTTAGGATTTAGATAGTTTTGTCATACGGAGTTGATCTTTCATAGGCACAACTTCAATTTCGTTGTTTCATGAGTAGATTTGCGTTTAAAATTTTCGTGAGTAGAAATAATAGTTTATTCTATATATTTATTATATTTAAAATTATTTATTTATTTCAGTAAATAATGTAAGTTTAGTAAACCTAATTATAGAAAAAAAAGAAAAAGAAAATTAAATAATGAAAGAAGAAAAAACTCTTGCGTAATAGCCATCAAACTTTGATGATGGAGAGAGAATAAGAATAATAACCTCATATTACAGGTGATTTACATAACAAATATTCACTTATAAATTGAAAACTTTCTCATTTAGTTTTCAATTCAATTTCATCAAACACGTGAGAAGTCATCTAGAGAGAAAAATATAGATTTCTTTGAGTAATTTTCTCCTATATATGTAGAGAGAAGTGTGTTCTCCTTTTCTTAAGAGAATATTATTGTAATCTCCTTATGATAGAGAGAAGTTATAATTCTCAAAAGAATTTATTTTTTACAAACTTTTAATTTTTTATCTCCATATTTTGTTGTATCATTTGTCTGGTATCTAATAGTGGTATCAGAGCCTAAGATTGTTGATTAATTTTTTTTTCTTCTGCTGTGAGTTACCATCCACTGTACTTACAGATGAAAAATAGAAGGATATGGATGACAATGTCATTACAAACTTACACTTGGCACTCGGTGATTCAGTCTTGTCAAAGTGTAGCAGAGAAAAGGACAGCAAAAGAAATTTGAGATGATTTCACTAAATTATATGAAGTCAAGTTACTTCACAATAAAATATTCTTGAAGAGAAGACTTTATACTGTTCGAATGAATGAATCTACATCGGCAACAAATCATATCAATAATCTAAATACACTATTTTTTCAATTCTCATCGTTGGATTACAACATAGCAGAAAATGAACGTGCAGAACTTCTACTCCAAAGTCTACCAAATTCGTGTGATCAGCTCATCATTAACTTAACTAATAATGTTTTGACAAACTATCTTTCTTTTGATGATATGGCTGCTGCGATTCTTGAAGAAGAATCCAGGTGCAAGAATAAAGAAGTTAGAAGAAAGAGCTCAAAGCAAGCAGAGGCGCTGTTGATGACGAGAGAAAAATCAATGGAGCGTGGTTCCAATGGGAGTCAAAGTAGACCAAAGTCATAAAGAAAGAAACAATTCAAATGTTACAATTGTGGCAAGAGATGACACTTCAAGAAAGATTGTCAGAATAAGAAGAGTATAGAGAAGGTTCCAGAAGGATCAAGTTCTCAAGGATGTGTTGTGAGTATCTCTGATGATGGAGAAATCATGTATAGAGAAACAACAAATAGTTCTAAAGGTAGCAAACAGCTCACTGATGTGTGGATTGTTGATTCAAGAGCAACTTGGCACATGACTCCTCATCGTGATTAGTTTTGTACATATAAACCTGTCTTGGAAGGATCTGTGTTTATGAAAAATGATCATGCCTTAGAAATTGTTGAAATAGGTACTGTATGTCAAAATAAAAATGTTTGATAGTTATATTCGTTCACTTCAAGGGGTAAGACATGTGAAGGGTTTAAAGAAGAATTTATTATCGATTAGACAACTAGATAAACTTGGTTGCAAGACCCATATTGAAGGTGGGATCTTGAAAGTTGTTAAAGGTGCTCTTGTGGTAATAAAAGCAGAAAAGATTGTCGCAAATCTATACATGTTTATTGGAGATACTTTGCAAGAGGCAGAGGCATCAGTTGCTTCAGCAAGTCAAGAAAAAATGACAATGATATGGTATCGCAAACTAGGCCACATGTCAAAATGAAGCTTGAAGATTCTTGTGGAGCGTAATCTCATTCCCGAACTCAAATCAGTAAACTTACCATTTTGTAAGCACTGCGTTACAAGCAAACAACATAGATTGATATTTGGTAGATCAACTGCTCAAAGCAAGCACATATTGGAGTTGATTCATTTTGATGTGTGGAAATCGCTAGAGATGACCTTAGGAAGAGCAAATATCTTGTATCATTTATTGATGATTACTCTAGGAGGTTATGGGTGTACCCGATCAAGAAGAAATCAGACGTGTTTGCGATGTTTAAAGGGTTCAAAGTAAAGTTGGAACTTAAATCTGGAAAGAAGATCAAGTGTTTAAGGATAGATAATGGAGGAGAATATATTGATGGTGACTTTCTAACATTTTGCAAGCAAGCAGGTATTCAACCGCAATGCACAGTTGCATATACACCTCAGCAAAATGGTGTAGCATAGCAAAAAAATAGGACTCTCATAAAAAGAGCACGAGTTATGTTACAAACTACAGGTTTAGCCAAGTCTTTTTGGATAGAAGCTGTTAAAACTATCTGTTATGTGATAAATCAATCACCATCAACTGCAATTAGGTTGAAAACACCAATGGTGGAGAGAAGGATAATTTGGAATATTTGGATAGCCTTTTAAAATTTGGATAATTTTGTCATATGGTGTTGATCTTTCATGGGTACAACTTCAATTTTGTTATTTCGTGAATAGATTTGTCAGCATTTAGAATATTTGTGGGTAGAAATAATAATTTACTCTATATATTTATTATATTTAAAATTATTTATTTATTTCAATAATTAATAATTAAGAAATACAAAATAAAAAGTAAATACATTAATAAAGCAAACAAAAAAAAAGTAAGTAATAGCTCCTTTTGTTGCCCAAAACATTTTCGTATTTAAATTTATTAAGAATACATCATAGAAGACCCCAATACAAATACAAATGATACATGCATAGATCAGATGCCTTTTGTATCTGAAATTATGAATGGGTTAAGTAACATATACCTACCTCTTCTAAATGTTAGTTGTTATGTAACAACGAACAATACAGGTTTCTCAAGAAATAAGTCCCGCCAAATTATTTCACTTCATATACAGCAATGAGAAAAATAACTAACGTCATGCATGATGAAAAGACATAGACCAAATCTTAAGATTATCCAAGTTGAACGTCGCTGTTGTACGATAGGTATATATATATATATATATATATAATTAAAATCACAAACTTTTTTATACAAAATTTTTGGTGTTTTTTTTTAAGTTGGAAATTATCGATGAGGGATAAGATAGATAATATGGCTCACCATCAAACACCGCACCACTCAAAATTGAAGGCTCAACGAATATAAGGCTTCCTTGCTTTATTGTTATTCCCTCAATTTTTCACCAGACCAAAACCCCAAAAAATATCTCCAAAATCCAAATTATTGAATTGCTGGAAATATTTTTAAAATTTATTAACAACGCATATACTTCAAAATTATTTTATAACACGACAAAAATATTTAACTATTAAATATATATTCTCAAAAATATTTTAAAAATTAGATTTTGATGTAAATAAATATAATTAAAAAATAAGATGTTTTTATTTTTTATATTTGATAATTTTATGCTAAGTAGATATTTTTTGTGATTTTTTTTGTAAATAGTCAAAAATATTTTTAAAAATAAAAATCTAAAAATTTAATTTTAGTTCTAGTTTGTTGCATTCACTTTTTAAATAATTATCAAAATATTCATACAAAATTATAAATCAAATATATAAATAGTTTGTCAAATAATAATTAAAAGATTCGTTATTTTTCCTTTGTAATCCAATGCGAACAGAAATTAAAAAACAAAAATAAAAAAATTCAATAAATTATCAACGCAAGCGCACGCAGATATGCATATAAAGTTCATTCAATTTTGTTATTTAAAGTTGCTTTGCTCTACTTTTTATATTCAAACAAACTTGACCTCTTTTTATGCATTTGCTATATGCCTATATCATGGGACTTTTTTTAAATAAATAAAATAAATATTTTAATTACAAAAATAGATAATTTATAGTATTTTTATTATATTACCTTACTTATTTCGTTACAGTATAAATGAACTATTTTTTTATCGATGCTAGTATCCAATAACCAACTCTTTTAACATTTTTTCTCTCGTTATTATCGACGTGCGTCAATATCAAACTCTTTAGCTCAAACAAAGAATATGCTCTCCAAATATATAGTAGAATAGGATTTTCACACTCAAATATAATCTCAGTATTATTGTTTCTCATGTGACAGTTTGGGATACACTGTCACAACAAAATAACCACTAACACTAGATATTTCTACTAAATTTATCGAAAAAACAGATGAGAAGAATGATTGAGATGTTTGTGGAGAATACCAATAGTTTGTAGATCCTTTTATAGCTGATTGATTTTTATTGTACTATATCTTGTTTAGGGTAAAAACGTTTTAACTCAACATATATCTCGTTTACACTATAAACGAGAAATGTAGATTCCACTCTATCTCACGTTTCACGTGTGCAAATATGATACGTGTAACCCGTGATGTGTGTTTTATTTTGTTTACATTGTAAACGATATATACTCAAAATAAAATCGTTTACGTTGTAAACGAAATAAGTAAAAAGACAGATTTTGATAGTAAAACTATAAATTACCTATTTCATAAATAAAATATTTATTTTATTTACTTTTAAAAAAATCCTATATCATGCCCAAGTTCCTATTTTCTTTTCTTTACCAAAAAAATAAATTGAAATTGTTTCATATAACAACGAGAAGTTTATAATATTATAAAAGTACACAGCATTACATTAAAATGCCAATAAATAAAGTTTGAGCCCTAAATATGAATATGTAGGAGTATCATATTATAGCATCAAGGTCTCAACTACTAATTTATGACTGTGTTTCATACTTTCATTCAACAGGCAGCAACTAAAAATTACAATGCCGCAGCAACAATCAATAGTAGCATTTTTCGTTATTTTCGTATTTAAAGTTAAACTATACTAATGAAAAAAACACATTCACGGTGGTACACAATGAAAAACAATTCATCATAATATAAAGTTAAACTATACTAATCATACCAAGCCTATAACCAAATAATTAATTAAATGTGTGACGTATAAGAGAATAAGCAGCACGTCATGCGTTAGTATATCACACATAGTAAAAGCAAATTAAAATAATTCATATTATAGCTAGGTCTAAGACCCTAAATATTTAGAAGCTTAATTTAGCAATCTGATTGATAATATAGAAGTATAAATCTAAATACATCAATAATGTATGAAAAGCTTATGTCCTTCTTAGAAGACTACTCTGAAGAGAAATGACAAGTGAAAGAGAATTGATCGCATAACTTTTAGTGTTAATTGGATGGAAGAGCGGTTGCTTAAAAGGGACAACTAGTATTATTTTATTTTATTTTTTTCAATTGAAGAACTTGAACTTGAACTCAAACTTAAATTGATCTAAAACGAAGGAAAGAAGAAGAAGAAGAAGAAGAAAATAATGAAAAAGCATGATATTGTTGACCGGGATTAGTTTTATATATTATAATAAAGTATAGAAGTATTTGGTGTAGATTATGGAAGTCATCATCAATATAGAAGAGGGCAGGTTTTTGTTAGGTGTATGGAGCATTCATAGACATAAAAAGAATCTTTATTGATGTAGACTCACTTGGGTTGCCTCCAACCCCCAAATTTAAGGGCATCAATTATTATTAATAATAATAATAATAATAATAATAATAATAATAATAATAATAATAATAATAATAATAATAAAATGCACGGTTAATAAAAATTGTTTTACATAATCGTACAATTATATCTGTTCTTTTAAATGATTATTTACGTAATTAATATAAAATGTAATTATTTTTACTAATATGGTATCATGTAATTAGATATACGTAAAAAATTACTTTATATTAATAGTGTATCAAATAATAATAATAATAATAATAATAATAATAATAATAATAATAATAATAATAATAATAATAATAATAATAAGCGGTGGACAGAAATATCAATCTGATTCAATTCGGAATGATGATCACGTGTATTTATATAATTTAGTCTTTCGGGTTTTGTTATTTTCTCATAGTGAATATATAATATTGAAGCCCTAATTAGGAGGATAAATAATGAAAGGTGCGTATGTATGTATAGTGTATCCATCTATGCCTGGAAGTCAAGCTATGTGAGCATTAACATTGTAAGGGTCCAACCCCAAATTATTAGAACCAAAGAAGATCAAAGGTAATGAATTACGTCACGTGTGACATATTTTTTGGGTGATCAACAATAACACGATCATTTAGGCCGTCTTCTTAATTAGCTACAGATAGATAGATTAACATGGATAAATTTACCTTATTCTCTATCATTTTTCATGTTAATTAATCAAACGGCTAAATATTAGGGTTTAAGATTTGGCAGTCAAAGTTTATAATACAAAATATAAAATATATGGATTCAAGTAGGGAGTCAATTTTATTTAGCTGATATCAACTAATTTTTGAAAAAAATATTTTACTTTAAATTTTAAATACTTAATTCTAAATTTTAAAAGTTGAATTCTGCTAAACCCAAATCTTCCAAAAAATAATTTTACAATAAAAAATTGGTTCATATATTACCTAATTAAAAATTCCAATATAAACATTCTTTTTTATATTTATATTTATATATTATTATAATAAGGATTGAGAGATACATAAAATAACCACTTTTGTCCGACAAAAATGTTAGTATATATAAAAAAATGAAAAAAAAATATATATGTAGCTAGTCTGGTATGAACTCTGAAGGGGAGACGCAAACTTTTCTTGAAAACATGGCATGTGTGATGTGTGCGATTATCGGATGATATAGAAAGGGTTTATACTTTATACTTTATGCTGCACAGAATTAATTCAATTTCTCTGAAGCTAGCTAAATATATTTTTTCAATCATCTAAGTAAAATATAGGTCGTCATTGAACCAACTGATCGACAGAATATAATTATTTGCATTTATAATGTACATGAGCAAGTGGGAATTAAATAAGTGATCGTCACGCAAAATAGCATAGGTAGAATACTAGAATGTCCTTCATCCATCAGCGGTAAAAACTTTAATTCAATGAACAAATAAGGCTCTATTACTTTAATATAGAAAAATTACATATCTATTTCTGTTTTTACATAGAATTATATAAAGAATGCTCTTCTTTTTGTTATGTAGTTAGATATTACGAATTTAACATTAGAGATTTAAAACACCAATAAAAGATAATTATATACGTACTTTTAGAACTCATAATTATTATTATATGAGTCGATTTATTAGAGAATAATATTTATGTAAGAGTTTAATATTCAAAAATATATATATCTATCTATCTAATCTCTTTAAAATGAGAAAATTTTACTTTTTTTTTAAAGATACTAAAATGATATTTTTTTTCCATTTATAAAATATATATTTTTTTCTTTTATAACTTTTAAAAAATCTTCTTTTTAATTTATTTTAAATTTTTTGTGTTAATTTTATCCATTTTTTAAAAAAAATAAATTCTTTTTTATAAAAATATCTTTTAGTAAAAATTTTATTTTTTTATTATTAAATTTTACTTATTAAAATATTTTTTAATAAATTATTTTTTATTAATTAAATTATATTTTTATCAAAATATTTTTTTTAAAATGTTAATAATTAAAATTTTTTTCTAAGATACATTTCAATAATTTTTTAATTATTAAATTATGATTTTACCAAAATTTTCGTTAACCATTATAGTTATATTTTATTATTAATTTTTTTATATCAATATATATTATTTTAACATTAAATAAAAAAATCTTAATAACATTATTTTTCGATATCAATATATAGTAATTGTTATACATATTAATAGTGGTAAGATATCTTTTATTTAATGTTAAAATAATATATATTGATATCGAAAAATTAATAATAAATATAAAAATAATTATTAACAAAGATTTTGGTAAAATCACAATTTAATAATTAAAAAATTATTAAAGAGTATCTTAGAAAAAATAATTTAATTATTAATTTTTAAAAAAATATTTTAGTAAAAATAGAATTTAATCAATAAAAAAATAATTTATTAAAAGATATTTTAGTAAATAAAATTGTTGCTAAAGGATATTTTTGTAAAAAAATAATTTATTTTCTTAAAAAATGGATAAAATTAACATTAGTTAATACAAATTTAAAATGAATTAAAGAAGAGATTTTTTAAAAATTATAAGGGAACTAGTGTATGTTCTCGTACCTGGTACGGGATAATACATAAAATTATATTAAAAAATTTATTAAAAAATTAAATAATATATAGTAATTATTATTATAAATATTTTATAAAGTTATAATTAAAATCAAACTCTCAAAATTTTTAATATTAAAATATTAAAAATAATTAGTATTTATCTTAATCAATTTGAGTTTGTTAAGTGATCATGTCACTCATTCGCTTAAACAACTATTAGGAGTTAGAATCTCGCCTTATATAACAATTCATTGGCTAGCGATAAACCCTTAATAAAAGGAGTATCAATACGTGGTTAGACTTGGCAGGAATTTTCGAATACGCAGGTACCCGACCCGTCCATACCCGGATGAAAAGGGTAATAACTTGACCCGAGTCGGGTAGATTTTGCTCAAGACAGGTATCGTCGGGTTTAGGGTGTACCCGCCACGAATATATACATATAAACACTTTTTAGGAATTAAGATTTACCTCACATCACACATGATTCATATCTTCAGTCTATACTCTATAGCCATGCAAGATATACTCAATCATTCTCACCTAAAATCTTCTTCTTCTCGACTTCTTCAGAAAAAACTGCATAGCTCCTGTCATGTTGTTGCTGAGCCCATCGCCGCTTACCTATTCTAAACTCCCATCTTCCTTCACAGTCAGAGACGGACGCACGTTTAATATAGAGGGGGCATTTGCCCCCACAATTTTTTTTTAAAAAAAATTAATACTTATATACATATATACCACTTATTATATTATATTTGTCTCAAAATAAAATATAAATAGTTCTTTTGTATTTTATGTTAAAAAATATTTTGTTAAACTTAACACATAATAATAATTATATTGTTAAATTTGATTTAGTATGAAAAATAAATAAATACACTCAAAAATTAGTGCTAATTAATTATATTATATTAGTTAATTAATTAATAATTAAATTAAAACTTAATTTTCTAATTAAATACAACTTAAATTATTAGTGATTTTTTAAAAATTATTTAAGATAAAAAATATATTATGTATGTATTAATATACTGTAATTATTTTGGTTAAAAAATTTATTTATACTATAAAAATTATAATAAAAATTATAATAAGTAAATTTGACAATTAAGTAAAATAATTGTTTAAATATATATATAAAAAAATAATATTTAATCATGTTAAAAATAAAAAATGGTTCTTATAAATATTTTTTTGTTATTTTAAATATTATACTATGTGTATGAAACTATATTTTATTATTTTAAATATTATAATAATGATTGTGTGTATATTTCTAGTTCTTATCAATATGTATTAGATAGTTCTAATTTTAAATTTTGAATATATATAAACCAATTTAGATTGATCAAGTGATCAACTTAGTCGTCCGCTTAAATAAGTATTGAGGATTCGAATTCTGTCTCGTATGTATAGCAACTCGTTGCCGGCCAATTGTAAATTCTTAAATGGAATTCAAATTCAAGACGGATTAGTCCTTAACTTGTTGAATATCGTGGGAAGCAAAAAAATATCTATACCTAAATTTTATTATATTTTTGTCCCATTACTAAATTTCTCTCTCTATCTCTCTCTCTCTGAGTCTGTTAAGTTCTTCTATTCAAACATTGATATTTAAATTATAAAAAAATTTAATTTTCATATTTTATAAAATATCATACTGGCGGTAATTGTAAATATGACGCTACTTAAAATTAAATAAAGTAACATAGATAAAACAAACAAAAAAAATAAAAAATGACTTAATCTTGTATAAAATTTACCTATAAAATTCTGTACCGAAAAATGATTTTAATTTTAGTATATTAATAATATAAAATATTTTATATAATCATTCAATTCAATTAGATTTATCTATTTAGGTCATTATTGAAAATAAATTTAAGATACCAACATACAGTTACTTTAAATTAAGCAACAATTATCAATACTATATAAGAGACACACTATTCCACTAAGAATAATTGCCATAACGAATAATTTTCTCATTTTCTATACTAATTAATATTTGAAAGTTTATATAATACTATATAATAATATTATCATTATCTATGATATCAAAACAAAAAAAAATCACTGTGCTAATATAATATTATTAATATTGTATAAATCATCTTTGTATTTATTTTTCTGTGCGTGTATAATATTTAATTAACACATTAAGATATATCTAATATTTTGTTAATACATATATAATATAAAGTGATTTACAAATTATCATTAATTCGTATATAATGTATAATTAAATTTAATGAATTCAATTAGAATAAAAAATAAATTATTTATTTTATTTCAGACTTTATAAATGAATAAATTAATTAACTAATATAATAAATTACAATTAATGTAGTAAAATTAATTAAGTAATATATTATAATAAATTATATTAATATTTAAATATTTAATCAAATCAATTAGCTGATATAATTAAGTCATGGTAATAAATTGTATTAAATGAGTTAAAATAATTAAATCGGGAAACACTTTCCAGAGCATGCCACGTCAGTTCCATCATTAAGTGCAGACATCCGATTTTTATATAATAGAATAGATAGAATGTACATTTTATAAATAGAAAGAAGGGAAGTACCATTTTAATATTTCTCCGAAAAAAGGGAGTGAAATTTTCTCCTTTAAAAATGATACGTAATTGATATATTAATTATCAAAAGACTTAGATAATAAGAGTGCAAATATTTGTTGCTAACGAATTATAGTTCAAATGACATAATCTTTTTATACTTACCTAAAAATTGGGGTTCAAATCTCACTTGTAATTTCGGAGGAAAAAAAAGTGTGAATATTTGTTATATATATATAGTAACAAATTAAGACTTTAATTACGAAAAATTTTATTTTTTTATTTTGTCTTATTATATACATTAATAATTAAAAGGTTTTAATACTTAATACAGGTATGCTACACATATAAGTCTTTTTGGCTTACAAGTCTTATAAGTTGGTACAAGTTCAATAAAATACACGCGCATTACACTCCTACATTCAAGAATAAATACACGCACGTTATTCAACCACTTCCTATTTCCAAAGCGCGCTACTCACCATTATGAACGACTCTTCTTCTTCTTTCTCGATGAAAACTACAACTGTCATTTTTCTTCGCGTTTCTTCTCCCCCTCCTCTTCTTCCTTCTTCTTCTCCTCCTTCTTCTCCTCCTTCTTTGTATTTTTCCTTCTTCTTCTTTTGATTTTGCAACATTATGTATTTTTTTCTTCTTTGTTTGACTTTTTCCTCTCAAAAAGAATTATGAGAATATGAAATAAGAAGATGAAGAAGAAGAAGCATCAGAAGATGAGGAGGAGGAAGAGGAAGAGTTCTGAATTATGCAGAACTCGTCAGAATAAAAATATACCCAAATATCTTCGTATTACACTCAAATATCTTCGTTTTTACACCCAAATTTGCTGCAGATACAGAAATGAGTTATGTTACGTGTACACTAAAATCAGCTGCTAAAGTCAGCAAGGGCTGCAAAATACACCCAAAATACACCACAAAAGGGCTGCAAAATACACAAAAAATACACCATATTAAAACAAGCATAAACTATAGAATGCAAATACAACTATAAAACCATCATAAAAAATAACAAAAACCATATTCATGAATCATAACTAAGCAGAAACTAAAACAATTCAACTAAAAGAATAAGACAATTCACCCTCCGTCAGATGAAAAGTCATAAACTGTAAATACACCCAAACTTTTATAAAAATACACCCAAATATTTATGATCTACACCCGAACGTTTGATATAAAATGGACAAGATTATATTAATTCTAATAAAAGAACTAGTACATTAAATTTAATTCAAACAAGAAAGAATTAACAGCAAATTTCACAGGCAAGGTTCACGCACTGGTTTATCTGACAATCTGAAGTTGAATTATCCATTATTTTCAAAAACGATTTCAGAGCTTGATGTAAAAAAAATGGAAATCGAGAATAACAAAAAAAAAAGAACAGAGAAAAAAAAACACGTAAATAAAGAAGGAGAAAGAAAAGGCAAAAAATTCAAAAAAAGAAACGGAATCTTTTCAAAAATTAAAAATCTGTTAGAGACGCGTGAAACATATATACATAACAAACGCGTTTGAGTATAATATCAATTAAAAGATTTGTAAGACTTATATAGCAAAATCACTTGTATGTAGAGATTAATCCTACCTAATAATGTAAGACGACATTCAAAATTTAAAGTAAAGTGTTCAATTGAGGTAGGCATCAGAGTGGTCCCTGAAGTTGTCATCGAGGATCAAAGTAATCCCTGAAGTTAAAAATTTGTCTGGATCGTCCCTGAAGTTGATCTCCGGTACTCATAGTGGTCCTTCCGGTGAACTTCGTCCAGCTGGCGCAACCGGAAAGCTGAGGTGGCGTCGTTGGTGACACGTTAGCAGCCCAACGGCTAGCTGACGTGGCCTAGTAAACGTTTTGGAGTCAATTTGGTCCCTAATTTAACTTTAAAAACCCTAACCCCCAAATTGACTCTATTCTCCTTTCTTCTCCGTCGCACACGCTTTTCTTGTCTTCTCTCCAATCCTCTCCGTCGCACTAGAGGTGAGTCTTGAGTGTTGTCTTCATCATCGAACACCAGTGTTGATGGGTAGCGCAAGCAACGCAGCTGGGAGCTCCAATAACCCAAGATCATTTGGAAGCATCATGAGGAAGATGAATAGAAACAGAGATGCACGTCTGCCAGAATGGTGTGCATGCGGGGCGAGGCCAGTGCTGCGATGGTCAGCGACGGATTCTAATCCAGGGAGACCGTTTGTGGGTTGCCCAAACTACAATGTAAGTGCTTGATGCTGTTCCTTGTGGTAAATCTAGAGGTTGGTTGATTCACTTTCCTGGGTTTAGACTGCAGGAAAGAGGTGGTGTGGGTTGTTTCTTTGGGTGGACAAAATTCTGGAAGAAGATGCGGTGACATGTGATGGTAGAACAAGCTCCTCAAATGACAACGAAGAATGGAAGATGAAGATTGCTTGGAAACTTGGAAGACTAGAGTCTGAAGTTAGAGTTCTGAAAATGGGAGGAATTTTCTTGTTTACATGTATGCTACTGCTGCTGGTTACAGTTGTTGTGCTTGTCTTAAGATTGGATAGGCAGCAGAGTCAATTGTATGTAGCCAAAAACTAAGTGAAATGTGATATGCATATGTTGTTCTGTTAATGTAAAACTTGTCATTTTGGTTGAAAGGAATGCAGATTAAACTGTTTTACATGACTGTCCAAGAGTAATTTGGAATATGAATAAAGTAGAGGTTATATGTAGAAATAACTGTTCCTGCAGGACTAATGAAATCCTCTAATCAATGAGGCCATAATAATCTTTAATCATATTTTAATGCAGTAAACATATACAAAATAGGCAAGGAAGAGCCATGGCAATATTGTGCAAATCTGTCAGCAGTTCTCAACATATTGAGAACACAAGTTTTGAACAAAAAAGATCCCCAACACTTGGGTTCTAAATGCAGAAAGTACACTGCTTCATCAAAAAAGTTAAACAAAATAATGTTCTCCTAAATATAATAAACCTAGTCTTCATTTTTGGTTTCTTGGTGGTCTGAATCCAGGATTCGGAACAAACTTCATGAAGTTAAAAAGTCTTGTTACGGTTCCCTGTGATGCACCTTGCATAGGATGAGCCGGAGGAAGAGTTGTGGGTTGAGTGGTTGCTGGTGGGGTGGTAGCAGGTGGAGTGGTTGCTGCTTGAAAGCTGCTTCCTGGAGTTGCCTTTTCTTGTTTGGATGACTTCCTTTTGGGAGGCAGTTTTGGTGGCCTCACAGGAGGAGGCAAGACCTATTAGTGAAGACATGTATAATAGTTACTAAAAGTGGAGAAGAACATGCAGATAATAAGATTGAATGTGATATAAATTTGTAACCTCTTGAGAGTCATCGGTTTGTGACAATTGGTGGTTGAGTGGCTTCAAGTTGAATTTCGGTGGGGGCTTCTGGGACAACGCTGGCTTCACCACCATTAGCAGCTGGAGGTTGGACAGCAGCAGCCTCTGCAGCAGGAGGCTTAGCTGCAGCAGCAGCCTTAGCAACAGCAGCAGCCACCTCATCAGCAGCTCTCTTTCTGCAGTTTCTCTTGGTGTGTCCCGATTCACCACAATAACGACAGTGACCCTTTTGATAAATTATTTTCATCTTCTTTCTCTCCTTTTTACCCCCACTTGGCTCCTCATCTGCATCCTTTCTTCTTTTTTTCGTAAGTGGACCTGGTTTCTTTTTGAATTTAGGTGCTTGTGGTCTGTTATGTGGTGACTTTTCCCATAGGGCTTGACCTGGGATTGGGTTGATATGGAAGGCATATGTGTTATTATATGCCTCCATTGTCAACCACTGATGACAAAACTCCTCTGGTCTTCTACCAACCCTTGCCAATGCAGCACAAGCATGCACACACGGCATCCCTAAATAACATTATCATAAGTCCAAAGATTACCAATATTAAGCCAACAGTCAAGAAAAAAATAACAAAGGAAGAAACTAGTAAAAGTATCTCACCACTCAATTGCCAAAAACCACATGTGCAGAGCCTCTTTCCCAGATCAACAACCATGTTTGTCGGCCACCCGTGAACCTCGAATTTCTCGTACTCAGAGTCACCAGACCACATCGGGACCCAACTCTTTGACTCCTTCCTTATTTTTTCCAATCTGCTGCGCTGTATAGGTGGCAGAAGACCAGTGTTGGAATTAAGCTTCACTTTGTTCCTAGCGATTGACCTCATTGCATACAGTCTGACTTCCTCTAACAGTGTAATGATAGGTTTGGCTCTAGCTTCTTTGATCCTTGAGTTGAAGACTTCACAAGCATTGTTGCAGATATTGTCTATTTTAGGTGCGTTGCTGAAGAAAGCCCGGCTCCAAGAATCTCTAGGCCACTTGTTCAAATACTCCCAAGCTTCCTTGTTAACCCTCTCAATCTTTTTTATACTCTCTAGGAACCCATCTTGGCTGGTGCACCTTGCACACTCCCATAGCAACCCTCTCAACTGGAGATCTTTCCACTGCTTATTGAAGTTCTTCCATAAGTGCCACACACAGAATCTGTGATGGACACCAGGAAAAACTTCCTTAACAGCATGGATTAGGCCCTGATTTCAGAAAAGAAAACAATTACATACAAGTTATCGAGCATCAAAGTGATCCCTTTAGTTCCATAAGTGACATCAATTTGGTCCCCTAAGTTTTATACGTGACATCAATTTAGTCCCTGAAGTTTCATAAGTGACATGAATTTAGTCCCTGTTCGTTGCAGTACATATCAGATCAATATATATATACCAGTTCACCCAGCAGTAGTCCATCTATTTAGTCAAAGCATTTGTACATTACAGCAAAATTATACAACAACACAACAGTTCATTATAACACAGCAGTTCAGCAGTTCACCATATGTAAAACAAAATTATAGAACAACAAAACAAAGAAAACATGGACCAGCCTAGACAAATTATATCAGAGCAGCAGAGCAGCCTATACAAGTTATGTACTCCATGCAATTAGTCATGTTAATATCAGAGCAGCCTATACAAATTATACAACAACAAAATTTAAATAAAAAAATGGATAAAATGTACCTTCTGCATATCTGAAATGAAACAGAGCTTGTTTTGCTTATAATCTCCCAAGTCTTGATGAAGTAATTCTAAGAACCACCTTCAGTTTTCAGTATTTTCAATAGGGATAATTGCATATGCAATCACATATATGTGATTGTTTGCGTCTTGTCCAATTGCAGACAAGATCTGGCCACCATGCTGGGTCTTCAGAAAAGCTCCATCCAAGCTTATGAGCGGTCTGCAGCCAGCCAAAAATCCCTTCTTATAGGCATCCAAGCAGATGTACATCTTTTCAAATATTGGTTCATCATCAGGGTTGGGCTGAGGGATAACTCCAACTGTGACAGTAGAGCCTGGGTTACTCCTAAGCAGTGTCAGCCCATAATCCCTTACCATCCCATACTGGGCAGCAGCATCACCATACACAACAGCCCTAGCATCTCCTAAGGCCCTTGTCAGTGAACACTTGCTTAGTTCCAAGTCACATTTTGTCTTAAAATACTGAGCAGCCTCACAGTGTCTTAAGTTAGGATATTTTCGTAGCTTCTTTACCAATTTTCCCGCCAGCCACTTCCTATTAGCCAACCTATTTTTGGTTTCCCTTGCACAAGTGTGATCATCATTGAACGTCTTGATCTGCCAGTAATTGTTCTCAATGTTGTTAGCAGCATAGACAAGCCATCCACAGTTCTCATCCTTACACACTGCTCTCATCCTCACATTATCATTCTTTTTAAACCAAATCCTCCGACCCTCCTGTATACAATATTCACGCACAGCCTCTTTGAACTCCATCTTTGTAGTAAAAGTCATTCCAACAGCAAGCCTAAGCTCCCCAAACCTACCTCCATCTCTGAACACAGGGAAAACCTCATCCGAATCAACCTCCTCCAATTCATCCTCAGAATTTGGAAGAGTCTTCAGTTCTTCTGAGTGCCATGAGTCTCCACCATCAGATTCCTCATAACCTTCATCTTGGGCATCATCATATGCTCCCATGGACCCGAACCTAGGAACTGGTCCAAAAAAATGTGCATCATCCTCAGAGCCTGAGTCAGCACACACGGGACCATCATCCTCAACCATTACATCCCTCTTTTGTTTAGAAGTTTTCTTAGCTTTCCTGGTTCTCTCCTTCACATCTATCTTTTTCTTTTCTGCTAATCTCTCCACACCCACATCTTCCTCACTAGACACTAAATCATCATCAGGCCGATATGGTTCATCCTCCTCACAACCATCACTCGCTTCACTCTCTGAGGAATCCTCTGAACTAGACAATGCAACATGTTCTGTTTGGGGTTGTTTTCCTTTACCATTACCTCTTACACTAGCTCCACTAGCAGCTGCTCTTGTTAATGGCCTCCTTCCACATGGTTTTGGTGCTGCAGATTTTACATTCCTAGTCCCTCTCCATGGTTTAGGCATTTCAGTTGGTAGCGACATTTTTTTGGGTGGGTTTTTTGGCTTGGTTTTACTGGGTT
The DNA here is from genome assembly GCF_003086295.3 of Arachis hypogaea. NCBI lineage: Eukaryota > Viridiplantae > Streptophyta > Magnoliopsida > Fabales > Fabaceae > Arachis > Arachis hypogaea. The sequence goes on from NC_092048.1 coordinate 141,433,155, forward strand.
GAGTCACTGTTTTTGGGGGTAGATTGGGATTTGGCATAGGAGTTGCAGTGGGGTGGTGGTGTATTTTTTTGGCTGGTTTACTAACAGTAACTGAAATAGGTGGAAGCTTTGTAGTTGAGTCTGGTTTTTCGGTAGGAATAGTGCTGTGAATTGGTGCAGAGGTTGTAGTAGATGCTGCTGTGGTAGGAATTGGCTCTGCATTATCATTGGTGGTGGTGTTTGGGATGGGATTCAAATCCTGTATCACCAAGACCTCCTCCTTCCCTTTAGATGAAACTGCCTCTGCTTCCTCAATGTAAAGAGGTTCTGAGACTCCATGCTCATAGTAAACATGAACAACCCCCTTGTTCTGCTGACCAAGGTAGCACATCTCCATTAGCTCCTTGTCATTTGTTAGAGCCCTTAGACCATTTTGAAATGCCCTATTAGGAACCAGCCACCATGTTTGAGTGACCTTGTCATATCCAAGATCCTTGTGGTAGTCTCGAACAAAGAAGACGTCCAGTTTGTCTGGATCAAGTCCTGGCAACTCAGAGACATCTCCACCATTGTAAGTCACACCTCCATCATCAGTGATGAATGATCCTCCATGGTGAAATAGGATGGTAAGCAAATCATCACCCATCTGCAATTTAAAATTTTTTTTTATCTTATATCAGCCTCCCTGAACTTCAACCACATTACCAACTTACTACCTCCATAACTAAAATTACAACAGCAGTAAACCCTTGGACAAAAAAAACAAGTTTCCATCTTAACAAAAACCCCCTTACTTAGCCTAGCCACTAAGAAACCTCCTCCTGATCAAACCCTAGCCAATACCTCAAAACACAAGCATGCATTCCTAGACAAAACACTCCAAGAAAACGTTTTTTCCCCTTCTGAAGAATAGATTAACAACAAAATTCAAAAAACAGAGCTTCACCACACATTTAAAATTTTTTGGCGTACCTTTATCAGAGAAACCCGTCTTCACAACTCCCTGCCTGATGCAGATGATGAATGCGATCCTCTAGAGCTTACGTTCTCCACCCAAATACTCTCTGGTGAAGGCAACAGCACTGGCGCCAGTGAAGAGGGTAACGGAGAAGAAGGGAGCTCTGCTTTGTGTTGTGTTTGTGTGTTTGAGTGTGGGAGACGAGACGTTAGTGAAACGTTGAGGGTGGGGTTTTTTCCGCATAAAACGACGACGTTTTATGTCTTTTTGGCGCCACCCATGAAACGACGTCGTTTTGGCGTGCTAACGTGTCACCAACGATGCCACCTCAGCTTTCCGGTTGCGCCAGGTGGACGAAATTCACCGGAAGGACCACTATGAGTACCGGAGATCAACTTCAGGGACGATCCAGACAAATTTTTAACTTCAAGGATTACGTTGATCCTCGAGGACAACTTCAGGGACTACTCTGATGTCTACCTCGTGTTCAATTACTTCATGATTTACATTACGTGAAAATCATGCTTAAAAATCCAAGTTATTTGGATAAAGACGGACAATTATTAATAGAATCCTCCTTTTAGGAGAGAATTAACCTTAAAATAAGGAAACATTTGTAATAATTTATGAATTATCATATATAAATATCACTGTAAATCTGTAAATCAAATAATAGTACCTATGTGTTTGTTCATGAATTTAATCAAGTTATCTTATACATGCATCTTAATAGTGAGATTTTTATGTGTCTATTTAATTAGGAACTTGGAGTTTTTTATGATAAAGCAACTCTTATCCGGAGGAAAACCCTTTTCTTCAAGCACATAATATAAAGTACTAAACTACTAATAATGCATTAATTTGAACTTAAGTAACAAGTTTTGTGGCCATATAATAATTATTCCACTTGCAGTTGCAACATAGTTCTTTACGGATACAAGTCCAACTAGCTAGCTAAGCTATTAGTAGTGTTGCCTTCTCTTGCAGCATAAGTTTTTTATTTTTTAATTTAACAAATCAATCCACATCACTAAACACTTTTTCCGCCTTCAATTAATTATTTCATATTGACTTGAAGGCAAAAGTCAACATTTCAGCAATCATACATCCACGCCACTTAGAATGTTCCAACGAACATGGTCTATATAGTTTTTTCAATTTTTTCATCTAATCTTTTAGAGTACATATTTATTATTACATGATTAATTATTATTGATTAAAGTTGTAATATATTAATAGTATAGCAGCACAACTTCCCAAGGTTCCGTCTCCACGCAATGTTTGAATTTTGACGATCATGTATGTATGTGTAACGTGTGTGAAAGGTTCCCTTTGATTTGATTCTTTAGGAGGTCAAGGATTTATTTGACTGTTCTAACTACTAACACTTTCTACCTTTCTTTATTTCCACTTTATATTAAATATAATTTAAAACGTGACTTGATCCTACTATGTCACACACCAACTCAATCACTTACTAACAACAACATAGTGAAAGAAATAGCCTTTTCACTAAAATAATTGTTCGGTAGAGTAATTATTAAGGATAATTTGGCTTAGTCAAATTCTGCTATTTTTTTACAATTTAATTATTCTCTCTGCTTTTATAATTTTACTAAATTTTTAGTTAATTTTTTTTGTTAATTGAATTTTCTGTAATATATTAGATTTTATAATTAAGTTTTACTATAACATAAATATTAGATTAATTTCGTTAAACAAAATAAATATGTCTAATATACGTACTTGATTGAATACTCTGTTTCATTTAATGAAATATTTCGTTAATTCTAATATTTTTATCATGATAGGGACTTAATTATAAAATATAACATAGTATAAGAATTTAATTAAAAAAATATAAAAATATAATTAAAAATTTAGTAAAATTATAAGAATTAATGGAATGATTAAACTTTTTTCTACCTCATCATATTATTTACCTGGTCTCTTTTGAATAATTTTTATTTATTTTTTAGTTCTATATGTGTAGAACTCAGTCACACACATACATGGAAATTGAGATTGGTTTGCTTATTCCAAAACCCAAAAGTAGCTTTTGAATTTTTACAATCTCTTACCTAGTCACACATCCAAACAATTATATAGAACTTTCCATTTAACAATGATGAAATTCGTTGAATTCCTTTTACTCTGGCTAATAACTTAAAAAAAGTGTTGGCTTGGCATCATTGCACAGAGAAATAAACACACAAAATAAACTATATTCTCAAAACTACTACAGAATTGAATTTCCAAAATGTCTTTTGACTACTTAAAATTCCATGCATCACAGAGTGTAATCATTATTAGTATTTTGTTTGTTATATATCTTATATTCCAATATGAAGGCTGAAAATAATCATTCTTCCTATCTAAAGTAAAAAAAAAGGTAAATAAGGAAGCACAAAAATGGTAAAGAAAAAAAAATTAAAGTTTAAAAAGGAAAGAATAAAAATAAATAAAGCATATATAGTGATATTATTAGAGAATCCAAATGGTTCACGACAATGCTTACCTAATTCCAACTATAGTACACTTTATATAAAACAAACAGTTATATATTGATTCACATGTGCTTTATATAATCTCTGACTATGCTTTATCTCAACTCTTTTCATTTATTTATTTATTTTCAATTGCCAAAGAGAGATAAAATTTGTCAAACAGTTTACATGGAGAATTCGGCTATATTAAGAATGGTGCAGGTTTTTACCTTTGTTGTGTAGTGTCCATTAATTTTAAATTGTAACTTTGAGTCAAAGGAATGCATGGAGACAAGAAGCCTCAAATAAATAAGGGCAGCTTTGGACAGATGCTATATCTGTTTTTGTCATCTTCTTTTTGTTTGGTGCCTTAAATTATCTTCTTTCCATCAAATGCTATAGAAATTACAAATTGAATGCATTCATATAGGTTCTTATTGTAGTTTAATAATATAACAACTTGTTTAAGGACCGTCAAGTTGTACTCAACACAAGGGTTGAACAAGTCAAAAGTCACAAAGTTGATTTTTTTTTTTTGGGGGGGGAGATTGATAAAAAGGTTGGTGTATTTATGTTCAGGGTGGATTGCTTGTATAGGGGAGAATTGACATTTTTACTAATGAATTATTAGATAAGTGATCATTATAGTAGTTTGATTTTATATAAAGAATAAGACACAATTTTAATGTTTCATCTCTCATTTACTTTCTGCAATATGGTTAAAAGAATTAATATATTTTTCTTAATTTTTACATATTTTATAATCTGTTATACTACTGAATCATTTAATAGTAAAAAGGGTAATTAAAATCAATTATTAGGTTTTATTATTGTAGAATTTGCAGTGAGATGCAAAGTTAGTAGGTAGTCTTTTTGTTTTTTTGAATAATGGGTGGTTTAAATTGTTTACATTACAGAACGCTATATGGTAGTAGCTACAAGATTAATTTGGACATTCAAAAGTTAGACATTATTAACCAATTTAAGTTGTTTCACTAGTCAACTTACTCGTTCGCTTAGATAAGTGTCGGGGTTAAATTTGTGTTTTAATGTTAAATTTTTTTTAAATATGCAAATAAGACCTTTCGATTTGCTTTACAACGAAAACAAATTTATTTTTGCTCACAAATATGAGGCTCCATTTTTTTCTTGACCACAAATCGGATCCTAAGTTTTATATCCCAAACAAATCTGAGTCTCCGATTTGCGAATTTTAATTTTAAAAAAAAAAATTTTATATCCATAAAAATTACGCCACTTCTTTATAATTGGGCATAATATATTTTGGGTCTCCATAACTAAAAAAATTAGCCAATTTTTATAGCAACACTTGAATAAATATTTAGAAGGTACACAAAAAAATTTAAAGTAAGATTTGATCTCTAAATTTTTCTTTTTGTTTCTCAAAAATGTGGTCATTCCCAATAAAAAAATTTTAAAAAATTCACTTGAGATAAAATTACAAAATTTTAAGGATAAAAAGATATTTTTTTAATAACATTTATAAAAATTTACATCAAAATTTGATCTCGATAATATATTTTAAAATACATATTTAATATTTATTTTTTTCATATTTTAAATCTTTTAAAGATTTATTTATTGTTAATATATTTTGCAGTTTTTTCTTTTTTGGTCAGTAATACGAACTTTTGGACATTATTTTGATAGTTTACTCAATATAAAATTATGTAAGTATTATTACTTAGTGTGTGATGATGGAGGGATAATAAAATTATAAAACATGTCAGCAAACACGAGTTATAGCCCAGCATTTGAATCTACTTAGACTTACTGACCCAGCTAGCTTTGGAGTCTAAGGGCCCCCCCATAAATGAATATAAACCTAGCTTGGGTGAATATAAAATAGGTCTATCTTGAGCCTAGGCCTAATAATTTTATACCTCTAATTGTCTTTCCATGTCAGCCCAATAATGCATCATGCAAACCAATTGTCAGCCCAATTTTTTATGTTGCAATATCCAACAATATGTAAAGTTTAGGTGGACTTGGGTGGACCAGAAATAGAAGAAAAAGGCCAGTGACAATTGAAGAAGGCAATATCTAAAAAAAAAAAAAAATAAGAGGGATAATATTAAGGAAATTTCTTGTGTTCTCTTCATAGGATCCTGTATGATTAAAAATTGTTAATACAACCAATATGATTAGTTAAATTCAGAAAAATTGGATGGTAGGTAATCTCACTTAGAGAAAGGATAATGTTGTTAGTTAAGTATTAGGTTTATTAGGGTGCACACTCTTCTTTATAGTTCACTATCAATTGAATTGATTACTGTCTACCCTTTGTCCCTCTCCTATTATTTAAAATAAAATAGAAGTATTTAAATTCCCCAAACCATGTCAATTCAAACGCCAAGTAGCCTATGCACATGAAATGGTGGAGCAGGACTACACCATGATTGATGTGTAGCTTTATCTGTCATGTTCTCATCATATACCATACATATTCATGATTAAAAAAATATTTAGATACAATATCTGAATTTTCATAATGAATCACTAGTCCAAAATTATTGGTTTTTCAGAGAATTAAAAAGCTTCTTTCTATACATTAAAAGAAATATAACGAGCATACCAGATGTATATATTTCACTAAATACTAAAACAGCATCTAGTTTTGGTTCTTGAATCTAGCATGGTTTTCCTCAAATAAAAATCTTAGGCTTATTGAAGTGTCACTAATGTACAGGTAGAGAACAATTCAGAAACATGTACAAGGACAAAGTGTAATCTTAATAACTGAAATAGATAAATGAATTTGAGTGCAATCATCATCACTCAATTCAGAAGTGGATTATGAAACTATAAAGAACTATAAAGCATTTTCTCTAACAACCTTATCTACCCAAATGCAATAATCTTGGCAAACACAACAGAAGAGAGAGTCACCATATATGAAACTTACTAAGACAATCAAAGCCAGAGAAAATGCTAAAGAATCAATTGCATTCATCTTGGTAAAGTATATGTACAAAAATAATGGTTTACCCAACTCCAAAATTTGCCTCCTTCATTACCATATATCTCATAACCTATACCTATATGTCTCTATATCTATATCTATATAATGTAAACGTGGTAGTAACGAAGTTATGGTAAGGTCATTTCTTACCGTTTCATTAATTAATCCGCAAAATTCAGGCAAAAAGAACATCATATTCATGTTCCAGGTGCCTCCTCAAATGGGTGGAGGGAAAATCACCAATATGAAACTTGAGAATCTAGTATCCCTCTGAATCTCCGAATCAAGAAAGTTCGAAGCATGCTTGAGTATCCGAGAAGGCCTTCTCTGATGGGCAACATTGTAGAAAGAGAGTTTCCCTTAAATCTTTTAACTTTCCGTAAAAGCTCTTGTCAATTTCGAGCATCCATGAGATCAGCAAGTGTTATTTTTCCACAGTTCCCGGTATCCAGTCTATCGAACTTCTCACTGATCTGCATAATGTCCTTCTCTGATACTTTTCCCATCTCCTTGAGCTTGTATATAACATATTCAGATTTACTGCAGGACAAAAGTTCAATATATTTTTTTTTTAAAAAATGTATGTGTGCAAGTCACGAAATTCAGCCAAATGAATGAACACAAGAAACTCTTTTGTTGTCTTAAATGTTAATATAAATTACTAAAGCAGAAATATCACATTAATTATTTTTGATATTTTAGAAACAAGAAACAAAATGAAAACAATCTGTTGGTACAGGAGATGGAAACAAAAAACACTTTTTAAAGTCACATAAAAGAAATAAAGAACATAATTCAAAGTTCAAACCACACGAAAGAAGGAACGGAAATATTGTGATTAAGACCCTAAAGAAAAGTAAAGAATACATTAATTGAACATTTGGAGATGCAAATAGATCAACCCAAACTCATAGAACATTAGAATAAGTTTGCCCATAATCTGCAATAATAAATCATGACATGTTCTCAATGACCAGAGAGAATGGAAGAATCATTATGCACAAGACAAATATTTAAAAACTGTACGTGTATCTGAACTATTATCAGAAAAGAATCCATATATGATGAGCAGCGAATGGAAGAAAAACATGTGATCAGGTTCTTTTAGATTTTAAATATGATGATTTAATTAAAAAAACATATAATCATTTCTGATATTACAACCATCTGTCCAAAATGTTCTCTTATTAATACTTCACTAAAGCATCATAATTATTTCAATGCAGGAACTCATTCATACAACATATCTGAAAACTCAATCAAATGAAAAAAATGATAATTAACTGCCACCTACAGTGTTCAAGAAAAGCCAAAATGAAGAGACATTCTTATTATAGTTAGTATATCACTAACTGAAGTGAACATGTAATGAAAAGTTATCCAGAGATTTGAATAAGCACAAAAATCTATATTAGTATGTTAACCACATATATTAAGGAGGTTATTGCAAGTTTAAAGATCTAACACCATATGGTAGCACCTAGTCACCTTCTATTGCCAAGAAGGGAAAACAGAGATTCAAAGATGCAATAATTTTAAGTTCAATATGGAGTTGGTTCATAAGTGGATAGTGACATGTTTGGAGACTAAAGCAACATTTAAGTCAAGGAATTTGAGGAAATAGCTATCAAGGGTGGAAGACAAAGATTGCAGTTCAAATTTCGAAAATCGATAAAATTATAGCAGCACAATAAGCACAAGAGCAATCAAATAAAGAAGTTATGGAGCACGGTCGTTTTGAGGCCAAAAAGAAACTTTCTCTCCAAACCTTTTTCCATTGTGCTCTAATCCAAGAACCATGAGCCATACAAAAAAGTAATAGTGATTTATGTACCCTTAAGTACTTTTTAGTTTTTAGTTTTTTACACAAATTGCAACTACAGTTAAATCATGAATCATTGCACATGTTGCTTTGATAGCAAGATTGCCTTACACACTTTTGCACTGGAATGTATCATTCAACATTTTGTAACCAACTAAAACTATCTGTTTTGTTTTCATTAGTTCAATCAGCATATAACCGAAGCTATAAGAAAGAAGAAAAAAAAATTCAAAACAAGATTATATTTACAAGCTAAGCAAATAAATCATGCAAACTACAGGCTTAGTTAATTGTCTCCATAAGTGAACACTTCTAATGATAAGGTTGTCCAGATAAACATAATCAGAATGAACATGTATATTAGATTTCTCAATCTCTGTTGCTAGCTAAGAAGTTACAACATATGCAACAATGGAAGTTTCTAATCAGTCTATGAAGTATGAACACCCACATTTTCATCATGCTGTGTTATTTCATACTGAAATATTCTAACTTTTTCTTCTGCTTTCATATCAGATTTTATATCTGCTGAAACAGATGCTGTACTTTTAATTATTATATCTATGCATTTATGCAGTTACTAAATTCATATATTCAAACTAAAATGGCCTGCATATGACAAAAAATAACATAAATCTTGAACAATATCTACTGCACAAAATTATTACCAACACCAAAAAACTAGTCTATGATATGGACATGTAGTGATGCATACCTCACAAAACCATTGTTGTCCATATCTGCAGCAAGAAACTCAGCAACAGTCATATCCTGACCAAGAATCCACTTTGCCATCCTCCTGTGCCGCTTATCTACTCTTGCTTCGGCCAAATATAGGAATGCTCGTGCGACCGCAAGTGTAGACACAAGCAACCAAATGGCGGCGAAGATGCGACCATGCATAGTACTGAATGAGTGATCGCCATAGCCAACAGTTGTAACTGACATAACAGAAAGATAAAAGGAATCCAGCCAGCTGAGCTTCTCCACAAAATGCAAAACTGCCACACCAACTCCAATACAAAACACAACAACTAGTCCTGCCAATGCCACCTTCATCCTAATCCTCATCCTCCCTTTCTTCACATCGATTATATAAGACCTTGCATCCTTTTCGCCCCTACTCTTCACTGTCCTCAACAAATGATTCTCCTGCAAATCCAGTACATAGCTAACCATCCCACTGAGCAATATGTCTATAAAACCAAAACCAATCAACACAAAGAATATCGCGAAAAGCTTGGTTATGGTACTATTTGGTGTGATGTCTCCATATCCAATTGTGCACATTGTAACTATACAGAAATACAATGCATCCACTATGGGATGAGTCTCAGAAACTGTAAAACTATGACGATTGAACCAATAAATGACTACCCCTAATGCCAAATAAAGAACAAGAAGGAGAAAAGCCTGATGAATAATTGACTGGCTACTAATTTGCGGCTTTTGGGGGGCACTACAATTGTTGAAATCACTGATCACGGCCATAGCCGGTGCAGTTTTGGAGCGGTGAAGATTGGACTTGCGCCATGGATAATTGGGATCAATAAGCCAAGAAGATTGTTGCTGTTGTTGGTTAAACTGTGGTGATTCAAGAAGTGCTGATGCAAAGTCCTGTGAAGAAGAGGAAGGACAAGGAGAAGAAGGTTGTTGTGGTTGTGAAAGTGCCAAGGCCTCAATCAAAGGTGAAGAATCGCTAGGGGAAGAACCAAGAGGCGAAGGCCCAAAGATGAGTCGGTCTTTGATCCAAGCAGGGGAAGCAGGAAGAAGAACCTCATCATGTTCCGGCAATGGACAAAGCTGGTTTGATAATGGTGATTGCCTCTTTCTTGGGCTAAAGTATGGGAGCAAAGGCTCCTTTTCCATTTGATTCTTCAAGAAACCACGTCAACACAACGAAAAGATTGTAACTTTGGATGATTATAGTTTTTTCAAGAAACGGGTCGGTCTAATCGTGTGAATGCAGGGCAGGATGGAAAAACAGAGGAAAATTTTGAGCTTTGTGGTTACAGTTTGCGAATTGGAACGAGACATGCGCAAAGGGAACAAAAAGGCAATGGAAATTATGAACAGAGATCGGGATTGAGATTGAGAGAGAGAGAAAGGCATGAATTTGAGTACACAGGTACAGGAATCCGGACGGTGTTGACGTAAGGTGGGGTTGTAATGCTAACAATTATTTTTGTTGCCTCTATTCTTCAGGATTCAGGGGAAGGTTGTGATTCTCACGCGCTACTTGAGGAGCGTGGGGGATGCTTCAATTTTCAACACTAAATCAGTTTCATGTGAGTGGCAAAATCTGGATAAGACTTCACATTCGTAACTTTTTGGCAGAATTTTTTTTTTTGGTGACTTCTTTTTGGCAGATTTGGTTCAACAATTAATATAACATTCAGTTATAAAAATTTAATAAAAGTTGATGAAATTATAGAGACGATTGAATAATTGAATTTAAAACTAATTGTATTTATTTTTATAAAATTTCTATATTTTTGCTATTAAAAAATTAATAACTTTTTAAAAACTTCATTAGAATTGAAAACACTTGTTCCTAAGCATTTCGAATATAATTTGTATTATTAACAACTTGTTATGATCAATATGTATTATTATTATTATTATTATCATTATTATTATTATTATTATTATTATTATTATTATCAATGAATTTTTTTTCATCGAACTATTTATTAAACACCTTTTTAAATCGATAATTATTCACAAAACATAAAACCTAAAAGTAAAAATTTTTTTGAAATAGATATGGCATGATATATTGGACTAAAAAATTTAGATATGAAGGTGAGATGTGTGATATACTTAATATTGTAATTTTAAGTGTTTTTTAAAATTGTGTGAAGTACATTTCGATGATTCCGATTTGTGTTTAAAAAATTTGGAGTTCAATTTATGTATCCCAAACTTTTTTAATTTTTTAAACACAAATCGAGAGGTCCAATCTGTGTATAAAAAATCGGACAGTCCAATTTTTATATCTTTTACAAATCGAACGATCTGATTTTAACTTCTGACACTATAACTGTATAAAGCACCTCATGTACTTCATAACTGTGTCTTACATCATTCTCTCTTCTATATCTAAATTAAAAAGTGTAACTACAGTTGTATAGACTATGAAAATAGAGGGAAAAATTTTGTTGCATACTTTATGTTTTGACAGCAACATATGAAGAAATTTGGCTATGTATTTTATTAGATAAGGTCATAAGGTAGCTGCAAAGTAATAACAAGGCCATGTTGCATTACCGCATGTTGCTTGTGATGGTTGATCATTTCAAACTAAATAATGTGAGCGTTGCAAACACTAGTGGCCGAGAGTGGCTGCATAATTTGGGAGAAAATGATGTACATCGAATAAGACAAAACCATAGAAAATGATGGATCCTCATCTTATTGCCTAGCATATTTATCCACGTAATATTTGAGGGTTATCTATTAATTTAACACGCAAAACGAACATAGTCACATACTATGTAATACCCAGCTGATCATAGGTTTAACTTTTAGATATGTTAATTATTTGGAATCAAGTAGCGCAGGTAGGCATGGGAGCTAACCGAAATATATCACTTAATTACTAGAATGTTTCGTAATATCCAAAAGACAGAGCATATAATAGAATGATTTCAGTTTTGATTTTTTTGAATTGTAATAACTATATTTGATAAATCAAAATAAATGATTTTTAATAAATACAAATTATAAAAGTTGTGTTTGATAAAATTACTTTTAATATTTAAAATAATTTTAATAGACATAAATATAATAAAAAATAAATATCTATTAATCTATAAAATTTTATTAAATTTTTAAACTTTGAAAATACAAACTGACTTTAAAAAACATATTATCGTAGGTGTTTTCAAAACAAAAAACACACATACATAATATTTTTATTCACCCAAACATAGAATGAGATTTCTCTAAAATACTTTACCAAGTCAAATCCTATTCACTTAATATTGTCATATAACACGCTCAACAAAAACGAATTTAAATTTATTTGCATATCAAATTGCCTTTTCGAATAACTTTAATTAGATGTTTACATGAGTGATTTACTTCATCATCCTTTTAAAGAACAATTTTAGTAACAGGACTAATCTGTAGATTTTGAACAATCAAGATTGAAAGCAAATCGAATACATTCAAATCTAGCTAAAAGAATTTCCAATAGAAGTTCACTCCATAGAAATCAGTAATCTTTGAACGTTTGCAAAGTTGGGAGTTTTCTTTGGGAAAAGCTAACATTTTTAGTTAAAAGATTTCAAAAACTAAAATTAATCTTTAAATGAATATAGGCAAAAATAATAGTTGGTAACTAACTCCGCTTAATAAGACAAAAACCTAAATATTATAGTATTCACTTTGACGTTTGATCATAGCATGCACCTTTTTCCTTCATTATTAGCAAGGAATAAGAATGATCTATACCATGATGTCGTGCTACCATAATGAAATTAAACATTCAACACAGCACGTTTATTGTTTTTCAGCGTTGACTTCAAGGCTCATTTATACCCGTCAAACAAATTACTGGCAAGTTCAACAACTAAAATACCTGCAAAGAAATGCGTCTTTCAACGTTTTGACTTTTGAGTTCCCACGGAAAGGAAAAAGAACAAAAAAAAAACACTCATCACCAAGGCTAACATTTGCGATTATAATAGAACAAGTGTCCCTATTTTTTTTTTTTTTTCAAAATAAAGAAAGAACTGTCTTCCCACTTCTTTATATTTGTTCAGGTTACTAATCCAACTCCACTTCTCAAATAATCAACTTCACTGAAAATATATCATGTAATCACTTGTAATAACTAATAACACATGCCAATAGACCAAGGCCGCAGCCAGCAACCGCATCTTGTAGTCGTTACATTCGAAGCTTCTGGGATGAAAATTTCTATTTTAGAGTACATTTCATATTTGAAATTTTTGAGATGCCATCCACAAGCTAGAAATTGTTTTAAAGAGTATGCCAGAAAGTTAATTTTCCGAGTATATAGCTTAATTAGGAAGCTGGCAAGAGAACCAAAATTTTAGATAGAAACAGACATACTTCACAAACCCATTATAATTTTTTGGTAAAATATATAACAAGCATGAAATGCAGACCGTTTAAATGAGACAGTGAAAGCTAATCAGCAAACTGCGATTAATCGTCGTCCTCGAGAACACTTCGACGCCTCTGTATCTGAAAAATTAGTAACATAAATGACATCGTAAATACATGGACTTGTGGAGAATTGAACAACATAAACAATATCATACAACTTACTGTAACTTTGGTCTGCCTTGTTGTTTGGTTGTTTATCTGCTCCAGCAGTGTTATGAGTTTTTCTTCAGAAACCTAAACATGCAATTGAGTAGATGAGGTATGTTAGATACACTAATAGTTCATCTGGAAAACTTCAATTTTCCACTTCTAACCTTCATTATGTATATAGTGAGTGTAGAGGGAGGACAGGAAGAAGAGAGGGGGAGGGGGCATAAAATGGGAAAACAATTTATAACCAGAATACTACATATCATAACCATATTTTCACAAATGGAACTCACACCATCACACAGCATTGTAAGGGAACAAAGAACCCACCCTAAAACTACACAATCGGTTCATACAATACAAGCAATCATGAGAAACCAACTTCCTTGCATACAGAATAAAGAAACAGTGACTAACTACTCTCAACCAAACAGTCATGGTCTACAAACTTGCAGGTGCAACATCCTACCATCAAAATTCAATAATATAAATTCTATGATTTTAAGCCAAGTTAGTGATTAACACAAACTACAGCACTGATATGTTCACTCAATTAGATGCGAGTTAAACGAAATATGAGAACACAACCTATTATAAATATGAAAAGGCACAATATAGTAATATACCATTTCTCACATTAAGACATAGTGTGCAAGTATAAATTGAACAAATAACTAGTACAACCGGAACTTTGCTACCCAAATGACAATACATTAAAAGTTAATAGAGATTATTATAAATGTGACCAACATCAGAATATGCTAAGAATGAAAGGTAGTAGTAAGAGACAAGATCCAGTGTTGTACCTTTTCAGCTATCTGACCCATTTGAGCGGCTCTCAGTATGACATCTTCAACCCCTCTTGCTTTCTCAGGTTTCACCAAAGCAATTCGAGCAACTGCAAATAATGATAGCAGAAATATAAAAGAATGCAAGAAATCCAATTAAATGTAGCCAAGTGCTTGGCTAAAAAATTTCATCGGATAATCCCAAGACACATTGGCAAAGATGATATTTACATCTACAAATTCAAAAATTTTAAATCAAAATGTTATGGACGGAGCACATCTGCATAGGCATTCCAATATTTACTAAAATATTTTATTACGGTTCCTTTTGGTATATATTCTAGAAAAAACATTTGGTCCTAACAAATATCTTATATATTCTGGAGCTTAATGTATGTTTTATGATAGTACACCTAACTCCACGTATATAGTTTGTGTTGGTAAAAAGTATAAGACTAATGCAAATACAACATATGAAAGTTTAAGCATACACATATAAATGCAAAAAACTGTGGCCAAACATAAGATCTATATTCATTAATGCATTTATTGAAGGAAGAATTGAAATATTAAATTATGCAATTGCAATTGATAACATTTTCACTTTTATCTTCTCTCAGCAGTGTCATACAGCAAAATAAATTAATAATATCAGACTAACTTCTAACTCCAGCAGAAAACCACAAGCACAATGATGATTGAGGGATAAAAAAAAGTCAATTAACAATTAGTACGGCAAATTGTCCACAAGAAAAACCAGCCAAGATTATATTATGAACTTACGTCTTTCTCGTGCTTCGGCTGACAATATCTGGCTAAGCATCATTTGTCTTCGCTCCTCAGCCTCCCTAAATGATTTTTTTTTTTCCAATTCAGATCAATATTGTTTATTGCTCCAACAAAAATGACTATAAAGGGAGCATCATAAGTATAACTGATTACTATAATTTATGCAATAGTGTATAAGATATCTATATCCAGAAACAAACCTCTTTGCATCATCCTGAGCCTTCTGCTGTTCTGAGTTCTGCTGATTGCCCTGCTATTTTTGTTTAAATAATAATAATAAAAAAACTCAGGAATATCAACATAATAAGAAGCAAACTCTTGACTTGGTTGTAAAGTAACAAAGATTAAGTGTAAGGCAAACAGAGCTAACCACGCCATGCCTAGCCATAAGCTCCTGCATTCTTCTCTGTCTGATTGCTTCCAACTCAGGATCAGCCTTAAATTATTAAAATTATCAGTTAAATATAGAATTGGCCGTATTTTTTTCATTTGAAAGAAGGTAATTTAACTGTGAAAACATCATAGCATAAAATTAAAACAGGGAATAAAATGCTCAAATGCAAGACTACATCGCACTAGGAATGAATGGTAGTTTAATATAATTAACAGCAACAAATTCATCACTCACATTTTCGCAAAACGCTTCGGACGTAAAGAAGGAACCACTTGATCAAAATAGTTAAACCCGCAAGCCGATTTGGGAGTTCATATAATCAAATTGAAAGATACAGAGGGTTTAAATTCGTTGTCAAGGTTTTCACTATTAAAACAGTTACATGATGCAGATCATGGCGATAATCAGCTTAGCAGAAAAAAAGAAAAAAAGAAAAACGAAAAACTAATTCGCTCTCTAGGTTCAAAGCTCGAAAACGCGAAAATGCGTTGGAACGTTCAACTTGAAGTTCCAAACTACTTCAATTGGAAAATAATTGAATTCAAGAATCGGGAACAGAGAAACTTAGCGTTAATTTCCCGAGAAATAAGGGGGAATCGGAATTAGAAAAGTTACCATGTTGTAAAATGAGCAGAAGAAACCCTAAAGGAGGTGGCACCGAATTGGGTGAGTTTTTTTCTCCCGATTCAGCAGAAACCACCGGCTGTGCAGGTAGCGTTTGCAATAAGCGATGTGATTGGGAGCTCTCACCGAGATAATAATGAGAATTGAGAGGGAATGATGGTGTAACTTGTCAGGGATCGACGGTCCAAAAGATCCCAATATATGTTTCGCCAATTATGGACTACTATTTATTTACATATATTTGGGCCTGGGTTGTTTGGTCAGTTGTATTTGGGTCCGCATGCATAATTGTATGGGCTTTGGCCCATGAAAAAGGCCCAGGAAATGTAAAAGAGGATCACTGCGTCCGTCGTTCTTTTTCTCAAAGGTTGTCGTTCGAAGCACTCCATCTGTTTTCTTCTTTCTTCTTAAAAGGAGGGGTTTTCTATTGCAGTGCGGTGAAGTGCAGTGTTGAGGAAGAAATAAGATTAATGGATCCGAAGCTAACAGAGGTTTCTCAGCTCTTTGAGCGCTTCAAGGCCGCGTTTCTCAGGAAAGACTACGATACCTGCTCCAATCTACTTTCCCAGCTAAAGGTGAAATTCCCGTCATACCAAACCCTAGTTTACTTGTTTCACTCAATTTTCTTTTCTTTTTTTCGAAGAAAGAATGAAAGATAATTCGTACTCGTTGTTCGTTCTTCGGATCAATTCGGTTTACCTATCTATGAATTTTCGAAAAGAAAATTGAACATAGATTTTATGTTTTGAATAGTAAAAAAAAAAGGTTTTGGGTAGGTATAAGCTGCTTCAGGTTCAGATAGTTGTAAGGGCAATGATGCTTTATGGTTTGGTTTGGGTCGGATTGTACACATTGAAATTTTGGATATGCCCAAATTAGTTTACCTGCGATAATAAAGCGATGATGTCAAGCATGGTGTGGACTTTAGATTTGGCATCTTTACTTCATAGGAAAGCTGTAAATTTGATTATTGAGTTGCGAAGTGTTTTTCACAGCTGGGATTTAAACATACTATGGCTATATGATTGTTTTTACATGCAGGTTAAACTGACAGAGTTCAGAAGCCTTCCTCCCTTGTTTGAAGATACACCTAATGCTGTTCGTGAATTAACAATAGCAAGTAACGTGCTTCTTTCCAATTCATTGCCTTATCTTTGACATTAGATAAAATATATATACTTGTTCATTTTTGTGTATCAGTGCTAAGTTTGTTTCTTAGTGTTATAGAATTATATCTATTCAACTTTAACATTATTGAGTAAAGCAAGTCTTTTTTCATTAGCTTGGCCATATAGGCACTTTGTGATAAAACTGATATCAAATTAGTGTTGCCAAGATATATCATTGTCAACTCCTTATAAGTATTAGAGGAAGTGGGAAGCCTGAGATTTTGATATGTGTATATTGCAACACTGGCAATCAGTTACAGACTTACAGTAACTGATGCCAAGTTTGTTTGGCTGTTAGGAATTTTGTTCAACCTGAGTGCTTTGTGCTAACACTATATCTGTTCAGAACACAACTGATGTAACTAAGCTTAGTTCTCTCTAAATTTCTACCAGCATTTTGTATTTATCGTTTGGCTCTCTGTGTTATAAATGTAATGATTGGTTGCAGTGTAAGTACAAGCTATCCATTTATTGTTTGTGTGAGAAATAGTTAATATGGTTTGTTGTATATTAGAGGTAAAGAAAAGAGTATAACATTTTTTCGATGCTCAAAAGCAATGAGAAGACAAGCTATATGTATTAAAACAAACAAATTACTAAAATGTTTCTTCAAAACTAAATCATATTCACATGAATATTGAATTTTTATAATGATAACTGCAAAGTTGCTTGTCCCAGATTTTTAATAATTCCATTTTGCTGTTTGGAACTTCCAGGGGACATATATGAGCATGCTGTTGTCCTTAGTGTTAAAATTGAGGATCAAGATGCCTTTGAGAGGGATTTCTTCCAGTTGAAACCATATTATACAGATGCCTGGTAACTATATACTGTAATGTGATGTTTTGTACTTTGTTTTGTGTTTTGTCTTTTATTTCCTGTTTGTAGTTGTATTTAATAGGGACTTTTACTTGCTTGCAGCAATAAACTCCCACCATCTCCTCAAGAGTATCCAATATTAGGTCTCAACCTTTTGAGACTACTTGTGCAGAATAGAATAGCTGAATTCCATACTGAGTTGGAATTGCTTTCATCTGCTGCTTTAGAAAATCCTTGCATTAAGCATGCTGTGGAGTTGGAGCAATCTTTCATGGAAGGGGCATACAATCGTGTCTTGAGTGCTAGGCAGACAGTTCCCCATGATACATATGTTTATTTCATGGATCTTTTGGCTAAGACTGTGAGGTACTAAATGTTATTTATCTGTTCGTTCATCTACTTTTCTAATAACCTGGCAAATGTTTGAATTCAAGTAATAGACTAGAAAATAATGGACCTGAAGCTTGATTTCTAGGCTAGTTTAGTTGTTTGTACTTTGTAATGGGAATCAGTTTCTGTAACACTCTTATTAAAATTTTCATTTAGTTTATTTATTTTCCTCTGATTCTATTGCTTTGCTTCCTACGCTGGCAATGAGGCTGAAGCATAGACTTCATTATAGTCTTTTGTTTTCTTTTCAGTGGCTGTGTATTATGTTACATATTTTGCATTTTTCTAATAGTGAAATTGTCATTCAGAGATGAAATAGCGGGATGCAGTGAGAAGGCATATGATTATCTCTCCATGAATGATGCTAAGCAAATGTTGATGTTCACCTCAGACAAAGAACTCTCGGAATACATTAAAGAGGTGAGCAATGTTGTGAACTGGGGAGCTGTTGGTTTAACTATACGTATGCATTGTTGATGTTTTCATAATAGAAAACAATTCATGCTTCATTGCACAATGGCATTTTTTTTCGTGTTCTGATGGCATCATCTATTGATTGCAGGACCATCCTGAGTGGGAGATTAAGAATAGTTGTGTCTTTTTCCAAAAGGCAAAAGAGTCCGCACCTTGCAAAGAAATTCCCTCCCTTCAACTCATCAACCAGACTCTCAGCTATGCTAGGGAATTGGAGAGGATTGTGTGAAATGAAGTGGCAGTGGCTTTTGTTTTTCCAAGATTTCCGATACTGTCTTTTGAAGCTATTTATCATTATAATTCAATGCAAAACTATTAAATTGATCATGTCTGTATTTTCGTCATCTAGGTGATTGAATTGTTTATCAAGGTATCATTTTTTCCAATTATATTGTGCTCTGGGTAAGGATGAATGAAAAATTATGTCCGAATTCCGGCCTCAACTAAGGGGACACATCCAACTATCCGAGTTACGGAGATGTGACTGTTTAGGAGCTCCTTGTAATCCTTTGATATTGGAAAATCTATAAAATTTGGCATATGCTTGACTATGAGGGATCAGAGAAGGATGTTCAGGAAAAAAAAAAATTAATGGAGTCGCGATGGCTCTCAAAATTTTCTACAAATAACTGTTAAAACTGGTGTGACTTGAGTGCGTTACCTTCCACGCAATATGAAGAAATGCAAACGATATAAATCCTCATGATTATTTTTTCAGGTATGTTGTGGCCACCGTCGTTCTCTGGACAACACGCCATGACCCTACTTAAATCGACATGTTTCTTTCGTTTTTGGTAGATAAATTTAATAAACTTAATCTCTCTGTTTATGCTTATGCAGCTATAGTCTTATGCCGACTCCTCCGTCTTAAATACGGTTGAACTCAAAACATCAGTTTATCTAAATTGGTCTGATATTATACAAAGGTAGCTCGAAGAAAGAGAACAAATATTGAATAAGATCCAAGTTGACACAAATTCACGTGAATGCTGCTGACCTGCTGTCGCTTTGCCCGTTTTCCTATTCCATTATTTAATTACAAAATGGACAATTTGAAGAAAGAAAGAAAGAAAGAGATTAGGAAGTAGGAAGCAACCAAAGAGAAAAATAAAGGAGACTCATGACGGTTGCTGAATCAATGCTCACCAGTCACCACCGACGAGTCTGCTATCATTCTGGATAGAATACAGCCACAGGAAGTAGCATGAATCTAGATTTAACATCAACATAGTAAAACCAGGATTCCTCGGACCCACACGTGATAAATAGCTGGAAATCGATGTTAATTGATTATATGTAGCATTCACCACATCTACTCTCTCACTTTTTTAGTGCCACTTACACTAATCACTCACTCACTCACTCCCACTCTCACTTATTACTTCACTTAGCAAGCAAGTCAACCCCAAATCTAAATCTAATTCTAAATCTTAAACCCACCTCTAATGAATCTTCGCAATTAAGCAAGACAAGAAGAAGAAGAAGAAGAAGCAGCAGCAGCAACAAGAGAGGAAGGGAAGAAATGGCTTTGGCGTTCACCACAATGACACTGAACCTTGTTCTTCTGATGGCAATGGTGGCCACCAACATCCTCTCACTCTATCACCTCTCTTCAACTCTCCAATCCCCAAAATCCCCCAAACCACCCACTCCCGTCCCCGACCAGCTCCTCCACCAGCTCCACACAATACGCGCCACCATCAACCACCTCACGCGCCTCCAACACTCCACTGACACAACCACCACCTCCTCCACCATCCCACCAGATCTACTCCTATACTCCCACCTCAACCCGATAGCCTCTTCCTGCCACAACCACCCTGACCTCCTCCACAAGTACATGTCCTACACTCCCTTCTCCCTTTGCCCCTCCGACTCCGACCTCGCCGAATCTCTTATCCTCCGTGGCTGCCACCCCCTCCCCCGCCGCCGCTGCTTCTCCCGAACCGCGCCGCACAAACCCTCATCCCCTCTCCCTCAAGACCCTTTCCCTTCTTCACTCCCCGATTCCTCTGTAATTTGGGACCATTACCCTTGCAAATCCTTCGATTGCTTCCACCGCCAAAACCCTAACCTAGGCTTCAACCCTTCCTCCGATTCGTCCAAGTTCACAACCTACAAGACCGACCTCGATCTCCCGATCTCGCAGCTCTTCCAGATCGCCAAGTCCGCAAAGTCAGTCATCCGGCTGGGCCTCGACGTCGGTGGCGGCACTGGGTCATTCGCCGCCACGATGAAGCTCCGCAACGTGACAGTTGTGACGACGACGATGAGCGTGGGTGCGCCATACAGCGAGGCGGTGGCGCTGAGGGGGCTTGTGCCACTTCACGTGCCGCTGCAGCAGCGGCTGCCGGTGTTCGACGGAGTGGTGGACCTTGTGCGGTGCGGGCGTGCCGTGAACCGGTGGATTCCGGTGACGATGATGGAGTTCTTGCTGTTTGATGTGGATAGGGTTTTGAGAGGTGGAGGGTACTTGTGGATTGACAGATTCTTCAGCAAAGGGGTGGACCTTGAAAAGCTGTATGCGCCATTGATTGGGAAATTAGGTTACAAGAAGGTGAAGTGGGCCACTGGGAATAAGACTGATGCTAGTGGCATCAAGAATTCTGAGGTTTTTCTCACTGCGTTGTTGCAGAAGCCTACTTCAAGATGATCAACTTGAAGCTTGCTTCTTTACTTCTTCCCTTACACAACCTGGTAGGATCTAACTACCTATCTTGCTACTTGGAAAGTTAACATCTTAATTAGTTAAAATTAAATTAGTTGCATGTTCATGTTGCATAAGATATCAACCTGATTCATTCAAAAAAAATATCAACATTTGGTACTTCATAACTAGCACAACCCACACCTGTTTAACGGCATAGACTCCGAATCCATCAAGAAATTAGTATTGTATATTTCAGGAAACACTTGTCATTCCAACTCTACCTTCTTTGTATTACGTGTTAGAGTGGCTACTTACAAAAAGAGATAGGTAGACGGTAGGTTAATGTTGGTCCTTCCCTCATCTAGTAAACTTACCCTGTTACCCATAGGAAAGATATGCCAGCATTACCCGTGTTTATTGACAAAGGCAAAAGCTAAAGTCGTTGATAACTGGGATAAGATGACTAAGTTACAATAGGTTGCATGCAACCTTGAATGGAGTAGAAACAATGAGTTTTGTTAAATACCTGTGAACCAAACTTAAAAACTTGGGTGCTAGTTAGTATGGTATTTGATTTGGTTAGGATTAAGCAGGCAACATTTCTTCTTCTAATTCTGTAAAAATTTCTTAATTCGTTTGGTTTGTGTGTTATTTTCCAGTATTATTTTTAATGGGGATTCTATTCTGACTCTAATCATCTGTTGTGTTTGTGGTTGTTGCAGTTTGATATATGCTGTAAGAAGATTAAGATATGCAGGTCAGAAGGTAAATTATTCAGGTTTCTTTGCTCCGAAAACGTTGATGGGGTAACTCAACTTCATGCCCACTGTGATGATGAATCATCCAAATGTTGTAAAATGATCAACATTGGTAGGTAAAAGAAGACACATGCAAGGCAAGTCAAGGAAAGGTGTATAGGAACTCTTAGAGGAAAAATAGCCTTTGTGATCATCTCCTTTTCTTTTCTTTTCTTTTGTAATTCCTTTATTTATCTTTTTTTTTTCCCTCTTATTTGATTGAATTGTGCAATCCCAATTAATTGTTTGGAAAATAAATATTTAAAAACGTAATTTCTTTGGTTTCAAACATTGGAAAGTCCACTCTTAAATTTGATAACGTCATTTCTGAAATATGTGATTTTTTTTTTCAAAGAGAAAGAACAAGAAACTAATTTTTAATTAATCGATAATAACTAATTTTTCGTTTTAGTTCTAAAATTGTTATGTTTTGGAATATTTAATATTTAAGATTTATAATTTAAAAAGTATGATTAAAGATTTAAAATTTAAAATTTAAGATAAATAAGATCATTTTAATAACACTTTTCTTAGACTGAATTAATGAATGACAAAATCGGGCAATTTACGTATATAAATTGAATGGACGAATTGTTTACCCAAATGTAACAATATAGATTTCATTACTTATGTGTTCTGAAATAAGTTTATGTAATCCGTGGAATCTTCTCACGTTTTACAAATTGTATATAAACCGTGGAAGCTTTCCACGAAATCGTAGTTCTCTGTCACAGGATTATGAAGAAGGAAGCTTGAGTATAAACCGTGTCAGCCTCCAACAGCTTATGAAAAAATCGCATTAAACAAAAATCTTTGGACTCTACAACGGGGTTTATAAATAAGAGACAAGCACACAACTGCGATAAATTTATGTCAAAATTTTGTGCATGTTATATATATTCCTTAGTTATAATATCTCAAATGTAAAAAATATAGGATTACATGTTTGTTGACGGTATTTTTAGGAATGTAAAATAAAAGTAAATAAGAGAGGGGAGTTATTAGCATTTTTATTATAGTGATTTGTTTGGAGATTATTATTATTATTGTTGTTGTTGTTGTTGTTGTTGTTAGATAAAATATAAAACAAAGATAAAAAAAATAAAAAATGTGAAATTTCAATTATGGATAAAAAATATATATGCTCAAGTTGTATATTTATACTATTATTTTATAATTATAGTTAATCATATTAATATTACAAATATGATGAGGAACACACGATATATCATATTAATATTCTTTTATATTATAATTATTTCAGGACACATAAATAATAAAATCTGTATTATTACATTTGCATAAATAATTTGTCCATTCAATTTATATACATAAATTGTCCTAACAAAATCTATTATCTCAAACTGATCAATTAATAATTCTTGCGCTGTGTTGGAAAGTACAATGATTAGAAATATTTTTTAGAGGAAATTACTCTATTCTTTTGGTGTAAATGGTATTTGCCTTTTTTATTTACAAAAAGTATACACTTTTTTCTTCTACAAAGATGTGTAAAATATATGTTTATTATTGTATAAATTTTTTATTTTTAATGTTTATTATATAATATAAAATATTTTAAATTGTTAGAAGATATTTAATTCAATTTTTTTTATATATTTCATGATTATTAATGTAAAATCCTAACTATTATTATTAAAATAAAATATTTTTATTAAAATATCATTAAAAATAACATATTTAGTATTTTCTGTTAAAAATGTTTATAATTGTTTTATTTTAGATATATAATAAAATAATTATACCTTTTACTTTAAAAAAATCATGTTTTGTAAAATATTTTTTTCATGGTTATAATTGTAGGTTTATACAAAAAGTACTTATGTATTTTTCATATCTAAATAATTTAAGTATTTCAAATTCTAATAAAGATTTTTATATCAAATAAAAATTATTTTACTGCTTTAGCTTATACTTTATCTTCTACTTTTAAAGAAGTATTTCTCCCAATCATGCAAACAAACAAGGCTTATATTAAAAAAAAAAAGTAACATACACAAAATAACAATTTAAATATTTAGAAAGAAAATAATATAGTAAATTGCGTCTGTTATTAATTTCTCTCAGATTTTATTAGAAAAATGTTATATTCCCACTTGAAGCTTGCTCTCTCCCACACCAAATCAATATCCCGTGTATTATATTTAAGTCGAAAACACACAAATAAATCAAAGGTATTTAAATATTACGCGAATTATTTAAAGTAAAAAATGTTACGTGAATATTCCTATGCATGTTATTATATGAATTAAATTAGGTAAATTTAATTTTTAAATTATAATAATAAATTGAATTAGAGTGTATCGATTTATTATGGTGTAGAATAATTTGAAAAAAGGTGAATCGATCTATTAAGGAGTACACACGTTTTGAATTCACCTATAGTAAATGGACACAAGTCATATCAATTTAGTAAATAGTTTTGGTCTATTATAATTCGAATTGGCTAAATTTGATTTGCACTTTAGTAAATTGAAACCGTCTTTATTAATTTATAATAATTCGTGCTTCATTATAAATCTATACAACCTCGTCCTCGTTCGATTTACATACAAATTCTTATAGATAGAATTCGAATTCACTTTATTCGAATTACATTTCACCACACTATACCTTACCAAAACCAAAAATTCAGAAAAGGTAAAGCAAGCTATACTACAAGATTGATACTACAGAAATAAAAGACGACCCAAATTGAATCTATCGGATTGAGCCGCCGATATTACTGGTAGCATACATGAAGAGGTTAATAATATAAAATTTAATTTTTTTTTCTTTAAGAAATATATAATTGTTAGTGATATTAAATCGCTTAGAACTTGATTATTATAATTATTAGAATGTCTAAACTTTTAGTAATTAAAAGATTGTTAGTGGTATTAAATCGTTTAGAACTTGAATATTATAATTATTGGAATCTTTAAACTTCGAATAATAATAAGAGTATTGATATAGAGATAGTAGTGTGTTAGAAAATTGAAATCACAAATGCATGTTGGATAAAGGATAACTAAGTATATTGACGAGTAGGTTTTACAGGTTTGGTTAGAGTTCGTGAGTTTTAATTGTTAGAAGTTTAACAGGTTAGAAATTTTATGAAACTTAATTTAATTTAACTTAATTTAAGTTAATTTGGATTTCAAGTTTTGGATTATGTAGGCTAGTAAGAATCTAGAATGATTTGATTTACAAATATGATATACATCCAAACTTTACTGTCATCTAAGTCCAACCAATCAAACCCAACATCAACAAAATTCATTCTCATTAAAGAGCGTGTACACACGCTCAAAATCCCCATAGCGCATTACTCTTGCGCTCTAATATGAAAAACCATTTTTCTTCTTCGCACACACAGGTTTTTCTTCGTCGTCTTTTTCTTTTTCTTCTTTTCCTTTTTCATTATCTTTTTCTTTTGTTATCGTCATCACCAACAATACTAACATTTTGCTAACATCTTTATTGGTTCTGATTTATTTGAAGTTCATTTGAATTCAGAAATGAATTTGATGCGTTTTTGTTGATAATTGAGTCTTTTTGACTACTTATTCAAATATGAACTAATTTCGATTCATTTGTGAATCTATTGAGATTTACTTGATGCTGCTGATAAGCATTGACCAAATTTTTATTCCTTGGGTAATTTCGGTTCATTCCTTAATTTAATTGAGGTTCATTTGATCCAAAAATGAATTCAATGTGTTTTTATTGATGATTGAATCTTTTTTACTACTTGTTCAAATTTGAACTAATTTCGGTTTATTTGTGTGTTAATTGAGGTTTACTTGATGCTATTGATAAATATTGACCAATTTTTTATTTCTTAAGTAATTTTGGTTCATTTCTTAGTTTAATTGAGATTTATTTGGATCCAAAAAATGAATTTGATGTGTTTTTGTTGATGATTAAATTTTTTTTACTGCTTGTTCAAATCTGAACTAATTTCGGTTTATTTGTGGGTTAATTGAGATTTACTTGATACTGCTGATAATTATTAAATCAAATTTTTTATTCTTTAAGTAATTTCGGTTCATTTTTTAGTTTAATTGAGGTTCGTTTGGGACCTAAAATAAATTTGATGTGTTTTGTTGATAATTGAGTCTTTTTTTAAGAAAGAAGAATGAAATTATTCATTATCACTTTATTCAATTGTATTAGATTTCATTCCATTCTATTCAATTTGTCTTGAAAGTCATCCCAACCATTGGGACAAATTGTTTATTGACAATACACCTAAACTGTAAATGAATCGAAATATTATGATAACAACACCAATGTATAATAACAAATGAATCAAAAATTGTGCATTATATAAACTTAGAAATTCTTGAATTCTATTCAAATTCAAATTCATAAACAACACTAATTTTAGCAAAGAATGATGAGATTATTCATTATCAATTTATTCAATTGCATTAGATTCCATTCAATTCAAAATTGTTGAAGATGACGATTACGAAAGAAGAAGAAAAAGATGATGATGATGAAGTGGCAATAGGAGCGTGAAAAAATGTGCGCGCGTGTATGTAAATGACTTGGTTGGACTTGGATGCTAATATAACTTGGATGCGGAGCATTATTGTTTAATTTATTTAAAAAATTGAATGATCAAATGTTAGATTAACGAGACAATACAATTTTAGTTATATACTAAAAGGTTTTGGCTTTATGCCGTAAATAGTAAGATAACTATGTTCCATTAGAATTTAATTTAATTCTTATTAAAGTATTTTTCGACTAAAAATATCTGTTTTATTAGGTGATTATTATTTTCTAATGTTAGATTCTAACAGAAAATTTTTAATGTCATGCAGCCCACCGCCGTATCACGAGTATGAGGAGGCAGCATGGTATGCCATTAGACGATAGGATCATGCAGTACCTGCAGATGGCTGGCCTGACCCATCTCACAAGTCTCAACGACCACTGATTTAGGTTGGATGAGCCATTAGTGAGTGCATTTATAGAGAGATGGCGTCCGAAGATGCATACATTTCATCTGCCATTTGATGAGTGCATGATTATGCTACAAGATGTAGCCTACCAGTTAGGGCTCCCAATCGATAGACAGTGTATCAGCGGATGTCTGAAGGACTTCAAGCGGTACATCGACAGCGGCCGTCCGGCATGGGTTTGGTTTGAGAAGTTGTTGGGTGTGTTGCTGCCACCAGACTGCATCGACAAGTTCACTATGAAGTGCACTTGGATGCAAGAGACATTCAGTGACCTTCTCGAGGGCGCAGATTAGGAGACAGGAGGTATGTGAGAGCATACATCATGATGCTATTATTGATGCAGCTCTTCGGTGACAAGTTTGGTACACGCATGCATATCAGGTGGCTACCGTACGTAGCGAAGTTAGAGGACATGGGCAAATATAGCTGGGGATCTGCCGCTCTGTTGTGATTATACAAGTGCTTACACCGTGTGGCCAACAAGGACGTGGTTAAGTTGACAGGTCCACTACAGCTTCTCCAGTCATGGATCTTCTGACGGTTTCCGAATTTTAGGCCCGATGGATTTGACACCTTTCACTGGCCTTTGGCTACGAGTTACTCAATTGATTACTAGTTGTTTTCTGTATTTCTATTTTTTCACTTTTTTTGTCACTTGTTGATAATATATCTTAGGTGGCAGGTCGTCAGGTTATCAGCCGACAACGAGCGAGAAGAGACCTTGAGTTGCGCATTGCATATTGAGCATAGATTTACTTCGTGCTAGTGATGTGAGATTTAGACACTTTAGTATTTTATTCTTCAGTTGTTTTGTCACGTTACTAATCATGAAGCCTTATTTTTTGGACCCAATTTCCCTTTTCTATTCGCTTCGATGGCATATAGCTCGCCGAATGCTATACACGTAGTGCATTCCAAGATACTAGAGCCACGACACACATCATTATGGAGGTCAATGATGGCATTGATCTACTCTGTTGTCATAGAGTGGCATCAGGTGGATCGGATTCTACCACAGCATCGGCTGCGGCCCGCACTGAATATCGATTTCTTGATGATGAAGGATGGTAGAAGCGGCGATTAGTGGTTTCTAAGTACTTTAGAGCGTTGGCACACTCATTGGACCAACAGGGTGCAACATGTCTTACGGTTTGATGTTGTTCCTAATCCAGGGCCCTCTCATGCATACTTAAAGTTGTGACATCAGTATGGTAGGCAATTCTTGTAGCCTGAGCTATTCTTCGGAGACCCCAGAACAGACGCAATCTCAGCCAAGGCATTGCAGAGAGGTTCAGGGCAGGCTCTACAGATGGATCAGGATTTCACGGATCCTTATCAGTAAATTTAATTTTGGAACACATTTTTTTATTAATCAATCTTCTATAGTGTACCAAAACTAAAAACTATCATCACTAGCCATTGTGACTTCCAATATCATCAGAATTTCACGTTCAGCTCCTATTTATATATGTTGGTCTCATACTAAATCGAATTCACTAAATTCGATTTATACGTATAGCTCAATGCATACTAAATCGACAACGGTCGATTCGATTTACCATAGCCACCATCTTTATAAATCGAATTTGTCTCATTCGATTTATTAAGAACATGTAAATTGAATTGGTTTAGTTCATTTTATTATTGTATCATGTAAATTGAATACGTCTGATTTGATTTACTGAGACTTTACCTAATTCGAGTATGCTCGATTTAATTTATAGTTAACACAACATTCCTATGTAAATCAATACATCCCAATTCGATTTACTACTATAATTTAAATTTGCCTAATTCCATTTATATAATAACATGCATGGAGACATCCACATAACATTTTTAACTTTGGACGATTCGCATAATATTTGGATGGCTTTGATTTATTTGAATGTTTCACCCTAAATTTAATCAAAAAGAAAACTGCCATAATAAAAGAAAATAAGGAATTAGCTAAAATATATTTTTAAATTATATATTAAAATTAGTGATTAAAAATGTTTCACAATCATGTTATACACAAAAAATTAAATATCAAATCAGTTATTCGTATAAAATATATTTTAAAATATAAAAGATATATTAAAAATGAGTTAAAAATACAAAATTTAGTTTTTAAAAATATTTGTTACACATTAATTGAAAAATAAATAAAAACACACACCCCATTAACTCAATGCATTGATTTTTTTTTTCACAGTATCATTTAGTTCAGAAAATTAAGAATTAATTCGTTACGAATGATCTATATTTAAGAATTTATCACTAATCAATAAATTACTACATATATAAGATAAAATTCAAACTGCTAATATTTATTTAAATAGACTAGTAAATTAATCACTAGATAAATTCAAATTGATTCTCAATACATTAAATTTAATCGAAACAAAACATGCCATGATAAAAATACAAAGAATTAGCTAAAATAAACTTCTGTTTAATTTTGTAAATATATTTATTAATAATTTATTAAGAAATCATTAAAATTTATACTACCAATAATTTTATCATATATTTTTAACATTATCTTAATTAAATTCAAAAACAATCAATTTATGTTAATTGAATAGTTAGTTCACTTACATATTTAAATAAGTGTTGAGTTTAAATCCCATCTTTATATGTATCCATTCATTTGCGAGTTACCAATCTTCAAATAGAACTCATATTGATTAGTCATTGACTAATAAAATCGAAAAAATAATGTGCAATTACCAATCTTCAAATAGAACTCATATTGATTAGTCATTGACTAATAAAATCGAAAAAATAATGTGCAAAAAATTCCAACGGTCAAACGAATACAGTTGTATTTAGAGGTCTTCAAGACTTGATCCGAATCGGAGACATATTTTATTGGGTTTAAATTTTTTTTTTCTTTCTTCTTTTTTATCTGATGTTATTTTTGAATTGGGTTCAGATTTTATTTCGGTGTGGCTCGAGATTACTTTTTACGATATATATATATATATATATATATATATATATATATATATATATATATATATATATATATATATATATATATATATATATATATTTGAGTTAATTAGTAATGTTATATTATATTTTTATGATTTAATTAATATTTTTTATATTATACAATATTATTTTGTTTTAAAATAGTTTATTTTAATATAAATATAATATAACATTTGTTAAATTTATTTTTTAAAAATAAAATTTTATTATTTTAATATATAAAATTTATAAATTTATATATACTAATATTTTATCAGATTGAAAGTCACTTTGAACCAGATTAAAATAGACAAATTATTATTTTAAAACCGAATTCAAACCTACATAAACCCGATCCAACACGACCATGAACACCCCTCCATTAACAATTTAACATGGATTGGCCCATTCCTCTAAATGTAAGATCTGTAAATGTCACTTTGTTCAAAAAAAAAAATCTGTAAATGTCACTATTATTAGAGTATCTAGCTCCATGTCTCCATGTTTACCACCCAATACGGCAATACCCATCCATGCTAGATTAAATGAAACTAAGAGAAGCCAACCACTCCCATCTTGCGCCACGTGCAACAGTTCCACACACAATTAATTCTGTTCGATTACATCAGAATTTTCCAAATGATTTTGGTTTTTGGACTTAGTAGATTTAGCTTCATTCCTAGAAGGAATCTTGTTCACTAATCACTATCCATAGCATGCTCGTTTCAGTTTCACATATGATGTGACGACGTCTCACTCATCAAATTTGCATGGCCTATAAAAATCTCTCTGGATTGTCAAAATTTAAACGTTGCCGTCTTGTGTTGTGCCTCTCTTGAAGGTGAGTCAGTGAAACCATTCCATCTTCTTCTTTCATCACTGTTTTTATCCATGGCTATTTCACTTGTTCCTTGCAATTTTGTTGATTTGTGTGTGCGCGCGCGTGTTCGTAAACAGTAAAATTTTGCCCTTTTCCGTGCATTATATGCTAATCAAAGCGTTTTCTATTAATAGTTTATTGCCTTATGTTTTGTAATATTTGCTATGTACTTTTTCCCAATTTTTATCAAATTTCTCTTGTTTGTGTTGCTGACAAGAGCCATGTTTGGTCACGCCTCGTTTTTTCTAATCTCTGTTTAGCCGGTTATAGTATCTCTCTTGATTGATCCCCGTTTCTAATTTTTGGGATTGAAAATCCCTGTACCGAACCGTATTTCTGGCTCGAGAGTCGAGACACTTGCCAAACACAATCTTTGTGGAGTAAATGGATCCATTGAAAGAGTTTAGAGTGGACGAGTATACACAAAAAGATTGGTAAATACTAAAGTACACGGAAAGATTGTTTTGATGGGCAAAAGTGTATTAGTGGGTTTGTAAGAGGTAAGAAGTAATTTTGTCCATCAAAACAATCTTTAGATGTACTTTGATATTTATGAATTTTGACGTGTATTTTTGTCTACTTCAAATTCTTTCACGTGTACTTTTGTCTCTTTATTCATCTTTGTATGAACATAGTGTATTCTATATAATCTGTTTCTGTTTTGTAACTGGTTTAATTTATAGTTAGTTGTTTCATTTGGTAATTAATAATTAATAATAGGGAATTAGGGATTTTGATGACAGGTTAACTATCAACATGTCTTATGCATCTAAAGATATGGTGATTTCATTGGCAATACTATTGCTTATGTTAGGCACACCATGCTCAAGTGCTTTTTGGAAGACTCGGAATAAGATTAAGACAGCTGTTTATCTTTCTCCCAAGATTGAACTTGGGCCAGGGTCAGTTTCGAATAAATTTTACTATGATATTGAGTTTCCAAGAGGTCATGTTGCGATTAAGAGTTTCAATGCTGAAGTAGTTGATGAAGCTGGAAACCCTGTACCTCTCCATAAAACTTATCTC
Source organism: Arachis hypogaea (assembly GCF_003086295.3). Lineage (NCBI taxonomy): Eukaryota > Viridiplantae > Streptophyta > Magnoliopsida > Fabales > Fabaceae > Arachis > Arachis hypogaea. The sequence goes on from NC_092048.1 coordinate 141,465,409, forward strand.
CACCATTGGATTATTGTTGGATACCATGAATCCAAATCAAAACTTGCGACACACACAAAACATGATCTTCATCGTGTGGTTTGTGTGTCAGACTCAGTCTCAAAGTCACATATTATACTAAGAAATAGTGGCGTATGTCAGGGAAATATTCTTGGACAGTATTTTGGACTTGGATCCGAAACACGAGGAACGGCTACGGATATTCCAGATCCTTTTGGGATAGAAATAGGAAATCCAGCAGAAATTCCAGAAGGATATGAGGAGAAATGGTTGCTCAATGTCCACGCCATCGATACACGAGGTGTAGAGGATAAGCTAGGCTGCACTGAGTGTAAGTGTCACCTTTATAATGTTACAGTCAATGAATATGGCAACCCTTTGCCTCCAGATTACACAGGGGGTTTGTACTGTTGCTATGATGAGACTCAGTGCAGGTTGAAGAAAGGCTTTCAAGGTCCAAAGAGAAGCCTCTATCTGAGATACACTGTGAAATGGATTGATTGGGACGAATATGTTGTTCCTGTTAAGATTTATATAATTGATGTGACTGATACTTTGAAAATATCAGATACTTCAAATATAGCAAGCTCAAATCATGATTGCCGGGTAAGTGATTTCATCACAAAACATGTATATTGTCTCAATCAAAATTTAACTCCATAACATATTTTACTCTTCTTTTGTTACAGATTGAGTATGAAGTTGATCCTTGCAACATAGACCCCAAGAAAGGTAATGGTTGTCTTGATGTGAAGAGGACAACCGTTCCATTGGAAAAGGGTGGTTATGTGGTCTATGCTGTAGCTCATCAGCATTCAGGTGGAATCGGATCAACTCTATATGGACAGGTGATGATCAATAGTTATTCTTAATATTTGGATTTTACTTTCTAGTGCCATGACTTCATATGAAAAGTTGTTATTTCAACCTGTAATGAATAATGATTCTGTCCTCTAAATTCAAAGGTCTCACAGATCAATTTCTGTTTTCTGTTCATCGTCCGGTGTGATATTTTCAAGTTAGGATCATAGGTGAAAAATATTTTGGTCAAGCACAATTTGGCCTTGTTTTGCAATTTGAAAGCTGATATATGTCTTGATCAAAAAGTTAAGAAGACCATCCATGAGGTGGTCAAACGAGATCTACATGTAAACGATTTCTTTGTAGACATGATACATGATAGAGTACAATGGCGTCGTTTGATTCATGTAGCCGACCTCACTTAGTGGGATAAGGCTTTGTTGTTGTTGTTGTTGTTGTTCTGAAATTTGTGCACCCTGGTTTTCAGGATGGAAGGGTTATATGTACCTCCATGGCAAATTATGGAACTGGGGATAATGCAGGAAATGAATCAGGTTACATTGTAGGAATGACCACTTGTTATCCTAAACCAGGTTCTGTAAAGATCATTGATGGCGAAAAATTAACTCTGGAGTCTAACTACAGCAGCACCACGCGAGGTCACACCGGAGTCATGGGGCTTTTCTACCTACTGGTTGCAGAACAGCTTCCTCATCAACATTAGTTCACTCATTCCTCTCCTTTCTTCAGGAATATAAACAATGTATTTAACTCATTTTGGTAATAATGTTAATAGGAGTGGTGTGTCATGTAATAATATAATATAAATATGTGGAAAGTAAAATAAGTTATAGGATATGATACTTATAAATTAAATTAAATTAATATCTTATATGATAAAAAAATAAATTAGGTTTATTTATTGAAAAACTTATGGGGTTAACAATTGTTAGTATTTTTTGTTATTATTTAATTAGTACAAATATTAAATTGTCTTTAACAATTGTTAGTATTTTTTGTTATTATTTTCTGTCACGTGTGTATCCGTATTAACTAGGTTAGTATAATAAACACCATCTTTGATTTTTCAGTTGGGTTTGACAAACCTAAGTGAACATAAAGAATTAATATGTCTAAGTTTTAAAAAAGTTAGAGACTTAAAATGTATTTTTAAATCCTTAAAGACTTAAATATCCGCACTCCGCCAGAAGGTCAAGGACGTATTGTCCTTCTCTCTATTTTTTTTATATGAAAATTAGGACGTATTGTCCTTCTCTCTATTTTTTTTATATGAAAATTATTTATACTCCATTTAGTTTGTCCTCACTCCGTTGGAGATTGTTCATTTTTCATGACTATTTTTTTTTTGGGTAGTCAAATTTCTAAGCATTGTTAGGTTGTTGGTACTTGGTAGTAAGCAATGAGGTTTTGGATTTTTTTTTTCTAATATATTGTTTATTCTTTGCTGTTGTTCTATTTGATAATGATTAGTTGTAGATACTATTGTTTCCGATTTGATATCTTTGAATTTTTTTTTTAAAGTAGTCCCATTTTATTATCTCTTTATGATTCTTTAGTTTTGGGATAGGTTTAGTTATTAGAGGTTCTATTTGCTGTTTAAGAATAGATGATATTTTTTTCTGGATCTGAAATATGGTTAGATTTTTTTATGTGGATTGGTACGTATATTTTTTGTTATAAGAGGAGTTTTCTATATTGGTTTCATTGTGTCTCGAGATTTTGTTATTATTCTCTTATTTTTTCACTCTTCATATTATATGAGATATTCTAACTGCATAATTAACTGAAAATTGATACTTTTGGCAGAATTAGTGTATAAACTAATTTTATATTGCTTTCAGTTAAGTATATTTATCATGCATATTATTTTTATATACCTGGATGAGTTTAATTTCCACTGAAGCAAATCAAATTTAAAACCGTTGTTTGACTATTTAAATTAAAACTATATTATTTTGAATAAAAATGCTATCTTTACACTATTACATGACAAGTTCTCATTCTGTTCATTCGTATCTTAATTCATGACTCAATTCTATATATACATACATGAAAATTAAAATATGCATAAAAAATTTTCTGTCTATCAATATGTAATTAGGTAGTGTTAATAATGAATATTATTACATATATCAATTATAGCTATGCACATAGTGACATAGCAAACTATAATGATTTTTTTTGTCTAAATTTAAAACTAAGGGTGGAGCTAAATGAAATATTAGAGGAGGACAAAAATATTTACACAATAAAATAATACTAAAATAAAATTTTAAGAAGGGCTAAACTAAAATTTACATATAATTTACATGTAAAAAAAATTAAAATTAGGGGGCTATCGCCCCCTTTCTATGTATGTAACTCCACTCCTGTTAAAAATACTTTAGCTTTCTCCTAATTCGAATAGTAGTCTACATATACTACATACACATAAATATGAAATATACTCTATTAAGAATAAACTTTGTTATTTGATATTTTTTTTATAGGCACATGTGGTTGTGTTCTAAATTCCATTCCATTAATTTTAATAAATGTAGAAATTTTATAAAACATCACCAGATACATGGTTGATATTATTATTACATAAAATTTACATAATTAATCATTGTCTGATCTTTAAAGACAATGTAAACTTTTTGATTGATAATTGCATATCAATATGTTTTGTATATTGTTATTTATAGTTTATTTTATGACTGAATTAATTATTTGAAGAATATGAAGTCATAATTTCTTTTTTTTTCATTATCATCCAATATATTTTGCTTACAAATTATTATTGATGTTTCAAAGTTGTAAATACTACCTTAAATTTTAAACTTTTCTATTTTTTATTTGTTACCTTTTTGCTTAGTACTTAAGCTAGCAGAAATTATTACTCTTTATAATTTTTTATTAGACCATGAAGTTCCACCATAACTTCTTAAGCATGATTATATTTTGTATCTCCTAATAATGTCAAATTGGCTTTAAAGAGAGTGAGTTGTTTATCGTTGATAAATAAATGTCTCCTAAATTTTAATAATCAGTATATCAAAGAGTGGCTTCGTAAATTTCATGCTAATATTTATTATTTGTATTAATATATGTATATTAACAAAGCAAAAAACATATGAATGTTTAATAGTTTTTTATGGCATTTATCTAAAGTTTGTAGAAGCTTTTCTCTTATTTCTTTTTGATTTGGTATTTTTTAAATTATTTTCATATTAAATTTATATATTTACCTTGTCGAAACATTTAAAAATGATGTAGTTGTTTTAATTTGTATCCTCTCTTTCAATTTTTTTTCGGAGTTCTTCATCATAATTTGTAAAATTTTTTCCTCTTAAATTTTAGTGTACAAAGTCTAATGCAATTGAAAAGTTTAAGCAGCTTGAGTTATACTTAAATTCAAAATATAATTCAGTATGAAAAAAGACAATAATATATGCTTCATTTGAAAATCTATAATTGTATTTTTTTTATTATCATCTATTTTTTTATTTTGGCTTCTATTTTGTTAATGTATATTTATAATTTTATATGAATTTTTTCTTATTATGTAGCATGTGAAATTAGTGATAATTTTAAACTTTAGTGACATTACCTCATTTTTTAGTCGTCATTGTAGTATTAGATGACCTTAATCATAGAAAAAAAGCTCATCTTTTCTAATGTGTGTGTATTATTTATCTATGATTATTAACAAGCCTTATAGGCAAACTTTAACAACAGAAGGATTATACTCGTCGAAACCTATTTTTACTTACGGTCAACTTTATATTACTCTTTCAAAAATAAAATCAAAATCAAAGTTAAAATATTAATTGAAAATAATTTTCAACCAAAATAATTATGAATGTTGTTTATAGAAAAATTTTCTAAAATTTGAATTGATTATGTATAATTTTAAAATCTATTTAATATATAATTTTTTACGCATTTTTATTCTTCCATAAATTTATTACTTTTCTGTATGAATTAATTTATGGACCTTCATGAATTTACTTTTAGACATTTTTTTTCTTTTACAAATTGTTTACAATTTTAGTTTGTAATTATTCTATAATGTGTTTGTTATAATTGAAAGATAATCTTATGTTATATGCTCTTGCAATTTTTTAAACATAAAATCAAATAGCTTATTTTTTAGTATCTAATATTTAAAATAAAAGGCCCATGTTTAGTTATTTATTTTAATAATAGTTTAACATTAACTTATTTTTATTAAACTTATCAGCACCGGATACTTGAAGATTATGAGATTTGAGTTTTAGTAGGATTTTGTAATTGTATGATTGATTTATTAAATGGAATATAATTTATATACTATAGTTTAATTTTTTTATTGTTAAGTTTTTGGCGTGAAGCAAAAAAATTCTATGCATTATTTTAATTTATTTTTAATTTAAGGAAGTAATTTATCTTTATAGATGTTAGAAAATAATTTTATAAAATTCAGTATTTATTTGTTAGATATCATTCTGTGCTTGAAAGTATAGTTTTAATTTGGAGTTAAGTTTTTGCTTTATCATTGACTTGATGATAAAGAAATAAAAAATAAACAAGATAGGAATTAAAATTGAATAAAAACAAAAATGATAAATTGAAATTGAGTATAAGAAGAATCACTCTACTTCTATCCAATTTCTTGACGCAATAAGAAAGGAACTCCTCAGCCTAACTTGTCAACGCTATAATTTGAGAATTGAATCAAAATGACTCCTCAACCTTCTACTCAATTCCCCGATGCAATAAGAGAGGGACTCCTCAACCTCAATTGTCCACGTCATGGTTTCATCACAAAACTAAAAAGAGGTTTTCAAACCTCTAAATCATTCTGTATTTCGACTACTCTAGTTTATGAGGTATTTATAACCTCTTATTAGATTAAAATATAGAAAACCCTTAGTCCATAAACATAAAGCCCAATCTAGTAATTAAATAAATAAATCAAAATACATCCAATTAAATTAAAATATTCTAAAAATATAAACTAATATCTTTTAAATAACACTTGAACTATTCATATCACGAACATTTGAAACATGTATCTTTTTCCTCCTCTTCAAAAAAAATTCATTCTCGAATCTTGTAGGTGAAAAAATAGTATATGAAAAGGACAATAATTACAAGGAAGATAATTTTTTTCTTTTTTGTATATTTTTATTTTTTTTCCCTGCATGATTTTTGTTATTTTTTTAAATAATAAAATTAAAAATAATGACAAAATAATAATAAAACGTAAACGCAAACAAAAACACAAGAACTTAAAGAAAGACACGACAGACATTGGACTCTTTTTTATGATAAAAAAAGAACAAATATAGATTAATAAAAATTAATCTAATATCTGAGTTCCGATACCAAATGATAAAGAAATAAAAGATAAACAAGACAAGAATTAAAATTGAATACAAAGAGAATCACTATACTTTTTACTCAATTTCTTGACACAACAAGAAAATGACTCCTCAACCTAACTTGTCAACGCTATAGTTTGGGAATTGAATCGAAGGGACTCATCAATCTTCTACTCAATTCCCCGATGCAACAAGAGAGGGACTCCTCAACCTCAATTGTCCACATCATGGTTTTATCACGAAACCAAAAAGGGGTTTTCAAACCTCTAAATCATTCTATATTTCGACTACCTTAGTTTATAAGGTATTTATAACCTCTTATTAGGTTAAAATATAGAAAACCCTGAGTCCATAAACATAAGGCTCAATCTAGTAATTAAATAAATAAAATCAAAATACATCAAATTAAATTAAAATATTCTAAATAATATAAACTAATATATTCTAAATAACACTTGAACTCTTCATATCACAAACATTTGAAACACGTATCACTTGAGTAGGTATGCAACTGCAAGTGCAAGCTATAATGGGCTTCTTCTGCTTTCTGGTCTGCAAAAGGCAGCGAAATGCTAATAGTATTGTGAGTTATCTCTTATATTTTAATTTTATTTATAATGTTACACATTCTCGTTCTAATGATTTGGCCATCTTAAAGGGAGGGGGAGGGGGTTGCATTGGGTAGGGGGAGGGATCCGATGGGAAGGGAGATGGAGGGGGAGTCTGCGTTGGAGAGGAAGAGATTAGGGTTTGGGGGGTGATTTGTCAGGTCATCAAAATACGGTAGCCATGTTAGCATTGTTCTTGTCGAAGATTTGCTCCGGTGAGTTCGGAGATATGCTTGTCAAATTTTAAAATCTTTTAGGGGCTATTTTGTCAATAATAAAAGTCAGGTACCATTTTATCAGCGACATAATCTTTTGAGTATCGATTTAGTATTTATCTCTTTATGTAAACTATTAATGAATCATACATCTCAATTATATTCTTTTAAGAGTTTTAATGTATAGACAGTGGAATGTTAGCATTTTTAATATATTATATAATAGAATGTTAGAATTTTTATTTTTGTTATTTTTTTTCTTTATATTTAATGTTTAAATCTATTGTGCTACACGGGTTAGCTAAAACGAAAATGATGTCAAAAATGAAGTAGAATTTATTAGTAGTTTTTCACATAAATATATTTTCAAAGAGTTTTTTGAAAAGATTTTCAACTTTTATCCATTAGGTAGTGGTCTATATATATAAATTAAATTTGTTGTATCATTCATTTTCTTTGTTATATCAACTAAATCAATGTGTTTATTCATTGTGTTTTTATTGTGTAATATATTCATACTACTTTATGCAAGGAGTTCAAACCTTTTGGTGTTAGAACCATATAAACTATAATTGGTTCTGATTCTTCCACTAATAAAAGATTTTACTTCAAGTTTTTCGATAATTATAGTAGATACAAACTAAGTTTAAATTTGGTTTTAAATGGATGAATTTTATTTTTGTTTATAAGCAGTGATGGATCCAAAAAAATTATGTTAGGAGACAAAAATAATACACATTACTATCAAAATATATATTAATTTAAATTTAAAAATATAAAAGTGCATATTTTATTTCAGTCATTTGAATCATAATTTAAAATTTTGGGTCGTTATTCAGGAACAGCTACCAAACTTTTCATATTGAATTTTAAAAACTTCTTTTTATTAGAAGAGATTAATGGAGTGACTTTAGATTCTAGTGGTAGCTTTTTTTTAAAATATTTTTTATTACTATTTTTAAAAATAAAAAATATATATTCTAAATTAGTAAATTAATCAATTCATTTTAAAAACTTATATGCAACATAATTATATATAATAGAATAGAACGAAAGATAAACAAATAAATAATAAGGATCACTAAATTGAAATTAAAATAAAATATATAAATTCATGAAGAGAATAAAAAAATAGATTAATACCTAAATTATAATTGTTTGAATTAAAATTTGCAATTGAAAATATCAAAAAGAGAAATAATGAAATTGAAAGTTACATAGACTCATAGAGAGCTATATAAAACAAAATAGAGAATTTAAAATTTATCTTTTGATGAAGAGAAGATGACCACTAGAAAAAGAATGAAAAAAGAAGATTGAAAATATGAAACTAAAAAAGGGTTTAAGAAAATAAACGAGTGACGGCTGAAATTTGAGAATAGAAGAAGACTAAATTTAATTAGGTTAACTAATAGTCAAAATGATAGAAAGATAAAATGAATTTGAGGCTTTAATAATTAAACTTAATTTATTTATAATTTATTTGTAAAAAATCATTTAAAATTTAAAATGAGACATATTATATTATATAATATATATATATATATTATTTAAAAAAAATAAAATGGGAATGAGAACAAATGCTCCCTCCCCTATGCTTGAGTCCGTGCCTGTTTACACGTTTTAAGTCGGGAATATTTGTATATTCAAAACTTTATCAACATATCTATTTAAAATTTAAAATTGATATACTCAGAAATGTTGGAATATAAATGTTTAATTATATTATTTTTTTATAATCGACTCAACTTTATTATATTTAGTTATAAATCTTACATTAGTATAATTATATTTGTATATTACAAATTTAAATATCTCTATATATACTTATATTTTTAGCTTGTAATTTAATATAAAATTTATCACGCTACACAATTGTTACTATGTTATTAATATTAGACATACAGGTGGTGACAATATATAAGCTTTATAACAAATTAACATGAAAACGTGTTTTTTATTATGTAATATGACATAAAAAAAAGTTATTAACATTAATAATTAATATGTAAAGAATGACTTCAGTTTTTCATTTATAAAAAAATATTCGTATATCTTAAGTTAATTCAATTAATAGTACACATTATAAATGTATGTATAATATAATTTTTAATTCCCGTACTTAATACGGATTCATTCACTAGTTTACTAAAAATTTGAGATAAATATACGAAAAAATTTAAAAATTAAAATTTATTAATTTACAAATAATTATATATAAATAAATTCAAGAAATTATTTTAAATTTTTTTAAAAATTATTTTATATTTTATGTTAGAAATTAATTTGTTTAATTAAATCGTACATGTAAATATTTAACGGTTGAAAATTAATGTTTTATTCATTTCAGCAGACCATTAGTAATTAACGAAAAAATTTATATTATTTAACAGAAATAAATATTATAGATTATTTTATATATTTTTAAAATTAAAAAACTAAAGTATTTTTTTTAAAAAAATATTACTCAACTATTAGATATACAAAAGATATTAAACAACTAATACTTTTTATTTTTATCTTATATTTAGACAAACTTTAACAAATTTTCTACTTTTTATACTAAAAATATGAGCTCTATTATTTCTTTTTATACTCGTGTTGATTTTATTTGTGTAGTTTCCTTCGCTCATAAAATAGACTTAATATTACGTGTACACGTGCATGAGATGAGTCAGCTGGGAACGTCTAACGTGTTGATACTTAGATAATGAGACAACCCCACTAATCCACTATGATATTATCGAAACTTGTTCCAACTTCCAACACAATCACGAACCATGCATTGTATCAATCAATCAAGGGATTTAATAGTCCATAATATAGTAACGTATATCACACGATAACAATTCAAGAGTCGGAACGCCGAAGTGCAAAACTGCAAATTAAATGTGCAATTGAAAGCTATTTCGAGCAAATTGAGTACACAAGAGGAAAGCTATTTATTATTTTTTGTCATTAATTAATTATTAATATTTAAAAATATAAGATAAAATATATTATTAAATTATTAAATAAAAAAATTAAATTAAAAAAATAAATTAATAATTAATTAATAATAAAAATAATAAATTTTAATATTTTTTGCATTTTTATTATAAAACTATAATCTTTACTTTTTACTCAACATTACTTTTTACTATCCTACTATTATCCTATTAAAATATTTAGATATCAAATTTATACAATTATAATATTCTAAAACAGTTTACATTAAGCTAAAAAATTTTACGAATTTTCACGTAAAATCCTTTGCGGATAATGTGCATTCAACTATTCAAGGTTAACTTTAAACCGTGATAGAGAAGAAGGAATAAGAAGGATCATGCACAAAAATTGAAGCTGAAAAAAACACTATGGCCTTATGCTTGAACACTAGGGTTTATAAAATGGGTTTTTGAGTAGCGGATTATGAAAACAAGTATACTACACATACAAAATTTTTTTATTTACAAATTTTATAAATTGGTACAAGTCTAACAAAACACACGCGCATTATATTTCCACATTTAAGAGTAAATACACGCATGTTACTTAACCACTTTCTATTTCAAAAGCGCGCTACTCACCATTATGAACGACTCTTCTTCTTCTTTTTACTCGATAAAAATTATAACTGTCATTTTTTCATCGCGTTTCTCTTCCTCCTCTTCTTCCTTCTTCTTCTCCTCCTTCTTTGTGTTTCTCCTCCTTTTTCTTCGCGTGTTTCATTTTCATCGTCGTGTTTCTCCTCATTCTTCTTTTGATTTTGTAACATTATGTATTTTTTTCTTCTTTGTTTGATTTTTCACTCCCAATGCAAAAAGAATTATGAGAATATGAAATAAGAAGACGAAGAAGAAGAAGCAGCAGAAGATGAGAAGGAGGAAGAGGAAGAGCTCTGAATTATGCAAAACTCATCAGAATAAAAATACATCCAAATATCTTCGTATTACACCCAAATATCTTCATTTTTACACCCAAATTTACTGCAGATACAGAAATGAGTTATGTTACGTGTACACTAAAATCAGCCACCAAAGTCAGCAAGGGTTGCAAAATACACCTAAAATACACCATATTAAAACAAGCATAAATTATAGAATTCAAATACAACTATAAAACCATCATAAAAAATAACAAATACCAGATTCATGAATCATAACTAAACAGAAACTAAAATAATTCAACTAAAAGAATAAGACAATTCACTCTCTGTCAGATAAAAAATCATAAACTGTAAATACACTCAATTTTTTATAAAAATACACCCAAATATTCCTGATCTACACCCGAACATCTGATATAAAATAGACAAGATTATATTAATTCTAATAAGAACTAGTATATTAGATTCAATTCAAACAAAAAAGAATTAACAGCAAATTTTACATGCAAGATTCACGCACTGGTTCATCTGACAATCTGAAGTTGAATTATCCATTGTCTGCAAAAACGATTTCAGAGCTTGATGTCAACAAATAATGGAAATCAATAATAACGAAAAAAGAGAAAAACACATAAATGAAGAAGAAGAAAGAAAAGGCAAGAAATTCAAAAAAAGAAACGGAATCCTTTCAAAAATTAAAAATCTGTTATTAGAAGCGCGTGAAACATACGTGCATAACAAGTGCGTTTAAGCGTTGTGGTAACTTACAACCGTTTTTTTTTTTTTTTTGTGTCTAAACAAGGAAATAAACAAAGCAAAAACTATCATAAATCCGAGCGGATGATTTGTTGGAGATCAACACAAGACTCAGACCAAATAACATGATTAGAGTTACTCTTGGCACCATATTTAGCCATCCAATCCGTAGCTCTATTTGCTTCTCGGGACACCCATTCAACGTGAACAAGCCAAGAACGAGATAAAAGCTCTTTAATCTTGTGAACCAAATCTATTACTTCAGATGAATTCCCACTTGTAAGCTCATGCATGATGGGCAGAATGTCAAGGCAATCCGTTTCACATATAATATCCCTCAAACCGCAATTCCAAGCTAAAATCAGCCTCCTTCAAGTAGCAAATAATTCACATCTGATGATAGACCAAGAGAAAATGCTTCCAGAGCAGCCCAAGATCCAATCTCCTTTAGAATCTCTAATAATACACCAAAATTCTGCTAAATTTAAATCCATATACAAGCTTGCATCACAATTAATTTTAAAACTATTGCCTACCGGTGACTTACAACCGGTTATGCATAGCATAATCATTTTTTAACTCTTCTATTCCTTTTTTTATTAGTAATGTCAATTTTTAAAATAAATATTGTTTATTTCAATGAACAACTTAGTTATTTATTATTTAATATTAAAAAATATGTTATCTTAAAAAAAATTAAGTCTAATTTGTTATTTTTTTATAATTATTAGAGACTATTTTTTTAAAATTATAAAAATAACATATAAAAATGATAAAATATATTATAGAGTTTAATTTTGATGCATAATGTATTTTACACAGTCATATAATTATATTTCTTTTTTTGAATAACTATTTAAAAATATAAAAAGTTGTTATTTTTTAATGTGACATTATATAATTAAATACACATATAAAATTATTAAAAATACATTAAAATTAAATTCATATGCTATATATCAAAAAAATAAAAAAAATTATTAAATTCTTATTTTATTTTTATTTGTTATCTTATTTTTATCTTCTAAAAATAAAATTTATTATGTTTATTTTTTTAAGTTAATTATACTTATCATTTTTCAACATAATCATTTAAATATTTTGGTTATTTTAGTTTATTTTAAAATTTAAAATTAGCTTAGTAATTAATATAAATAAATAGCATTGTTTTCTCACAATACACAATAACAACAACACAATAATAAAAATTTTTCATATTTTTCTTTTCATTCTTTCATAATTTTATTATAGTATCAGAATCATATTATCTTTTTTGATAAAGATATATAAATTATCACCTTTTCATGAAAATACCATAATAAATATAATTTCATTTTTTTTACATATTTAATATTTTTTTACCTCATCAAATAATTCATCATTTTTATCTTATCATTTCTATTCGAATGGACCTAAATTATCGCGTTCTACGCCTCTCTCTTATCACGCACCTCCCTCTTATTGTACACAAATCATTATAAATTTTCACAAGCTCCACATCAACGTACCTCTCTTATCCCCCGTGATTATTGTTTTTCCGTGACATTCAAGAACTCGTCCCCGTCACAATCAAAGTTTGGACACTTTATACGCAACATGAACATCTATTTACGTTGAATTATATTATCTGTACATTAAAATTAATCGCCAAAATTAATTATTAATATAAAATATATATTAAAATATAAATACACATTAAAAATAAATTAAATCACATATATATTTATATATAAATATATTAGTAATTAATTTTAATAGTTAATTTTAATATACAAATAATATTTTTTATTTATATTTAACATATATTTTGTGAAAAATGGATTCTCCTAATTTTATTTCAATCGAAGGACTAAAGTGTAATATTTATTTTTTTAATTTTATTTGTAAAATTAATAATGATAAATTATATTTTATTCTGCATATCATCTTATTCATGGCAAGTGGTACGTGGACGCAAATAATTAGGGATGGGTGATTCTGTTTTATATATATATATATGAAAAAGTTACGAGGATAAATTACTAAGAAGATGGATATTTTGTTAAATTATTGTATCTGCGTGTTAGATATATTTTGGATAAGATATTTATTGATATTTATCTGACACGTGTATTTATTGTGTCTAAATTGTGTCTTAATAAAAAATAAAAAATTTTTTAAACACATTTAGACACACTTAAATACCATCACGTGTCAGCGTATCCGGTCTTATTCTTAATATATATTCTTAAAATAAATTTAAATATAGTATATATTATTATTTATTAAAACAAAAAATATTTTAAATACTTGATATAATTAAAATAATATATTAAAAATAATTTAAAAAATTAATTTATATTTTAATATCAATAAAATATTAAAATATTATTACGGTTTATCTAAAAAATACTTTATATTTTATATGTATGCATGTCGCAGTGTCATGTAAGATTTTAAAATTCGCGTGTCAGCGTGTTCCGTGTTGTAGTGTGTCCCGTATTCATGTCAGTGTTCGTGTATTATATATAAATTATGCTTTAAATTTATATCATCTTATTATAAAGAAGGATAAATACGATAGAATAATAAAATGTTATATTTTTTCTTAACGCTGTTATTGCTCGATGAAAGAAATGTCAACAATTGATATGTTGATGTTAGTTTAGCAATTTCTGAGATTTAAGGAAGACTCGATTGAAAGAGAATTGGTAAAAAAATTCAACATTTGTTTGTATGTTATTGATTTATAAAAGACTCAAGTTAGTATTGATAGTATGGTGCGATTTGATTTGAAATTGATTTCGACTAGATAGTAAGACAGTTTTTTAAAATCAGGGAACATAGCTTAGGAGACAATTATCAAATTGTATTTGGCAAAAACAATTATTTTTGAGTTATCGTCATCGTCATATCAACATAGAATTGGTAAAAAGTATTTATAATAGAGTAGCAAATAAGAGAATGTTAAAAATTCTATATAGAAATATTCTCATAAACTTTCAAATCCTAATGATTTTCGATTTTATTCTCAGTTAATTTCTGTAAATATTTTCATGTTTTTTATTTTTCTTTACAAATTCTATACTTTACTTTTATATAGTTTATTTTTTCGCACTTTATATTCTAATTTTATTTTTAATTCCTTTTATGTACTTTTGCAACTATTATTATGCTTAGTAAAATTTTATTCACCTTTTAAAGCATTTAATTTTATAAGTTAATTTGATTTCAATTTATTAGTTCATCGTAAAAAAAAAATCTTTGTTTTTTTTTATCGTGACAAAGTAATTAAAGACTTTAATGCATAATAAAATTAATATTTACAAAAAAAAGAAGTAAATTTTACTCACAAAAATTAAATATTAAAATAATCCAAATATTTTCACGATAATTAAAATTGTGAAAAATATGCAAAACAGCCGTTAAGTTTAATTTCAACGAAAACTGCCATGATAAAAAGAACAAATGAATCCAGCTGCATTAACAAGGACTAACTGATTCTTCTAGATGTAATATTTGTTAATGTCACTATTAATTCGTACTGTGTTGCTCGACGTTTCCCATTCAATAGTCATCCATAGTAGACGTCACTGCTTAGAGCATATAACCCAGCACTATATTTCGTATTAACCAAACCCCTCTCATCATGCACCACGTGTCCAACGAAGAAATTTAGAGTGTATTTAATTTTTATTTTTATTTTTATTTTTAATATTTTTTTATCTTTTACAAAAAAAAATAAAAGATAAAAACAAAAAATAAAATTTTATTATTTATATTTTTTTTATAAAATTTAAAAACAAAAAATATTAAACATAAAATTAAAAAATAAAAATACCAACTAAACGCAACCTTAGTTTTTGACTTGCATGTTTTAGAATAAGAAATAATTATATATGGAATGACTTTTTTTAAGGTCCTAATTTGGGCTTGTTAGTTTTCATTGCAATCTTATAAGATAGTGTGTGATTTTCTAACTTTGATTTTGGGTGAGAGTGACTTTAACTTAACTTTACATAATTGTATCTATATATTCCAATTGATGTGTTATTATTATTATTTTTTTAGTGAGTGTGACCTTAACTTTACGATAATTGTGTTTATATATAATTAAAGAGGAATGCAACACGTACAAGTTATTTGGTTTATAAGTCATATAAGTTGAGAAAAATTTAATAAAAAATGTCCATATACAATTTTCATGGCATGTTTCGCGTTCCTCTTTCTCCTCCTCCTCTTCCTTCTTCTTCTTCTATTCCTCTTCGTCTTTTTCCATGAAAACGAGTTTTTTATCAAATTTGTTCGATCTCCTTCGTGCATTCTCTTTTTACCTTTTCATTCGTTGTTTTATCCGTGTTTATCATTGGTATTCTTGCTTTGTTTTTTTCGATTTTTATGGTTTTTGAAATCAAGTTTTGAAATCGTTTTGAAGATAATGGAACTTCATAAATACACCCAAATGATTACAGAAATACACCCCCAAACGGTTACAAAAATACATCCAAAAAA
The DNA here is from genome assembly GCF_003086295.3 of Arachis hypogaea. NCBI lineage: Eukaryota > Viridiplantae > Streptophyta > Magnoliopsida > Fabales > Fabaceae > Arachis > Arachis hypogaea. The sequence continues at coordinate 141,481,517 of NC_092048.1, forward strand.
TTATAGAAATACACCAAAAGCATTACAAAAATACACCCAAGAATTTAAAAAATATACCCAAAATTCGTACACTTTATGCATAATTCAGAACTCTTCCTCTTTCTCTTCCTCATCTTTTGCTGCTTCTTTTTCTTCTTTATTTTTTTATTTCATATTCTCATAATTCTTTTTGGGAGGAAAAAATTAAATAAAAAAAATACATAATGTTAAAAAATCAAAAGAAGAACGAGGAGAAACACGACAATAAAAATAAAACACTTCAAAAATAAGGAAAAAGAAGACGAAGAAGAAGAGGCACGAAAAAAGAAGAAGAATGAGAAGAAGAAAAAGATGAGACATGAAAAAAAAAATAAAATAAATGACTTATATGACTTGTATGAGAAAATGCTTGTATGCGAAAAATTTTTCATAATTAAATTGACGTGTTATTTTTTCCCCAAAAATGCTATATACGGTAAACACTAAACAATCGATCATTAAATCATTTACTAGATTGTGTTTTAACAAGTATAATTTCATATTTATATTGTTATTTATATGTATTTTTGATATATATGTAATTAAGTATGTTGTCATTACAAAAGTTTACAAATAATTATATATTGAATTTTTTTGTATACAAAGGATTTTTTAAACAAAAACAATAAATTATACATAAATTTATTTATACTTTTATTTTGAATAAACCACAAATATTCTGACTTTTTTATTTCAATGATAAATAAGTGTTCGACTAATTAAAAAACTAAAAATATCTATTACCTTTTAAAACATGAGACATTTAAATTCTTTTGAGAAATTAATTTATCTTTATATATTTTAAACAAAAAAATATCATATTTTAAAAAATTAAAAATATTCTTATATTTTTAATTAGACAATCTCTTCTAATTAAAAAGTTATGTAACTATTTCTCTTCTTGTCTAATTTTTTTATCCATTTGGGTGACATTTGTGATTTCAGACGTGAGGATGTTTCTCTCCTCAAATATTTTGCCTATAAATCCTGGTTGCTGGTTCCGCATTCAATTACACTCTGCCTTGTGGTGTGGTGTGGCACTCTTGAATTGAATGTAAGCCAATGAAACCATTCTATCCCTGTTTCCTTCTTCATTATGCATGCTCTTCCCTCTTTCTTTTCTTTCTCAAATTATTGCTGCTATTCATGCCTTTTATTCATGGCTGCCTATTGCTGTTTAGCTTGTTCCATGTCAATAATGTCAATTTGGTGGAATTTTTAAGTTTATTTTTGTGTTAATAAACACTGAATTTTTTCCCCTTTTCTATACATAAGAAGCTAATCATTGTTTCTCCCCCCTTAATCAATGTTTTTTTATCAGTTTATGTCATATTTCTTTTCAGCTTTTTGTGAATTTTGCATCATGATTAATAATTGCCTCAGAACATACATAAATATATGCAAAATATCTCTATCTTAATTTATAATTAGCTGATTAGTGATGAATAATAAGAATTTTGATGACAGGTCAACCAACAAAATGTGTGAGATGATTTCATTGGCAATACTATTGCTGGTGTTAGGCAGTCCATGCTCAGCTGCTTTTTCTTGGAAGACTGAGAATAAAATTAAGACAGCAGTTCATCTTTCCCCCAAGATTGAAATAGGACCGGGATCGGTTTCGAATAAAAATTACTATGATATTGATTTTCCAAGAGGTCATGTTGCTCTCAAGGGTTTCACTGCTGAAGTTGTTGATGAAGCTGGAAACTCTGTACCCCTCCATGAAACTTACCTCCACCACTGGGCTCTTATAAGATACCGTCAATCCAAGTCCAAACTTGCAACACACGCAAGCTATGATCCTCATCGTGTGCTTCATGTGTCAGACTCAATCTCAGAATCAGGGGTTGTGAGAAATAGTGGCATATGCCAGGGAAATGTTCTTGGACAGTATTATGGAATTGGATCTGAAACAAGAGGAACAAATACGGATATTCCAGATCCTTTTGGGTTAGAAATAGGCAATCCTGAAGAAGGGTATGAGGAGAAATGGATGCTTAATATCCACGCCATCGATACGCGAGGCGTAGAGGATAAGTTGGGGTGCACTGAGTGTAGGTGTGACCTTTATAATGTTACAGTCAATGAATTTGGCAAGCCTTTGCCTCCAGATTACATAGGGGGTTTGAATTGTTGCTATCATGAGACTCAGTGCAGGTTGAAGAAAGGCTTTCAAGCTCCCAAGAGAAGCCTCTATTTGAGATACACAGTGAAGTGGATGGATTGGGATGAATATGTTGTTCCTGTTAAGATTTATATAATTGATGTGACTGATACTTTGAAAATTTCAGATACTTCAAGTATAACAAGCTCAGATCATGATTGCCGGGTGAGTCATGAGTGACTGAATTCTTTAAAAAAAATTTGTTAGGTGGTTACATCTACAATTGAGTCTATATTATTGCTAATGAAAAATAATCTAGGTAACAGGAATAATTGAGCAACATGAATAATTATTCTTCTTTGTTACAGGTTGAGTATGAAGTAGATCCTTGCAACACAGACACCAAGAAAGGTAATGATTGTCTTGATGTGAAGAGAACAAGGCTCCCATTTCCAAAGGGTGGTTATGTTGTGTATGGTGTAGCTCATCAGCATTCAGCTGGAATTGGAGCAACTCTATATGGACAGGTGGTTAATGACTATTCTGCCCCTTAAACTTTAAATATGTGTAGCTTGTGTTCTGAAAGTTGTGCAAACTGGTGTTCACTTTTCAGGATGGAAGGGTAATATGTACCTCAATGGCAAATTATGGAACTGGAGATGAAGCAGGAAATGAGGCAGGCTACATTGTAGGAATGACCACTTGTTATCCTAAACCAGGTTCTGTAAAGATCATTGATGGCGAAAAATTAACCCTGGAGTCAAACTACAGCAGCAGCACTCGAAGTCACACTGGAGTCATGGGGCTTTTCTACCTACTGGTTGCAGAACAGCTTCCTCATCAACACTACTTCACCCATTCCTCTTCTTTCTTCAGGAATAGGAATATCAACAATGTATTTAACTAATAGGAGTGGTGTGTCATGTAATATAATATAAATATGTGAAAAGTAAAACAAATAATTCAGGCCATTAGGGTGAAGAATATATACGTGTGTTTTGTTGAAAGGAGGATGCTCTCGTAAAGAGGCATAAAATGTCTTTTTGTAAAGACATTTATATATTTATTGTACGTATTAATGAATCGTTTATTTTTGAATTTCTTAATAAACTAGAATAAAATCGATTTTTTTATAAGAATAACAATAAATTAAATTATTATTAAATCCGGTTGAACCGACTAATTTACATAACTTATTGGATTTTTTTTTAACAAAAATTTGAAATATATTTGTTTTTTTATAAAAAAATTCAAACTTTGATTCGATTTAGATTGTGTAAATTGATCGGATCAAATCGGATTTAATAATTATAGTGTGGACAATTAGATATATTATTGTTGTTATAATAAATTAATTTTATTCTGATTTATTAAAAAATAAATTATTAACTAATTTAATAAAAATGTCTAATAATATCATAACATATATAAACATTTTTAAAACATTTTTAATACCTTTATCGAGATAGTCTCCTTGTTAAAAAGAAGCCTTGCCTTCATGGCATGTCATATATTTGTTGTATTATTATTAAACGTATTAATGAATCAATTATTTTTAAATTTTTTAATAAATTATAATAAAATCGATTTTTTTATAATAATAATAATAAGATATGTGAAAAGTAAAACAAATAAGTCAGGCCGAGTAAGGAATATATAAGTGTGTTGTGTTGAAAAGAAGTCTTGCCTTCATGGCCTGTCATATATTTGTTGAACGGTAACTCCATATAAATTTGGGTAATGTTAGGGAAAAATAGCCGGAATTTATCTTATTTAATATTTATTAATTGTTGTAATAATTAATGAATGTTAAATAAGAAAATTATGGCTGTTTTGACTGATTTTTTTTGTTACTAAATATTTCGTATAAATTTATATTTTGTTGTATATCACATAATACAAACAAAAATATTTAATAATAAAAAAAATCAGCCAAAAACAACTATAATTTGTCTTATTTAATATTTATTAATTGTTACGATAATTAATAAATATTAAACAAGACAAATTCCGTCTGTTTTTTTTTTTTATTTTTCTAACATTACCCTAATACAAAATTGTTTTTGTTATCATTAATACATGACGGTTGCCCAAATAATATAGAAAGTTCAAAGTGGTACACAAACGTTTTTGGTCAGTCGGCATTGATTAAAATAATGTAATTTCTGTGGGGTTGCGCACCCTATTTCTGCCTGATCTTCTTGTCTCTCCGCTTCCGTGATTGAACAAAAGATCTTTGAAAATGACAAAATAAAAATTACATATTAGGTATATACTAAAATCAGTCATCATAGTTAGTTATTAGTATAAAATATATATATTAAAGTATAAAAATTTATTTGAGCGAGTTTTTAAGAAAAAATTTGTTTGAGTTACCTTTTTTAAAAGATCTTATAAAAAGTAAAGTAATTTTATATTTAGATATCTCAAACAAAAATATCTTTTTATCTATTAATTATATTTGGATATAATAATATAAAAGTACCTTTTTGTTTATTTATTATATGAAAAATATTTTTTTTAAACAAAAAAAATCTTTTAGAAAAATATAAATTACAGCTTCTAAAAAAATATTTTTTTTATTTTTTTAGTATTTTTACTTTTATTACTAAAAATTTACCAAACACGCTAAAAAATATATATTTTTTCATTGAAAAAATATCTTTTTTTATCAAGATAATAGCGCCAAATAAGCACTAAATACACATTGAAAATAAATTAAATTACATATGTATTTATGCACAAATATATTATTGGCTAATTTTAGTGATTAATTTTAGTGTATAAATAATATTTTTGATAAAAATTGTATATCCTGTTTTTGCCTTTGAAATTCACCTTCGAAACAAAAATTAATTTACTAATGAATAAATAATGATAATATACATGTATAGTGGTGCATGGTGTGTTATCCGTATATGTGAATCTGTCATGCTCAGTCATCTCCAAAACGCAAATAATATTTTGGGTTAAAGCAGCTGCAAAATGCAGGTTGTGATTGACAGAGAAGGACAATCACGTCTCGAAACGTGTCTCTTGTCTCCTGTATACAGACATGAATGGTTGTTGACCAACTTAGATTTTCTCCCAACACAGGGCAGGTGCCACAGGCTAATCGCAGGTTGCGATTGACAACCTCCCTCCTTGCATGCATGACACGTGTTGACAAAAGTGATGAAGTCGGTCTTTAAAAGTAAAATGTAGGTAAGTGTGGGAGGAAGAAGCAAGAGTGAAACATTAAGGAGTGTTATGAGTTGAGGGGTGAAAGAGAGAGTAAGTGTGAGAGGAAGAAGAATTCAATGAAAAATTTCCGTGAGGGAAAAGAAACAATGATTCGTAATTTTACCAATCTTAAAGAATACATTATTAAATATCTGGATCATCCCAATAGATAAATATTTTTTTTATTTTATAATGAATAAGTAAATATATTTATTTATATTTTATGTATTTATATTTTAACTAATAATTTTATTTTTATTTTTATTATTATTATTGTTGTTATTATTATTACTATTATTGCTATTATTTTGTTATTATTATTATTAGTGACATTATTATTATTATTATTGTTATCATCATTCGTGTTTTCGCTATATTTGAGTAATTATTTGAAAAAAATTATTATTATAATTAATATATTGTTAATATTTTATAATATTATTTAGGATAATAATAATAAATTATTATTATTTTTTAATAATAAGTAATATTGTTTAATAATTTATTATTATTTTTTAGAATAATAATAATACTGTTTATAAAATTATCGTTATCTTGTTTTTATTATTATTTTCTAATATAATAATAACTGTTATTATTAATATATTATTAATATATTATTAACAGAGTATTATTTTTAAAAATTTTATTATTATTATTATTATTATTATTATTAGTAACCTTATTATTATTATTATTATTATTATTATTATTATTATTATTATTATTATTATTATTATTATTATTATACTGTTAGTTATGAATTATGAACATTATTATTGTTATTATTATTTTTTGAATATATTATTAATTGTTATTATAATTATGAAGTAATATTACTAATTATTATTTTTTTATAATTTCAAATACTTGTGTTAACCATAAATTTATGTAAATATAGAATTTTGAACTTTTTTAAGAAGTTAGATTTAATGTGCCTGATATGAAATATGTGCCATATTTTGTGGTGATTACACACTGTTACCGTGAGTTATTGCTGTGTTAATAGAGTTATGGTGGTTAGAAATAATGTCTACACTATCAATGATAACAACATATCTCCACAAATTGGTTAGGAAAAATTTTCACGCGTCTGTCGTCTTACTCTCGACTATCGCAAATACAATAGGCACAATATTTTGGTTCTCATTTTGTGCAACCGTAACTAGAAGTGTATCTTTATATTTTCTGTACATGTGTGTGCCATCAACTTGCACTAATGGCTTACAGTGCCTGAATGTTATAATACACGGATAGAAACTCCAAAAAACACAATGAAGAACTCTTACACCTTGAAATTCTTCACTCTCACGGTAAATAGAGAGCATTTTTATTTGAACACGAGATCTTGACATATTTGCAGTCATTGCTTTCAACCACACTGGCAGAGTCTGGTAAGAAACTTTTCAATCACCGAAAATTTTTGCGACAGATTTCTACTTTGCCAACCAAGCCTTGCGGATACAGTGTAGTTGAACCTGGATTGAACTTCTGCAATAATAGACTTCACCTTTATCGACGGATTTGCTTCAACCAACGGCCTAATATCATATGCAATTGTGTCTGAGTCCAACTTGACATGATCTTGTGAAATCGTGCCCATAGTGTACGTGTATTTGCCATTGTATTTCTTGATCTTCCAACAAGTTTTTTTTTTTTCGAATCAAGCTATCTCGGATAAGCCAATCGCTCCTTGCACCATAACTCTTGTATTTTGCGTAGAATGTCTGCGACTCAGACTCATACACAGTACAATCAACTCCTTTGGAGATAGTGTAACTTTTGATTGCAGATATCACCGACTTTCTAGAACTAAATTTCATTCTGACACTAAACTCACCATCTTCCGCTGCAACGTTGTCTTCACCTACGACATATGAACCACCATCAGTCGGACAAGGCAAATAAAATAAATAGTAGTGGTAACTTTAATTAATAATCATCACATACTCATATTCCCATACTCATAAAATTTTGGGGCATACATGACTTCGAAATTCAGAATCCGCATAAAAGACGGAACACCAAAGAGGTGCTGGCTTACAATCGCATCTACTTTATTTTGCACCGCCGGATTATCTGCCAGGTCTCCGTCATCATTTTTTTTATTGACTTCATAGTTGGCTTCAAACTACTCTTCATTATTATTGTTATCTTCTTCCCAATCTATATCCCCGAGCTCATCAATATTGACCTCCGCGCCAACTACGTCCAGCCCCGTATACTGTTCGAACTCAACGTACATCTCTATCATCAGCACGTGAAATTGAGTTTGTTGATAAATACGGAACATATGCTGCATACTTGTATAAAATTCCTGTAATAAAATGTTGCTCCCCTTTTTCGAAATGTGACTTTGTATGTTATCACAAAGACCATTTTGCAACTCTACAAAACTCATGGTGCATAGAATAGCAAATGATAACGAACATTCACAAATAAAAATCACTCCTTTGTGTGTGTTTAGTATAATCTCACCGTTATAATACACACGCAAATTTATAACACCTTCCATAACCTCAACTTCACCTAACTCGACTTTTTTGACATAACTAATTGCAAAAAAAACTCACAACAATGACATATATACAAAAAAGAGTAAGAAGAGAAGTGAGGAAGGATGAAATTGCGTTTCGTATTTATAGACAAGACTCTCAATTAAAATATTATTTTTTATACAGGCCTTTAAATAAAATTTTCTGCCACTGTCAAAACGCAACTTGCATTTATGGGTTAAAAAAAAATTTAAATTTGACCGTTCCAAAAAGCTCAACCTGCATAACACCAAAATAAATAAAAAAATAAAAAACTACTATTTTACTAAACACAGCCTGTATTTGATAATTTTCATAAACAAAAAAAATTAAAAGCTCAAAACATAGATTACGATTTGTATGTGAGATCATAGTAGTCAAAATTTTTGCCAGACATCTATTTTGTTGCGTTACACCATAATTTTTTTTATATAAGAAAAAATGAGTTCCTTTGAAATAATTGTAGTATTTGATTGTTGATGACAATGTCAGAAATAACAATAAATTAGATATTTTTGTATATGTATATGTCATGTTTTTTTTGTGTTACTTAATTTTAATGTGTTGAGTTTTTTTTAATTTTTTGTTTAAAAAAATCTAATATCATAAATTTATGATTAATTAATGTGTTTTTATTTTATATCAATTTAAATTTTTAATTCAAATGACAAATTAGACTTTTAAATTTAAAAAATTAAAAGATCAAATTTTTATAATGCACAATAATGAGATAAATTTTTTTGTTCTCAAATAAATCGAAAGGTTTAATTAATATATTTAAAAAAGTTTTAATATTATAATATAAATCTGATTGTTAGATTTGTATTTTTTTAAATATTTATAAAATAAATTAAAAATCACAAATCTAATTTTCATATTTTTGTATTCATACAAAAAAATATATTAAATTTTTATATTATTGGAAAATACCAATATAACCCCAATACAAAAAATAAAAAACGTTTTAATGTGCTTGTGATTTATCCTCTTTACCTGTACTTTAATGACTTTCCCATTTCCACGTCAGAACACCATTTTCAAGCTTTTCATATTTGAAGAAAAACAATATAATTAAAATTTTTTTACTAACACACATATTTGTTATAAATAATTCATATCTCGTAAACTCTAAATAACTCATACTCCATAAACTTTAAATTCTTATCTATTTATAATCATTCAATTTTTTAATTGATGATTATAACAATCTTATCAATAGTTCAAATTAAATATCTAAAATTTTTATTATAAATATTTAACTTCTCATATTTTTTAAATTATTTTATACTATTCTTCATATTTTTATATATATTTATACTCTTTTAAAATATTATATTATTTTTTAGATTGTATTTATGTTTGTGGATACGACAGAGAGACATAAACTAAAAATATCTAAAAAATATGAACACTAAATACAGTATCTTTAGGACAACTTTTTTTTTTATTTTTGTGTCCACTTTTAAAAGAAAGACAAAGATAAACACGAAATTTAGTAAGATGAACTCGAATTTAAAAAAAAAATATTTTTCATTTTTGTTCATAGATATTACAGCTAGATACTCTCTTCTCTATTTATGTGTTCTTCTTTTATTGTGTTCTATTTTTTTTAATTAGGGTAAAAAGAACAAATTCACTATCGATTGAATCTTTTAATTTACACAATAAAAAATTTAAAAATAAAAAAATAAAAAATTTAAATAATTATGAAAATAAATTGTATCTAAACAATTTTAAATGTTTAATTAGATAAAAGAGACTGAATTGCAATAGGTAATTAAGTATTATTCCTCTACTATTATTCAGCAACTACAAAAAGGTTAGATAATAAAAAAAGAAGAAATAAAAAATAAATAAAAAATATATCTATTTTAATTATTTTATATAATATTTTAATCTTATTTATATATATTCAAATATAATATTAAACATTATATTAACGTTTTATACATTATATTTAAATATAATACACAAAAAGTCATTTTTAATATTTTTATTTTATAATTTCTGTCTCAATATTATATTCTGTTTTATTCACAAAAACAAACCAGCTTTAGAGTCCTCCAAAACTTTTAAAAACCTAAAATCATCTAAAACATTGGTAAACCCTCTAAAATACAAATATCCTAAAATACTATACAAATATTATTAAATACAACCTCCTAAAAGTTATCGTGCCATCTGGATGGACACTAGTGCTATTTAGCATAGGGAATAGATGACTAATAAGTAATAACTAATAAGTAAGAGGAGAGATAGAGAAGATATTTTATGTTGGATAATATTAAGATAATAATTTAAAATTATTTTTTAATTTAATATTTATAATTATATATATAATATTTTATAATTATATGTTATTATATTTAATATTATTTAATTTTTAATAATTAAAAATATAAAATAAAATAATTTTAGATTAATTTTTTATTTTCAAACATTTTTTCAAACATGTTTTTATCTATTTTTCAATTTTTATACGATTTATTAATTTTTTTTTGAAAAACATATGTATAATTCTATCGGCTTGATGACAATTCATAATTGATAGATAATACTGATACAGTTTTATATTAATAAAATATTTTTTGATAATTTTTTTCTAGAAATTTTAGTTAATATAGTACATCTTAAATATATAGAAAACTAAATGTTTTTGAGTAAAATTTATTTTTTTTATTTTTTTTCTCCTACCATGCATTATTGTTATTTCTTAATATATATTTTTATAAACCGTAAAATATTATTATTCGTTATTATATTATATCTCTTTTATTTTTTATTTTATTTTTATTTATTTAAATTTTTTTAATTTAATTATAAATTTTATCATTTTTATCACATATAAATTAATTGATTATAATTTTTCACATATTGAATTTTTTAATATTTAAATTATATTTTTTACGTACTTAATTTCATTTCTTAGTTTCATGGCATCTTTTAGTTAAAAATTTTAGTATTAAAATAAAGACATTTTAATATTGTTTTATATATCAAATAGTTGTTTTCTTTTTATACATAAATGTCACTCTTCATTTTTTTTTGAATTTGTGTACTTGTTTTATTTAATTTCGCTATGTTATCAAAAGATTTTTCGCTTATTCTCTTTTTTTATTAAAATTTGTGAATCTGTAACTCACTTTTTTATAAAATAAGTTCTTACTTCTATCACATCATTTAGTTAAAAATTTCAGTGTTAGAGTAAAGATATTTCGATGTTAAATTTTAGATTTTTATATATTGTTTTATATATGAGATAAGTATTCAATTCATTAAATGTGTAATATTTTTTTGAAAGATTCAATATTTTTTGTGCCATGTTACTAAACTTTTGGTGTCAATTTTAAGTAATTTTGGTGCTATCTTATTTTATTTTATAGAGTAAATATAATCTTTTAATATGTAATTTATTTTCTATATTCTGTATCATTGTATTTAAATTTTGGTGTCATTGTAAATAAATTTTGGTGTTATTTTATTTCTAATAAGAATTTAATTAAATAAGTGTGAACTTATATTCATTCAACAAAATAAGATTACAATACAGTATAAATGTGTTCATTCATGTTTAATATGAGAAATAATGTTTTTAAAAGAAGTAATAAGAGCAACAGAAAGAAAGAAAAAAGATTAAGAAGCAAAATGAATGCAGCATTAAAAAAGATATTTCTATTGTGTCAAAGTTAAGAAATTTTTGTGTCACAGTTAACAAATTTTGATGTTATTTTTTTGCATAATTTAAAACTCTCATTCTTCTTCCTCCTCCTCATCATCTTTCACATTCTCATAATTCTTGTTTCACCCTCTTAACAAGAACTTGTGTCACAGTAAAAAAAAATTATGCCAAAATTGAGAAATTTTTGTGTCACACTAAAAAATTTTGGTACTATTTTCTGATAAATTTTACATAACTCAAAATCACTCATCTTTTTTTTTTCTGCTTCTTTCTCATCATCGTTATTTTTTCTTTTTCTTATTCATTTTTTTCTTATTTTTCTTTCTCATAATTCTTCTTGTTTTACTCTTTTAACGAGAATAAAAATAAAAAATATCAAATAAAAAGAAGAAAAAACACATAATGCTGCAAAATCACCGTGAAGAGGAGGAAAAAAAAAGCGCAACAATAAAAAAAATGATGACGAAGAGGAAATACGCAAAAAAAAGAAATGTGAATAAGAGGAAGGAGGAAGAATGCGAAAAAGAGAAAGAAATACAAGAAAGAAAGTCGGAGCGTGTAGACACACTTTCACTAATGAAATTGATTTTAGTTAAATTTTAACAAACTTAGTTGCCAAAAAAATTTAAAAATATAGCAAAATTGACTATTTAAATTCTTTTGTTGTATTAATATAATGATTTGTAATATAATTCATATTGTTCAACTGAGTTATTTATTATCATATTAGGAATAATGTCGAAAATAGAATGCTAATCAACTAAAGTAATAATTATCAAATTTGTTTCCTTTCATAAAATCTCAAAAAATTTTAATTTTCTACCTATATAAAAATGCATTTTATTTTGACAAAAAATATATTAATGTATTTATAATATTTTGATAATTTTATAGTTTTTTCAATATTTTTTTATTTTTTTTCTCTATCACCAATCACATCTGTAACCTATTTATATTGGCATAATATATATACGAAATCAAATAATATTATTGTTCATATCGTGACCAAAGATAAGATCAATTCCAAAATGAATAAAGGCCCAACAAATAAATTTAAAATTTTATTTTATCCACTCCTACCCGACCTCATAGAGGTCGGGAGCAAGGATAGCAATTCAACCTTACTAAATAACTTTCCTAGAGAAGGGAGAATGGTCACCCACCATTCAAGGTGAAACTACTCTGAAAAGTGGTTATCTTTTCTACTATAAATACATTACCACATTTAAGTATATTGAAAATTCAATCTACTAAAAAACTGCCTAAAACTTTTGCTAACTTAAGGATTGGAGTCTCTTGCAGATACCACCCCGATCTCCTCACGAGGAACGCGGATGGCGGCACCTCGGCACCAGCACAAGTCAGACGCTGCCTCAAAAGAAGTATATACCTCACGTTCAGGCCTAAATCACCGTTTCAGGTAACCCCCAGAATAGCTCCTAAGGTCATGACATGCATGTAACTTAAAGCGGTATTATAGTTAGAAAACGCACCTTGCTCTTTGATGTACTCTTTTTCTCGAATTCATTTTTTTTTCTCGAGAAGGGTTTTCCTGGAGAGAATTTCATCGAGGCACCTTAGCAAGCAAGGTAAAAGAAATTCTTAGTAGTAAGAAAAATTATGAAAATATTTTTCTCTTGTTAATGATAACTCATTTTCTATCAATTTTTTCATTCAAACGCATTAATTTAAGTTTAAAAACTGCAAAAATTATTGCCCGACCTAAAGGGTCAACAAGATGAAGCGACGAGGTGCAAATTAGTGTAAGAAATTATGTAAATGGTTCGTGGTCCGGCCTTAAAAAATTCAGGCCTAAAACTGAAGGCAATAATAACTTAATAAACTCGACTACTTAAAGTCAGAGTGCAAACAATTAAGAAATAGTTAAATTTACGAGTGAAAGATCCAAAAATGACCGACTTACTTTGCCGACGCCTTTTTTCACTTAATAAAAATCTTTACCAAGATTTTCAAGGCCGCATCTAAAGCTACCAAAATGATTTACAACTATGTCGTAAAAGGTAGAAAGCTACAACTAAGAAAGATAAACACACAATCATGCAAAAAACTACTATCAGGGTAGTGGAAAACGTAAAGTGTTTAAAGCTACGACTATTACAAAATTAAAATTGTCCACAAAAAGACACACAAGTCGGGCCAATTAAGCACTTAGAAAAATTAAACTACAAAGAGGGAGCCTGGTCATTTGAAGTCAAGCTTAGAGTATCTTTCGACTGAATAGATGAAGTCAGGCTAGATTTAGACACTAGCACAACATAAGCAGGGGGAGTTATAGGTGGAGAAGGAAGGGGCTCACCATTCAATTGAATAAGAAAAACTTGAGAAGCCTGTCTGACTTGTGCAACCATGGTATTTGGATCGGGCATATGAGTGTTCTCCTTATCATTAGGGGCAGAAACAATCTTTCTGTCAACTACAATGTTGTCGAGGCTGATAAGAGAGAGGTCTGTCTCAGGAGCAACAACCCGAAATTGAGTCTTTAGATTCACCACCATCTCATCCATGCCTTTGGCTATGGTTTCCTCAAGCTTTGCATTTTTTTTAGTAATCGCGTCCACTCTTCTCAGCCTTCTTTTTTAAGCCCTTCGCTATGACTAAGGCTGCCTCTGCCTGTTTTGCTCTTGACCGAGCTTTGCTAAGGTTAGAAACATAGTTGTAAAAACCGGATCGGACCGGCCGGTTCGACTGGAAAACTGGTGAACCGGTGGTCCAGCCGGTTCGGTTTTAGCTTTAGACCGAATAAGGAAGCAAACCGCTTAAACCCGGGCCAGACGAAACCGGTCAAAACCGGCCGGTTCGATGTAATCCGTGAACCGGCCGGTCCTATGGTGCTCAAATATTCAAAAATGCATGCAGTGAGTTTTGAACTTGTGTCTCCTTGCTAGACAAGGATAAGGAATACCACCAAGCTAGCGTGTTCATTTGGGAATTTATGTGCTAATTATTCTATATATTATATATATACACAACTAAATTATTTTCTATTTATTTAATTTAATTTTTGTTTTATACTCATTTTTTTAAATTCTTTAAAATTTATAGAATTATTAAATAAGTATCAAATATTTTAATATTTACATTTACATATTAAAATGTTAGTAAAGATATTTATTTTAAATTTTTTAGAGTATTGAGTTAGTAGGTCTTCGAAGATTTCGACTTAAGACTAATTAGTAGGGACATCTAAACATCACCACTAAATTTCACATGAAAAATTAATGGAGGGACGTAATGTGTTCATTGTTTGCTATCTTGAAGGACTAAATTGATATTTTATTTTTTTTCAAGGGCTAATTAATTTGAAGTAAAAAATTTTAAGGATTGACCTAATTGTCACTTTATTCAATTTTTTCTATTTTTTATTTTTTATTTACGTACGACCGGCTCTATCGGTTCAACCAGTGATCCACCGGTTGAACCAGTAATTCAGTGACCCAGTAACCTGACCGGTTCGATCACCGGTTCGGTTCTGACAACTATGGTTAGAAATGAGGGACTCCCTTTCACCATCCCACTTCTTTTTTGAGTCCTTTAAGGATGCCACTTCAGCGTGTAGATCGGTCAAAGTGCGTTGAGTGACATCAAGGGGAGTCTTCTCCAGTTCTCTTAACAAAGCTGCACAAACCCCGGCCGCCCAAATTCTACCTTAGGCATGAACCTGAAGATTGCTCTTTATGGCAATGTCATCTATACTGATAAAGTTGTGTGGAAGGATGTGTTTCTCACTCCAATAAATGACATCAAAATTCTGCTCATAAATACCCCTTGGTTCCGAAGTCTTACACTTTTTAGGGTTTAGCTCAGAATTGGAAGGTAGAAGAAGAGTTGTCTATTTTACCGAACTAGAGGGAGGAGGGGTTAGCTGGGGAGTCAGATTAGAAGTAATCTTTATAGAGTTTGAGGCACCCAAGTCTGATTTAGAGGGCAAAGAGAGATCAAAAGATTCACCAGCCTCTTTTAGTTGTATACTTCGAGCGACAACATTCTTTCCAGCTGTCCGAAGAGTTTTCATATTAGTTTTAGGAGCCATCTTATCTATACGACTTGAAAGTTGGGTCACATTGGCCATCCACAAAGCAATCCAACAAAAGAGTATCTACAAAAATTAAGTTAAGGCTACCTAACTCGGATTGAAGTTGGCTTAGGTTTCCTAAAAACCTCTTCGTGTCCAGATAAGGAGCTCGACCCCAACACTCCTAGAACAAAGCTACTACACTCCCTTCTACCACATCTACATGGTCCAAATTATATTTCACTATTACTAGGCTCTCCTCCCAATACAAAGAGAAAAGGAGCTCGTATCGCTCATTCGGGAAAAAAGGTCAGACACCCTCAACAGCACGAATCTTAAAAAGGTAAATTTTAAAGTCATTGAAAGAGTTGTCAAAAAATGGCAAAGACATTCCTCCTCTGGACAGCTCGGAAGGAGATCCAACCTTGTTTTATTGGAGTTAAAAGGTTTGGTAAGAACAAAGAGATAAAAGAAGACCTTAGGAGAAGGAAGGACGTCAAGTTCTCGACAAAAAAGCTGATAAAATTTTAAGAAAGCTCATGAATTAGGATGAAGCTGGGAAGAGCAACGTTACAAACCCTAAGAACTTCAGACTCAACGTTGGAAAAGGGAAGACTAACATCTAATTTCGTAAAATATCAATCATATAGGTACATAAAGTGACGCTTCGACTTATCAAGTTAGAAAAAACACACCCTCTCCTCTGGGTCGGCAACTACAATCTCATAATTTCTCTCATCCTTCCAATTTAGACATATCCTATGATGTCTACGGAAGGTTTTAGCATAATTGTTATCAATAACTGAGACAGGAATCAGAATAGATATATCTACCCAAATCTGGTCGAATGGGACCTTAGAAGACATATTGTGAATTACTAAATGAGACATAAATGTAAATCTCAAAAAATTAATAAAGAATTAGCTAATAAACGAATTATTATTTAAAAAATTAGAAAATTAAAATTTGATAAGTTAAAAGAGTAGAAATATTAAAAATATGAATTTTAACAATAATTTTAAAGGTTTTGACCCAAAATTGGACCGACGGAACGAACTGATTAGACCAGGCCCAAATTGGACCCAAGACCCAACATATAAATAACTTAGTTCAGCCTTATCTCCCCCACAATCACATTGAAGCACATTGAGGAGGAAGGAGAAGCTATGGAACCCTAACCCAAATCACCTCTAAACTTTAATCTTCTGTAACTTTCAATTCAGAGCTCCGATTGACGAGCCGTTTGTGGCCACACATTTGTCTCAGAGTTCTCTTCAATTCTAATGAAACATTGTGATAAGGAACTATAAATTTCGTGCATATTTCTCTGTTTTTCTCTTTTTCACATTTTTGGTTTGGGAATTGAGAAATTTTAATGATTTAGGTAAACTCTAGCAGCAAAAAATCACTGAGTTTAGTCCAATTAACCCATGGATAACAATAAAGAAACTCTAACCCTTGTAAATTGTTGAATTAGTGAGTCCTATGTTAATTATTGTGATATTGTGTGGAGTAGATTATATTCTTGTTGATTTGGAGTTCAATTTTGTGGTTTGAAACGAAATTCGGGTGATTGGGCTTGCAGAATTGGAAATTGTGACTTGGAGCTTGTGAAAAAAGAGAAGTAATTTGAGGTGTTTTTGGCTAGGGAAGAATCGGCCAATGTATAGTTTTGGTTTCTCGTAGATAATGTGTAATGTAACGTGAAAACTTAGGCTATAGTTGACCGCTGGATAGGTTGAATTAAGTGAACTTGCTAAAGTTTAGTGATTTTGGTAATAATGTTGTGTTTATTGTGAGCTTGTGATGGTGATTGATGTGAATGAAGATTATGAGTTGTGAATGTAGATATATTGATGAGTTGTATCGTTTTTATTGTGGATTGTTTGAAATAAAATTGATAAAATTGAATATTAGTATGTTGGGGAAGAGTTAGAATGATTATTTCATTGTTGGAATGTAATTGGTATGGTTTTGGGGGTGTGAAACATTGGTTTGAATTGGATTTTTGGTAAAAATGGAGGTTTGGTATTTTCGGTAAAACTTGATTTTTGACCAAACTTCGACAGGCCATAACTTGGCTTTTAGATTATCAAACTTTGTCAAACTTATTTCAAATGAAAATTTGGGTCCATGAAGTTTATGCTGTTTAAAAAATGGACTAAAAACAATTTTAACAAAAAGTTATACGCGTTGGAAGTTTGGTGCGCAAAAGTGATTTCTACAGACTTAACATCTTTTCTGAAAAATACAAGGCAAACATACGCAGACACATGCATGCGTACGCGAGAATTCCTTATGTTTCAATACCTTCGCGTACGAATCGTTTGGCTGATTTTGTAAACATACGTACGTATGATGCATGCGTACTCGAGAATGCCAGTTTTCAACACATGCGTATGTGACGATGTGAATGCACGCGAACCTCCCCCTCTAATTTGGACACCCGCGTACGTAGTAGGTGCTCGCGTGTGCAAGTTTGTTAGTATTACATCCATGAGTACGCACCCCATACATACATATACCCACCATGTTTTGGAAAAGTTATATTTTGTAATTTAAATATGTTTTCTAGCTTCTAAACCTTTATAGTTACCTTCAAAAGTTCCAAATTTAGTTCCTAACCATAGAGAAAGGGGGTAAACCTAAAGTGGAGAGTAACTTGGTGGTGAAGGAAGATGGTGAAGTGATTATTTATGTTTGAGAAGTACAGAAATATTAAATATGGTATGAGATTGAATCTGATTAAGAAAGAGACTCTAGATAGGAGGCAGTAGCGTTATCCACTTGCTTCGGATAAGAGATGAGGATAATGATTATGATTGAAAAGTGTGACATGCACTATATTCCAAGAGTGTGCTGGACACTATATCCATGATAGATAGTGACTGTGACTATGATGAGGTGGATTGAAGATTGATCTTGTTAAGTTGTGATTCTACTTGTGAGATTAGTTGTGTATAATCTGTTCCACTTGTGTTGCATCATCTTCTCTCTATTGTAAAGTGTGTCGGGCACTATATCTCATGAGTATGATGGACATTATATCCCAAGAGTGTGGCGGACACTATATTCCAAGAGTGTGAGAGCACTTTACCCTGGGAAGTGTGTCAGGCACTATATCCTAAAAGCGTGGTAGACGCTATATCCTAAGAGTGTGGAAACACTTTATTCCAGAAAATGTGGCAGGCACTATATCTATGAGTGTGATGGATACTATATCCCAAAAGTGTGATAGACACTATATCCCCAAGAGTGTGGATGCATATCAGAGAGACGATATCTGGATTAGCTATCAGGTGTGTCGGGTTCTGTCAAAGTAATCGACATGTGAGCTCACGGCCAATAGGACAGGTATACATCATGTGCATTTGTATGATTTGTTTGAGTGTGCATTGTTTTGGTTTTCCTAATTGCTTATCTGTAATTAACTGCTACCTGAGCTATTTGCTGTAACTGCTATCTATACTTGTGCTTTCATTGTCTGTTTTGTATGTGTTTGCAACTGATAGATCCCTCATGCTGGTGGAGGTGACGCTGAGGATTGTTCTACCGGTGTTTCGAAGGGTTGGAGGTGACAAAAAGTGAAATGTTAGGTTAAAGTTAGATTAGAACTTGAACCCCTTAGATAGTTTTGCCTAATTTCTGGTATAGTTGGATCTTAAGTTTAAATCTGAGTGTCGAAGTTCTAGGAATGCCTCTGACTTTTCTAGGACCTTTTATATTAACTATGCAGGCACCTTTACCATGCTGAGAACTCCCGGTTCTCATCCCATACATATTCTGTTGTTTTTAGATGCAGGTTGAGAGGCACCTCGTTGAGCATTCTGGAGACTCTTGGAAGCGAAGAACTATTTTGGGGCTTAGTATTTGTATTTTGTTTATGTATATATATGTATATAGATTCTCCACCTTTTATATATGATGTTTTGTTCCTCTTTGAAGTTGATATGGAGAAACAGGTGTTTATTCTGTAGTTCGAGTCGTATTTTGGATTGTAGTTCGAGTCAGAACTTGATATTTGTATTTTGGGACTCTGATTTTATATATATTATCCTTTCCATTCAATCTTATCTATTTTTATGCGTTGACCGATCAATAGTGATGCACTTTTTCTGTTGGTGTTTCGTTTAACTTTTCTTTCAAGACTCATAGTTAAACTATTCTTTGTATATATCTATTTACGTATTTTTGTTTTAGAAGTCGTAGCACCTCGCCACCTCTGATTTATCTCCTTGGTGTAAAGTTCTGTGTGGTAGGGTGTTACAATAAATGCTACACCTACAATACAACAAAAGGAAATATCATTACTACAAGTCAGAAAGACAAGTAAAACAACAAAATCCAAAGAGGTCAGGTTATTTTTAATATTATAGTTCCTACAACCCTAGATATTCAACGAGATCACATAAAAGTGGGACCATTTTCATAGAAAATGTTGCCATTTGGGAGCAACACAAAGGAAAGCCCCACACTCAGATTCACAGTGATAATAACAAATAAAGATTAGGTTCAAGGCAAAATTATCAAAACTAAAACTCTATTTTCGAAAAATCAATTAAACCATTGCCAACACCAGTCAAAACAAAAGCAAGAAGTACCACCTAGAATGCAAAAGCAGAAACAAAAGTTTAAAAGAATTAAAGCACCAACCTTAAAGAGAATGCAAAGAGAAAATGATGCACAATAACAGCAAAGCCTGTACGATCTAAAGCTTCCAATGTCTAAAACAAGAATTCAAGATAAAAATCTTGAAAAAAACAGCAGAGATTGTGGGAAAGATAAAAAAGATTCGTTGGAAATAATCGAAAGAGTGAGTGCAAACGTTTTAGAAAAAACGAAAAAAAAAGAGAAATGAGTTTGAATATTTAAAAGACATTAGGGGCAAAAAAGTCATTTCTTGTCCCGTCATTAATAATGTGCGCAGATCCTAAAGAAACTACAAAAGGAACATGCGTTGTATCGTGAAAAGACACATCGTTTCAAATTTTGAAGAACACGTCAAGTACCCGCCCATCTCCGGAAAGGAGGCATACCCGACATAGCCTGCCTATATCCCAAAGATTAAACAAATATAAAAAGGCTTGAGTCCGATCTCTTAAAAGCTCAAACTTTAGCAGGGGTAGTACTTGTCATATATTGACTCAAAAATAAGACCAGACCCAAAATGAATAAAGGTCTAATAAAAAAATCCCGTTTTATCCACTTCTACTCGACTTCATAGAGGTCGGACGCAAGAATAGTAGTTCAGCCTTATTTGAATAAATAATTACTTCCTAAGATATCTCCTATCCATCTAAAGAGGAAATCTAAATAACTTCCCTAAAAAAGGAAAACAGCCCTCCACCATTTAAGGTGGAACTATTCTAAAAGGTATATTGAAAATCCAATCTATTAAAAATTTATCTAAAACTTTGTTAACTCAAGTATTAGAATTTTTTGCAGATATCACTCTCACTTTTTTATAAGAAACTCGGACGACGTCACCTCCAGGGACGGACATAAGGGGGCGAGTGGCGGCCTCGGCCCCCTAACTTTTTTTAATAGTAATAAGTTATTATGTATAATTTAATTTTTTTTAAAAAAAATTATTTAGTATTTAGTCTAGTATAAATAAAAGTCCAGTTTAATTTAAATATTAATAATTTTTAATATTTAAAAAGTAAGTAACAATATTAAAGAAATCTGAAAAAGATATTATTACTAATATTTTTTAATTAAATAAAAATTTTCAAATCTCATAAAGTGAATTCTTTTTTTTTGTGGTTGTCTTTTTTTATTCATTTAATATTAATTCTCTCTATTTCAACTACTACAATTAAGAGATCTTTTTTAACTATGAATATTGTGAAAAATAACTTAGAAATAAAATAAAAGATGAATTTCTTGCTAATTGTCTTTTAATTATATTGAAAAGAAAATTACTAAAAAATTTGACACAAATTCTATTATTGGTGAATTTTATGATACGAAGAATCGACTACTTCGTTAATAAAAAGTATACACATATTTTTATATTTTAAAATATATTCTCTATCGGTATATTTTTATAATACATCTTATATTATATTATTTTTTTACATAATTTTTAATATTATATGTATTATTGGCCCCCATAATATTATTTCTGGATCCATCCCTGGTCACCTCGACACTAACATAAATTGAACGTTACCTTAAAAAGAATTTGAACCTCACATTAAGGTCTAAATCACTGTTTCAAATAATCCCAGAACAATTATTATCCCATATAGAATATGATACATATACTAGTTAAAATAAATAAATGGGAATTGTGATTTGTGAGACTTGTATTTGGGAAGTATACATTTTATCTGCGGGCATTAGAATTGGAATTTATTCTATTTTTTGATAAAACAGAATTTCAATTCATTTCCAGAGAGAATTTTATTCCAAGAGTCTTCAAATAAGCACTTGTTTAGGAAAAATTTATCTGCACATTAGTCTTGGATATTATGTTTAGACATCTACTTTTTATTATTATTATTATTGTTTATGAAACCTGGCTTAATGTTAAATTTGTATTTATATAATTCTACACGATAAGGTGATCATAGAGAATTAGTGTAAGAAATTCAGACGAGAGTTCTGCCCTGGAATTTAGAGGAAGCCGCAACCCTTTTTTTTTAAACTTTTTTTTTGTAAGGCTTATATTTAAATAAAAAAAAAATACCAAAAAGAAAAAGAAAAAGAAAAAGAAAAAAAAAGAAAGAAAGAAAGAGAAAGACTCAAAGACCTGTGTGACTGTGAACTTAGCGAAGAAGTTAATAAGGTTGAAAGGGGCATGACCTTTGAGGTGAAGGATATTTTTAACCTCCAAAACCCGCTCTAAAACCTTTGCGTTCTTAGTTCTTGCATTGCACTTGCTATTACATTCAGAATCACAATTACATTCGCTACATTCTCTTGCAATTTCTTTCGCAAAATCAATTTCCCCCGTTTTCACTTCTCTCATCTCCAAGCCTCTCAACGAAGGTTTGTTTCATACTCTCACTCTCTTTCACTTAATCTTTCTTTCGCTACAATCCTCTCTCTATGTATTCATGATTCTTTTTTACCATCATCATCATCGTCATCATCATCATCATTCTCTCGGAAATAGCTAATTCCCGATGCTAGAATGCGTTTCCGCAATTCGCCCCTGCAAAACCACGCTTTATCATTCTTATTATTTTCTTTATCGTACTGGTAAATGAGGGTTTGATTTTCTTTTTTCTTCTTCTTCTAATGCTGGAGGTTGTTATAATCTATTGCGTTCTACTCATGCTTCTCTTCAACATTTTACTCACCTTCCAAGAAAATGGGAAAAGGAATGGGTAGTTGTCATTTGTTATGTGTACAATCCAGATTTTGTGCCAGTAGCAACTTTAGAAGTAGTTAACTGTTGATTTTCGATGTTGAATACTTGAATTTCGAGTATGTAGAATAAAGACTAGTTCTTGGCTGATCAAATATATATATTTTTTTAATATTTGGTTTTCAAGGATAGAGGATGCCCTGATCTTTTTCATGGAGACCAAAGAATTTACTGGTGTTGCACCGAAGAAGGCAATTGTTACGCCTAAAACTATAATACACCAAAAATTTGGCACTAAGGCTTGCTACACTGTAGAGGAAGTTAAGGAGTCTGATGAAAATGATTGTCCGGGATTAAGTATACCACAGAAAAGACCCTGCGTTTATCGTTGCTCCTTGCAACTTCCAGAACTTCTTGTGGTGTCAGGGATCTTTAAGAAAAAGAAGGATGCAGAGCAATCTGCAGCAGAGTTGGCCATACAGAAGGTATCACTTAGTTCCAGTTAGTGTGCAAAATATATAATTTCAATAAATAATTGTGCTTTTCTCTTTTTTAAGTTAGATTTGTCTTGCTTCTATCTTCTTTCTAAGCTGGGAGGAAGATGTACCCCCCCCCCCCCCCCAAAATTCCTTTTTTTCCTCCCTCCCTCTCTCTCTCACACACACACACTAACAAAGAAAATTTGGAAATGTCAATGCCAAACACTCTTGAGATTGTTTTCTTAGTAATACTGTAATACCTGTGTGGTGAATTATTCCACTTTCACTTCGTGATTGCCTTTTTAGGATTGTAGTAAGATGTTATGATGCTATAATATACATTTTCTAACTGTGTGTTTATCTATATTCTTCTCGATTTGTCATGTCCAGGTGCCAGGTGGTTTAAACTAGAATGTTATTTGTAAGAAATTTGATAGATGGGTGTCTTTAACTGGATCCTGGAATATTTCTTTCATTATTTTTGACAATGTATTGTAATAGAGATTTAGAGGTATTATCATTGTTTCTTTCATATGATATTCTCTTGAAAATACTATGGATAGGACATGAAGGATTTCCTAATACTTATTTTGAAGCTACAATTTATTTGAATCTATTCTTTGTATTGAGCTAGTATCTGCTATTTTATTCTTTTACCTTTGTACTGAAGGATTGTGGCAGTTTAACTTTCACAACTGTCAATTGCTCTACTGCAGCTTGGCATCCGTGTTGATACCGATGACCCCACTCCAGAAGAAGCATGGGACAGCATTGTTGCTCGAATTAACTATTTGTTTTCAGAAAATGTAGGTAATCTATTTGAATTTGAGCATTTTTAAGCATACTGAAGTGACCACAGTGATGACCATAACTATTTTTCATAATTAAAAGTAGGTATGAGCATGAATTAATTATGAAAAATAGTTATGGTCATCACTGTGGTCACTTCAGTTTTTTGCATTGAATTACTTTTGGTTTATTTAGTTGCATTTTTTTAACAGCCAATTGATCAACCTTATTTATTTGTTTATTATTTTATTAATTTCTTTTTGTTTTTTGCATTTAGAGGTTCTAATTCCTTGAGAATTCAAGTTATTGAATATTTACGTTTATTGTAGTGAACTGCGAAGAATTTTGTATGCTATTTCTATATGTATTCATTGCCCTCTATCCGTATAAAGCTTAAGACCTTGAAATTTTAAAATGTAAAATGATGGATGGTGAAATAGAACGTTCTTTTCTTACATCCCTTCCTTACTAAATTGCTTATTTCAAGTAAAAAAAAATTCTTTTAGGATGGATCTTATCTCCAAAAGTTTTTGTAATTGTCTATTCTTTAATTTCTACTTTATTTATGGCCAATTTTGTCTCATCGCTTGGTTAACTTTTGGTAAGATTTTACAATTATTTTGGTTGGCCATCATGATGAAAATTAGACAAAAGAAACTATCAGTGATTTTCATTTCATTCTGACGCCCTTCTTTGTCATCTGACACTTATACAGTTTCTTTCATCTCTCCACCCGCTCAGTGGTCACATTGGAGCAATTTTACAGAGGAAAGGTGATCTTTGTGGATCACTTCCTGTTTCTGTCCTTGCTGTCTATGATGCAAAGCTTGGTAGCTTGTGTAAATATATTGATCCTGAGGTGGAGTCAAATCCATTTTTGGTTATGTCATACATAATCAAGGCCACTACAAAGTTATCTGGATTTATTGCTACTGCTGAACAACATCCCTGGATTAGAAAGCAAAGTCCATATCCTGAAGATATTGTAGATTCATTATTGAAACAAGACGGTTTGCAAGAACCCATTCAGGTTGCTGCTGTACGCATTCCTAGTTCAGAGGAAAAATATGTTGAAGCAGTGACTCTTCATATTTCCTCAAAAGAGTACTATCTTAATATAATTGCAAATGAACTTGGTCTTGAAGATGCCTCCAATGTTTTGATTTCAAGGTGAAATGTAATTGAAAGGTGCATATCATAATTTAGATGGTTGCTTTCTAATATATTATTGACTTGACAGGAATTTGGGTAAAGCTTCTTCCGAGACAAGGCTGTTCTTTGCTGCTCCAAAATCTTATATACTGGATCCATCTTCTAAATTGCCAAATGGAAAAGACGGCCTTCGTCTTGATGGACCTTCAAATTTAAGGGCAAGTTACTTGTCTGGTCATGATATAGCTGGTGATGCAATATTAGCATCTATTGGATATACGTGGAAATGTAGAGATCTTTTCTATGAAGATGTAGCAGTTCAGTCATATTACAGGTCTCTTTAAATTCACATCATTTAGTGAATTGTTTAACTGAAGTGCCTGAAGTAATTTTTTTCCCCTTCTTCTTCTTCTCCACCCCCCCCCCTTTTCTCATCCGAGTGCAGTGAAATTCTTTTTCCTTTGTATGTTTTTATCACATATCTTATAACTTGAAACTATATCCATAAGGATTTCTACATATCCTAGCATAATGCTTAAAATGCCTATAATTCTGTCTACCTTTATATGCATTCCCACAAACTTACTGCACATCATTCTGTCTAATTAATATAGGCTCTAGGTGGCCAGTTTATTTTCTTGTTTCCGATTCTGGGTTAACATGTGGACAATGGCGATAACCATTTTGTTTCCCTTTTGTTGGTCACATGAAATCTGTGTCAATTTTTTGTTTGATAAATATCCTTTGTCACGTTTCTTGTACAAATTTGCCTAAGCTTGCATCGATTAATGATTCCTCGATTATATACAGGATGCTTATAGGGAAGACCCCAGGTGGGATTTATAAACTATCCAGAGAGGCTTTGCTCGCATCAGAGTTACCTTCAAGGTTCACCACAAGGGTAAATTGGAGGGGTTCGTTTCCCAGGGATATACTTTGTAATTTTTGCCGTCAGCACCGTCTATCTGAACCTCTATTCTCCATTATAAGCCCTGCTTCAAAAGAACCAACTGAATCGTGTGGATCAAATTTGAAAGTTGCAGACCTGGGCAGAGATGTGATTGGATGTGTCAATGGGGCCCCTACAACTTCAAGACCAATGCAATCAGATACAGAGATGTTTCAGTGTGAAGTAAAATTACTTTCTAGGTGTGAGAATTTGATAATTAAGTGTTTCCCAAAGGATTGTTTTAAAAAGCAGAATGATGCCATTCAGAATGCTTCATTGAAACTTCTAGTGTGGCTGAACAATAATTTTAATAATACAATTGTTCCATTTGAACCACTTTATGAGACTGCTGACATCTTCGGCATCCAGATTTTTTCTGAGAACTTTTTCAGAGAGATTTCACACTATCATTCAATTCAAAATTGTCAGCAGCTTAATCAATCACTGGGTATAAATTCATCATGTACCACGCCAGTAAAAGGAGTGTGCTTGTTAAAGATTGAAGGTCCAGACTCTGGTGTCTGTCCATGCAATGGATCTTTATCTTGTATAAGTTACTCAGTTTCTTTGGTTGTGGAGGGTGAGAATATTAAAAAAGTTATTGAAGTCACAAACAACTTTGAGTTTGAGGTGGGAGTTGGTGCTGTAATTTCCTATGTGGAGGAGGTTGTGATGCAGATGTCTGTTGGTCAGTCTGCTTACTTCACTACAAGCATATTCACTTCTGATTTGATTTTTGCTTCAGCAAGTGATTCAGTCGAAATGCAGTCCTTGTTATCTTCTAGTGAGTTACTTTCTCTTGTGAATCATGTTTGTTGAATGTTGATCAGCTTGTAATAAATTTCTGCTGATATTCTTGTTTATCAGAAGGCTGCTGCTTAGAATATGAAATAAATTTGACCAAGGTAGCAGAGCCTTTGGAGGAAAGGATGGAACAGGCTCTTTTTAACCCTTCACTTTCAAAGCAACGGGTGGAATTTGCAGTTCGACACATTATAGAATCCCATGCTACTACTTTGGTAAGGAAAATCTTGTCTGCACTGTTTTCTTATGTTAACCTGAGTTGTTAATTTGACGTTCAAGGGGACATTGCAGATTGATTTTGGATGTGGATCTGGAAGCTTGTTGGAAGCATTGTTGAAGTATCAAACTTCTTTGGAGAAAATTGTCGGTGTTGATATTTCACCGAAGGGTCTGACCCGTGCTGCAAAGGTCACAAGCAATTTCATATCAAACTTATTTTTGTGTAGAGTACCTGGGTTTTTAACTTATTTCTATGTACAAGAAAGACTTTTTTTTTTTTTTTAAGTTATGGTACCACGAGACTTGTCTGCACATGATCACATATCCTGAAGTAAGAAAATATATGTTGTTCACATTTCTTCACCTATCCTATGTTCATATTTGTTCTTGTAACTTTTTTTTCAGAATAGAGAATATATTATCATTTCCATCATTTTTAGAGAACTATTACCAACTACATGTTGGTCCAAATGGAAAGGGCTTGGTTTCGTTAAGCATGAGTTTTTTGGTCCCATATAGAAATTTATGTGTATGGAAGGGAGGGGAGTTCTTGCTTAGATGTGTTTCTCATCTGATGCCTAATGGATGAGGCGATACCCTGGGATTTTTTATTTTTCTCTTTTGAATAGAAACAACCAGATGCTCCTTTTTTGTAGATGGAAATATTTTAATATTGGAGGGTGATGTTTTTGGCATAAAGTTGTTGACTTCGTCTTCTGTCCAGTATGGAAATATTGTTTATGCAATTGAATTTTATGTTGGATGCTAAGTTAATCAATATGATCTTGAAGGGTATTCTGTGTAAAGTAAAATAGAATTAGGATTTTGTCCATGTATAATGTGAATTCTATTAGTAAAACACTGTTTGGATTGTGTGTGTCTGCAGGTACTTCATTCGAAGTTGGTCACAAACTCGGACAGTGGTGTGCAGTTGACTAGTATCAAATCATTAATTCTCTATGAAGGTTCAATTACAAAATTTGGTTCCAGGTTGCAAGGATTTGATATTGGCACTTGTTTGGAGGTACTTGTCCGCTATAGCTATATTCCACTATTGCCGACTTCAGGTTTTTTATTTGGGTATAAATGTAAGATCTGTCTTGTTATAGAAGGGGAGTCCTAGTTCAAGTTCTATAGAATAGGTTTCTAGTGTATATTACTCGAAGCTTTTTATATATTTTCTGTCTTGCCCTTAGCTGCGCCAGAATATTTGCTCAGCAGCATTATTCAGATTATTCTCTATGTAGGTGATAGAGCATATGGATGAAGATGAAGCATGCCTATTCGGGGATGTGGCATTGAGTTATTTTTGTCCAAGGATTCTCATTGTTTCTACGCCAAATTATGAGTACAATGTGGTGCTCCAGAGATCCAATCTGGCAGCCCAAGAGCAATATGAGGAATCGGGTGAGAAAACCCTGTTACAATCATGTAAATTTCGCAACCATGACCACAAATTTGAGTGGACCAGAGAACAGTTCGGAAAATGGGCATCCGGCTTGGCTGCACAGCACAATTACAATGTGGAGATCAGTGGAGTTGGTGGTTCTGCTGATATTGAACCTGGTTTTGCTTCCCAAATTGCAGTCTTTAAAAGGGAATGGAGTCTTGAAGATGGCTTCAAGGATGCTGATATGGATCACCAGTATAATAAAATATGGGAATGGGTATGCAATAGGAAGAACGAATAATTGTTTAGACTGAATTGTACAGTTCTTTTAGGTACTCAAGAATCCTTTTTTAGTGAAGTAGAGAAACAACAGAATGATTTTTGGAGAAGGGCAGGGCGATTAAGAGCTTTAAAGAAGGGCAGATTTTATTGGATCATTTTTACAATTCCTTTATGAGATATTCTTGGGAAATGAATATAATAAAAGGTGACCCTGCTAGATTTAAGGAAATTTAAGGATAACAATACTAGAATGGAAGGAAAAGACATGCCACTTAGGCCTGTTTGAATAAACAATTTAAATTAGTTTTTTTGAAAAAAGAAGTTAAAACATAAAGTTTTTTATTAATAGCACTTTATAAATAAGTTATTTTGTATTTGAATTTTTAGGTATAGAAATACTTATTTTAAAGTTGTAGTGTTGGGATAAATAACTCAAAAAATACAATTTTTTACACGAGATAAAAATTAAAATAACAATGATAATAAATACTTTTTAATATTGAATGTTGATTTTAACTCAAAAAATACAATTTTTTTACACAAGAAATAAAAATAAAAATAACAATGATAATAAATACTTTTTAATATTGAATGTTGATTTTATATCATCTAATCATTAAGATTACAATCGTTTAGACTATTGATTCTTTATTTGCTCTCTTATTAGTTCTATTTTTTACTCTCTTATTGGTATTTCCAAGTGAAATCTTTTACCTGCCAAACTTCTGTTCTGTACTTCTAAGCTCTAACTCTCTTTTTTTTTCTTTTTCATTTTTTGGCCCAACGTAGTTTCTCGTTCAATTTTGGTGAGCCCACAACACATCTGGGCCAACGCGGCGGCGACGGCGCGTGACAAAACAACACGACACTAACCGTAGAAGAAGAAACCCTCTCTCTAAGCGTTCTTCATTCCATTGCACTCACAGCGTTCGTGTTAGAAGATACTGTTAAGTATTAACTAACAAGTAACAACAGTCAAGCGCTTCTCTTTTAAGTATCGGAGGAGTACACGTATCCGTATCCGTATCCGTATTCCATTTCCACGTCGTTGACCAGTACCGCGCAGTAGCTGCAACTGTATTTAGGTGAAGATGAAGTCGTATAGGTTGTCGGAGCTGAGTGATTCTGAGCTTCAAGGTCTCAAAGCTCGCCCTCGTATCGATTTCTCTTCTGTTTTCTCTGTGGTCAGTGTTCTCTCTTCAATCCTCCCCTGTTCTTCAATGCATCCTTATTTTCACATTCTCGCGCTTTGCAAATTCGCAGGTAAACCCCATTGTTGATGACGTTCGCACAAGAGGCGATGCTGCTGTTAAAGAGTTTGTGCTTCTCTATTTTTTTTGTTTTTTTTTTTTATGGCTTAAGATTTTAGTCATGATGCATCAAAACTTGAACCTTCTGTTTTTTCCGGGTAGGTATACTTTGAAATTTGAGAAGGCTAAATTGGATAAGGTAGTTGAAATTGTGTCGGAGCTGCCTGATCCAGTGGTAGGTTTTGTTTGTTTATTTCTCTTGAATTGAAATTGAAATTCTGCAACTAATTTTCTGGTTTGAGTGAGTAAGAGTCAGCTTTTTCTGTTGTTTAACTTGATGTGGTTTTATGGGAGTACAGCTTGATGGAGCTGTTAAGGAAGCTTTTGATGTGGCCTACAACAATATATATGCATTCCATGCTGCTCAGAAGACACCTGAGAGAATTGTTGAGAACATGAAAGTATGTATGCCATTCCAATTCTTATTCTTACTTTGGATCATCCATGTTTTATTAAGTCAATTTTTTTAAACAGTTGAAAATAAATTATTTAAAGATATGTTTAGTGGTGTCCTTTTTTTAGAAAAAGGCTAGATATTCCTAGAAAGATTAAATACAGAATACAAAATACGTGGAAGATTTATTTTGGTTCTAGTCAGATGTGCATAACTGCCCCTGATTTGTGGATTTTCACCATCATGTTTGTGCCAAGTCCTTTGATTTTGTAATTATGCTTGTGTCACCAATATTTTTGTTTTGAGTCTTCTGAAAATACCAGGGAGTTCAATGCAAGCGAGTTGCAAGAAGTATTAATTCTGTGGGTCTTTATGTTCCAGGAGGAACTGCTGTATTACCATCAACAGCTTTGATGCTTTCTGTTGTAAGTGAATAGTTATTTCATTCGTTCTTGGTATCATGTCCTATCCTATAACCGCATCATCATCATTGATGTTTAATTGTTTTTGCTATCAGCCTGCACATATTGCTGGATGTAAAACTATTGTTCTTGCAACTCCTCCATCTCAGGATGGCACTATATGCAAGGTACTTTTCCATATTGTACAAGAAGTATAATTGTGTGGTTGTTTTTTTTTTTAATTTATTTTAGAAATATTTTTTGCAGGAGGTACTGTATTGCGCCAAGAAAGCTGGGGTAACTCATATCCTCAAAGCTGGAGGAGCTCAGGTTTGAAAGATGATAACATAACCGCTTTTGTGTCTGCCTGTCTGGTTATGTGATTCTAGTCTAATCATTTAGCTGTTTGTATATGCGTTTATATTATAATTTCTTTAATGAAGCAATCATAAATATGACATTCGTCTTCATTACAGGCTATAGCTGCCATGGCTTGGGGAACTGAAACTTGTCCCAAGGTGGAATTTCTAAGTGTTGTTTGTTTCATTAGATTTTCTATTCAGATTATTGTTTGTAGTTATTGGACTGAGCTTTGCTTCTTTCAATTAATATTACTCATGTTATCCTATGTGCAATTGATTCATCTATTGCCTCTATCGTAATCTATATCAGCCTTTCAAAAATAAATAAATAAACAAATAAACAAACCTATATCAGTGCAAGTTCATTATTACTTATTAGATATGACAAATTTTATTATGAATTTGTGACAACACTTTTGCAGGTTGAGAAAATTTTTGGCCCTGGAAATCAATACGTCACAGCTGCAAAAATGATACTTCAAGTAACGATTCAATTTGTATATGCATTGCATACGATTCAATCTGTATATGCATTGCATTTCAAGCAACATATTGTAGTATCTCCCGCTGTGTTACTATTTAATCATAAAATCTTCTGCAGAACAGTGAAGCCATGGTTGCAATTGACATGCCAGCTGGTCCATCAGAAGTTTTGGTCATTGCGGATAAGCATGCGATTCCTCGTCATGTTGCTGCTGATCTACTTTCCCAGGTTTGATGAGCTTTAAAATGATTCTACTTGCATAATTGCATTTAGAAAATGTTTACATTCATAGCAGTGAATAACTAGTATTATTTCCTTTGTGCTTGCTTAATATGGCACTTCATTCTCGGTTGTAACTTAAAATTTTCAGGCTGAACATAGCCCTGATAGTCAAGTAGTTCTTGTGATTGCTGGTGAAGGTGTGAATGTGAATGGCGTAGAGGAAGAACTCAACAAGCAGTGCCGGAGTCTTCCAAGAGGAGAGTTTGCTGCTAAAGCCCTCACCCACAGTTTTATAGTTTATGCACGTGATGTGCTCGAGGTCATGATCATATCTTTCTTTGTACCAAATGCCGTTAATTCTTTTTCTCATGAAGTTACTTTTTTTTCCCACCGAATTCCTAGTTTCCTGAAGCTAATCATGTCTCAATTCATCAACATCTTCATAACGTCTACATTGGGGTTTCCAAACTAAAAGTTGTTTTTTCATCTCCACTCTCCAGTCAATAAATTTCTCAAACCTATATGCACCAGAACATCTAATTGTCAATGTGGAGGATGCAGAGAAGTGGGAGGGTTTTATTGAGAATGCAGGTATGACTTTTGTAGCTTGGCATATTCACTTTTTACCTATAAAAATCTTGTGTGTACTTAAACTGAAACTGGATGCAAACACTTCTAAAAGAAAAATAAAACTTGCTAAGACCCAATTCAGACAAACCAAAAGCAGATACATTGTTTCCTTTTTCTTGAACTTTGATGTATGATGACAATTTTACATTTCTAACGATTGTCTCTACACTACAGGTTCTGTCTTCTTAGGGCCGTGGTCACCAGAGAGTGTTGGTGACTATGCAAGCGGGACAAACCATGTGCTTCCTACTTATGGATATGCAAGGATGTACGGTGGTGTTTCATTGGATTCTTTCCTCAAGTACATTACAGTGCAATCTCTAACAGAGGAAGGCTTGAGAAAACTTGGGCCTTATGTGGCAACCATGGCTGAAGTTGAAGGTCTGGATGCTCACAAGCGAGCAGTTACCCTAAGGCTTGAAGACATAGAAGCAAGGTTTCAAGTTTCAACTTGAGGTGATACCTCAATTTGTTACACACGATATATGTTATGTAAGTCTACACCTAACTTTTTGATCACTCATGGCTAAGTAGTTGCCATTTTGATGTAGTAATTTGAATTGTTTTCATCAACATTTGTTTTCTTGTTTAAGTCCAATGTAACAATATAATTGTTTTTCATGAACATTTGTTTTCTTTTTCTTTTCCTTTTTAATTTTTTTATTTTATTTTTAGAGTCCAATATCATGGTCTGATCTTCATATAATTAACTCTGCATAACGTTAAAGCACTGGTGTTGGTTGTTGCTAGCTGTGACATAGTTGACTTCACTACTTAATTGCTGGTCTTTTTCCTCTCTTATTGTCTAGATAAACATGAAAATTAACCAACAGCTATTATATTACTTCATCAAAAACCAGAAGTTCAAGTAAAATGTAAGGAACAATGCTGAAAGTCGAACTTAGATTCTTATTTGGGTGGAAAAATGGGGACCCATCTGAATCTACTATTCTACTTTGTCTGCTGCTGTCATCATCTCAACTAGAACGTAACAACTATGCATGAAATATCATCACAGCTTCCTAGACACTTGGCTTCTTTAACCAACTTCTTAGCTGCTTTCTTAGCATCATCAACATCATCTTTGATACAGTCACAAGCATCCTGATTTGTCATCACCTGCATCAGAGGAAAGGATACTTTATGCATTCTCTTCCCCATCATAAATCTCAGTAATTATAAGAATTCACTCATACCTTCCACAAACCATCACTTGCCAAAATGATGAAGTCAGTGTCATCATCAATCTTCCGAATCATCACATCTGGCTCAGCAGTAATGTGCTCCTTCAGTTTTCCATCTCCAAATGCTCTTGTCATTGCTAATTGGCCGTCCACTCTTGGAATAGATCCTAATTCCATCATATACTTTAGTAATTCAATAGTGGAACTTGTACAGGAAAATAATGTTGCGTTAAATTAGGTTTGATGCTAATAACAAATATGTTATGTCGCGATCGAGACATTACCTGGTCTTGTGAACACACAGCCCCCTCTGGTTTCAACAAGATCTTTCTCCTTCTCTGGTTCATGATCCGCAGTTATTGGTTTTGCAATACCATTTTTGCATGATATCGCTCGAGAATCGCCAACATTGGCTACAAGCAGCTTCACTCCATCAATTAGTATTGCTGCAACAGCTGTCGATCCTCCCCGCAAATCAGCTATATTCTCTAAGATCTCAACATTTGTAGCCTTGCACACTTTCTTAACAGCATGCACTGGTTTCTTCCAGAAACTAGGCTATCCATGCATGATCAACAAATCAAATTAGGGAGATAATGGTTTTGATTAAAATTAAACATACCCATGATTAAGGGATATACCTCATTCAGTATGTTTTCAAATAGATGGCTTTGCAAGTATTTGGCAACATCATGACCTGAATGACCATCAAATATTGCATACAAACCCAAGTCATAACCATTGAGCTTCTTGTGTTGAGCAAAAATGTAGTCCTCCATTCCATGGTTCAACTTTCCTTCGGTCAAGTGATATCCATGGCTGAAATGTCGAGCAGAAAGCTTGCTGTCTTCATCTCCATCTTTTATGAGTAGACCTTCATGAAGTCCCTGCTATAACAAGAATCAAAAGATTGTCATAGAAACTACACTACAAGTCTCACGAAGTTTACTTTGTCAAAATTTTGATCTCTTAGCAAGAAAAGAGCACATATCCATGACAATATTTCCCTGGAGAAGAATTCAAGGACATGAATACCTCTGCAGTTGCGCCATCATCTCCTAGTAAGTACTCTGCTTCCTCTCGATGATCATCATTTGCATCCTCATCTGCCTCTGGTTTTATTTCATCAGTATTGTCTTCAACATCACCGTCATCTTCATCCTCACCATATTTTTTTTCTATTAAGTCATCTTGGTGCTGTAAAATGCCAGAATTTGCTTGGTGAGAGGAAGGTGCACTATATACACATACCAATAATGAGAGAGAAGAGAGAGAGAGAACCTTTCTCTCTCTTTCAACGGAGTCAACATGGCTTGCCAACCTTGATTTCTGATATAACGAAGAATAAATTAAACAGTTAATCCATATACACTTATGATTAAAAGTAGAAAATTATTCAGCAATAGTGTGACAATCAGAAGTGTAAAGAGAAAACAGCAGCTGTAAAATTAGAACTCAAAAGCTGGATTTTGGATGCAAGAGTTCTACTCTTGGCATTGAAGTAAACTCACCCAGATGAACTCCCATTTCCATGGGGGATACACATACCTAGCTATACACAATTATGGGTGCACTTGTTATGCCTAAGGGCACACAGAAGTTGCATGCTTATATTATATATACCTTGAAAGCAGCAGCATTCCCTTCCGTTATCAATGTAGACTTTCTTTTCTGCAAGTTAGATTGGGACTGATAACAAATTTACGTTTGAAATGAGCAATACTCAAACTGAATATGAGCATGTAAACATCATTATATGTTTGGAGTATCCAAGATCCTTCACAAG
The DNA here is from genome assembly GCF_003086295.3 of Arachis hypogaea. NCBI lineage: Eukaryota > Viridiplantae > Streptophyta > Magnoliopsida > Fabales > Fabaceae > Arachis > Arachis hypogaea. The sequence continues at coordinate 141,517,265 of NC_092048.1, forward strand.
GTCATCACTACTATGTACTCTTTCTGTTTCATCATCAATGTACCAGAGATTATTTACCCTCATATGCATTTAAAAAATAAATTATCAAGATTTTATATTCTACCAATTGTTCTCTATTATATTCATGCAACATTGTAGCCACTTATTTGGTCAAAGTACCATACCTGCATTTGTTTTGATGGGAGACTTTCTCTTAGCTGAGTTCAGAACTTGTTCATCAAATGATGACACGATTTGAACTTGAGAAATAATGGTGATAACGTTATTTATGTGCATAGTAAAGTGCAGGATGAGTAAAAAAGAACTATTATTATGTTATATTCTTTTAAATGTGTCTGGACATGAATGCACGTGTTTGACAAATACACGAGGTAGTGTCCTTCACCGCTTGTGTTAGATTTTGCAAACTTAACAAGTGGTAGCCATTTTGATACATGCACTTAACTGGCCATGTTCACGAGACAAGAGTCAAGTTACTTTACCTCCAAGAATAATCTTTCTAATATGAAAAATAAAAGTTGATGAGAAAACAAGATTATCCAACTCAAAGTTAGGAACTACAATTATTGATGTCAGCACATGGATCCCTGCTGTTTTAACTTTTAAGCAAATATTTATCTATGCTCAAGTTTTATTCAATTGTTCTTCTTCCTCGGATTGCTAACAACCCACATTGCTGCAGCCACTTTGTATCAGAAATCCTTATCTAAATATTAACAATAATGTATATCCTGTGGTTGTATATTCATTGAAATTTTGTTCAATTAACATTGTAAAATAACAAAGTTTTAGATAGGCTTCCAGTGTGGCAGTGTCTTTTTTTATCAATTGCCAGCGCCAGCCTTATCAAATTGTTTTCATAACAAAACTTTCGGTGAATACAAAAAAAGATAAAGAAATTGAAATATAATATTAAAAGAAATACTTGAGTAGGTATATTGTACTCCTACAGGAAACATAGATCTGTATTTGAAGTTGGAGGAAAATGTGAGCAATTACAAACTTCAAATGCTCTACCACCTTAACAATCTCTGATTGTGCTTGCACCAAGTTATCAGATAGTGGTCTTAAACGCTTTCAAGCTTGCATGTTCAAAAAAAGAGGACAAAGAAGTTAATAAATGCAAGCATATATCTATATAATAAAATAAAATAGTACTAGTGAAAATGTACTTACTTCAATATTTGGGATATGAGATATTTTACACCAATCAGGTCCTATATCTCTTTTGCATCTCTCAACTAGTTGAGGGCATCCAAATATCTTCAAGTTCTGAAGGTTATGAACATTATCCATATTATGTGGTAGTGTTAACTTTGGACAATCAGCAATTAGAAGGGTTTCAAGTGATGTCAGAATTGGGAACCATTCTGGAAATGCTGTTAAGCTCTGACACTGTGAAAGGCCCAGATATCTGAGAGTCTTAGAACATCTTCTTAGCCAATTAGGTAATGCTAACAATTCTGGTAGTTGGTTGATTGAGAATTGTTCAAGTTTCAAGGAATAGTCGTCATCAATTTCTTGTTCAGCTTCATCTCCAAAATGAGTCACCTCAAGACAAGCCTCAATACTAAGCCTTTTCAAAGCAGTCAAGTGTCTCAAATCATGTGGAAGGAATGTTAAGTTTTCACAATTCCACAAAATCAATATTTGCAAAGAACTGAAGGTCTTAAAACCTATACAAGACAAATCATTCATTTGTGTGGTGATCCACAAAATCCTGAGGCTCACAAGATACCTCAAGTTCTTTGGAATGTATTTAAGTGCTACACATCTACACAAATTAAGAACTTCCAAGTTCTGCAGCTTGCAAATGGAATCTGGGAGTTTTTCCATCCTTTGGCAATAGCTCAGATTAAGATACCTCAAATGCTTCATCTTGTTAAAACAATCAGGCAAGAACTGAAAATTTGAACATTGTAAATTCAACACCCTGAGGTACCTGAATTCCTTAAAAACCCATCTAAGAAATGGTTCAGTGATTGCACTTGCACTTTCACTTGCATGCCAGAATCCAATCGTTTGGACCTTACTCAACCTTTTATTATCAAAATTAGGTACTCCTTCTCTACTATCAGAAAATGATAAATGCTGCACATTTTCTCTCACATTGGTTGAATTAAACTTTACTGCAGCCCTTTCATTTTGCATAGTAGACACAGCAAGGTCATTAATAAGATCATGCATCTTAAAATAAGATATTCCTAGATGCTTAAGTTCTTCAAAAATAAGTCCATCAACAACTACTTGATCTTCAGGAACACCTTCAAAGAAAGATTTTGAAACTAGCTCTTGAATATAGAACTCTCCAAGATCCTCTGCCTCTTCATCTTCGTCATTGGTTTGTAGCAGTCCATGTGCCATCCAAAATGATATCAGCTCCAAATTGCTATATTCATAACCCTTGGGAAAAACTGAACAATAGGAGAAACACCTTTTCAATTCAGATGGCAAGTGGTTATAGCTCAGTTTCAATGCAGCCAAAATCCCATCATTTTGTTGGTCCATTTTCCAAATTTCACTATCTCTAGTTTTCTTCCACACACTTTCTCGATTTTCTGAGTGAAGCATGCACCCTAAACTCACCACTGCCAGGGGCAACCCTTTGCACTTTCTAACAATCTCTTTCCCAATTTCCACAAGCCTCGGGTGCTTGTTTTCCTCTCCTGCTGGAAATGCACACCTGAGAAATAGCTTTAGACAATCTTCATCAGGAAGATATAGCAGGTTCTGTTTATAAGCTTTCCCCATGATCGAAGCAACCTTTTCGCTACGAGTTGTCACGATAATCTTGCTACCAATTCTGTTATTTTCATCATCGTGCATTCCTACTAACAGATTTCTCAGTTCGTCCCACCCTCTATAATCTTCATTCCAAACGTCGTCAAGAACAAGCAGAAACTTCTTCCCATCTAGTCCCTCGTGCAGCAAATTCTGTAACTGATCATAACTATAATTGTGATGGGCATCTATATCTATTCCATGCATAGCCTTAAGAATCTCCAATGCCAACCTCTTAACATCAAAATCATCAGAGACAAACACCCACATTCGTGGAAAGAAATTCTCGATCACCCTATCATCATTGTAAACTAGTTGTGCAATTGTGGTCTTCCCCAAACCTCCAATTCCAACAATTGGAATAACATCAATAATCTCATTACCAGAATCTGATGATGGAACCGTCAATAAACCAATGATCTTCTCTTTCTCCTGATCTCTACCAATCACATGGGAAGGCCTAACATAAGATTTAGTCTCCCTCCAAGCCAACTTTGGAACATGAACATCACTACTACTTGCATGAATCTCCGAGAGACCAAGTTTCATCCTAAAAGAAGCCAATTCATCTATTTTTTTCTTAATTTCCTTGATCTTATGAGCCATCTGAATACGAAATGCAAGAGGGTTAGAGAGTGAGAAGAAGCGCTTTACCTTTCTTTTGAAGCTTCCTTGGCTCTTGACAATCTTGTTCCTGAGTGCTTCACACTCAATCTCATCCAAGATGTCACGAGCATCGAAGAAATGATCCCTGAGCTGCTGCAGCCACTCCATGATGCCGTTATTTTGTGTTTGCTTGTTCTCAGCATCCACAAGGAAAGCATTGATGATTCTGAGAGAGTTCTTGAGGGTGTCAATTTCATCTTTAAGACCCCATAACAGTGAAATCTCTTTGTAGGTAGCGGAATCTACCCTGTTCAAGATATTGGTCAGCAAACCAGAAACTAAGAGAAACATGTTCTCAAGAAAAGCAGTAAATGATGCTGAGAAGCAGCAGCATATAACCAGTAGAGGAAGCTGAAGGAGTAGAGGTAAAACTTAAAACTCAACTCAACAACACCACTACGCAATGTCACATGCTGAAGCACCACGTGGCAAGCAAGTGGGGCAAAAAGAATAATAATGAAGGAATCTATAAAGAATTTATTTATTTTGTGTCTTAGACCTCCAATACCGATCACTTAATCAACCTAAATTAGTTATATAATTAAATATATTTATAAAGTTACTTTACAACATAAAAATTAAATTCTATAAATAATGCATATACATAGATAATTAATTTAGCAGACAATTTTTGTGGGATATATAACGTTTTTTTAACGTTACTGTTTTTGTGTTGATTATAGAAAGGAAAGGAAACAATTGGAAATTGGAAATTGGAATTTGGAAATTTGGAAGACTGGAGTGGAACATACCACTATTGGTAGGTTGATACTTTTGTAATTTTGTGACATGAGTCGCGTGGCATCAGCGTTTTCCTTCGACGGCTACAAGAAAGGATGGAGCAGGGTGCACCGTCAATAAGAGGGTTCACTATAATAAAAGATTTCCTTCGAAAACCGATTCAACCGGTTTGCCTGAAACGACGCCTTTTGCCCAGCCCCTTCTCACCTCACATGTTCCTTTCCTTCCGAGACTTCGCTCTTCTTCAAGCTGTGTCGCCGCCGTCCAATCTGCTCCAGTCGCCGTCCCCACTGCCCCATCGCCGTCGCAACTCTTCTCTGCCATCACAACTCGTCGAATCGTCTCATTGCCACTCCTCCGCAGCGCGTCTCCTACGATCTCTTCCGCGTCTCCTTCAAGCCGCCTGTCGCTCCTCCTCCGCGCCGCCTCTCAGTCCACCCCCGTGCCTCCTCTGCATCGGAATCGAGCCTCGTCGGCGCCGCTCCTGGTCCCGAAACGCGCCACCTCCACCAGATTCTCCCCGCATAGCATCGGTACAGTTCTTGCCCCTATCCCAGCCTTCCTTTTTTTTTTAATGATTTGATATGTTTAATCTCTGGCTAATTTTGGATGTGTCATGAGGATAGACAAAGAAGAATTTCTTTTGTTTTTCAGTTATATATTTTGGTTTTGGATGTATTTGTGTTTTTATTTATTTTTTTTATTATTACTTTATTTGATTTGGGGTTTGAGAGAGCAGTATAGTTTGGATGTGTCATGAAAATAGACAAAGTGATTATGTTTTACCTCGAAATAATTTTGGATGTGTCTTGACAATAGATGAAGAGGATTTTCTCTTGACTGTTTGTGGTGTTCAACTATGTTCATTTTCAGATGTGTTTAGAAAGTATTATGTTTGTTTGTTATTTTAGATGTGTATGCTATTATATTATGTTAAATGTGTTGTAAAGTTTTGAAGTTGTATATATTATTCAGCTTTTGATTTTTATCAGTTTGCAATGCAGGATCAATGCTTGTATCCAGGCAATGTATGTTGTGTTTAGAGCAGGGATTTTTTTTTTTGGATGAGCTTGTACAAGTATTGGATGTATTTAGATAGTATTTTATTTGCTAAGATGTTATTCTGGATGTGTTTTGAGATTATGGGCTTGTTTGGGTGAGCTTCTAAGAAAAGATCTTTTTTCGAGTTATCTTTTTTTAAAAGATCTTATAGAGAAGTAAAAGTAATTTTATGTTTGGATATCTCATGTAAAAAGGTCTTTTTATCTATCAATTATGTTTGGGTATAACAATATAAAAGTACTTTTTTGTTTATTTATTACATGAAAAACATCTTTTTTTTAAGGAAAAAAGATCTTTTAAAAAAAGATGTAAATTACAGCTTCTCAAAAAAAATCTTTTTTTGATTTTACTAGTGCTTTTACTTTTACTACTAGAAATTTGCCAAACACGTTAAAAAATAAAAAAAGATCTTTTATCAATTTGTATATATTACTTTGAGCTTACACGTATCAAGTTATTGTTTTCAGCAATGGTGATTCTTAGATATTTCTCACTTTGTTGCTGTGTTTTAATTGTTCCTATTAGTGTTGTTGCTGCATTTTAATTGTTCTTGTAATTATTGTGATTTTTAGTTCATGTTCATGTTCTTGTATTATTATAATTTGCTATAACTTTTTAATTGTTTCTATCTTATAATTTGGTATAATTTGTTAATTTATTAACTGGTTGGGTTGCTTACTTATAAATTTATAATTGTTCTTTTTCTTGTTCAGTTCATGGCTGCCTTGTATAATTTGTACTTTGATAACTATATAAGACTTTGATTGACGTAGTGTTTTAAATTTGGATGACATTTTAAGGTTTATATTAGACTATAATTATATTTTAGTGTGCTTATATATTTTATTTATTATTTTATTATAAAACGGTTATTCCAGTTAAACTACGGTTGAACCAGTTAGACTAGTAAATCACTGAACCAGTAACTAGAACAGTTCAATGACCGTTACGGTTTTTAGAACCTTGCAGGAAACAATGAATCCATGAAAAATCGGTTGTTGAGGAGGAACAATGGCATGGCTTGTGATGATTGCTTCTCTGATTCTGGTTACATGGCTTGTTTCACTCTTCACAATCCTCATTCTCTCGTTCTTCCCTTTCACCAATCATAGAGCTGCACCTCTTCGCAAGAGGAACAACGTCTTGCTCGTGATCGCTCATCCCGATGATGAATCCATGTAGGTTAAAGTTCTCTACTTTTGTCATCTGTATTCGATAATGGCATTCACAGTTCACAGTATGATGTATGTGTGAGTTGGAAATGCCGTATAAAGATCCTAAAGTATGAGCTGCTAATTTTTGCTATTATTACACGTGGAATTAGTAATTGCATTTATTAGGGTTTCTTACCCCTATTCTGACAAACTAAAGCTAATAGGAAATGGCTGAAAAAAAGATAGATTACTCACTACTTCACTGCTCAGTATAGAAATTGTGTGAATTTGGAATGTTGTCAACATGACTTTGGTAACTTTTAGGAAATTGCATCTTTTGGTTAGGATTTCACATTGTGTTGAAAACTTGTTCCATTTCTGCAGGTTCTTTACTCCAACTATTAATTTTCTGACTTCAAGGCGGCACAATGTTCAAGTACTTTGCTTATCTATTGGTGATTAACTTTGGACTGTTAGTTTTTGTCTTGTATTTTATGCTCCTTACTCTATCTGTGGTTAGATGCTTATTTTTACGTATATCAGTTTTTGCTCATATGTTTTATTAAATGGAAATTAGTCGTATTCTTTTGTCCCACCATTTTGTAGTTAATTCGCCATCACAGTGGCATCTAAATTAGTAAAGCAATTTTAGTTATTGTGTTGAAGAAGAAGTTAACTTCGATTCAAGTGGCACTGGTATCTGATGCAAATGGATATACATAAAATGTCCAATTTTATGCAATGACATACGTCTGGGGTTAGTTCTAGTTATCTGTTTCCACTGTTTGGATATAATATTTTTTGTTTTTTCTATAATCTACAATTATATACAAAGCCCTTTTACATAAAGTGAAATTTATTATCACATACAAAAGCTGGAAAGTTATCTTAGCATGTCTGGTATGCTCTTCTAGTTCTCAAAAAAAAAAAAAAAATGAAAGCTTCAAGCTTAAGCACTTTAAAGAAAAGGTTCCTGTCTCACTATGCTATGAATGTAATGTATATGTTTTTCTCCCTTGGAATTTTTTTATTTTTTATTTTTTTACTCAGTTCGAGTCATTTATGTAGGTGATGCAGATGGTAAAGGAAATATCAGAAAAAAAGAGTTGTTTCAGGCTTGTGTAGCCCTCAAGGTGATTTACAAAATTGCTCAAAATGGTTGTGGTTTGACTGGTTCCAAAATCATGTAACAGCTTCTCATTAAATATTAAGCATTTCCCTGTTGCGAAATTATTAAACATATTCTCTCTCGGACAAGTAGATCATTTAGTGGTCATAGGCTCATAGCTTTCCAATCATAGAACAAAATTTCTTGGTAAGCCCAGGAAACATTTCATCTAGTTGAAAATAGTGTTTGCATTAACAAAAAAAAAAAGGTAACAGACACTGTCTTACAACTTCATGAGGTTATTCTTTCCATGACATCAGAAATCATGTAAACAGGTTCCAATGCAACAAGTGAAGATTGTCAACCATCCAGATCTGCAGGTTCTGATCAAATAGGTCCCTGGAGTTGTAGAATTCAGTATTACTTCTGATTTTATGGTTAATTTCTTATATTACCATTGTTTATTGTGTTGTCATATCTAGGATGGTTTTGGTAAGGTTTGGAACCATAGTTTATTGGCAAACATTATAGAAGAACAAATAACCAGCCACTGCATTAATATGGTAAGCCTGTGCCTCTGTATTATTGTTGCCATTTTTAGGCATGTAAGTGAAGCTTTCATTTGTGCCACCATATGCAATCTTTTGGGGTGACTAATACCTTCTGTTCTAGTTATCTCTTTTAGAGCCCCCCTGTTTTTACTGTTTTGGTTTTTGTGCCTCTCCAGATTATTACTTTTGATAACTATGGTGTCTCAGGTCATTGTAATCATCGAGATGTGCATTTTGGAGTAAGGCAAGTTGAGATATTATGCTACTGCTATTGATCAATATTGAACTACTATTACTTTTAAATTTTGTAGATATGCATGCTTCTTATTGTTTATTTTTAATTTTATGCTTTGGCACCACTTTTTTGTTTGTTGTGCAATGCTAATTTCGATCATTATCACTGTGGATTGTTTAATAGTTATCGTAGTCCTTAGCTTATCTGTGTCATTTCTGGCACATTATCCAAGAAAGTGAGGGATGATGGGAGATCAATGATACCTGACTTCATCAATGATTTGCCCTTTTAGATTTAGTTTTGTGTACTATATGACTGACATCAGAGTTTTTCCCATGTTAGCAGCAAGCTACTGTATGATACTTTACAAAAGGATATCGATGTCTGGGAGCTTGTATGTTTTGCCTTCGTGGTTTTCTTTTTTGAATTGCCATTTTATTTTTATATTAAAATTGTTTTGACATATTTTCCTGCGGTATCTTCATTCCTCTTAGGTTAGCACCAACATATTGCGAAAGTATAGTGGTCCCATTGATATCTGGTTGACCATGATTTGGGCCATGCTTCACTCAAGTGGAACAATACAGTACTTGGTAAACGAACATCCACGTAGGAGCTATCGTGCTATGGCCCAGCACGCAAGCCAGTGGGTCTGGTATACCTCATTTCCCTTATTTTGAATATAAACTTTGCCTCGTCTTTTCTTTTTCTTTTTCAAGAAAAAAATGGACTTATCACTCTTCCAAGTGTTTCCCTTCCCTCCAAAATCTCAAAAGCATGCCATTTCAATTGAAGCAATCTCGATATGCCTTGCCCAACAATACATCCTTCTCTCCATCTAAACTCTAATGCCATTTGTGCAGGTTCCGCAAGCTTTTTGTTACTTTGTCGAGTTATACGTATGTGAACACTCTTAGAAAGATACAACATTGAAAGAGTTTTGAAGATCAGTTTGATAGCTGTAATTGTTGCAATCGTGTTCGCCATCATGAAGAGCGTGCATGGAAGTTTTCTCTTGGTTCAAGTCATACATTTAGCATTTTTCACATCCTTTCATGTCCTTCAACAAAACCAGAGCTAATTTTCTTCGAATATCCTAGATGATTACTTGAGTTTGTCAAATGTCAACAGTGCTCAACATTGCAGATTTTGCTTTCTTAGTTTACAAAAATTGGTATTGAAGTGACACAATGAATGTTTCTTACAACTGATATATTATCAATTAGCAAATGACTATGATCATCCTTTATATTCTTTAATCTTTATATTATCAATCCTGAATCACCCATAGCTTAATAACTGTAAATGTTCTGTAGTTATATTTGCTGACCCTCTTTTGATAATGTTTATTGCAACATCTTATGTTCCTAATGTAGAAAAATATAGACTCTCTACTGAGGCCAAAATTCAAATGCAAAGAAAGGGAATGTACTAAACATTTAAACATATTACAAAGTGGTTCATTTTCTACAAAACCGCACGACATCCTTGTCACTAGCTTTAAGAAACATGGCCTTAACTTTGTTCAATGATGCAGCAATATCTGTCATGTTCATTCGTTCTTCAGGTAAATCCTCACAACAATTCAAGGCCAGTTTCAAGATAGATGATGTAGATGCTATTATGTCATCAACATGGTGGTGACCTTCATCTTGTAACAAGTTGGAATCCACAACTCGATCAATTGCATGGGGTAATGATTTACTAATCCAACCTTTCATGCTTAATCCTGCAACAAACAAGTCATCTGTTGGCTTCTTTCTTGTGAATGTTTCCATCAGCATTATCCCAAAACTGTATACATCTCCCTTTGTAGAGATAATCCCTTTGGATCCAAACTCTGCAACTCAAATTAACCTCGTTATTTTTCTTAAAATATTTGTTTATAGAACAAGTGTATGTGACACACAACACAAGCCACTAAAATTGGAAACAAAATGTTTAGATACCACCACCACAACAGAAAGTGAATTTCTGAACTAATGAAAATTACTACAGAAAAAGTTAAAGAAGCATTGTAGTTCAACTTTGATTACAAATTATTACTAAAAGGTCAGTGAATGATTTATGATCTTCAATTGTATATGCATACTAATCAAGCATATGGTTATAATCAAATGACCAAAGTTAAAAGGGAAATTATAATCTGGTGTAGCATAACTTACCCGGTGCAATGTAGCCAACTGTAGCCATGGTCTTGGTATATTCTTTGGATTGTCCCTCTCCAAGCAATTTGGCAATGCCAAAGTCACTGACATGGGCAACCATGTCTTCATCCAATAAGACATTACAAGGTTTGACATCACAATGAACCACTATAGGTGAAGATCCATGATGCAGATACTCCAATGCAGATGCCACATCTATCATTATATTTAGCCTTTGCAAGAAGTCCAAACAATGGTTATGAGAATACAACCATCTCTCAAGGCTCCCATTAGGCATGAACTCCATCACTAAAAGCTTGTAATCTATACTTGAACAACAATCTATGATCTTGATGAGATTTCGATGGCGCAGATTGCGCATTGCTTCGCATTCTACACTGAAGCTCTTTGATCCTAATTCCAAGTCCAAGTTAAACACTTTGACAGCAACCACCATCCCATTTGAAAGTAAACCTTTGATCACAGAGCCAAAACTGCCCCTACCAAGCAAATTACTCTCATCAAATCCATTAGTTGCCTGTGATAGTTCATAGTACGAAATCATTCTGGCTGCTGGTAATGCTGATAATGTTCCTTCGTTAGTATCACCACCATTCTTTCTTCGACGCCTGACGAGAAAAAACACACAGAAAACAACCAGAATGATTGAAACCATTATAGGCAATATGCATTTGATGAAGAATATGTTTGCATTTGACCCTTTCTTCTTTACTTTACTGCATGCTGGGACTTGTAATCTGGCATTTCCACAAAGTGCTTTATTAAACATGAAAGATTGAGCAGTGAAATTTTCGAAAGGTCCACCACTCGGAATCTCTCCTTCCAAACTATTATGAGAAAGATTGATGAATTCAAGATAATGAAGTGACTCCAATGATCTTGGAATCAAGCCAAACAAGTTGTTTTGAGATAAGTCCAAATCTGTCAAACTTATCAAACTGCCAAGTGAATCAGGAATACCCCCTACCAATTTATTTTGTGATAAGTTGAGAATTTGCAAATTTTGCAATCCAGAAATGGCCCCAGGAATGCTTCCTGAGATCATATTCTTTGATAGATCCAAGAAAGTCACAGCCTTTAAGTTCCCAATTTCAATTGGAAGAGACAGAGTTAAAGCATTGTCAGACAAGTTCACCACAAGAATGTCTCTGAGGCTCCAAAGAGAAGAAGGCACCTTACTGAGTTTGTTGGAGTTCAAGTAAAGTTTTCTTAGAGAAGTAAGATTACCAAAGCAAGTTGGAACCTCTCCAGAAATTAGCTTGTTCTCAGTTATGTACAACTCACTCAGCTGCTTGATTTTGCAGATTTCGCTGATGATGGTTCCCTGCAGACGGTTGTTGCCAAGATTCAAATATTGAAGAGACTGCAAACCTTTAATTGTAGTTGGAATGGTTCCACTTAAATCATTCTGGTACAAACTTAGCGCGTACAAATTGGTTAAGTTTCCAATTTCCAAAGGGATTTCACCATCAATACTGCAAGCATCAGCATCAAATAGTTCCAAATTGGACATATTTCCAATTGACTTGGGAAGCTTTGCATGGAATGGATTCCCTGATATGTAAAGATCGCACAAGGAAGAAGGATACATTAATTCAAGAGTGGAAGAATGAGTGGTTAAATTATTGTATCCTAAATCAAGCTGCTGAAGATTTCTCAAATTCCCAATAGTATTTGGGATAACTCCACTGAATTTATTTAACTTCAAGTCCATGTAGTTAAGCTTTGTAGCATTGGATATGCTACTTGGAATATTTCCACTAAGTTTGTTTCCATACAAGTTTAGCTCTTCCATGTTTTCAAGGCTGATATGTGATGGAAGAGAACCTGAGAGGGAATTATTTGCTAGATATAAGTAACTCAGTGAAGACATGTTGAAGATATTTGAGGGAATTGATCCACTTAAATGGTTATTTCCCATGCTTAAGCTTGTGAGTAGAAGATCTCCAATGCCCTCTGGTATAGAACCTGAAAGCCATAAAAGTTCAGAGGAATAACATAAATCAGACACACATGTTCAGATATAATATTGTTTTAAAATTGCTCTGATATTCATTCATGTACTATGTTTAGTTAATGTACAAGTACAACAATGACATATCTTGATTAATTAAGGATTGGCATACCTGTGAAGTAGTTGCTTCCCAAATGTAACACTTGGAGCATGGTGCAGTTGCTTATTGTTTTTGGAATACTTCCAACAAATTGATTATCTACCAGATAAATGTATTCTAGTAAAGGAAGCTGAAGAAACATCTCTTCTGTGAGGCTACCATTCAATTTGTTTTGTTCAAGGTTGAGTACTCTCATTGAAGATATGTTAAAAAGAGAGGGTGGAATTTCTCCTATACAGAAAACAAGCTTTATAGTTTATAATATAATAAAGAAGATCAATAAAGAAAACAAAAACCATGTATAATTAATTTGCAGAAATTAATTATTTTTCTGTTTAATAACTCTTCATCTCTTATTGTTGAAAATGATTGTAACAAAAATAGTTTTGACACTAACCTTGTAAGTTGGCTTGATTAAGATACAAGGAAGCAAGCATAGTTAAGTTTCCAATATCACGGGGTATGTTCCCTTGGCTGAACTTGTTGTTTGATAAGTCAACATCGGTCAACTCTTTGCAGTGGTGCCAAACCGAAGGCAGTTTACCAGAAAGCAGGTTGAAAGCTATGTAAAGCACTTGGATTCTTGCAAGTCCACCACATAAGTTTGATGGTAGGGTCCCAGATAAGTTGCTTGACCCAATCTCAATGTCTTGCAGCGTTGAACTATTCAACATTGTTGTTGGTATGGATCCACCAAGTGGATTATTTCCAAGATACACCACTCTTAGCTCCGGAAGTTCACCAATCTCCACTGGAATGCCTCCTTTTCATTCACAGTAATGAAAATAATTAAATTATTTAAGGTAAAGTACAAGTAGATAATGAGAATACTAAACAATGTGAATAATGGATATGTCGGATGTTCAATTTAATAGGTATGCAGATGATTATGTTCATTATTTTTAATTGGATGATTATTTCTTTTGATTCGATTTATTCATACACACTTAACAATGACTGGATGTTCAATTCACTAGGTGTGCAGATGATTATCCTAATATTAAAATTTAGGAAGTAATTTGGGATGGAGCATTTTTTTTACTTTATTGAGTCAATTCTAAAACTCATTATTCACATTGTTTACAAAAATTATTGTCTATCTAACGAAACCTTTTATTTCAATCTATCTTACAACGAATTCACATCGACATCATAATTTTGAGAATCAAACTGAACCGGTCACTTCAATCTAGTTAACTACAAATCAACTACTAAATTAGTTTGGATTAGAGTAAAAATTGCTTATGAAGTCAAAAAAAATATATATTTTACATAGTAGTTCTTTTGGATAACTATTCACGCTATTATTGTGAAAGACAGTTCTTTTTGCCGTTCTTTTGTTGTCCACAGTATCTCTCTTGACAGAATAAAGACTAATTTCGTCGCGGATATTAGCTTCATTTAATAGTTTGCTGCTGGCCAATGAATTATTGCATGTACAAGGTGAAATTCGAACTTCCGACACTTGTTTAAACGAACGAATGAGAATGAGCTGACCAATCCATTCAAATTGATTATGTAATGATATATAATTGAATGCATGGTGTAAAACTACTTTACACTTGGGCAGTTTTAAAATCGGAATAATTTTGATACTCGACTGATTTAAAATAATAAATAAAAAAATCATCTTTTTTATACATAAATATATCAGTTTATTATGAATTGGACTTTTAAATAATTTAATTTAATGATTTGATTTTCAAAATCTCACAGCTAACTTCACAATGACATCGTTGGATCTATCGAGTCATCCCGACCAAATGGAATAAGACTCTGTTAAGAATTGAAAAGATAGTAGTTATTGTATTTATCGTCACCTAACAATGGAATGTGGTTCCTGAGATAATAATTCATTAAATCAGAGAGACTAAATTGTAAGATGAGTGACATATAAATGATACCTGAGAGAGAGTTATAAGACAAACTGATTCCACGCAAAGAAGAGAGGTTAGAAATAGTTGGAGGAATGACACCGGAGAGATGGTTTACTGACATGGATAAGATCCTCAATTGGCTCATTCTGCCAACTTCATATGGAATGGAGCCTTCAATAAGATTGTGGCCAATTTCCAAGGTCTCTAGCACTGTTAAATTTGATATAGACTTTGGAATAACACCACCAAACCTATTGTTTTTAAGGTTCAAGTGTTGAAGAGAAGATAAGGCTCCTATCCATTGTGGAACATTGCCACTAAATTCATTGTAGCTCAAGTTAAGTGACTTCAATCTTCGAAGATGAACTAGTTCTTGTGGCAAGTTGTGATGGAAAGTGTTACCACCAAGGTTGAGTTCAATGAGGAAGGAGAGGTTCCCCAAATGAGAGGGTATGGTACCACTAAGACCCATGTCACCAAGATTCAAGGTTCTTACCCTTCCATGGCGATGATCACAGGTGACACCAAACCAGTTGCATACTGAGAAGTTGGTGGACCAATTATGTGTGAGGAAGTGGTGAGGGTCCTGAGTTATGGAAGATTTGAGAGCAACAAGTGCATGCTTATCTCTAGTAGTGAAGTTGGTTCCACTAACAATGAGGCTCATGAAGAAGTAGTAGTGCAATTGCAATGAAAAACAGTAAGTGAAGAATGTGCATAGCGAAGAGTAAAGTTTATTGTTCATGTTCTAAGGTGGATTATAGATCTCACACGGTAGAGAGTTAGTTGCTACTTATATTAGAGTTTAGATTCACGACGGATTAATTCTTAACTGAAAAATAGTGTAAACAAAAAATTTTTTGTGTACTTTATATTAAATTAAATGTATATTTTATTAATTCAATAGTGAATGAAGTGTGATTATGTGATCCACACTTAATTAATATTTATATATAATGTAATAATATTAATAAAATTGCATACACAAATTTATAATTTATTTATGTATATTTATATGTATTATTTTATATACTTAATATACATTTTGTACATAAAAAATGATAGGGGTTAATTAATTTTATAATTTATAATTATTAAGTAATCATAAATAATATTTTTAATGTGAAATTATTTATTTTTTTTATTTATTATATATTAATCAAATTTTAATAAAAATGTTGCCGTGAGTTTCTGTTTGTACATTATATGAATAACTGTTTATTAGTAGCTAGCTTTTTATTTTTTATTTTTTTTTAAATATGTTTCGATTTAGTCAGTCAATGGTTATTGGTTAACTGTAGGGTACATGTAGGTTCATTTATTGGTAAGTTCAAGGAAAGTGCATGGCTCAGTGAATTCCAATTCATGATAATTAATTATTATTGGTCATGAATCTAGAATATCTTTTGACGTGACTTTACTTTAGTGCCATTGATTTTGACTGTGGACTTCTATTCACGGGAAAAGAGGGAGAAATATCAGTATCAGTTAATATGATGTCAATTAAGAATAAATTTACACTGATAGTAGTAAATACAACTTGTTAATTTAATAGTTAAACAATAGCTTAGTACTCGATTTATTTTTAATATGAGGTCAGATAGGTGTAATACGCCGAAATACGAATTTAAGTGTATAATGCATATGGATGAAATTAATAATAACTTCTGTATAAATTGTTATACACAATTTAAATAAGAAAAAGCCTATGCCAATAACTTTTGTGTTTTGTTGTTAGCATTTAGTCATAAAAAAAAGTGAGTGATCTCTCATCATTGGATGTAATTGTATATTATTAAAAATATTATTAATGACCAATTGATGATTACAATACACAAAAATTATTAACCCCTAGCACTTCTCTTTAAATAAAATTGTGAATCATAATCCGAGTAAAGAGAGAAAAAAATTAAAAATCGTAAAATCATTGTTCAACGGTTAAAAGTTGTTGAAAAAAATGAAAATAGCGATTTGTGTCTCATTTTTATTGAGCAAAAAATCTTGTTCTTCATCAAATTATTACTCACGTGTTAAGTATATTTTTTGTCATTAACTCAAATTGTTAGTAATAGTAACGATTTATTCTGACATTAATCCATTCTATATCGATGTATTACACTAAATTTATATAATATCATCCTGTTACACCTTTTATTTTACAATATCTAAAAAATAGTAAGCAATGATTAAATGCAGAAAAATGTACTGAATATAATAATGAGTTATTAGGTACGTCATTTCTTCTCAAGTTGCAATATCAATAGAGGCCTCCATTTTTGACTTAGTAGCGGAGTAGTGGCGACAATGGAATTCTCTTACTCGGTTTAGCTCTTGAGAAGTAACAAATGAATTTGATTTTGGGATCTGCCACACAAAAATCCTGAAGAGGTGTATGATCAATTGGCAATGCTAGTATGAATGTGAGAGCCACAAGTGTGCAAGATTGGTGGCCATGGGGGGTATATGCGCTCAACATAAATGAATTAACGAATTAAACAAAGGAGGATAGATAATAATGGATGTGTATGAACTCTATGATAGTTCCTTTGTGATTTGTCACACTGGAATGCATATAAATATTAGGCTTATATTAAAACTTGAAGCTCTCTGCACTTGCGAAATGTCATGCAATTCAATTCATTGGAGACAGGTATATAAACTAAAATATTAACATATATTATTAGCAATATTATTTGTATAAATAATTATTCAAATGAGTTAAGTAATACATATATTTATGATTGTCAAATTTTTTAATTAACTCATAAAATCTTCCAAATTCGAGTAGTAGAACCGAATTAACTCGTTTTTAAACTTGTTTTTGGATAGGCTCGGCTGAATTTGGATACTCAACAAACTCGAGTTTACTCTCGAGCTTGCATGTTTGATTTTTATCCCATTTTAAGTCCAAACAATATCGCTTTGTGCTTAAGCATATAAACTTATTGTTTATTGTCTAGCTCTAAAGCCTCTATCTCCTTCTTTTTAGACCTTCTCCTTTTGTCCTTTCTATTTTTTAGCTGCTTCGTGTTAACTCATTTTGATTCTATTTTATCATTTTAGATGTTGATGCATCAGCTTCTGAGTTCCGCCTCCGATTTGAGCTTTAAAGTTCTAATCCTTATATGTGCTTTGTGTTTGTACTTGTGCTTCATGCTTGTTGTGTAAATTCCTGAAATTAGTGAATAATTAATCAATAAATTAAATTTTAATAAAAAATTAGAAATATAAAGTTTATAGTAAATAAAATAGAGGTGATTAAAATAAAAATTTTGACATTAATTTTAAAAAATTTGACCCGAAATTAAACTAAACAGACCGAATCAAACTCAAAATGGGCCCAAGGTCCCAACCTAAGCCTTGTAAACAAGCCACCATAACTTTCACGTCAAAGTTTCAATTGCCGCACCGTTTGCGGCCATGCGACCGCGGCATCGAGCCCTACGAACTATCAGAACAATTTCATAAGTAAGCCTCAATCTCACTCCAATTTCTCTACTCCTTGAATTTCAAAATTTATGAGTATATATATGTTGAGATTTTGCTTCTTTGATATATTAGGACCCGATTAGCTTGAGAAAAACGTTCACTCTTGCTTATTTGGTGCTTGGATAAGGTGAGGATCCTAGAATTCTAACTAATTCTTTGATTTAATGTGTTGGAAATCAAATTTGGGTATGTATATATGATAATTGTGTTAGGTGTATGTATATATGTGATATGAAGCAAAATTTAAAACATTAGAAACTTGATTTGAAGCTTGGGAAGCTGAATTATGGTGAGGAAGGCTTGTGAGCTTGCCTTGTGGGTTGCCTTGGATAATACGTGAAAATTGGCCAATGTATGATTTAGATTTTACGAATTTAATATATAATATTATGCAAAAACTTAAGCTAGATAATCATAGGATAGGTTGAAATATTTGATTGTGCTGAATGCTTAGTAAAATTTGTGAAAGATATTGAATAAGTATGAGAATAGATTGATGGTTATTGCTTACGGTTGATAATGCTGTGGTGAGAAGTTTATTAGCATGAATTATTATTGTTGTTTCATTGATGTTTAATATTACTTTGGGTATAGATTGTTGGATTGGAGTGGTTGAAATGGTGTGTTGTATGTTATGGAAAGAATGAGAATGTAGAGAAGGTAATTTGAATTGTTTTAATGTTGTGTATAACTTTGGAGTTGTTGATGAAAATCTTGTTTTGGTAAGAAGTTGAGGTTTGAAAGTTTTATGTAAAACTTAATTTTTATCGAACTTTGGCGAGTTATAATTCGGCTTCCGAACCCTCCAAATTGTTTTAAATTTGTTTCAAATGAAAATTGAGTTCGTGAAGTTTATGCCGTTCGAAGAACTGTTAAAAAAAGGATTTAAAACGAAAATATTATGCGCATCGAAAATTTGGAGTTCAAAACTAAAATTATGTAGATTTTCAGATTTAATCAAAATTTTGCTATAACCTCCTTGCATGCGTATGCATACCCTTCGTATGCGAAGGATCGATTCTGTTTGGCATGTATGCGTACGCATACTGGCCAAAAAGGGACCTGTGTGTACGCGAGCATGCGATTTTGTCTAGTGTACATGCATACACATCTTGGGCCAAATGGGGGACCTATGCGTATGCATACCATGACATGCGTACGCATAACCCTGTTTTCAACAAATCAATGTTTTGCATTTTAAATCCCATGTTGACTTTCCAAACATATATTTTCATTCTTTTAACCCTAAATCTTATTGGTAAGCCTAGTAATAAGATGAAGTTAGGAAATTGAGGTAATTTGGGGGTGAAGTAAGGTTGGAAATTGATGAATTATAGATGGAAATGTAAATATTTGGAGTGCATATGGTGCTATGACTCTAATGATATGAATATGCTGTGTTTACAAATGATTATGATTGGTTATTGGCTTATGCACTGAATTATCTAAGATACGAGTTTTTTTGGATAAAGTACCGTGACTTGCCACCACATGTTTCAGGTTGAGACTCGATAATCTGTTGATCCTACGTCGTAAAGGTGACCGAGCACTTAGAAATTTCCGAGAAGGTTAACTCCTATTGAGTAAAGTTTTATATATATGTATGAATTATGAATGTTAAGAGAGAAAGCAATGCATAGACTCATGGGGATGCGCAACAGGGGACAGTCCAGGGTTTAGGAGCCGGACTTGTTAGGTTGGCTTGATAACCGACAGATGAGACTCATCAGCCATAGGACATGCATACATCATGTGCATATTGTTTGCTTTGCCTGTTTGTCCATTAACTGAGAATGCTTAAGTGAATTATTATGTTAATTGTTATATTTGCTAATTACAGTACTTGTATACTTGCTGTGTTTGCCCTTGGTTACTTGTTTGTCTGTGCAGTATCAATGGTGTTGGAGGATTGGAGGAAAGGCGGAGAAGTTAGGGAGTTTAATCTAGTTTAAGGTTTGGTTAAGCTAAATCTTAGAATACCACCCATTATGGTTTCTGTTTTAGTACGTTAAGTTTTATAATTTGAGTGTCGACATTCTAGGATTGCCTCTAGTCTTCTTAGGACCTTATATATTATGTGCATGACACCTTTATCATGCTGAGAACCTCCGGTTCTTATTCCATACAATATTGTTGTTTTTCAGATGCAGGTCGAGAGGCTCCTCGCTAGGCGTCTGAAGTTCTGCATATATATATATATATATATATATATATATATATATATATATATATATATATATATATATATGTATGTATTTTGAACTTTGGGTTATATATGTGTGTGTGCTTGTGAATATTCTCCGAGTATCCTTAGTTTCGTAGGTTGAGTTAGGAGCTTGTTATTTTGTATTCTTGACCCTCTATTCCTACTTTTTGTTTAATTTTACTCATAAACCTTAGTTGCCTCCTGAGCATTGCATTTTTTATTTCGCGTTTTTGTTTTACCCGTTTTTCAAAACTCATCGTGTACTGCATTCTTTTCAATATATATATATATATATATATATATATATATATATATATATATATATATATATATATATATATATATTGTAATACTATACCACTTCTGTTTTACGATTTAAGCGTAAAACTCTGTGTGGTAGGATATTACATATTGTATAATAATAAAATATTTAGATGTACTTATTATAATTTGTATTATATTTTAATTTATTATGTGTTTTGTGGTGAAATTGTTAATTTAAAAATAATGTTTAGATTTGAGTAAATATATATTATATATGATATATAATTTAAAAAAAATGAATGTATAACAAGTAAACTATGTGAGCCTACGAGTTGAATTTACAAGTTGAATTTAGGTGAGCTCCACAAATTTATTTAGACTTGTGAATTTAATAACCTTACACGTATTTATACACAAATATAGAATAATTAATTTTTTATGTGCATATAATATTTTTTATATATTATATTTTGGTAACTTTTTTTTATATATTATATGTACTAGATATATTTTTAAAACTTTTTCTAGTATATTTTTACATTCTGAGTTATAATCAAAATCGATTTTCAAACTAAATGTATTTTAGTTGAAAGTTTGTTTGATTTATATTTATATTTTTTATTTTCAGTATTTTGTATTTTAGAATTTTGTAAACGAAAAAGTAGTAAAAATGAGTTCTGCTACACATACAAGTCTTTTGGCTTACAAGTCCAATAAAATACATGCATTACACTTAATTAACGCATTACACACTTACACATTCAAGAGTAAATAAAATGCACGTTATTCAACAACTTCCTGTTTCCAAAGCGCGCTACTCACCATGCATTATGAACGACTCTTCTTCTTCTTCCTCCATGAAAACAATTTTCTTGCCAAATTTGAAGATAATAGAATTACAGAAATACACCCCAACGATTACAAAAATACACCCAAAAGATTACAGAAATACACCCAAACGGTTACAAAAATTCACCCAAACGATTATAGAAATACACCCAAAGAATTACAGAAATACACCAAAAAGATTTAAGAAATACACCCAAAATTCGTTGAAGTACACCTTATACATATTTCAGAACTCTTTCTCTTTCTCATCCTCATCTTCTGCTGCTTCTTCTTCTTTAAAAATGATTTCAGAGCTTGATGTAAAAAAAAATAGAAATCGAGAACAACGAAGAAAGAAAACAGAGAGAAAAGCACGTAAATGAAGAAGAAGAACAGAAAGAGGAAGAAGAACGTGCAGCAAGAAGAAGAAGAAGGAGAAAGAGAAGGCAAGAAACGAAAGAAAAGAAGAAGAAGAGGAAGAGGAAGAAGAAGAGGAAGAGGAAGAAGAACGTGAAAGAAGAAGAAGAACGAGAAAGAGAAAGTAAGAAACGAAAGAAAAGAAGAAGAAGAAGAAGAGGAAGAGGAAGAAGAACGTGCAGCAAGAAGAAGAAGAAGGAGAAAGAGAAGGCAAGAAACGAAAGAAAAGAAGAAGAAGAGGAAGAGGAAGAAGAAGAAGAAGAAGAACGTAGACCTTGCATTGTGTTTTTTGGGGTTTATTCGTTAATTAACTTGTAAAACATACAAGTCCTAATGACTTGTATGTAGGGTTGGAAGTGAGTCAAGCTAGCTCATGAGCCAGCTCGAGCTCGACTGGTTAATAGCTCGATAAGCTAAGCTCGTGAGCTGGTGAGCCAAGCTTGAGCCTAGAATTAAGCTCATAAATTAAATGAGCTGAGCTTGAGCTTGAATAAGCTCAGCTCATTAGCTCGTGAGCTGGCTCGATATATATATATATATATATATATATATATATATATATATATATATATATATATATATATATATATGAAATAGTAATATATAATTATATATTAATGATCTTAATTATTAAAAATTTTATATTTATTTATTACATATAATTTTGATGTAGGACATAAATAAAAAATTTATATTTATTGATAGATAAATAATATATAAAATTGTTCTTTTTAAATATTTTTTTAAAATATATAAGTTACAATTTATTGATATAAAATTATAGATTTTGTATTTATGTTTTTATTATTTGAGCCAGCTCGTGAGCTTTCGGTGAGCCGAACTTGAACTTAAGAAATAGGCTCGATTGTTAATGACCCGAGTCGTGAGCCAAACTCAATTTTGGTGAGTCGAGCTTGAGCTTGGTCTAACTCGACTCAGCTCGGCTCACTTTCAGCCCTACTTGTATGCAGAGCTTTTCTCAAATAATAATTCTTTTTTCAGTTTTCACTTTCTATTTTTGTATAAAAGTCTTGAAAATAAAAAATATTAAAAAATAAACATAAATCGAACCAATTTTTTCAATAATGAAATTTTCATGTATGGGCATTGGGCATGTATCATATTTTTGAGTTGGGCTTAAACCGGCCCAAAAACAAAAATGCATAGACGTTGACAGGTGGCATCTACGGAAGCGTGTGATAGAACAAAAATGTCAATCTGTTTAAGGACTATCCAAATTGGAGTGGTCTATATTTGATTTAAGTGTAAATAGCATAGGGTCATAGGGATGAGTGATGTCAAATCTGTAACTGTAATCATAAAGTCAATAACGATTGTTGGGTTGTTATCCATCGTGCGATATTTTTAGACGAGAAGAGAAGAATTGGGCGGCTCCACAGCTCATAATGGAAGAAAAGAACAAGCACCACCACACGTCATAAAATTAACCCTTAAACCACGCCATAATTACAATCCCAACCACGCCTTTTAAATTGTACCCTCCCTCCCCCAAAGCGCAAGGGAGAGTAAAGGAAAAAGAATATCACCTTTCGTTATTTTATCATCTCTCTCCGCTCTCCACCTTTCGTCACTTTCCCGAGAAAATGAGAGAAATCTTGCACATCCAGGGTGGCCAGTGCGGCAACCAGATTGGTGCCAAATTCTGGGAAGTGATCTGCGACGAGCACGGCATTGATCACACCGGAAAGTACAGCGGCGATTCAGAGCTCCAGCTCGAGCGCATCAATGTCTATTACAACGAGGCCAGCGGCGGAAGGTACGTGCCACGCGCCGTCTTGATGGATCTGGAGCCTGGAACCATGGATTCTCTTAGATCCGGTCCGATCGGGCAGATCTTCCGCCCCGATAATTTCGTGTTCGGGCAGTCAGGTGCGGGTAACAACTGGGCCAAAGGTCACTACACCGAGGGAGCTGAGCTCATCGACTCCGTCTTGGATGTTGTCAGGAAGGAGGCCGAGAATTGCGATTGCTTGCAGGGTATTCAATTCGCTATCTCTCTCTTTCTTTCATTCTTTCTTCTTCGATTTATTCTATTCTTGTGTTTCATTTTAGTATCGTTCAGGAGCCAATTGTTGTTTCTGGATTATTATTTTATTTTAATGCAATTTAGGTCCTCGTTCCAAGCAATTTTTTTCCCTGAATTTGGTTCGCGTTGATATAAATTGTGTTCAAGTTTTTTCGCTTGATTTTCTTTTACGTGCCTTGGATTGGTTATAATATGTAATCTGTTCACTGAACTTTGGTGTCGGGGACCAAGCTTTGTTGTTTAGTTGCAGTTTGTGATTTTAGAACTTTTTTTTGGTTGGTCTCAACATTATTCGTGGAATGTGGATTTCTTCACATCATTTTCGTTCTAATCCATCTCTTGTTCACCATAACATATGCTTATAATCTGAAGATATTTTTCTGTCTTTGGCATTGATACGAGTTTTATTTTTATTAAATATCTGTAATGTGTTATTAGATATTTAGAATACAGCTTTAAGCTTTTGTATGTTTCATATCGTTATGTAAAAATCCGATTCCATAATTTAAACATTGGACTATACATTGGCATTTATTTAGTGTTGGTGCATGGCTGTGTTAAAAACTTAAAATTGAAAAATCGTTTTTGGTTTCTTATTGAACTTCTTGCATATCTGTCAAAATTTAATCACGTTGAGTTATTTGCAACTGTGGCTAAGCAATTGAGTTATATGTTGAATATATATGAACAGGATTTCAAGTCTGCCACTCTTTGGGAGGTGGTACTGGCTCAGGCATGGGAACCCTTCTCATCTCAAAGATCCGGGAAGAATATCCAGACCGCATGATGTTGACATTTTCCGTCTTTCCATCCCCCAAGGTGTCCGACACAGTTGTAGAGCCATACAATGCCACACTTTCTGTTCATCAGCTCGTTGAAAATGCTGATGAATGCATGGTCTTGGACAACGAAGCTCTCTATGATATCTGCTTCCGCACTTTGAAGCTTGCTACACCAACTTGTGAGTTTCTATTTGAATTTTAGTACAGTTAGTGAAATTTATGATTAGTATTCTTGCTGTATGGATAATATTGATGTTGTATTTATTTGCTTGAGGTAAAAAATGTGTTAAGTAATGATTAAGACGAAGTTTTCATTTTCCTAGACCATTCAATTTTGAATATTAAAATAGGAGTATATATCACGTTAGTGGGAGGATTCAAGTGGGTTTGTGTCTTGTGTCTCACTCATACCTGTGGTTATGGTTGTTGAACTTCTGCAATCATTTGGTTTTGTTTGCTTGTCTGATTTGAACTCATAATGTATATTGTATCTACTTTTCTTATTATTGCAGTTGGTGACCTTAACCACCTCATTTCTGCTACCATGAGTGGAGTTACTTGTTGTCTACGTTTCCCTGGGCAGCTGAACTCTGATCTTAGAAAGCTTGCTGTCAACCTTATCCCCTTCCCTCGTCTCCATTTCTTCATGGTTGGGTTTGCACCCTTGACATCAAGAGGTTCCCAGCAGTATCGCAACTTGACTGTGCCTGAATTGACTCAGCAGATGTGGGATGCCAAGAACATGATGTGTGCTGCAGATCCACGCCACGGTCGTTATCTGACTGCCTCGGCAATGTTCCGTGGTAAGATGAGCACCAAGGAAGTGGATGAGCAGATGATAAATGTGCAAAACAAAAACTCTTCTTACTTTGTGGAGTGGATACCTAACAACGTGAAGTCTAGCGTGTGCGATATTCCACCTAGGGGTCTCAAGATGGCATCCACCTTCATTGGCAACTCAACATCAATTCAGGAGATGTTCAGGAGAGTTAGTGAGCAGTTCACAGCAATGTTCAGGCGCAAGGCTTTCTTGCATTGGTACACTGGAGAGGGAATGGACGAAATGGAGTTCACCGAGGCTGAGAGTAACATGAATGATCTAGTTGCAGAGTATCAGCAGTACCAGGATGCTACTGCTGATGAGGAAGAATATGGAGAGGAAGAAGAGGAGGCTGCTGCTTAAGCTGCTTTAAATTGTGGAACAGTCAAAATACGTTGACTTGTTTATTGTTGATGTGTTTTGAATGGATTGAGGGTCGTTGAGACATTAAGTCATTGTATAATCTGGGATCTGCGGAGAGTGCTTCTATTTTGAGGTCATGGATGTCTTACTAGGTAGTTCCTTATATATATCGATGGTGGCAGTTTCCCTCTATTACCATTGTTTCCCCTTTTTGTTCCAGTTGTTTTCTTTCTAATTATTTTATTTTTTTATTGGTTTTGAATTCAACAAGCATTAACTTATACTACTGGCTTTCCCATTTTATTTTGAAATAGCATGTTGTTGGGAGAGGAATAAGTGAAAAACAAGGTTAGATCGGAGGGAGCAGTCGTCGGAGTAGAGTAATTGAGTAACAAATAATAATAATAATAATAATAATAATAATATACTTAATTTTACGAAAGTACAGAACTATACGTCTTTCTGTTAAAAGATTCTTGTTTGTGGGAACATATAAGCATCAATTGCAGTTGAAACAAAAACATAGTCTGGGCCGCTTTCAGTTGTACGTTTTCTTTCTGGTCTCAATTTTCTTTTTATATTGTCTCATTGTACAGTTGGACTTGGATAGTTGGGTACTTGGGTTTAATGAATATATCCTACAAAAAAGAAATAAATGAACACCAATATCTATGGGCTTAATCCCTTATATAAAATTTGGATAATGTATATTTTTTGTTTTTAGAATTTTACAAAAATTTTAAAAATATTTTTAAATTTTATTTTGTTTTAATTTTGTTCTATAAATTTTTTATTTTTATCAAATTATTCTCAACGGCTAAATTTTTAAAAAATTTAAAATTAATCTAACAATAATGTATGAAAATTATACTTGATTTACTTGTATTGAGGGTTGTTCTTGTAAAATTGTTATTGAATTTATCTTAAATTTTTAAAAAATTAGCTGTAAAAAATATATTTGATATAAATAAAAAAATTTTAAAAATTAAAATAAAATAAAACTTAAAAATATTTTTATAATTTTTGTCAAAATTTAAAAACAAAAAATATACTACATCATATGAACTAGAATCAAACAAGAAGCGGAGGCTCTTTTTTTTTCCGAAAGTTAATAGTAAAAGATAAAGAATATGATATATCCTGTTTCATTTCGTTCCTGTTACCTAAACATAGCCCCTAAACATTTTCCTAATTTTTAAATAGAGAAAAGTATGATTTCTATTTTAGGGTTTTCAAAGTCAATAAATGTATTTGATTTTTACTTATTTTTTATTTAGAAAATAAAATACCCAGGTTATATTCTGAGGTGAATCACATTTACCAGACAATAACTGAGATTGGTTGATATTTGTAATTTTGTATGCATATCCATTAAGACAAATTTAAAATACAGTTAAAAATGTCAGTCAAAGAAGAGCGAAATGTTACGAAACCAGAGGACAAGACAACATTTCCACGAGGCCAATCTGTAAATACACCACATTATGCCACGTGCTTCTCATTCAGATTCCTCTCGCTTTCCCTTTACATTATCTCACTGGATAAAGGGTCCAACAGTTTTCCCCCTTTCTCCTTTTATTTTTTTCTTCTCTTCCTTCTACTTACCATAGAAAAAGATATTTGTAGTTTTTCTGCTAATTATTGTTTGTATGAGGGATAAAATTGTGTAATATACTAATGTGAGTTTAAATTAGTATATTCCTTAAGTATGATGTATATACAAATTGTGAGTATCCGATTTATATAATAAAAGAATTTATAAATTATAATTTTTCAAATTTAAAAATTAAAATCATAATTTAAAATTTTTATATTTTTATTCTATTTAAATTTGTAAGTTAAGATATATTTTTTATATTTTTTATTTTATTTAAAATTGTTATTCACAATTTTTTATTAAATATATTTTTAAAAAATATTATTTATATACTAAAATCAACCACCAATATATTTGCATATAAATACATGTGTGGTTTAATTTATTTTTAATATATATTTATATTTTAATATGTATTTTATATTAATAACTGATTTTAGTATATATATATATATATATATATATATATATATATATATATATAACATAGTTTATACTTTTTATATCGTTATATTCCACCAAAATATTATAATATTAACAAAATCATAAATAATATTTTAATATAAAAAAAAGTTAGGCTAAGAATGGCAGGAAGACCCTACCTACTTAGTGTAATGAGTGACATTAGTCACATAGAGGGCCATAATCACAAAGCTTTTTGCATAGCACCAAGCTTAGCTTGGCTTTTTCCATTTGGCTCTTTCCTCGCGCTTAGGCCCCTCCAAAAGACTAAAGTGCACTTTCTTTAAGCTTCCATTTTATTGTTAAAGCCTCAATTATAAGTTTCAAATATTTGATCCAAGTGGAAACTGGTCCCATGTAGAATTTATCTGCTTCCCACACGTTCTGTTCGTTCAAGCGTAGTGGCAAGAATAATGGGACTCATCAGTAACTGAAACTACATACCAACAACCACCTTGTAAAATATATAACTATCTTTAAATTAAAATATTTTACTGGTCACTTTTGAAAATTAGGTGTATTTGATATGAAAATTTTGATTCGTAAATTGGAAACCGGAGGTTTCTATATGGCTTTATACGTTTTTTTCTTTTTTTTTTCTCCCGAGATAT
This sequence comes from Arachis hypogaea, assembly GCF_003086295.3. NCBI lineage: Eukaryota > Viridiplantae > Streptophyta > Magnoliopsida > Fabales > Fabaceae > Arachis > Arachis hypogaea. The sequence goes on from NC_092048.1 coordinate 141,545,608, forward strand.
GAAACACGTAATCTCCATTATTATGATTTTTTTTCTTAATGGGAGAAGGACAAAATTCATTTTCATTTTCGTTCATATTATAGAGATTGAAAACGAGTGGGGTGGGTTAGGTGGCTGATAGAGCAAACAAGAAGTCGCTCTCAGTATAAGAACAAAACTGAAATTGCAAAGCTAAATGCCAAATTGTATATCTATATCTATATTTAGATATTATTATTGGCCTAGTTAATAGTTAATTGTTTTCTTCCTTTAAACTCAGTAATATGCATATGCTTGACGTGCCACACTCATATTTATCTTTCTTATTAGAAAATACTAGTAGCATGCATTTCATCCTTCTTTTAGATTCCAAGTTCCAACGAAGGAAAACCAACGCAAAATAAGAAGAGATAAAATATGGGTTAGTAGTGGTATTAATAGTCCATAAATGAAGCAATTAATTATGAAATGAATAAAGTAACGCACGCCACATAGTAACGGTGGCCATAGCATTCAACCCACACCAACTGCATCACGCGCCTTCAGCAACCTCTCTCTTTCACTCTCTTTATCTTTCTCTTTCACTTTCACGCTATAAAAACGATCTTAATTTCTTTCACAACCCACTTTCCATCACTCTCTTTCTTTTTCGGCCCCCTTTATTTTTTCTTTTCATTTAATTTCTGCTTCTCATCCAAAACGGAAGAAAAAGAAATAGAAAGCGGTTGAGTAGCAGAGGGGGAAGGAGCCTGAGAACCATGCCGTTCCCATGGAAGAAGAACAGGGTAACAAGAATATCTCAAATCGTTGCCGACCTTCAATCTCCAAGGCGCGGTGGCTCCCTCGTCGTCGAAACCGGATTCCCCACCTCCCTCATCGATCTCTTCGTCAAGAACCGAAGCCGCTTCACAAGAACCAAGTCAAAGAGACCTCTTCAACCCGGTATCTACGATCCTCCACCGCCACCGCCCTCCACGCCGGTGCTATCTCCTGTGCCGGAGACATCAAGTTCAGGCGATTTATCCGTGGTTCGGGCCCACGCTCCGAGTTTGACACCGCTGGTGACTGTGAACGACGGTGGAGATGACGGCGGGGTATCGGGCTCGGAAGAGGTAATTCGGGTCGGCGAATGCGGGTGTGAGTCGTATTCAAAATCTGTTCTTGCATCGTCCGTGAAGTGGAAGGCGTTGTTCCTGGTGGTGGTTTTGATTAGCAGCGTGATGAAGCTTACCGTTGGGATAACCGTGTCGGCAGTTACGCTTCTGTTTCTTGAAAACGTGGGGAAACGTTTCGTTGGGTGGTGGAGAACCGTGGGTATAAAAATGGAGCCTTTTACCGCAACGGTTTGTAATTGTGTTTGGTTTCAGAAACTGATGAAATTGAAAAGCAAGAAAGAGGATCACTGTGAAGAAGTAGCGGGTGGTGGCGGCGTTGGATTGATGTTGTTGAATGATACTGTTGAGGTTGTTGAAAGTGAAAGCAGAAGCGAGGTTGGTGATTGTTGTGAAAAGAAATGGTTGGAGGATGTTGCGGATTCATGTGAAGAAGGTAGCCGAAGTATTAGGTTTACATGGAAGGGGGTGAAGAAACTGGTGCCTAAAAAGTGGAGAAGCTCTTTGAGAAAGAGAAGTAAAGAGAGTGAAGGTGAGTCTCGAAGGAGTGGGGAAGAAGACAAGTGTTCAAGAGAGGAGGAGGTTGACGATAGTAATGGAATGATCATGACTTGGGTTGAAGAAGAAGAAGAAGAAGGGGAGGAAGGTGTGATTAGAATCCATGAAGTTGGGAAGTGTTGTTCATGGGGACACGTCATTGTGTTAGTGACAGTACTTGGTGGGCTCTTAATGGGTCGTTTGGCAGCACTCGTACTTACACTGGCGTCGTGTTTTCTTTTTAAGATGCTTTTGAGATTTTACATGTAAATGTAAATGTAAATGAGTTTAGTGAATATACATAACATTCTTTTGGGTATTGAAATGGGCCCGGGCCCAATAATGAAGAAGTTAATATGCGTAAAGATTGGGCCAATATGGGAGGAGGCTGTCGAAAGAAGTGGTAAAGAGGAGGTTATTGTCCATCACAATTGAATTAAGAAGGGAAAGTTTATGAACGGTAATAACAGTGTGTCCAGATTTGGGCGTGGGAAGGCGTCTAAATAGAGAGAGCGAGATCTGGCATTCTGGCTCTCTCTGTGTCTCTCTCTGTGGCGCGCGAGGAGAGAGAGAATCTTGGAAGATGGTGAAGGTTGATTTGAAGAAGCCGCTGGTGTTCCAGGTGGGACATCTTGGAGATGGATACGAAGAGTGGGTTCACGATCCAATTCTGGGAAAGGAAGGCCCCCGCTTCTTCCACAGCAATTTTCTGGAGTTCTTCACGCGCACTCCCTGGTACGCCATCCCAATTGTATGGATACCCGTCGCCTTATTCTTCATTCACAACTCCCTCACCATGGGCGTCCCTCCTTCTAATATTTCCCAGCTCATCCTCATTGGCCTCTTAGCCTGGACCCTCGCCGAGTACCTTTTGCATCGCTTCCTTTTCCACGTCAAAACCACCTCTTACTGGTTTGCATTTTCTCCTCACATCTCATCTCATCTCATCTCATCTCGTCTCGTCTCGTCTCATTCATTTCCTTTGTTTACAGGGGAAATACCTTCCATTATCTTCTCCATGGCTGCCACCATAAACACCCCATGGATCACCTCAGACTCGTTTTCCCTCCAGCAGCTGCCGCCATGTTTGCTGTCCCGGTAACTATATCTTCTTCCTCTTTTTATTTATAGAATGATTAATCACTCCCTCAAAATCGGTGACATTTTGAGATACTTGCTTCTTGAATCGCAGTTGTGGAACATTGTGAAGCTTTTCAGCACTCCAACAACTGCTCCTGCTATTTTCGGAGGCCTTTTGTTGGGATACGTCATGTACGATTGCACACATTACTATTTGCACCATGGTCAACCAAAGTCTGATGCTCCCAAAATGCTCAAGGTAAAATTTGATTTCATAAATCCTCAAGGCATCACTCCTTTTCAAAATTACAAATTGAAGTACACAAGTCTTGTAAGGAAGAAACAACACAAATAATATTTCATTGGTTCTGTGTTTGCAGAAGTACCACTTGAATCATCACTATCGGATCTCCAACTATGGTTTTGGGATCACCTCACCGCTATGGGATGTCGTTTTCGGAACCCTTCCTCCTTCTGTAAAGGGAGATTCCAAAAGTAGTTAAGTCATTGTCAGAACTTGCATATTTCTGCATTCGTTAAGATGATAGTGAACTCAGGGTTTCAGACAATACATAAACATCTAATGCTTTTCATTGTGTAATTAATTAATGCTTATGAGGGTTAACTCTCCACCTTCTATCAGCCTGTAAAATTTGATATGTATCAAGTTTTTGTGGCTCAAAATTCTCTCCCTTCCTGTGCATATATCTTTTTTATTTTGAAATAGAGTATTAAAACATTGACCAAGCAAGGTCTGAAGCCAGCAAACATTCGGTGTCTCACATTTTCAAATGAAATGATTGCACTGTTTCCCATTGATAATGATAATAGTATAGCGAAGCAGGCTGTCATTATATTCAACCACTGCCAATGTCAATTCAAAATTAAATACTAGACCAAAGTCTTATAGATCGTGAGATTGCATGTCACATCAAATAGGGATACGCCACATTATTTACTAATATCATGGTAGGCAAGTGGATATACTTTTCCTAAAGATGAATTAAGAAATGTCAAAAACAAAGGAAACTTAATCTCACAGGTCAGTGCAACATAGTGTTGGCTGCTGCTGTTTTTGGTGATCTTTCAGTGCGCCTGAAAGGTTGAGTTTTATGAAATGTGAGAATAATATAAGTTATATATCACTTTGGTCAATACACTTGTTATAATTGACAAAATTCGTAGTGGCACACAAATGGAAGTGAGGTGTAATTATTTGGAAACTGAGTTTACACAGAAAGCAAATATGCATAGGAATAATTCAAAGTTGTTGGCTTCTACCATCTCTTAGTGTGGAATGGAGGGATACTCTGTTCATGCCTAAAGAAATTAGATGGATCAACTTTAGTCTTGACCTGTACTAGTCTGAGGAAGTTGTTCTTGAAATATTTGAATCCCCAAATAGAAGCCTTTGAGAAGCTTGTGGTATTCTGGTGGTTCATCCCAATATCAAGATCCCTGTAGTTAACATAAGCTTCCCTTGGATATTTTGAAGCATAAGGAGCCATAAAGTAGTAAAATCTTCTGATCCAGTTCATATGCCTTGCCATGCTCTTCTCTCCATCAAGCCATCCAGTTACATACTGAATCTTGTAGAGAGTTCCTTGCCTATGAGGGAAAGGCGTGGCAGATTCCGGAATCCTCCCCATCATTCCTCCACAGGGATTCCAAATCATGAGAGGCCCATCTTCCTGCAGGAAAATCTTCCATAGCGAGTTTAGCGAATTCTCGGGGATGACTTGCCTGATGAAATCAGATTTTGCTTTGAAGTAAGCCTTGGATGTTGATTTTGCTTGGAGCAGAACTTCAGGAGCAGTTCCACTGGGGAATCCAGCAATGTAAAGAACAGATTTGATCCAGCTGGTTTCTACACAGTCATTTTTTGTCAATCCCAATTCAGGGAAACTCTGCTTCATCACTTGGAGGAGCGTGTTAGCACTGCCAAGGAAGAGAGCATTGTAAGAAGTTGTCACGGTTCTGCGCCCCGGAAGGCTTCCGTTGGCTGTTTGAATCAAAACTCTGATGAACAGATTCTCATCAATGCTTGGTGCCACCTCCTGCCACCTATACAGAATCTTGTTTGCTCCTTGTTCTAAGCTCTTGGTAACCGTAAAAACTGTCACGGTTTCCGGCACTGGAACCAGCTTGATCTTCCACCAGAGGATAACTCCAAAGCTGCCTCCACCACCACCTCTGATTGCCCAAAACAAGTCCTCTCCCATGGCTGCTCTGTCCAGAATCCTGCCGTTGGCATCCACGATTCGAGCATCGAGGACATTGTCGGCTCCAAGGCCATACTTTCTCATCATAGAACCATATGCACCCCCTGTTATGTGACCGCCAATTCCCAGGGTTGTGCAAAGCCCTGCAGGGAAGCCATGCACTGCGCTCTTCTCTGCAATTCTGTAATAAACTTCGCCAACGGTGGCACCGGCTTGAATCCAAGCCGTGTTCTGCGCGATATCAACGTTGATCTCGCGGAGCTTGACCAAGTCTAGGATCATGAATGGCTTCTCTATGAAAGAAACATAAGAGAGGCCTTCGTAGTCATGGCCTCCACTTCTCACCCTCATGTGAATACCAAGCTGTTTGGCGCAAATCACTGCAGCTTGGACTTGTGAGTCATGGAATGGTGTGAATATGAATTCTGGTTTTGGCAGTGAGGGTAGCAAGTACCTTAGGTTCTGAGCAGTGGATTCAAGGATAGAAGTGTAGGAAGCATTGTTACGAGTGTACACTGCACTGGGAAATTCATTTGGGGTTTGAGAATGGAGTGTTACACAATGGTTGAAAGCTTCTTGAATTGGAATTGAGTTAGTGAGTGAAATTGACAACAGAATCAGAAAACTTGACAAGAAGGGCCTAAAAGAGTAAGACTCCATAATAATGCTCTAATCTTCTCCTCTCTTGTCTTGTTTTTAAAGAATACTGGTTGCCAATGCTGGTTTTATAGTGGTAATATACGTGTATGTTAGCTAATGTACACGTCATATTCATATACTAAGTGGTATTTCTATTTTATTTAGGTCCAGTTGCAGTGCTGTAGTTGAAATTATGACAAGGTGGAAAGAATATTAGTTTATTTGAATACAATTCACACCAGAAACTATCTCATGATGCGGATAATCATTTCTCTAATATGGGCAATCCACTCTTATGGTCATTGTAAATATAGCTTAGCTTGTAGCTAAGTGTATAGTTTATTATTATATAAATTATAGTTTCTTTCTTTAAAAATATTTTTGTGGTTGCAATATGAAGAAGGAAGGAATCACATTCTGAAATATCTACAACCAATACACATGCATCGTTGGTATTATATTATTTATATACATTTGCGCGCCAATCAAGCTCTGAAAGATCAATCATAGAAGTCGCTTTGCTTAAAGCAAGGATAATAATATAGGTGAGATAGATAGAACTGAATATCCTAGCGTAAGACCAGCTCCACGTGCCATTTTTGTATGTCAAGAAGTTTCAAAGGAAACTACACTAATTTCTTTAGCATGTTAGGTAGGGATAAAAAGATGACAATGTGTGATTTTTTTGGGGGACATGTGAGGGCCGAAGGACCCATACTTTGTGGAGACTGGAGAGAAATCTTGATAAGAAACAAGAAATAAGCGTCACTAATTATCTTTACATACATTTAGATAAAGTTGATGGAGTAATAATTATGTTTATAAAGTAAAATTAATGATATGAGATTCATTTTGATTTCATAAAATGTAGTATCTTAACATTATCTGATAAACTTTGACTCCTTTAAGAACTTATCTTTATGTGAATATTCCCATCAAATCTTCAATAATACTTTATTGATTGTTTAAATAATTTTTTTTGTGAGCCTTCAGAAGTCAATTTTTATTAATACAACATCAACAGACAACAATAATCTTATAAAAAACACACCAACTTTAATCGAATAATTTAACATAATGGATGCCACTGTTTCTTTTCCTTAAAAGTCAACAAACATGAATAAGTCATCGGAGTCATTTGTCAAACACGGCAACACGCACAGCGGATTAAGAAAAGGAGAAGTGTTTTCTTCCTTTTGGAGTTTTGGTCAAGGCCAGGTACAACCAAACATGCCCCAGCCGGCCAGCCCAATACAAAATAGATTCCCAAAACCTACCCTACCCAAATGTTAAAACTGCTATGAGTTTTTTTATCCCATTTTTTTCCCTTTAAAAGAGATGGTAATGTACCTATCAATTTTTCTTCTTGGAGACTCAATATTGGGCTTCAGACGCCTCGTCCAACAACAAGAACATGTTAACGAACATGTTTCTTCTTAGTGTTCGTTGGGCCTTTAGCCCTCTCAACTGATTAAAAAACGAGAAGAAGAAGAAGGAAATTGTGATAGGGGTGTTCATGGATCGATTCGATCCGTAAGGTTATCGGATCGGATCGGATATGATCGGCACATAAATAGAATCGGATAACAGATTTTGTATAGGTATCTGCATATTCGCGTATTTGTAAAAATAACTAAATAAATAAGTAAATATTTTTTATGTTTTATTTTAACTAATAATTATCATATATACTGTATTATTTTAATTTATTATTTAAAAAAAATATGTTTAATATTATTTTAAAAATAAATATATTTAAAAAAATAAAAAAATAAATTTTATTGATATTTTTTAATAAAAATAACCTGTTAAAAATATTTTTGTATTTTGCGGATATATTCGATATCCGATTCGATCCGCAAATGTGTGGAGTGAATCGGATCGGATCCAAACTTAAAAACGACGGATATTGAATCCGATCTGATCCGATAATTTTAGTGTGAATCGGATCGAAATTTTGATTATATCCCATATCTGTTGACCCCTAAATTGTGAAAACGGCCGAGACTTTGAAGAATTGTTAAAATTCATGCCTTGAATGTCTATGATTGCCTAAGCATTCATGAAACTATGAATTTCCTTTCTTTTTTCAGCGAAAGTTAGCATTCTGTTGGATCACGTAGCAAACTTATTAGTTTTCAATTGTTTTCATGTCTAAATCTTAACCATATAATATTTTGCCTGTGTCTATAAATTAGTGACACTTTCTGCAGTTTTAAATTTTCACTATTTTATATATTTCATGCTTCTAAAAATTTGTATATTAATTAACAATATAGAGCAAATAATTGTATAAGAAAGCATGCAGGACTATTCTGCCCAACTTTATATTTGTTTTTCATGAAACACACTTGATGAATCATACCAAAGACAAAATGAAAGCTTTAGTACTAATACACAGTCACCTATAATGTTGTCACATACACAATCACAAAACACATCAAACACTTGAAACACTTCCATCAGTATCTTACAACATTTATCCTTAATTATTCCCTCTAAAGTGAGCCAATTTATAGAGTTGCATCAGTAAGGAAGAGGTGGAATACTCTGTTCATGCCTGAAGAAGTTACCAGGATCAACCTTTGTCTTGATCTTAACCAATCTCTTGAAGTTACCCTTGAAATACCTATAACCCCAGTTGCTAGCTTGCTTGAAGCTTGTTCTGCTCTTGGAATTCATCCCCAAATCAAGATCTCTATAGTTCACATAAGCTTCCCTTGGTGACTTAGACACATAAGCACCCATGTAAGTGTAAAGATCCCTCAACCAATCAATGTGCTTTCCAGCATTCTCCTTTCCATCCTGCCACAAAGTCACATACTGAATCTTGAATAGTGTTCCATTCCTGTGAGGGAATGGAATATGAGACTCTGAGAACTCACTCATCTTTCCACCATAGGGGTTCCATATCATCAAGGGGCTCTCCTCCTGCATCATCCTCTGCCACAAGCCGCGGAGGCCGGCCACCGGGATCGGCTGCCTCACGAAATCAGACTTGGCCTTGAAGTAATTCTTGAAAGTTGACTTCCCCTGGAGAAGAACTTGAGGGGGAGTGTTGTCTGGATACCCTGCAATGTACATAATAGATTTGATCCAACTTGTTTCCTTGCAATCTTTGGCGGTTAATCCCAGTTCAGGGAAGCTCTTCTGCATCACCTCAAGGAGCTTCCTTGCTCCACCAAGGTAGAGAGCATTGTAAGCGGTTGTGATTGTTCTTTTCGTTGTGTTTCCCACATTTGAAGGTTGGATTATAACTCTAATGAAGAGGTTTTCATCAATGGAAGGTGCTACTTCCTGCCACCTATGAAGAAGCTTCGTTCCACCTTGTTCAAGTGTTCTTGGAACTGTGAAAACCGTAACTGTTGGAGGCACTTCAACCAGCTTTATCTTCCACCATAGAAGGATTCCAAAGCTTCCACCACCTCCTCCTCTTATGGCCCAAAACAGATCTTCCCCCATGGATCTTCTGTCAAGAATCCTGCCGTTAACGTCCACCATTCGAGCGTCGAGGACGTTATCGGCGCCGAGGCCGAATTTTCTCATCATGGAACCGTATGCACCTCCGGTGATGTGTCCTCCAACACCTAAGCTTGTGCAGAGTCCTGCAGGGAAGCCATGAACAGAGCTCTTCTGGTAAATTCTGTAGTAAACTTCGCCGATGGTGGCGCCGGCTTGAATCCAAGCCGTGTTGCTCTTGATGTCAACGTTTATGGCGCGAAGCTTGGCCAAGTCTACGACCATGAAAGGCGTTTCGATCTCCGAAACGTAGGACATGCCTTCGTAGTCATGGCCGCCGCTTCGCACTCGGAGGTGGATGTTAAGCTTCTTGGCGCAGATGACGGCTGCTTGGACGTGAGACTCAGTGTTTGGTGTGAAAATGAAGGAAGGTTTGGGTGCTGAAGGCACCAAGAACCTTAGGTTCTGTGCTGAGGAATCAAGAACCGTTGTGAATGATGCATTGTTTTGAGTGTATATTGATGCATCAAATGGGAATGATTTGTCCGAATTCACGTGTAAGCAGCGTACAAAGCTTTCTTGAATTGAATCTGAACTTGTTCTTGATAAAAATAGGAGTAGGATTATTATTGTTAAGTGTGACATTGTTGTTGGTTAGGTTTGTGGTGATTGGTGAAGCTATATATGTTGTATTTATATTTGAAGTATGGTGGTATGTAAGATATAAAGTTGAAGAGTATTGGAATTGTTTCTACTTTCTAGTCATTTAATTATGAGAGTGTGGAACATACTCTTTTTTATTTCTTCTCTCCACACCACAAAAATTAAAAGAATGGAATTGCCCATTAGTCACGTGCAAGCCAAAGCAATAGTAACAGATCAAGGTATTAAGAGATGAACATGTCTTTGTATACACATTGATAGTCTTTAAATTTGGTCCACATGACTCATCACTTAGATATTTGATTTGATTGAAGGCCCATACTTTAAAGTGATTAATTTTGATAAAAATACTATCTGTACATCAAAATTAGCCATCAATATATTTGTGTATAAATACATGTGTGATTTAATTTATTTTCAATATATATTTGTATTTTAACATGTATTACGGATAGCTTGGTAGCTGATTTTAGTGTACACGTAGCATAACTCTAATTTTAATTGCCCCTGCCTTAATTAGCCTGACCCTATACAGTAAGCATTAATTAGTCTAATACTAATATGGAATTTGCTATAAATCGCTATAGCTAGTGTTGCTTGCTGTACAAGTGACAATTAAAGTTGTAGTGTAGTTTTTGAAGGTAGGCAGAGAAGTTTCAAGATGTAGTGTACGGTGTACCTATATGGAAAGAAAAACAACCTTATTATCCTCCTAAGTTGTAGTGTAATATGCTTTAATTAGAAGATGATGATTCATTTCCTTACTTTTGGAAGAAGCACGGTGGAAGTAAACTCAAAACAATTTTCCAAGTCAATCATGCTGATGGATTGTGTCAATTGTCAAAGTTGGAAAGTCCATTATGAACACAGCTTGTTCAAATAGAGTATTATTATAACAAATTAGATGAAGCAGAATGCTGGATCATCACATTCTATGTTTCCACTATATCTATCTGTATTAAACGTTACGTTGTTGTGTGTGGAGATTTAACAACCGCAAAATGATACGATTGCATTTGCATTCTTTAACCCCTTCAAAGTATTAGCAATTTATGGTTAAAGCGTAATTTTACTTCTGGAGGTTCAATCCTATATAATTTCATTTAATTTGATTAGATTTCAATTCTCAAGACTCAAGATAGCTTATTCTAAAAAGAAGCAAATGAAAATAATATAAAATAAAGGTACTTAAGTTGGTTCAACTACTTCTTCTTGGAGAGTCAAACAGTCCACACGGTATATTATATTTACTCGATTCCATTCTTTTTCAAAAAGAAAAAGTATATGAACGAAGAGGTGATGAGCCAAAAAATAAATAATTTAATTAATTTATAATTATATTTAATTAATTTTATTTATTTTTAATTTATAATATTTGATATTAATTATTTCTCATCTTAAATTAAAATTTTAAATGATAGGTTGGAAAATTAGGGATGAAAATTACGAAATTTTGCTTTTAACAATTTCAATTTTTAGTATATAAAAAAATTTATAAAATATATATAAAAAACATCTATTTAGTATGAAAAAGAAACATTCTAATATTTAATAGAAAAAATATTCTAATATCTAGCATAAATACCATCCACATAGAAGTTTTGAATTTATCCAAAGACATTTGACTAATTTTTGACTGCTACCATTTTAGTTCCTAGCATTGTTGTTTCAAAAAATGTTAAATAAATAAATCCCAAGTTTAGTACTTTTAATTTCATATTCTATCCATAACAAATACCAAATAGAATGAGTGTACGTGGTGGCATCCATATTCTATCCATTTCTGTAGATATGTTACCTCTTTCGCTTTCAACTTTGGATTCAATAGAATGAGTGTATGTGGTGGCATCCTCTTCTCTCTAGAATTAGAAGCTCCCTATAGAATTTGGATAGCTTTAATTTATTAATCCCAAAATTATATCTTTAAGAGTTGAACTTAACCCTTTTTCTTCCGTCTTTAATCTCACATTATTCTTCTCCCTTTTCCTTTGTGGTGACAAGAATAATAAAGTAACTGTTTGTGTCTTTGATCTTTCGCATATATGCCTAAATAATGCTAATGACCTGAAATAATATATATTCATTTCGGGTTCATTCCCTGAAATATGTATCTGTTTACATTAATTGAAACTTGTAAGATAATTACTACGTCACACTTCTGTAATGCTCTTGTAATTAACCTTTGTTCGTTTTTATTCAGGTAAACATTAAATTAGTTCTCTAAGAATTTTAGATTTGATACTACTTTAGTATCTAGTATACTTTTATTTTCTGAAAATTTTTTAATTTTTTTATAAAATAGATTAACCCATAAGTAGTTCCTAATAATTTTATTGTAAAACAATTATATTTTTAAAAAATATATTTTAATATAAATTAGTCTTCTATTAAAATAATAAAAAATTAATTTGTCTAACAAAAATAATTTTTAAAGAGTTTTAGAAAATAAAAATATATTAAAAACTAAAATGTTTAATTTAAATTTCTTAAAAATTATTTTTTTTATTTTTTCACGGTCACTTTTCATCGCCGCTTAATTATATAATTATTGCCTATTCTAGTATATATATATATATATATATATAAACTTCATCAATGAAATGGAGAAAAGTTTTTTATTTAATTCAAAATGTAATGTAATAGTGCTTTTTATAATCATTCTAGATCCTCTTATTAACTTAAGTTAAAACTCAGTTTAAAATTAAGTGGTTGAATGATTTGAGGTTGAGAGAGAAATTTTTAAGATTTTATTTGATTTCTGTCCAAGTAAAAATTATTGCTAATTGTAGTTTTTGGAACGATTTTAAGTGAATTTAAAACCTAAAATAAAGGAGACATTTTTTGAGTGAGAGTGTAAATATTGTGAAAAATTATTAGTATTATTATAAAAATTTGTTTAAATGTAAATATAGAAGATAAACTCATTTGAAGTTGTTCCGAGGATGGAAATTTTTTAATAAAGTCGTTCATCATTTTAGTGAAGTTAAAAGTGTTGAACTTTTCTGAAACACTTGATAATATCTGGCGAGAAACAATACCTTCAAGGATAGAGATGATGGGCTGGTTTCTTATCTTAGGCAAGCTCAACACGACGAAAAGACTAACTCAAATTAATGTATGTGGTGGACGGAAATGAGGTAATTTGTGCTTTATATGATTTAAATGATGAGGATATAGCGATCACCTTTTCATCTATTGTAATTATGTTACTCGTTTGTGGTATAAAGCTATGGTTGTGGGGGAATTAAATGGGTTAAGTCAAAAGGGGTGAGGAGTTTCTTTAAATCTTGGTGTGAGCAAGAGGTGGTGAGAGTGGAAAGGAGAAAGTAGATAAATTGTTGGTTTATAATAGTATGGGTGATATGGAGAATTAGAAACTAATTTATTTTTGAAAGAAATGATATACCCTGGGAGAATGAATGGAAGTTTATTATGTACGAGCTAAAAGAATGAAAAATTCTTAACAAAAAAAAGGAAGAGTAATAAACTATTATTCAAGGGACTACAAGTAGTTTAGGACCAGCTGTGAACATTGAATATGAATTTTTTTTGATAAATTTGTGCTGAATATGTTGCTTCAAAACAATGTATGACAGTGGTGGCTATCTTGTGAATGCTGAGAATAATATTGCTGTGCTTTTATGTGAGTTTTTAAATGCAGATTCTAGAGTTAATGTTTTGGCGGAGTGCATTGAAACTTCCGTTCAATTCTTGCTGGAGGAGTATAGTGCAGTTCTAGAACGGGTGGTCTTTAAAATCAATGAAGCAATCTTTGTGAGATGGGACAAAGAAAAAAGTGACAACTATCGGAGGCTAAATTTTAAAAGAAATAAACTGAAAATTTTTCTGTAAAGTTTTAATAATATTAAGGTTTAATATGCCTTACACAAGGAATTCAAATTCATCAACAATTGAAAAAAAATTGTCAATAATCAAAATGAGAATAGAAAAATCTTGTGATACTAATGAGAAGTTATGTGATCACTAAAATAATTTTCGTGTACAAATGTGACATTGATCATAGGAATGTAGTCTTTTATCTAGTAATAGAGAGGGAATATTACATATTTACAATAAAAGGTGGAGACAATATAGCAAAAATTATTGTAGCTCTAGTATTTAGTTAGAGAATTTACTTTTTAATTTGGTGTTACTCCTTGAATTAGATGTGATATTTTTATATTTTGAACATTTTTATATTAGTAGTGTTGTCTTATTCTTAATTATTATTCTTAATAACAAAAAAATATAACTAAGATATAGAATTTATTTTGTCTTTTTTCCTTTTTTTAAGTTAAATTTGTAACCCAACAATCGAAAAAAAGAATAACTTTTTGTGTAAAATAATAAACGGCATTTATTGAAGCGCATTATTTCAGTAATTTCAAGACAGCAACACACAATCTATACGTTCTCCATCCCATCATTCATTCTCTTGGAACCTTAATTATAATACATGACTTCAACTTGCTAAGATTGAAATGGAGCATTTCAACAACTTTTGGCATCTATATACCCTGTTCTTTATTCTTATTATATATTCATCTATTATTTTAATTTTTTTGTTACACAATACTATCTTATTAATTACTTTTATTTTAAGAATTAATCATCATAATTAAAAAACTTAAAACCCGATTAGTAAAGACAGATACATCAGCAAAAGCAAGATATAGAGAGATTGCTACTAATATATGGCCAAATACACAATGCTGATCGAACGTTGTTATGAAGCAATCTAAGCAACTAATATCAACTTTAATTAAAAAACAAAACAATGAAACATCAACGTCACCCGCCCCGGTGTTGGTAAATTAATTAAAACAACACTATAAACATATATTAGAATATAATTAAGTGTTAATTTTCAGTCCTTAATTAATCTTTGTCATCATTTCTTTTCTTTTGGATTGGAAAAATTAAACCATCTGAAAGTTGAGGTAATTAAAGTACAATTGCGAACTTTTAATTAGTAAAAGCTGATTAATTAATCTGACTACTTTTTAAAGTAGGTCTAAAAGTTTAGGAGTCTTTTTCAAAGCTCATTGATATTTCTATATATCGTTTAACTTGTGGTGTCTTTTTTCATAGTCTTTATATGATCTCTAAATTTTTTTTATCTCTCATAAATAAACATGTAATTTTTTGTTTTCATCAGATAAGGTATTACGTGTTTAATATCTATTCAATGATCCATGTCTGAATTGTTTAAGTATCTACCCAACACTTCTATTAAACTTGCAGTACACACATTCATTTATAATATTTACCTCAAAACTATATGAGATAATGATTTGATGAAGCTTATGATACCATTGATGAAAAACTTGTTTGAGACCATAAATAGATTTTTTTAACTTACAAACTATAAATTTCGAATCGCCTAATACAAAATTTTTTAATTGTATCATATACATCGTTTTATCAATGTCACCATTAAAAAACACTGTCTTTACATAATGTAGCTCCAAATAAAAAATTACATTATTTAGAGTCTCTAATATAATATAACAGCTAGAGTATCCGAGTAGGTTAGCTTCTAATATATATCAAATTAAATTAAAGTTGCATACATGCTTAGAATAATTTATTTATTTAAATTAATTTATCAAATTATTGTTTAAACTGATCAAACAGAAAAGCTTACCATTATATGAAAGTTCTGTAAAAATAATATATCATTATTATCTTTATCTTTGAAAACACAAAAGAGGAAGAACGAGAAAGAATGCAAGCATAAGATAAGAGTAGTGTAGTAGACTAAAGGAAAATGACGGAGAATCCAATGAAGCATTCCATTTCATGTTTCAACACCCTATAATTTTAATTTTAATTGTGCTAATCGTGCTCGCTTATAGCTAGACAAGGAACTTTACTTTTAACTCTGAAAAAGACGTATTTGTATGTGAAAGCTACAATATCCTTAATTAAATAAAAAACTAATAATTAATTCACCATTTATTTTTAATTTTATTATGTCCTCTTCATCCCAATGACAGGCATAAATCGAAAGCTCTCTAAGATTAATATTGTTTTGCTGTTTATATAGTATGTGACACAATAACTTTTAACATTACGTGTGTATGATGTTATCCCTGACGTAGCCAAGTATTAATGAACTCAATGGCTCGTTACTATTTTGGTTTTCATCCTTAGAAAAATTGTTAATTATTTTTCTACATTTGTATCCATTCACACACAACACTACTATATACAAATTCAAAACAAGTGCAGGACAACATTAAATAGGAATATACCCACTTCTTGGCCTGCATGGATGCTAATAAATTGGTTAAAATTATGTAGAATAGTGTGTGATTCTGTATGTAGTATATGTCTTGGTCCATTTTGGCACCCGCATGGGTTGACTCTATTAACTAGCAATAATGTTTGAGATATAATAAAAGTATATTGTATTTAGTGTAAAATACTAAAATGTATTGGACTAAGTTATCTATAAGTATTCTATTTCGTTTAAGGTAGATATAAAGATATAGGGTAAATTTAAAATTTAAAAAGTTAAATAAAAATAGTTTAAGGATAAACTACTAAAAAAATACACTTGAATAATTTTGTCGTTGACAAAAATATATTCGAATTTTTCTATCGACAAAAATGCTCTCAAATAATTTTAAAATGTGACAAAAATATTCAACATTAAATATGTACTTCTCAAAAAATACTTTAGAAATTGAATTTTGATGTAATTTTTTGCAAGCATGATTAGAAAAATGAGATATTGTATTCTTAAAATTTGGTAATTTTTTACTAAGTATATTTTTTTTATTTTTTAAAAGTATTATTAGTTATTGACAAAAATCACAAAAAAATATATACATAGTGAAAATCACCAAATTTTAAAGATAAAACTATCTCATTTTTTTAATCATACTAGTAAAAAATCGAATCAAAATTCAATTTCTAAAGCCTTTTTTAGAATACATATTTAATGTTAGACATTTTTATCGCGTTTTTAAATTATTTAAGGGTATTTTTGCCTATAACGAAATTTAACTGTATTTTTATCGAAAATAAAATTATTTAAGGTTTACCCTACTTTTAAAAAAAATGTATGTCACTAAAGTTTTAATTTCTAGTTTTAGAAATTTAAATCTTTTCTATCTTTACTTTCAAAAAGTATATTAAAATTTTGTATTTTAAGATTAAAATGTTAACTTTAATTTCTAACCAACAAACATAATATTGAATTTCAGATCTCTAATCTCACTCTGAGTTAGACCAATCAAACACTACCTTAGTGTGGTGTGTGGAGTTGGACCAAGCTAAGGTAGTTACACAAAACGTGCAATGTGGAATAATATGAAATGAAATTTTACCAAAATATATACTTGGTAATAAGTATTATTATAGGTAGCTACAAATTAAAAGATACATTCACACGGATTCGGTCGTGGAAAGATCTCAATGCCATGTATGTAAATGAAAGTTTTTTTTCATTTGACTAAGCAAATGTTGTTATTTATTATTGAATGCTTCTTTAATTTGTTGGCGCTTAATGCGCAGGAGTTGTGGTTTCTTAACCAAATTAAAGGTCATCAATTTGAGGGGTTTCCCAACTTTCCTTTTCAACTGGACACATAGACTGCACTCTATAGCCATTATTAGCTTTTCTCTCATGTCAACATTTCCAACTCAAATTATCACCTAACCTAACTTGCAGAAATTGTTTGAAAAATTTATAGTAGTGATGAAATGGACCAAATCAAATCAATCAGAAATTATTGTGTGGTCTTGACTAGTAATAATAAGTTGAATATGTTCTTCAATAATTAATCCATCCATCGCTTTATTTTTTTAATTAACATGTTTTTAATGACTTATAAAATAACATACATACATCTCAACTTTAAATATATTATATATTTATTTATGTTTAAAATAAATGCCCCTTTAATGAAATCAATAAGTGAAATTGCATGAATAGTGTAGCTGATAATAAAACAAGCCAGAAATTCAGCCACCATTGATCAGAAACAATGTGTATATATCACTACAACAATATAGACTATTTTTTATGATTATTATGTGTCAAAAAAATTAAAAATAGTCAAAAAAAATAAATTTTGATAGTATTTTAATTATGAAAATATGTTAATAAAAGTTTTGTCGAAAATAGTATTTTTAATATATAAGTAATTGTAAAAAAAGTTTAAATCTTATTTTGATAAATATTGGTCGTAAAAAATAATTTGTTAGAAAAAATTGAGAATATATTTTTTGTGATACTTATTAACCGTCAAAAATACTATTTTTTGACACTTATTGACCATAAAAAATTTCCAACAAAATTTTTTAACAAAAACTGAGATGAGATCTTGAAACTAAAGAATAAATTGAGATTTTGAATATGAAGAATGAGTAATATGATCCCAAACTGAGAGCAGTGTGATGCCAAAATTGACGGAGCTTAACGAAAAAAAGAAATAATGGAGTAAGTTGAAAATAAATGAATGTCAAAATTGAAGAGTAATTTTCTACAATCAAATTATTTATCAAAAAAATATAGAGAATTTCACATTTGTTATATTTGTCAAAAATATATATTAATTTTTACACTTAACTATGGCTGTTAAAAAATATCATGTTAAAATAGCTCTCTTTTCTTGTAGTATATATATATATATATATATATATATATATATATAGGGATAAGTACTTTTTTCGTCCCCAAGGTCTGGGGTCAAAATCAAAATTGTCCCCGACCTTTTTTTGTTATTAAAATCATCCTCAACGTTTAAAAACGATTTAAAATCATCCTTTTCCAAATTTTTGGACCAAAATACCCTTAACTATTAATAAAAATTAAAAATAATATTAAAAAAAACCACCCCCACCCCATTTCTTCATCTCTCTCCTCCCCCTCCCAATTTCTTCGTCTCTCTCTCCATCACCCCAACCCGCCGCCACCCCGCGTCCATCCCGCAGCCGCCCCGCATTCAGGCCGCCGCCGTCCTGCGTCTAGCCCGCCGCCGCCCCTGCTTTTGCTTTCTGACCGGGGTTGGGGGAGGGGGTGGGGTGGACAAGGGGAGGGGAGGGCGGGAAATGGAGGAGGAGGGGGAAGGGTAGACCGGTGAGGAGTGGGAGGAGGGGTTACAGTGGAGAGGGAGTGGGGTGAGGGGTGGGAGGGGGGTTACGGTGAGGGAGGGTGGTGGTGGTGGTGCGTGGTAGGAGAATGATGATGATGAGGGGATTTTGGTCCAAAAATTCGGAAAAGGATAATTTTAAAGCGTTTTTAAACGTTGAGGATGATTTTAATAATAAAAAAAAGATCGGGGACGATTTTGATTTCGATCTCAGATCTTGGCATGAAAAAAGTAATATAGCGCAATTATCTTGCTTAAGAAATAAAGAGCGTGGTTATTTCTTTAAAGCAACGCATGGCACATGGGTGTAAACATAAATAGAAAATAATAAAAAAAATATAAAAAAAAGTTTAGTGGAATAGTATTTTTATTAAAATTTAGTTAATATTTTATTAAAAAAATTAAATAATTTTATATAATTTTATACTATTAAAAATATTAATAATAACTAATTAATAATTATAAATTACAAAACCTGCTGTACTTAACACTTCTTATTATAGAAAATGTATGTTAAATTAGGTTGTGAACTTATGATTAAGGCTTGGTTTGTAAAGTTGTGTAAAATATGTTGTTGATATACAATTTTCTTTTCTTCCTTCATAAATATAATTTCTTTTGACAAAAATCATACACATGTTAAAAAATGAGTCCGACAATATAATATTAAAATTTTTGGAACTAAAGTACTAAACTATCCTTGTATTTAATTTTTTTATATAAAATGATGAATTCCTCGGACATTTGTCGTAATATCTTAAACTATAAATTCCAAAGTTATCTTGCTTAGATAACAAACAAAAAAGGATCGAATGATTTGTCATATAAAAATATTCTATAAATACTAAAAATTAGTCCCTAAATTAATTATTATATATTTGGATATATGTCATTTTATTTGCACACTTTTTTAACAAAATAGTTAACCAATAAAATAATCAAATAAATATTTTTATTGCAGCATAATAAAAATTTTCATAAACATTTTATTACCAATGCTGATGGGTTGGGTGTAGGAGGAAGGGAAATTGGAGGGGGGGGAGGGGTAGGAGAGAGACGAAGAAATGTTGATGGGTTGGGGGTGGGGTTTTTTTTCAATATTATTTTTAATTTTTATTAATAGTTAAGGGTAATTTGGTCCAAAAAATAGAAAACGACGATTTTATAATGTTTTGTAACGTTGAGGATGATTTTAATATAAAAAAAGGTCGGGAACGATTTTGATTTTGACCTTAGATCTTGGGGACGAAAAAAGTACTTATCCCTTAATATATATGACATGATTATTTTCAATATCTATATCTATATCTTTAATTTTAGAGAAAATGACAAAAAAAATTCTTAACTTTTTAATTTAAAAATACATAAATCTCTCAATAATTGAAAATACAAAAACATCATTCATCTTTTAAAATGCAAGATATTTAAATTTTTCCATCCAAAATATATATAAGGACAAATAGATCTCTCAAAAAAGTTTGGATGTCTCATTTTTTAAAAAATGAACAATGTTTTTGTATTTTTGATTAATAAAAAATTTATTTATTTTTAACATAAAAGGTCAAGACTTTTTTTTGTCATTTTCTCTTAATTTTAACCTCATACATTGATATTTTGGGCAACCTATAATTTTCCTTCTTAACATGATTAAAGTTGTGACCCTATCATATAAGACACAGAAGCAAATAAAGACATATACCGCTAAGATTGAGAAAAGAAAAGAAAAGAAGATGCTTGTGACACTAATTATTTAGTATATATTAATGCTCAAGGGAATTACACATGGGCACCTGGACAACAAAAAATAAAAGCATGCTATTATTAATTAGTACCAAATAAATTAAAGTTACGGATAAGCCATCTTTTCACAGAATTTGGTCCCAGATTATTATTATTATTGTTTGGATTGTCGTAATTACTATCTAAAATTATCAATGATCACGATCATAACAGAGAACTCTTACGTGACATAACTACATGTTGAATAATATAAAAGCCCTAGTTAGGAGGGGTCCCAATAATTCAATTGGATTTTTTCATATGCACTAATGATGTTGTTGGGGTCACATTCGTTCTAATATATATTCCTGATCAGTGCAAGCAAATCTTGCAATAATATGGCATGATGCAATAGTTGTTAAACCTTGCAAATCTACCCATTTAGGCTTAATATATTAGGACAAAGAAACTATGACAAGAGTAGTAAGTATGCTCTTGACCTAAAAGGGTTGGTCCCTTTAACTTGTAAGAAACTATAACGAGCTTTTCATTTGTTTATTATCATGCATATTTGATGTATCTGAATTATGCATGCATAAAGTTAATTGTGGAGCGATGATCAGGGTACGTAAGAATTGTAATTAATCGCAACTGCTGTCTAGGCACTTTAGTCTCATATTACAAGTAATGACATAACTAAGATTTACTAAATGATCATCCATATCTAGGAAATGAATCACACGGGATTCATGCACATGTATGTTCATTAGTACGTTCTCAATAATAAAGAATTTAAGGCTGCATGTTTTTATAGAGATAGAATACAGAGATACAGATATAGAGACACAAAATCGTATTTGATATAAGAGACATGAACAGAGATAAAGTATCTAGAGACACTAAATTAATATATTTTGTGTCTATCACGGATACACTAACAAAAGACACAATTTATTTTTTATTTTTTTTATTTTTGTTAATTTTTTATAATTATATTTTTGTTTCAAATTTTTTGAACGAAAAAAAATAAGAATAAATTGAATTTTTTTAATTTGTTCTAGTTTATCACCAAATAAAATACAAGAACACAAAAATTTGTATCTCTGTCATTTATGTCTTGTTCTCAGTTTTTTATCTTATTCTGTTTTTAGAAACAAACGCAGTCTAGCTAAATGATGTTTTTTATAATGTAAAATTTCATATGCAGGTCATGTGAAGTTGATAGTTGATAATGGATAAATAATAATTTTTAAACTTGTTAAATTATTTAATAATTCTCAATTATTAATCTCATAGAAAGACAATTGAATGTGAGTTTTATTTTTTTTATAACTAGTATTTATAAAAGAGGAGTGCTAGGAGGCCAGTATTTTTATTAAATTTTGTCCAGCACTTAACGATAAAAAAAATTGAATAATTCTATATTATAGATACAATCTTACACTGTTAAAAATATCATTAATAATTAATTAATGGCTAAAAATTACCAAAATCTATTAGACCCCTAGACTTTCTCTTTATAAAATGTAATAAGTGTGTAATGTCATGTGTGTGTATTGCATATGGTTAGCCAGTTGTTATTAGTGTCTATGTCAGGTCCTATATAAAGGGCTTGGGCTTAGTTTGATAAAGCTTTTGCTTTTTAAAAGTAGTTTATGAAAGCTGTCTTTTAAAAGACAGCTTTTTAAAAGCTGCAGCACTTACGTTTGGTAAAATCAAATTAAAAATGGCTTTTAATAAGTACAAGCACCATAATTGTGTTTGGTAAAACAGCTTTTAAAAGTTGAAAAAATTATAATAAACATGTTTATAACAAAAAAATAAATTTTTTTTCAAATTCTTTAAAATTTTATATAATATTTTAAAATAAAATAATGTTAAAATAAAAAATTCATAATAAACATAAATATAATAAATAAATTCTTCTATTTTTTAACTTTAAAATTTTATATAAGTATCATAAAAATTTATTTTATCCTAAACATCATTACTAAAAATATTAAATTACCTAAATTACTATAATCTAATTTTTTCCACCAATCAAACTTAATGCTATATTATTTCGAACCATCTCCATAGTTCCAAGAAACTCATCTCCAACTTTTTCAACTCCATTTTCAGCTTCACCTTCATCGCCATATCCATCTTCTTCTTCAAGCTCAACGTCCATCTGATCATATTTTTTAAACTTACGATCACTTGTAGAATAACGTCTAATGTAGTTATGCAGAGCCATTGTTGCAATAACAATTTGAATTTATTTTTTATAGCTAAAACTAGGCATATCTCGTAAAATTTTCCATCTCTTTTTCCAAACTCCAAATGTACGTTCTATCACGCTTCTAAGTGAAGAATGAGCATAGTTATATATTTCGTAGTATCCAGAAGGTCCATTAGCACGACGAAATTCTTGCAAATGATATGTTGCTCCTTTGTATCGTCCTAGATAACCTTTATTTTCTGGATAGTCTGCATCTACTAAATAGTATTTACCTGTATATTATTAAATGAAAGAAAACATGATAAGAAATTAAATCTATATATGGAGTATATAATTTAATCTTAAAGATAATCAAGTATTACCTGGTGGAGGTTTTGGAAAGTTCAACTCAGATGTACCAATTGCATATAAAAATACTCTTGTGTCATGAGCTGTCCCTTCCCAACCGGCCAAAGCAAAAGTAAATTCCATATCAAAATTACATGCAGCCATAACATTTTGGGTTGGAATTCCTTTTCTACCAATAAATCGAATTTGGTCTTCAGTAGACACAATCACTGGCACATGAGTTCCATCTATAGCACCAATTGCATCCTATGATTAACATGATTAGAACATTAATTTTACAAATACTATAAAGCAAATTTAATACCAACACATGCAATGAAAGATAATAATTTTTTTGGTAATTATTTATAATATTTTTTAAAATAAATAATATATAAATTACCTTAAAGTGAGGCCAATATCTATCATCATTCTTTAATTTTGTAGGCACTTCTTTAAAATCACGATCCTTTGGTTGTATAATGTCTATGGCCATTTTGCACACAGCTTGTAGCACTTCTTCAAATTTTCGACTTATTGTTTCACCGGAATGTTGAAACCGCTCCTTAGTTGACTTATTTGAGTTTCCACCTCCTAGTACAAATAGGAACATTGCTAGCATTTCTGCAGCACTTATTCTCCTTGAGGCACATAAACCATAGTTTGTTTTCAAATCATAGCATAGTCTTTTGAAAACATCTTTTTCCATCCTAAACATGCTGCAACAACGGCTATTATTCCCTTCTAATATCTCTTTAAGCCATTTGTTTCCTGTTTGTGTAGAAGTCATGCATGGTCTTTTATAGATATACTTATTATAATATTGGAAGACCAAACATGTTGTAGAAGTTAAAACTCGCTCAAATTCTTCCTCTTCCTCTTCATCATAATCAATTTCCATATTCCAATGCACTATATAATAATTATATTAAAAGAAAGAATACAAAGATTAAAAAAAATAGAATAATATATCAAGAAAGGAAAGTATTGTAATTTTTATTTGCAATAAAGAAGATCAAATAAAATAAACAAATCCAAGCAAATGAATGTAAACAGCAGACACAACTCATGGTCTATAAAATGAATGTAAAAAAATCTTAAAAAAGCTTTGTAAATAAATTATTCTCCTTCTCCTCTTGGACATTCTTTTCGTTCATTAACCACGCAATTTTGACTTCTTTATGCTTTAAGGCAACGAACAGCTCTCTTTTATCTTTATCCAAGAAGAGTCGAGTTGCAAACATATAAATTTGTCCAAGTGGATCTATATCCGGTATAGCATCCAATTCTTCTATTGCTTGAGTTATACTAGGTCCCAAAGTATCATTTTTATTGGAGCTCCTACGTTCCACAGCCTCACAAAGTCTATCAATTTGGTGTGACAATTTCTGAGCACCTCCAACTTTTTTTGCTTTCTTGTAAGTATTAGCATTAGTGAAATTTTTCCTTTTTCTTTTAATGTTTATAACACTAGACTCAGGCTCTATATCAGAATCTTCACTATCTTCAAGTTGTGTATCTTTCTCAATTGAAGAAGGAACTATTCCGGAAGATGGAGTCCAAGCATCTTCTCCTGTTGCAGCTGTTCTTTGAAACATCCTATCCAATGTTGCCTCAAAATCTGGATAAATCCCTTCTTTTCTAAATTTTTTAGCCTTTGAAATAACCTACATAAAATATTGATACTTAGTACTAATTATATATATCAATATGTATGCTACTATGCTTACTAAACTAAGCTTAAGAATACTAACCGCTAATTTTTTAGCCCACCACTCTTCACTTGCATCAATTGTCTTTTTAGCAGAATCCCATCCAAGTCCAGTCTCGTTCCCTTTCAATTGCTTCCAATTCTTCCAATCTACTTTCAACTGATCCCATTTGTTTCTCAATTGTTTTCTATTATATTCTTTTCCCGTAGCTTTTGTGAATTCAGCTATCAATTGTTTCCAACCTTTGGTATCAAAATGTGTGCCCGGTTTGCTACCAGCTTCAATACTTTTCACACACAAAGCACAAAAGATGTCTACTAAATTTTTGTTCCATTGTGCAATTTATTTTCCATCATTTTTCTCTTCAGATGTGATCAAATTCATTGTTGTATCCATCAAACTTATCATATGATAACAAAAATTATTCCATAAGTTCATACAAAAATTGAAAGATTGAAAACAAAGTAAATCATAAAATTTTAAGTCAGGTATACCTAAATACTTGTTATGTGGTACACAATAATAAATTTTATAAAGTATTATTATCAATTAATAAGACTAATAAACATACAATATTATTCTATTCTAGTAGGCTAATAATAACACAGGAACCGGATATATTATAAAAACAAAAGAATCATAGAATAATTAATTAACATTACTTGAAAAAAAAATCACAAGAAACAATAAACTGATAATATGATTCATGAATCAAATTTTGGAGTTCTAATTGAATCAATTAACACTTTATTTTGATACTAACTCAAATTTTAGAGGCTAATAATTAACATATTTACTTGATTTATTCTCTGTACTAATATAAATAGATTTATCATTAGTCAATAATAAAATTTGTATGTAATCCAATGTTAGTACTGGGTACGTCCATTACCCACCTATGTATATTGGCTCACCTTTACAGATCATAAAAAATGGGACACATATCTCAAATAAACTACTCTTATGATTATATATCTATATTTACATATGTATATACATGTTGTTATTATAATTTGGACTAATGCTCATGCAAAAAAAATTTTATGATTGGTTTTCATCAACCTCTTCCCGTTTCAAAGAACAGAAAAAAACAAACAAACATAATAGATCTACTGAAAAAATACAAAATTAACGCAAAAAAAAATAATATAAATAGATAGAAGTTCATACCTAATATGTGATAGAGATGTATTTGTGTTAAAATTTGTGAAGATTAGGTTGAAAAATAAAAAATATATGAAGATTGTGTTAGATTTTATGAAGGTTAGGAAGAGAAGTTAGAAATATATGAAGATTTTAATGGCAATATAATAGCGGGAAATATGTGCGGGAAAATGAAAAAAATTTGGTAAGCATAAGCCAGCTTTGAAAAGCTCCCTCCTAGGTGCTTTCAAAAGCACCCCTAACTTTTAAAAGCCGCAAGCACAAGCACTTGAGCTTTTTAATTTACCAAACGCAAAATGACGTGCTTGTGCTTTTTAAAAGCACAAGCACCTCCTGAAAAAGCTTTACCAAACCCAGCTTTAATCTCGGGTGCGATTTTCTTTTGTCTTTTTCTTAAAAAAAAAAAAACTACCTCCCCGGTATGGTTTTTAATTTCACTTTTGATTTTGTACTTATTATTTTTATTTTAGTTTGCTTATTAGAGTATGTCTTTCTGTACATTCTATTATCAAGAAAACTTGGAAATGTATAAATTCTCTTGATTTAGTTAGGTTTTTGCTAAATTGGATCGTGAACTCTCAAAAAATATCAACATTTAAGCATCTTTTTTTATTGAAAACTAGCATGAACCTGTGCAGCTTAATAAAGAATTAAAGATATTTAATCCCTGAAGTTACACTCGAGCCTTATAGTAGTCCCTAAACTTAAAAGTTTTTTAAAGTCATCTCCAAATTTACACTCCGAGACTCAAACTCGTCCTTTCAGCAATTTCTAGACACCTGACGCAACCAGAAAGCTGAGTTGGCCTCTTTCCTGACACGTTAGCATAACAAAAACGACGTAGTATTTGCTGTGGCGTCAAAATGACATGAAACGACGTCATTTCACGCTAAAAACCCCTCTTCCTCAACGTTACCCTAACGAATTGTCTCCCCCCTCTCAAATCACAACACAAACACAGAGGTCTATTCTTCTCCACTACACTCATCAATGGCATATGTGCAATTGTTGTTCACGCCACCTTCCTCTCTTTCGGCTACCTTCTCACCGCCACCGGCCCCCAAGCCCTCTTCGACGACGCCTCTCACATCCCTCCACTGGTAACACTTTTACTAATTCCCTGTTTTGTTTTCTCTTTTTTCTTTAACGAAATCATTTAATTTCGATAAATTTTATGTGAAATATCCAAATATCATTAATTATCACTCTTCTTTAGTGAAAACAATTGAAAATTCTGTTTTTTGTTTTTACTTCTTTCTTTGCAAGAACCAGAAAACATAGAAAGTAAAAAGGGAAACGAAACGTGCCCTAAGTTTGTAGCACTAGCTATGTAGAACAATTTTTATCTAATCGGTGTAAGAGAGTTTTATAGAATTATTTGTTCTTGAGTTGATGATTTATTGAAAACCATCAAATACTAATATGTGATTGATTGAGTGAATTACAGAGGTTCATTATTTAGATTATAAAATAAATTTGAGCTTTCTAAGGTGGTAGCTGTTAATGAACTATAATAATCACAAATAATGGCAATTCATGCCGAAAAATTGCATTATCCTTGGGTTTCTATACTAGACGAAGGATTAGGTTATGCAATCTTGTAGCTATCCTTATTCCTGTAGCTGAAGCAGGAAAGTCAGCTATCCTTATTCTTGTAGCTGAATCATAAATAATGTCTCTTGTTCCCAAAACAAAGCAGATGAAATCTTTATCAGCTAGGCTTCTCTAGGGATAATTCCAAGCATGTTGTTATTTGTCATGCATGAATACAGATTACAAAATCATTTGAAAACAGAAAAGAAAAATGAAGATAGAAAATACATCCTGTTTATTGCTTTCTTGAAATTTTAACCCAATTTACTAAAATCTTACCATCAATGTGTATAGTGTCACCACAGTATTTGTAGGTTGCAGGATTTCTCCCAGCTCTGATAGCCCCTACAGGACTCCAACTGACATAATTGATAATCAGTGAGTTCTTATGGCAACAATCATAAAATATTTCAACTACATTAAGAAGAGCAAGTTGTACTGCCGAGTTGAAAGCAAATACAAAAATAGGTAGATTTAGAAGAACTTTTCTTTTTGAAAACATAGACTAACAGATACATGCCTCCTCTTGATCAAATCTAATTGAATCCATAATTGGTCATGTAAGTATTTACTCAAAAAGAGAGAATTTTCCAATTGTTAAACATTTTGCCACAACAACCATGTTATGAAGCTATTGATTAATAAGCCGTCTTTCTCAAGTCATTAATGCAACAAACTAACATGTTCTTTTGACTAATTGTTTATTAAACCAGCCAGCTTTAAAAATACCAAAAATGTAGTTTTTATTTCTAAACCATGATGGTAAAAGACATTAAAAAAAAGTACCTAAATTTATATGCTAATGGATTGTTAGCAGCATCAGGAGATGGAAGTCCACCACAATGAGAAATGAAAGACTTAATTTTCCCCTTCCGCATATGTGCTTCATTGATCATTTTTATTGGCATCATGTGATCTGGATCACCAGCCATATAATAAGAAATTCTGCGTATAGCTAGAGATATTTTCAAGCATCTAGAATTTTCAGTAACTTGTTTCGGCCAATGAGTTAAGACAAAAACAAGTGAACAATTAGTTGTGAAGGGATAATTTTTTATAGGATTATTTGTTCTTGAGTTGATGATTTATTGAAAACCATCAAATACTGATATGTGATTGATTGAGTGAATTACAGAGGTTCATTATTTAGATTATAAAGTAAAATTGAGCTTTCTAAGGTGGTAGCTGTTAATGAACTATGATAATCACAAATAATGGCAATTCATGCCGGAAAATTGTACTTTCCTTGGGTTTCTATACTAGACGAAGGATTAGGCTATGAAATCTAATATGAGAATCAAGTCAATTAAGCTGAAGTTAGAAGATACCTTGTGGTATCAAGAGAAGATGTAGTAAATTGATATATGCAGCCTAAAACTTATAATTAGCATTTACTGATCATTTTTAATACGTGATTTTTGATTGTGTGTATAGGAGGTGTCTGTAGAGAACTGGAATCAACTTGACCAAGAATATGTCTTTATTTATGTCAATCCAAAAAAGGTTTTAAATAAAGTGCTGGTAAAGTGCCTCGTCATGAATGAGAAGTTACTCATTGATGCCTTGAAGGAAGGGTTTTCTAACCCTGCACACCTTGAGATTTGGTAAGCCT
The DNA here is from genome assembly GCF_003086295.3 of Arachis hypogaea. Taxonomy (NCBI): domain Eukaryota; kingdom Viridiplantae; phylum Streptophyta; class Magnoliopsida; order Fabales; family Fabaceae; genus Arachis; species Arachis hypogaea. The sequence continues at coordinate 141,574,751 of NC_092048.1, forward strand.
CTTTTTTCCCTTTCAAGCTATAAATTCTTCAAGATTTTTCTTTCATTTGCTGCATTGCAAAATTAAAATTTTGGTAACTAACCAACCTGGTTTTTCTTTGTTCATGTTGAATTGGGCTGCGTTGGAGTTTGGAGCTTCTATTTGTTGATGACTTATTTTATTACTCTTTTTAATTAAATAGAATTTTCATTCTTGATAGAGGAAGACTAGAAACTAAAATATAATAGCTATGGTGGGGGCAAAAATCATATATGATTTTTAGTAAAAACTGAAGTACTAAATTGTGATTTGAAAACCTTTTGAAATTAGAGTTTGTACTCTGTATTGTCAACTTTTACCTTTTTTCCCCATTCCTTTCTTTGTCACATCAAATATTAAGATAGAATAGTTATGGGGAATAAAAAAATCACAAAAAATATTTTGTATATTCGTTCTATGCTGCAAATTTTAAGCTTGTGTGTATTGAGTTTTGTTGCTCAAAGGTTATCAGCTTTTCTTTCTGGGTGAAGTCGGATGTTGTGAAAATTAAAATTTTCTATGGTTAATCGTACTTCTTGTGAATTTACGGTTATGTCATGATCTGGTGCTTTGATTTTTCTACATACAGTGTTAGAGATTATACTATAGCAAATGAAAGTAGCAATTATTCTGAGCAGAGCGCTGTGGGGAAGACAAGAACAGAGAAACAAAGAGAAGAGAAGACAGAGCGCTGTGGGTTTCAAAATTGGGGATTAGGGTTTTAACTTGATTTGAGGGACCAAATTGATTCCAGAAAGTTTACTCTGCCACATCAGCTAGCCGTTGTAATGCCCACGTTTCACGAAGCTTGCCAACTTAGCTTTCTGGTTGCGCAAGGTGTCTAGAAATTGCCGAAAGGACGAGTTTGAGTCACGGAGTGCAAGTTCGGGGATGACTCTGAGAAACTTTTAAGTTCAGGGACTACTATGAGACTCGAGTGCAATTTCAGGGACTACATTGAGACTTATCTCATGTCAGGTCCTATATAAAGGGCTTAATCTCGGGTGCGATTTTCTTTTGTCTTTTTCTAAAAAAAGACTGCCTCCCCGGTATGGTTTTTAATTTCACTTTTGATTTTGTACTTATTATTTTTATTTTAGTTTGCTTATTAGAGTATGGCTCTCTGTACATTCTATTATCAAGAAAACATGGAAATGTATAAATTCTCTTGATTTAGTTAGGTTTTCACTAAATTGGATCGTGAACTCTCAAAGAATATCAATATTTAAGCATTTTTTATTGAAAACTAGCATGAACCCGTGCAGCTTAATAAAGAATTAAAGATAACAGTACACTAGAGAGAACATTAAAGAAAAAAGCTCTAAAAAAATCTACAATATAAACAAAAAATATTTTAAAAAATTGATAAAAAAATAAAACTTAATAGACAATACTAAAAATGATATTATATAAAAAATAAATCACTAAAAAAGATAAAAAACACCATAATACTAAAAATAGAAGCACATACACTTCATTAAACAGTGATCTTTCTACGAATGTATATTATAAAAAAATAAAAGATCACTAAAATACTAAAAATAAAAAACATACTTCATCAAACACAACTAGAAAATGGATAAATACAGACAGATTTACAGACAGATTTAGTCTTTATTATAGACGGATTTTTGGTTACCGACGAAATTACCGACGGATTTTGTTCCTCTGTAAAAGCCCCGTCGGAAATTATTTACCGACGGATTTTTTTTCCGTCGGAAAATTACCGACGAATTTTTACGATTTACCGACGGATTTTCTCTCTGTAAATTCTCCCTCCATTTCCTGAAGGCGACAAACTTACAGACGGATTTTCCGTCTGTAATTACAGGCAAATTTTCATACGGATTTTCTGTCTGTAATTACAGGCAGATTTTCAGACGGATTTTCCGTCTGTAATTATAGGCGGATTTTCCGACAGATTTTCCGTCTGTAATTTACAGACAGATTTTCCGACGAATTTTCTGTCTGTAAATTAAACTTTGGAAAATCATGATTACAGACAGAAAATCCGTCTGTAAATCCGTCTGTAAGGTAAAATAGAATTTTTTTTACTTTTTCTAATTACAAAATAAACTTGTTTTCATACAAAATAAATATAAATTTAATACAAATTTTTATCTAATTTATATTTGAATATTTATAATATTTCAAAACATAAACAAATTCATCGTATTATCAAACTAAAAGAAAAGTATTATAAACAAGCAAGTCAATATAATTCAAAACATAAACAAAATATATTGATCATCAACTATAATAATAAGTAACAACCATACATCAAAGTGTGTTGATACATTAACTATAATTCAAAACATAAACTCAATGTATTGTTCAACTATACTAAGTCCTACTCCACTTTTGTTGAAAGCTAGAGATTCCTCAAATATGATGCCTACATATCCTATTACAAATAGTAATGCCATGGCAAGATCCTGCAGTCATGGTCACAGACTTGTAAACATATTCCCAAATGCAAACACTTCATGCTGAAATATACACAAGTGAATTTCAACTAAGAGGACATTGATAGACCTGATTTGCGGCCACCCAAGAATGGTTAATTGCCACTGCCCCAGTTGCAGCTGCTGCAAATACCGCAACAGCTTTGAGCAAATCAATCTTGGGCTTATAACTGTCCTCAAAATCTTGTGAGCTTGTTTCATGGAGTGAACATAGGGGATCATAGTTTCAGATTCAGTTGGTAAGTCCTGAAAACATTTATACGTGAAGTATGAGTTAAGCACTAAGCTATAAGCAGCAGATATGTAACTTTGCCACATATACAGAGGTTTATATTTTATTTTTATTTTTAAGTGGAGTTGATATCATTAGGTTCAAATTCAACAAACTTTCCAGAAATTTTCACAAACTTTGCTATAAATGGGTATCCATAAGAACCAGGATCTGCTGCTGGGAAGAAGCGGAGGAACCTCTGGCCTTATCTTCTGCACGCGCCAAGACATGATTACAGAGCAAGCTGGGCCCTCTGATTCTACAGAGAGAGGGGGGCGAGGATTGAAGAGAGTGAAGGCGATATCTCTATGAAGGCAGTTATTTCAAGCAAATGTTCAAACTACACAAAATTAACCAACTTATAATTCATTTCATGTTCATGAGTTGAACTGAAACATCAGTCAAGTTTGAAAATGACAAAGTATAACTTGATGACTAGAGTCATTCATTACCTGAACTAAGAATCTAATCAACTACGTCCAGTTTATGTCCTTGAGTTGCACTGGCATATCAGTCAGAATGGCTCAAGCATCAGTTTAAGAAAAGTAGAGTTCTTTTTTGTTTGAAAATTAAACGTAGGAAAGCTGAGGGTATTTCCATAACACCAGATATTAACATACACAAGATTAACAAAATGTTTAGACAACACGTCTTGAAATCTCACCTTGCTAGGCATTATCCAGAAATAAATTTCAAAATGATGCAGATGGAGTTGAGAAGTATGAGAGGAACTTTTAGGTATTGAGTTGCGTAAATAAGACCTATGAGCTCGCCTTTGAAATATTTTGTCCTGCCACTTGAAAAATCAGATAAGCCCCATCCTTTAGGTGCCAGAAATCGGTCCTCATTTAGTATCTCTAGTGCATTTGCAAGAAGCAGGAACCCCTCAAGTAATGTCCACAAACCCATTTCCCTGCACTGCAAAGAAATCATAAGAAACTTAAAAATAACTTCAAATCATTTGCACTAGCTCTTTCATGTGTGGCTCAACTATTGCCACAAGTGTGAAATGATAAATGACTTAAACAACTTCTATCATACAAAGCTTTCTTGCAAAGGCTAGTATTGACCACCCCTCAAGTTCCTTCACATAAACTATCTCAATATAAGGGTCCTAGTAAGTTCCGAAAGACAAGGGATCCATATTATTCTTAAATTAGACCAGAACTATCAAAACGCAAATAGAATAAACAATTGATAATAAATAATTAAGGATGTGAAAGTCAGAAGAACAATGAGTAGTTGATGCTTCAGCTTGACAAATCATTGAAAAACTATGCTCTGGCAACTAAAAATGAAGACCACGCCATTGTAGAGCATTGATTCTATTTCTATAGCATATACCTACTCTGACATCAGCAGTTCTTTCAATTGCATTGTCTCTATTAACCTAAAATGGCAATTAATGCAACTGATATATATACATGGACAACAAGGAACCATAATTCATCATAACAAAGGAAATCAACTAAAACACGATAATCATTGAAACAATTGGAATGAAAAGATGTAAACATGTTAAGTCATGTAGATCAGAGTTCACAACACAACACAACACAACACAGCAAAAGGAACACCGATCAAATAACACAAAGATAAAGCTAAAGGCTATAAGCTACAAGCTCCATTAGAGATCTGATAACAAATGCAACGAACAAAAGTGAATGTGACATCGAAAATCTCTTGAAATAACCTTTTAGGAACAACTGCCTCCTCCTTTAAGTTTTCCAAGGATTCTTGAACCTTCTTCCGAACTAGATATTTAGAAGAATCAGAATCATCCAAATTTGATAAAGATGTCACAGACCCTTCCAATTAATCAGCATCAACTGCAGACTGGTGATGAAGCAGTAGCCTCAAACTGTAAATATCTCAGATTCATTAAGATTGAATATTTATGTAGCTTATTACCAACATAAATGGCAATAATATATATTTTAGTTCTCCTGTATAATTTCCCCTTAGGAATTATAAAGCACCAATATATATAATCAAGGAAACCATCAGGCAACTACCAATTAAGAACCATAGAACTATGAAAGCGTTGTGATTATAAAGTACAAGACTCATTAGAACAAAAATGAAGTGTTAAAAAACTGAAAGAAGGACACCATCAAAACATTTCAAATTTCTAGACAGATTTCTAGACTTAAACAACTTCGTTTACCATCATATACAAATAAAATCAAGTGATGGGTAACATAATGAAAAATGAGTAGCAATTCAATTAAGTAGGGCCCTTCTGAGGCAGTGGGGTGGTACTGAAAAAAAAATCTTTCAAGTGATTACAACACAAGCAATGAATCTTTGGCTCAACATGAACAACATAAAGCTAAAAATATACAAACCTGAAAAATGACAATAGCTGCTTAAACGCATCTTCTAGTTTAGAGATATCTTCAGTAATCAAATTATTTTCATTGAATACAATGGAATCACTAACTGTAAAGTCCATTCTACTGCCAAAAAACTCAATGCTGCTTCTCAGTCTCCCACTTCCTTCATAAAAGAAGTCCCTTAGCTTTCTTCTAGTTAACTCAGTTTTTAAGTTCAGTGGCTATGAACATTATTCCACTGCTCGTCTTCAAAAGCTCATCTAAATAGAATCATTTTGCCCTGCCATTCATCCACTCACGTTTGTCATTGTTAAAGGTTTAATTTGTCAGAACTTGCAAACTTAAAGCTTTGTGAGCTTCAGTTTGAGGGACATGATATCAAATTCAACTGTGGCTTCTAATTAAATTGATTGTTCACTTGAAGATAAATGGCAGAAGAATATAGAAACTTACTTGGCTACCCTTCTGTACAAGGCTGGCAATATCTTCCAAGATTGGCTTAGCAAGGCACTCTAATCGACGAATTCCTCAGTAGAATAAAGTTCCCTCTCCTTTTCATCATTCAGCTGCAGTGGTAAAGTGCCACACACATCTGATTCCAGAGGCATAGAATCCAAGTCAGAAGCCGAACCAGTTGCACTTTCAGTTCTAGCTAAGGGCAGCTTCCTAACAGCACTAAGTATCCTTGTGACTTTGAGCAAGGTCTCTTCGGTATCTCTTGAAGTCTGAGCCGGCACATTGAACCTAAAGAAACATTCTAGAGACACCAATTTGGCAAGTTCATCTTGGTACTGAAATTCATGTCCTTCCCGAACCTGTTTCATGAATTAAAGGGAAAATCATACTAGTCTAGAAACAATAACAGGGCCAGAGCTTATATGACAGAGCTTAATTGAAGATGGTGACAGGATAATTTTGACTAACCAAAAATGCAATCTCATTATACGACCTTAGAACAGTAACCACAGCCAAATCAACGATCATCAACGACTCCAGGAGCCTCCAATTTTCCAGATTCAGGCCAAATCAAATGCAGAATTTTCACTACTCAGTAACAATTCAGCAAAGCTAGCAGCAGAAAATTCAATAATCACATATCTCCAATTTTGGAATTCAGATTCAGAATATAAAATTGCAGAATTAGAGTCTACAACATCAAAAGCTTCAGAATCAGCAAGGAATCCAAAACTTACAGAAGAAGTTCACATCAAAGGAGAAGAAGGAGACTCATCAGATTTCAATTTTACATTTTAACCTCAACAACAAACAAAATCAACAGAGCTGGCAGATCGAGCAATAATTCAGCATTCATCTTTGTCTATTTATGCAGAAAACGAAGAAGAAGCAATAGATTTGGCTGAAGAAGAAGAATTAGCTTTCAATTTTGAATTTCAACCAGTATAATCAAGAGCAATTTCAGTTCGAGCAGAATTCCAAAATTCAATTCCAAAAACTGCAATCAAAATTACCTCTCATTCCAGAACACACAAGAGAAGAACACCTGGATCTACATTTGGTGCATTTGGAGGAAACGGCTCGGGCCGATCTGAGGAGGAAGTTGCCATCCAGGGCAGCGGAGTAGCAGCGGAGGGGTTGAATCGCCGTCGGCAAAGTTGGAGGGAGATGACACCGTGCATGAAGGAGGCGGATGGGCCCAGAGCGGTGAGAACGACGACGACGCGACTACCTCTGTGACCATCAGGGCAGAGATCTTCCCTGAAGGATGAGTGCAGTGATTCCTGAACCGGTGGATGAGGATAACCAGCGAATGGTCGTTGCTGAGGTCAGTGATGAGATTGTGCGACGCGAGCGGCGGCGGCAGCGGTTAAAGAAGCTCGTGGACGGTGAGAGAGCGTGGACGGAGAGAGGAAGAAGTTCTTCACTTGTGTGGAGGGTGAATGAAGCTCGAGAGACTAGGGTGTAAGTTAGGGTTAGCTCCATGTTTTCAGACGGAAATTTTTTAATTACAGTCGGATTTTTCTGTCTGTAATAATTTACTAAAATACAGTATTTTGTTTATTTAATTATAGATGGATTTTCCGTCTATAATCATTTCTTTTGAAAAAAATTAATTTTACCGACAGAATTATCGACGGATTTTATTTTCTGTCTGTAATTTATGCTAATTCATTTTTTTATTTTCCGACAAAAAAATCCCTCTGAAATTCTGTCTATATTTCCGTGGGATAAAATCCGTCAGAAATATCTGTCTGTAATAACTAATTTTCTAGTAGTGAAACGATAATCTTTCTACAAACGTGAATTTAAGACCTCTCCCACGTGCTTACTTTGTTGAAGAATCGATCGTGAATTGAAGTGAAGTAACTCTCATCATCCCTGTTGTATAAGCTTAGATGTGAAGAGAAGAGGAAAATAGAAAAAGAAAGCTAAAGAAATAAAAAATGAGTGAAAGAACAAAAAGAAAGTTTTAGAAAGTAGAAGAAAGAAATAGAAGAAGTAAGTTCTGATAGAGAAAAGGAACGAGCATTAGCATCTCAAAATGAGCAAATGAACTTCACAAAAAATTAACTTACTCGGTTCTATCCAATATATATGCTTACAATCAAAAGCTAACAAACTAATCTACTGGACAAGTTTTCAGTTAAAAAATTCTAACATAAACTAAATTTGTAAAGACTATTAATCATTTAACACCCCCTCTCAAATTTAGAATGCAAATATCCAATAGTCTAAGTTTGTTATGACAGTTTCAAAACAGGCTTGGTACAAGAGCCATAGTTAAAATATCTGCTACTTGATAAGCACTTGTTACTGGCAGCAACTTAGTAATCCCTTTTGCCACTTATCCCTTGTAATATGATAATTCACTTCGATGTGCTTTGTCCTCTCATGAAAAATAGGATTGACAGCTATATATAATGCTGTTTGACTATCATAATAAATCCTCACTGGTCATTGTTGGTCAATCTGAAGTTCCTTCATCATATAACGGAGCCATTGCGCCTCTCTTGTTTCTAAAGCTAATGTCCTGTACTCTGCTTCACAAGATGATGCTGAAATTGTATCTTGCTTTTTGCTCTTATATGAAATTATTGAAGTGCCTAAGAAAAAACAATACCCTATGATGGATCTTCTAGAATTTAGGCATGCTCTCCAGTCACTGTCTGAGAAGTCAAAGGGAGTGAGGTCAATGAATAAAGAAAAGAATAAACCCATTGATGGGGCTCCTTTGAGATATCTCAACACTCTCAATGCTACTTGAAAATATTTATCTGTAGCAGAGTCTAAGAATTCACTCAATTTAGACATTGCATAACAAATCTCAGGCCTTGTGTTTGTTAGATGTAAGAGTCTTCTAACAATTCTACAATATGCTGAAGTTGAGGCTAGAGGGGTTCTTGAGTCTTTTGACAAATGAGTGGTATAATCCATTGGATCGGATATTAGTTTGGTAGTAAGCATTCCATAATCCTGCAATAAGTTAAGGCAGTATTTTCTCTGACAAATGAAAATGTCCTTCTTGCTTCAAGCTACCTCCATACCAAGGAAGTATTTGAGTTTTCCAAGATCTTTAATTATGAACAAGTTATGCAAATAAGTCTTGATGTGAAGAATTTCCTGCAAGTCACTACCTGCAATCACTAAATCATCAACATATACGAAGATAACAGTGAAACCCTTTGAAATATTCTTGATAAATATGCTATAATCCTGCCTAGATTGAGTGTAGCCAGCCTTAGTTAGAGAGCCAGCAAGCTTTGTGTGTCCATTGTCTGCTTGGTTGTTTTATTTCATAGAGGGATCTATCTAATCTGCATACCAGACCTGGTTTGTGAATTTTGAGGCCTGGTGGAGGTTTTATATAGATAGTTTCATTGATATCTCTATGTAAAAACGTTATATTTACGTCTAACTGGTGCAAATGCCAACTCTTGATAGCTGTAATGGCCATGACTATTCGAAACATGTTCATCTTTACTACAGGGCTGAAAGTGTCTTTGTAGTCAACACCCTTAGTTTGAGAAAAATCACCACTAGAAAACTACTTATTACAGACAGATATTTTTGACAGATTTTATCCTGCATAAATGCAGACAGATTTTTTGCGAGAAAATTTTCATCAAAAACAAAGAAAAATGAATTAGTATGAATTACAAACGGAAAAGAGAATCTGTTAATAATTCTATCGATAAAATTAGTGGTTCTTTCATGAAAAATAATTACCAACAGAAAATCTGCCTGTATTTAAATGGTCAAAACACTATGTTTTATTAAATTATTATAGACAAAAAATCTGTCTATAATTTAAAAGTTTTCATCGAAAAATATTGAAATAAGGGTTGCCACCCCGAGCTCCTCATTTCAATTATGATACTTCTGCGTATCTACACTCATCCGCTTCAAATACTCCATCGGTGGCGCCTCTCAGCCTTGCACTGCTATCGCACCGAAACTCTATTGCACTGAAATTCTATCGCACCGAAGCTCCATCACACCCCTTTCCGGATCTTCTCCGTGTGTTGCTCGCGTCTCTCCTTTCGAACCCTAACGTACAATCCGCTAATTAACTGAAACTGAAGCCTTCTATTTTTCTTTGCTTGGAGGTTAGATTTTCAATTTCATGCAATTAATTCCTCTTTTTTCAATGGAAGTTCAAGCGTGTGGAAATGGAGTATTGGTAATGCAGGAGTGGTTTTGTGGTGAATAGGTCTTATCATTTGAATGGATAGCAGAGTTTTTGACTAGGGATCAATACTCAATACTCAGTAGTTTCTGAAAGTGTGGCATTCCTCCAAATTTGAAAATTAAAGTGTGTCATCATAGGTGGGTTGAGGATTTGGTTTTAATTTATGAATTTATGTTATGTAAATGTGAATACGTGATGATGAATATTATACATTGATGAACAGGCTCTTTTATTGTTGCAACGTTGCTCCATAGCAGCATTTGGGGGCATAGAGGTATATATGTAATAGCCATCTATTATGTTGCACTGGATGAATGCAAGCACCGCCCATTGTTGTTGTCTTTGTTGTAATGGCATCTAGGCTCTCAACTGCTTTGGGCTTCTGACCTTGTTGATTTGCGCTTCTGAGTTGTGACTATCCGTCATCCTTGTTCTTCTTCATGGAGAGGGAGGAAGTTGGGGGTGAGGTCATGAAAGGTGTATTAGTATAGTTACTAGTTTTATTTCTATTTTTCTCTAACCCTTGAATTAGTGACATGAGACTGGAGTTAAATCTGTGCCACCAAGCTTGTTTTTTGTCTCTCTATAAATCCATCCGGGTTCAATTTAGGTTTAAAAATCTATTTGCAACCCACTGCTTTCTTTCCAGCAGGCAATTCAGTAAGTGTCCAGGTCTCATTCCTCTCCAAAGCAAAAAGCTCATTATCAATAGCTTCTTTTCAGTTTGGATCCTTGATAGCTTCATCATAATTTTTGGGTTTTAAATGCATGGATGCAGCTAGTGTGAATGCTTTGTGCTTTGGGGACAACGACTCATATGATACTACTTGTGAGAGGGGATATTTATGTATGGCGCTGGTAGTAGCTGAACCATTGGAGGAGGCCATCATGCAATAAAAGTCTCTCAAATAAGATGGTGGTCTCTTAGAGTGAAGTGACTTTCGTATCTCTAAATTCAACTCATGATTTTCATGTAATGCATGTTGATAAGGTATTATTTGGGTGCTGAACCTCTAAGAATAATTTTCAATTGAGGACTATTAGGTACAATTTGATTAGAATTGTCACTGTTTAGCTCAATGGATGCAAAAGTGTATTAAGAGTCATGAGATGCATGCTGAGTATCATCATATTGCGTGTGATTTGTGTTATTGTTGATGATATTATGATGAGGTTCTTCAATCTCGCCCTTCAGTAGTGTTGTTGTGTTGTATACATGCATGCTCATTAATCATTATAAATTTGAATTCTTTGCATTGCTTTTTTGTTTGGCACAAGGAATCATGTATTCATGTTAAAATAGTTCTAGGCTTCTAGCACATGTTATCTCTATTGTTGCAGTTATAGTACTATTTACTTTGACATATGTTCTGTCATGGAAAACCAAGCAAAACATGAAGCACTGAATAATAATGAGATGGTTTAAAAAAAATTACAAATTACAAATTAAGATTTTTCTAAAAGTTTTTGTAATTTATAGAAAAAGTTTTATTATAGTTGAATAATTTAATTTTTAAAACTTAGGTTAAATAAATAATTAGTATTAATTATAATGATATAATTAAATTTATATATCTAATAGTTATTAAATAAATCATAAAAGGTAAGTAACCTTTTATTTACAAGAAGTTTGACTAGAAATCACCTAATAAAAAACCCTATTACATTCCCTCATGATTACTATATCATCACTTCCTACCTTTTTTTTGGTCTTGAACACTTCTTAGCTCAAAATTATGATGATGAACTACATATAAGCCTCTCTTAGTCCATTTTTACATGGGCCTAAAAATACTTTAACGTTGTTAGCCCATATATGGACTAATAGAATTCCAAGCCCATACTATTTACCATTTGTGAACAAAATTTTTTCAAAACTTTGAATTCGTGACACATTAATCATTGATCTGGGATAAATTAGGAAATATTGTGAACGACCAAATATAAATTTTGGGAGCCTCCAACCTTTCTTTCAAGACATCGTCCAAAAAAAAAAGACTCCATCCAAAAATATTCCTATCTTATGGTTCCAACCAAGCACGAGCCAAAAAAATAATTATCTCTAGGCATACACCTTAAAAAAATGAATATTAAGATAAAAAGGGTTAAAATTGTTAAATAATTTGATAAGTCTAAAATACTTGACATTACATGTAGCTATATCTCAACAATCATTTTCAAATAGAAATTTCTCTAATCATCTTCATCTGAGTAGTCAGTTTGTTATCTTGTCTATCGTTAGAGAGAACTTAAAAAAATAAAATAAAATAAAGAAAAAGAGAGGTGAAATTGTAATGACCAAATGATTAATCAAAAGAACTAGTGAAGTAGTTATCGAAATCCAAGCATTAATGTTACAACAAAAATAACTTATTGCTCCCAAGACTTGGTATACTCTGCTCATTCCAGAAGAAGTTTTGAGGATCAATGGCACTTTTAACCTTCACCAACCTCTCAAAGTTTCTATTAAAATACTTGGAACCATAAACCACCCCATCTTGGTAGCTATCCTTGCCATGCATCTTCACACCAATATCAAGATCCCTATAGTTGAAGTAAGCACTCCTTGGATTCTTTGACACAAATGGAGTCATGTAATTGTACATCATTCTAATCTCACCAATGAACTTCTTATCAGCACCATCTCCTCCCTCCTCCCATGTCACACTATACTGAACTTTGTATAAATTCCCAGCACGATGAGGAAACGGTGTAGCATCATAAGGAACCTCATTCATTCTTCCACCATATGGATTGAAAATGAGAACAACTCTTCCCAACTCAATCATCTTCTTCCATATCAGATTAAACCCGGCTTTCGAAATCGGTGTCTGAATATAATCCGATTTCTTCTTGTTGTAATGCACCCTGTAATGGCTTCTATCAAGCAATGCCTTCAATGTTGATCCATCATTGTAATTAGCCCACCATAAAACAGAGTCAATCCACCTCATTTCATGGCAAGTTTCCTTCTTTAAACCCAGTAATGGAAACTCCTTTTCCAACAGTGTCACAACTTCATCAGCTCCTCCAAGAAACAAAGCCATAACCGAGGCTCTCATGGTTCTTTTCGCTACCGGCTGCATCACCAGCCTCATGAAGAGTCTCTCATCTGTGTGAGGAGCAACCTGCTGCCATTGGAAAACAAGATCAGTTGCATTCTGCTCAAGAGTCTTGTCAACCTGGAAAACAGTAACCGTTTCCGGCACTGGAACTAGCCTAACAGTGTAGGACAATATGACTCCGAAACTCGCTCCTCCGCCGCCTCTAATGGCCCAGAAAAGATCATCCCCCATTGCTTCCTTGTCAAGAATCCTACCATTTACATCGACAATTTTCGCGTCGATGACATGATCAACTGATAAGCCATGCTTTCTGATCATGTTGCCATAGCCTCCTCCACTGAGGTGGCCACCAACACCAACAGTGGGACACACCCCTGCAGGGAAGCCATGAACACTGCTCTTCTCATAAATTCTATAGTAAACTTGTCCAAGAGTGGCACCTGCTTCGATCACAGCAATCTCGTTTTGAACATCCACACTTACATTCTGAAAGTGGAACATGTCAATGATGATAAAAGGAGCCTGAGAGACATATGAAATGCCTTCAAAATCATGGCCACCACTCCTTATTTTGAGTTGAACACCAACGCTTTTCGCGCAGAGAACAGAGTTCTGTACATGGTTTGCATTAAGAGGGGTGATGATGAGTAATGGCTTTGGGGTTGAGGGGTTGCTGAACCTGGCATTTCTAGCAGAGGCTTTAAGGACAGAGTCATAGGATGCGTTTGTTTGGGAATAAACTATGTTTGAAACTTGGTTTGGTTGGTTTGTGTGGGTTTTTAGGCAGTTGAGGAAAGTGGCAAATAGGGAATTTCTTGATGATGGGGCTGCCAAACAGTCAGAGGCATAAAGAAGCAGAACAATAAGAGTAGCAAGGAGAGAGATTGGTTTTTCCATGGATTCAGTTCTTGGAAATATAGTGTGAGATTGGTAAGGTTCTTAATTCAGAGAAACATGTTGGACCACTTAAGTGTTGGTAGTGCTTTTCTGCTTTCTCTAATAATTGAGTTGTGCTGTCAACTACTCAAATTGATGATATTTTTCTCCAACACAGTTCATTCTAATAATTGTCTAGCTACATGTGTTGTCAATTTTATAAATTTGAAATGATCTCAAGTTTGTGATAATATACACATGATGAAATTTACATTATTGAGAATCCACTTCAATGCTTTAATTAGCTTGTCAGCTTAAAAGAGTGTAAAAGTAAAATATAAAGAGAAAAAGTCAGATATAGCATATTAGCATGTGGATGGTGAAGTGGTGTAAGAGATTCTTAGTAAAGAGAAAATTTTGTAGATTATTATTTAATATGTTCTATATGTAAACGGTTTCTCTGTATACATAATATATGATAGAGCTCAATGTCATCGTTTGATTTATATAGCCGACCCTATCTAGTGGGACAAAACTTTGTTATTGTTGTTGTATTATTTAACACGTACTCTTTCTTTTTATAGTGGACATATGTATTATAAACTTAATTTGTACACAACCTTATTAATATATAAAAAATTTAATCACAGATTTTTACCAAATAAACAGTCATTTTAAAAAAATTAAGGGTATATTTGGTTTTTTTTTTTCGATTCTCATTCAGTGTTTTCTAGTTTTAGAAATTTATAAAAGAAAATTGAAATTAAACAATAAAAATAATAAATCTGTTAAATGGAATTTTCAATCTACATTATCTATTTACAATAAAGCTAGATCAATTATTCAAAGGGCAAATTGGCCATGTATGCTTACTAAACAAAGTACAATAATCTTATAATAAAGAGTTCTAGGATGAGTAACCCTACCCCCTTTACCATGAGTTTTCTACCTAGACTGCGGTTAAATGGTTTACCACCACCTGCAAGACAAGACATTCAAACATGAGTCCTACAACCTATATATACTTGGGGCTAATAGATGATCAAACATCAAAATATAAAAAAAAAGAGTATTAATGTGACAGTGGATACACTAAAATAGTTTGCCTAAGGTGCTTGATAATCTCAAACGTGTAAATAAATAAATAATCAGATAGCTGAAGGATCCATTCCAGAAAACTGCATAATATTTTCAGAGAAAGAAGAAATCTTTCAGTTAGCCAAGAAAACCATGTTTTGCATTCAATATGATTGGATAATGTCTACCAGCCCAGTGCACAGACATTTAAAAAAAAAAGGGGAAATTTCACTAGCAACTAAGGTATTATATAGGCACTTACTTGGATTGGTGGGAATGCTTTGTTCGTTCCTGAAAAAATTTCCAGGATCAACAGCAGTCTTGATCTTCACTAACCTCTGAAAATTATTGCCAAAGTACTTGGCACCATAAACCTCTCCTTCTTCATAGCTATTCTTCCCAAAATTGTTGGTACCAATGTCAAGATCCCTATAATTCAAGAATGCCCTTCTTGGACTATTTGACACAAAAGGAGTCATGTAACTGTACACCCTTGTAGCCTGATCCATGAAATTCTTTTCTTCAGCAACTTCAGATTGCTCCCAATTCACTGAGTACTGAATCTTGAACAGATTTCCGGCACGATGAGGAAATGGAGTAGCATCCGGCAGTATCTCATTCATTTTCCCACCATAAGGATTGAAAACAAATCCAATTTTTCCCAACTCAATCATCTCCTTCCATAAACCTTCCAACCCATCTCTTGAAATTGGTGTCTGCACATAATCAGACTTCCTCTTGAGGAATTCGGCTGAGTAATTCCGGCCAAGCAAGGCTTCAGGCTTTGTGCCATTGTCGAAATTAGCCCAACAAATCACAGAATCAATCCAACTCATTTCAGAACAATTCTCCTTCTTTAAACCAAGCAAAGGAAAGTCTTTTCCCAACAATGTGACAACCTCATCAGCACCTCCAAGAAACAAAGCCATAACAGTGGCCCTTACAGTTTTCTTCCCCTTCACAGCCTTAGAACTCACAGGCTGCAGTAGCAGCCTCATGAAAAGCCTATCATCAGTATTAGGAGCAACCTCCTGCCACTGCAGAACAAGCTCGGTAACAGTATCATTCTGTTCCAAACTCCTTTCAACCCTAAAAACAGTAACAATTTCTGGCACAGAAACCAATCTAACTGTGTATGATAATATAACCCCAAAACTTGATCCTCCACCGCCTCTAATGGCCCAGAAAAGATCATCCCCCATTTCCTCCTTGTTAAGAACCCTACCATTCACATCAACAATTTCAGCATCAAGAACATGATCAACAGATAACCCATGTTTTCTGATCATGTTACCATAGCCTCCTCCACTGAAATGGCCACCAACACCAACAGTGGGGCACACCCCGGAAGGAAAGCCAAGAACTTTACTCTTCTCCCAAATCCTGTAGTAAAGTTCTCCAAGAGTGGCACCAGCTTGAACCACAGCAACCTCGTTCTGAACATCCACAGTGATGTTTCGGAGATTGAACATGTCAAGAACAATGAAGGGTTCGTGTGAGACATATGAGACACCCTCGAAGTCATGGCCACCGCTTCTGATCTTGAGTTGAACACCAATTGTTTTGGCACAAATGACAGCACCTTGGACATGGGATTGTTGCAGAGGAGTTACAACAAGTAAAGGCTTTGGTGTTGAGGTTGAGTTGTATCTGGCGTTACGAACATAGGCTTGTAGAACGGAAGAAAAGGAAGAATTGGATCGAGCATAGAGTATGCTGGAGAGTTGGGGCGATGAAGAGTTTGTGTGGTTTTTTAGGCACTGGAGGAAAGGGGTATACACAGATTCTGGTGTTGGTGCTGCCACCAAAGAAGACACATGATCAACAAGAACAAGAAGAAGGGAAATCGCAGACAAATGAACCAAAGAGGTTGATTCTCTCATTGCCTTAGTCTTTTTGACTAGTTGTCTGCGTCAGTGTGATTCTGGGTTTATGCAGGTTATTTCCTTTTTCTTGTCTTTTTTTCCAACTACGTTGCCTCACACGTCAGTGAAAGAATTTCTTTAGATTGTCTTAAATTCTTAATACTTTAGTCATGTTCCAAGTTCGTGTCTACTTCGGTTATAAAAAAGAATTAAAAAAACAAAAACTTTGAACAAATTAGTCTATAAAACAATATTTTTTTTTATTAAACTAAAAATAATTAAGAATACATATTTCTCATTTTCTCTGCACATAAAATCTTTAGAAATAACTATAAGTCTATGACTCGATTTGAATGATAAGAATAAAAAGTCAAAAAGAAATTGAAAATTGCATTTTGATGTTTCCATGTTCTGTTTTACATTTACACCTTCAAAACACAAACTCCCTAGACTGACTTCCCTTCTTCCAAACCCAAATGGGGAAATCGAAATGGATAAACTGATTACCCGTGTTAGTTCATTCCTGAACACTTTATGCATGAAGTTCTTTCTTTATGTAAACCAACGTCTCAAAGGTAGGTCTATATGTCTCGGGTAATTTTGTGAAGGTACTGATTGAACCATTGGAGACAAATGTTGAACAGCAGCTACTTATTCATCCCAGTTCACCTATTTGTGAGTATCAATATATTCTGTCTTGGTCTTATGTGCTTCTACTATGCTACCAATAATCACCACAGGAGCAGATACCATCTCTAAAATGATGGTATCGGATAGGGTCTCTAATTACAATGTGCCGCCGCTCTAACTTTGCTATAAGTTTTGCAAATATATGACAGTCCCCACAGATCCTTAGGTTCTTCCATATTCTAATACTTTTCTCCCTTGGAAGGCTCATGATGCCAAAAACAATTGCCAGTTTCTCACTGTGGTACCGAAGGGAGTCTTCTCTCTGTTCTCCTTCAAGATCTTTTAGGACAAAATTTGTATCAGGCACATAACCGGCACCCTTTAGTCTAGAAATAAATTGATCCAACTTCGTATTAATTTCATCAATCTGGGGATGCGATTTATCTCCCAAAATAAAAGCATGTACTTGCTTGTTGACTTCAATCCAGCTACAGCCAGGTTCTTTCCTTATGCCTCTCGTTCTCATAGTCCTCCGAACATCTACGACATCGTTCCACTTTTCCGAATTTGCATAGATATTAGATAACAATACATAAGCTCCTGTGTCCTGTGGATCTAACTTTAGAAGCTCTTTAGCAGCATATGTGGCTAAATCCACATTCCGATGGGCTCTGCAAGCATAAAGCAGAGTCCTCCATGCTACAACATCCGGCTCACAACTCATCTCCTGAATTAGCTTAACCATGTCATCAAGCTTCCCAGCTCTTCCAAGAAGATCAAGCATGCAACTATAGTGCTCTGTTTCAGAATCTATCCCATAAAGATTCTTCATAGACCGAAAGTAGTTCCAGCCTTCATTTACCAGCCCTGCATGACTACATGCAAATAGAACTCCAAGCATTGTTATATAGTTAGGTTTTGGACCCATAACTTTCATGGAGTCAAACAAATCGAGAGCTTCTAAGCTGAAACCATTTTGAGCTAGTCCTGCAATCATGGTGCTCCAAGAGATAACATCCTTCTCAGCCATCCTATTGAAAATGAGCTTTGCATCTTCCACACTACCACACTTGCAATACATATCTAACAATGCATTGTTAAGGATAAGATCTTGATCATACTTCAGCACATGGACATGCGCCTGCATCCCTAACTCCAACAATGACAAACTAGTACACGCTCTCAGAACACTCGTGAGAGTCGGTTGTGTGGCCAGAAAGCCAGCTCTCCTCATCCTCTTGTAAAGGTTCAAGGCCTCATCCCCATTGCTGTGCTGGGCGAAAGCAGCGATGATGGAGCTCCAAACAACAGGGTCTCCAGTCACCATTTCACGAAAAACAGTCTGAGCTTCAAACAACTCTCCCAGTTTTGAGTAAACATCAATAAGGGCACTTCTTACAAAGACATCAGACTCCAACCCCACCTTCAGTATGAAAGAATGAAGCTGTTTGAGATCAGAGAGCCTCTCACAAGACCTCAAAACAGAAGAAAAAGTGAACATGTTAGGCATGACACCTTCTCTAAGCATACCAATCAAGAGTCTCATAGCCGTATCATTCAGCTTAGCCTGAGAATAAGCAGATATCAAAGTCGTCCATGAAACAACATTTCGTTCGGGCATTTCGTCGAACAGCTTGTGTGCCTCTTCCAAGAGGTGGAATTTGACGTACATATTGAGTAGTGTGTTGACCAAGAAGGTCTCTGGAAGGTACCCATTTGAGAAGACGTGGCGGTGGACGCGCTTACCGACGCTGACGGCACGACGCGCGAGGCAGCACTTGACGAGCTCGGCGTAGGTGAGATCATGGGCACGCACACCGCGCCTTTCCATGGCGTCCAAGGCGTGCATGGCTCTGGGAAGGTCCCCCTGGTGGCACATGGTGGCGAAGTCGTTGAGCAGCGACACCGTTTCATCGCCTGCGGTGGTTGGTGACGCCACAGATGCACAACTTCGCACCCACCTCCAAACTACTTTCATAGCTTATTTTTGTCACAGGTTTAAAGTGTTGTATTTTTCGAGACTTATTGTATTAATTAAATTAGCAATTTTCATTTGCTATCAATTCCATTAGAATCTTAATACAAGATATATACTATTGTGACATTAAACTATCCCAAGATGCAAGTGATGGGATGCTCTGTTCATATCTGAAAAAATTACCCGGATCTACCATGGTTTTCACCTCTACCAACCTATCAAAGTTTCCTTTGAAATACTTACTACCCCAAATACTAGCTTCTGCATAATCAGCATTTCCATCTCCATTTACACCTATGTCAACATCTCTATAGTTCAAGTAAGAACTTCTAGGTGAATTGCACACATAAGGTGTCATATAATCATAAAGCCTTCTAATTGCATCTAAATTATGATTAGCAACATCATTACCCTCCTCTTTCCAATTAACAGAATACTGAATCTTATATAGGTTACCAGCCCTGTGTGGAAATGGTGTTTCCACCTCAGAAATCTCACTCATTCTCCCACCATAAGGATTCAGTGTTAGAACAGGCTTTTCTAGCTCCATCATCTTCTCCCACAAGCTTTCAAGCTCCGTTTTCGACATCGCCTTCTGCACATAATCTGATTTCCTCTTCAAGAATTTCTCTGATTCAGGCACCCTTTGAAGCAAAGCTTCCCTTGAAGTTCCCACCGGATAGTTATACCAAAACAGCACTGAATCGATCCAACTCATTTCAATGCATTGTTCACCAACCAAACCAAGTTCAGGAAAATTCTCATTCATTATACCTAGAAGCTCTTCTGAATCTCCAAGAAACAATGCATTGAACTTAGCCCTTATAGTTTTCTTCCCATTTCTTTTCACTGGACTAAGAACCACTCTAATGAACAAACCATGGTGTATTCTATGGGCAACATGCTGCCATTGATGAACAATTTCAGTAGCACCTTGTTCCAATGTCTTTTCAACTCTGAAAACAGTTACAACCTCAGGCACAGGAACAAGCTTGATTTTCCATGAAACTATAACACCAAAGCTAGCTCCACCGCCTCCTCGAATAGCCCAAAAGAGATCTTCCCCCATTGATTTCCTATCCAAGACTGTTCCATTAGCATCGACAATGATTGCATCAAGAATGTGATCAACAGAGAGGCCAAATCTTCTCATCAAGTTGCCATAGCCGCCGCCGCTTAAGTGGCCTCCAACGCCCACAGTGGGGCACACACCGGCGGGGAAGCCATGAACCTTGCTTATCTGAGAAATCTTATAGTAAAGCTCACCAATTGTGGCGCCAGAATCAACCCAAGCAGTGCAATCGTCCATGTTGATGTCCACAGATTGGAGCATGAACATGTCGAGAATAATGAATGGGAGCTGGGAAACGTAGGAGAGGCCGTCGTAGTCATGGCCTCCGCTTCTGATTCTGAGCTGAAGAGAGAATTGGTTGCAGCAGATGATGGAAGCTTGAATGTGGGAGAGGTGGGTGGGGGTGATGATGAAGGAGGGTTTGGGGGTGATGGGGGAAGTGAACCTGAGGTTTCTGATGTAGGAGTTTAAGATGGATGGATAGGAAGTTGTGTTGGGAAAGTAGGTGACTTGAGAGATTGGAAAAGAGGGGTGTGAATGGAGAGAAAGGCACTGAAGAATATCTGCAGCAGCCATTAGAATTTCAAGTAGAAAGATCGGGGCCAAAAAGAGTGGAACAAGTGCATAGGTAATAGCCATTGATACGATGCAGAGGTTAACTTGGCTTGTGTCCCATGTACTGCAATCAGACGAAATAACTTTAGAATATTTTAGATCATATTTTTATTAACAATTAATAATTTTAGATCATGGTTAATAAAGGCCTAATTTTTTTAGTAATAAAAAAAATTGTGCGTAATTCAGTAATTGATGTGTTTTTTTTATAAATTTTTTTATTTTAAATCTAAGGGTTAAATTGGTTTTATTTGTGATAAAATAAATTTTTTTATGTAAAGCATGTTTAAAAAAATTTTTAACACTAAAACACAAATCTAACCTACAAATTTTATATCTAAATAATTTTAAAATAAAAACTACAAATTTAAGAATTAGATTTGTAATATCTATAAAAAAATATCACTTAAATTACAACACAAAAAATAATATATAGATTGTAATTTATGGTCAAGTCTTCTTTTGTAAATGTAATAATTTATTGGCTAATAATAAATTACTAAATAAGTTTTAAATAAAATTATCGAATTAAAAGATATAATAAAAAACTAAAAAAATAAAATAGAACTGGACTATTGGCGGTAAAAAGAAGAGTGAGGTAAAGCTAGACGGTGTGATTGTGTGAATATAAGAATAAATTATAAATTTAAAAAAAGTGATCCAAAGTTTGAAACTAGTTATCAAAAGTGCTTCTAACCTTTAAGCGGAGTTCAATATTACAGTAAATTAATTTTTAGTATATTAAATTAAAAGATATCGTAAAAAATTTTTTTTTTTATCAAAAGTGCTCCTAAAAATAGTAAATACTAGTTACCTTATCTATTTATTTTTTCATACTTCTAAAAAAACTTTCATACTAAGAATATTTCTTAGTTAAATTCATAATTTTTTAAAATTAATATGTATGTAATTAATTATTTTTTGCTTTTAACATTAGTTAATTTTATTTTTTCTTTTGTTAATTATAAAACTATTCCTTTTGCATTGTTATTAATTAATTCCCTGAACCCTTGAAGTAATTCAACCTATATATATAGACTATAGTCTCTTCTTCTAGCACAACATAAACGCTACGAACTAAATAAGAATTCGTGTTATCTAATCTAAAGCTAGAAAGTGATTTAATACTCACCAATTAAACTAACACTGAGGTATTTCCTTTCATATTTGCTTAACAAATTTTTTCCAACCATATATCAGTTCTTTTTTTTTTCTATGTATTAATATAATTATTACACCTCACGCAAATTAAATTAACACAACGAGGGGAAAAAAAGATGAGGATAATAGGAGCTAATCAGCTAATTAGGTTTCCAATCCTTTCATTCAACTTAGACCTTACACATATTTTAATTACTCATGTATTATATTTCTTTGACCACACACACAAGACTTGACACTGCATAACTTTGAATATTAACACAACAACTAAAAAACTTGAAACACTCAAAGGACGTATAACAGCAAAATAAGTAATAAGTGATTACATGCAGGATTAGGATACATTGCCAAAGGATCATGGTTGCCCTATTAAGATTAAGCCTATGACCTAACTTGTAGGACTAATTAAAGGGGCACCTTTCTGTTTTTCGCTTCCCTGCCCATCATCATCATTGATGCAAACACCTTCTCCTCTGAACTTGAGACTCATTTTGAGGATGATAGAAGCTGAAAATTATATGGTATATGGTAAGGCCTTAACAGTAATGGTGTGCTCAAGTCTCAATTGTGAAGCCCAAGAGAGGGAAAGTGGTTTTTGTAGGTGAAGAAGGGTAGGGAAAGTGGAACAAAGTATCTTCCCCGCATATGCTTCCACACATACTTTGATAACAAGCTTTTTTAATTTCTAGCAAATTGGTGTCACATTATTATGACCTTAGGAATCTACATTAGTCATATTCCATGTGCTTTATTATATTGGTGGACTATGAAGTGGAAGCAAAAGGTTAAGGTTAATACCTCCCACTAATGTGGTCCTGTTTATTTTTCATTTGAAGTCTCAAACAGGGTTGACTAGCTAATAAATTGAGGAAGACTGAATGTAGGACTAGAAATTGGGTTGTTTGATTTTAAATAACTTTTTCTATATGAAATGAAATATATCATTAATATATATATATAAGTAATCTTCAAAGAACTATATATCCCATGCTCTACAAACTCGTTGTCTACTAATTCAAACATTTTCTCATTTGTATTAAAAAACACATCAATCTTAATAATACATTTGATTAATTATTCATAAATTTTTGGCTTTTTTATTTAAATAAGTATCCAAAATTGATTAATTACCAAAATGCGCATAAATAAAAAGGTGGATGAAAATGTGCAGGGTCAACTGTCCGGAGCTGCCCGTGAAATGGGATTCGCCACCAATTCATCCCAGACGGCCATGAAATAGAAGAACTGCATGTAGCATGTCAGGACCAACCAACTCAGGTGTGTCATACGCGAAATAGTATTCAATTTTAATTTTTAATTTTAACTCTTTAAATAATAGACATAATTAAATAAAGTATTTAGTTAGTTTTGCAGACCACGCAGTAGAGGTTGGATACAATTTTTGGCGGAGGTTGGACACTATTTCGCATATGACATACTTGGGTTGGTCCTGACAAGTTCTTCCATTTCGCAGATGAATTGGTAGAGCATCCCATTTTGCGAACAACTCCAATGAGTTGGCTATGGGCATTTTCATCCACCTTTTCATCCATGCACATTTTGATAATTAATCAATTTTAAATATTAAATTCTAAATTTTTTAATAAAATTTGCTCAGAATTAGGTTGATCATGAAATCCATCAAGAATACCTATTAAAACAAATCTAAGCTTAGCAACTCTTGTACGTGTTGTAATTTAGGTGTTTAAGATAAATACAGTTGAAGTCAAGGAGGATAAAGTAAATTTGCAATTGAACCTTTTTCATTGGAACCATAGTCGTCTTTACTAATCTACTAGCATATGATACCCTTAATTGCTTCATTGGAACCCCAACTCCTTGAATATTGGATTCAATATACTTCAAGCTATTGAAAAAAAAAATTGGATTTCATTTGAACTATCCTTTTCTGTGAAGAAAGAGAGTTGTTGATTCTGATTTTGTTCTTCACGAAAATCATGTATAGAGATTTGTAGTCAAGAAGAAAAGGTGTGGCATCAGTTTCGAGTGATTATTTTCTTCACGGGAACTTCTTGTTTCACACTTTAAGGTGTTGAGTTTAACGTGGCATTGGCAATACTTGAAATCACGAATTTTAAAAATAATAACATGGATGATCCATTAAATAATTTTAAGAAATGCATGGCTCAGCTCATCCTCTGGTATAATTTGATTTACAAGATAGATGGCATTCTATACTATATACATGTTTGGTACTCTTCTTCAAGGCAGAATAAGACCAGAGGAGAAGCTTATTCCAGCCATATTCCATCCCTTCATTTTGCAATCAGGAAGGGGAATCCAGGTCCAGTTGTTACACGTGGCATCATAGGAGAGCCAAATCATATTCCAAAACCCCTCAGAATTAGAGACCAAAGCAGCCCGAAGGATCCCATTCTTCTCCTCCAAGCAACCCATCATAACCCCATAAGGCTTCTCAACAACCTTCATCAACTCACTCGGAACCACCGATACAAACTCCCACTTCCTCCCATCCAAACTCAACCCCCACAACTCCACGCCCTTCAACACCCTCCCCTTTCCACGCTCTCCACCCTCCCATTTCACTATCATCATGTACCCATCTCCGTACACGTGTAGCCTATCTATCACGTTTCCCCAGCTATATCCAACGCTCAACCCTCCATCGCTCCCTCTCGGATCAAATCTCGGCCGTACAACTGTTGGCGCCTCGCACTGTGCTGTACACGCAACCAGAACGCTCTCCCGGGGCCCATGAGCCACGCTCAGGAAAATATTTCCACCTCCACGTGGCACAATCCCACTGGATCCAGTGTTTTCCTTCCCCTCCGTTGACTTCCACGTGTCGCTCTCGGAATTGTAGACAAACAAAACGGGCCGGTTGTCCACGCACTCGGCGAACAAGAAGCGGAAATGATCGGAGCCGTCCGGGTGGGAGACGAGCTTCATGCCGGACCTCCTCCACGATGAGGTGCCACGTGGACCTAACGGGGAAGGCGGGATCCTCTTGACGGTGAGGGTGATGAGGTTAACGGCGATGACCTCGCGGACGGTGTTGGAAGCGAAGAGGAAGAAGTTGGCGGAGGCGGCGAGGAAGTAGAGGTCGTTGTCGGCGTGGAAGTGGAGGTCTGCGATGCGGATCCGGAACCAGCGGTGGGAGCTACGGTGGGTGAAGGCGTGTAGGACGGCGTCGCGGAGCCAGCGCTTCTTGTAGACGAAGAGCCAGGTGGTGGCGGCGGAGACGGAGTTGCAGCGGCGAACGAAGGTGTGGTCGGAGATGATTTGGGAGAAAGATTTGTTGAGCAGTTTCAAGGGAAGGATTTCAGGCAAGACGAGAGATAGAAATATGTTTTGAATGAGCTCTTGCGGGAGGAGGCAGAGACCAATAGCGTTGGGTGTTGAACTTCGATGATCTTCCATTCAGTGAGAATGAGTGAGTGAGTAAGTGAGTTCTGTTGCAGGGGGTTAGGTAGTTTTGGTGGGAGGAGGTTGTATTGGCTGATAAATATATGAACAAGTCTTTGTCTCGGTGTGGTTGGCTTTTTATGGGATTTCTTTATTGACTTGATTAAGACTTTCGGATTTGTTTAATTATATGTAAGAGTTTACTACTTACTAGTGACTACTGAGGACAATTGACCCACAAGGATTGCACTGTTTTTCTTCATGGGGCGGTGTCATTGGTTGCCCTTTCAATTTTTTAAGTGTTTTTTCTTGGCTCTGCTTCATGCTGGGTCGGCTGAGGACTATTATAAAATTGTTTGAAAGGGCGTGCGGGGTGAGCTACTTATATTATAAAGTGTTTTGTGTCATTGTCATGGTAGAACTACTGATATAAGAGAGCTTGCTTATTTTTCATAGAGCTCTTAGTATTACTCGAAATTCATTTAATTATATGCACAGCACCAAGTTGGACCGAATGGGGTGCTTCAGGGTAGGGTGCAGCTGGAATATGAATTTTGGTACATCAACTTTTGTTCTCCTGCTGTTGCTTTTTCATAAGTTTTCTTTTCCATGACAAGTAATGCCTTGGACCCTTTGGTCACGGTCAGTGTATGCCGAAAGAGAATTGACATTACAATACACAAGACTCTGCTTTAGGGTAATAATGCATCCATGCTGGTAAATTTGCTTCACTCATTATGCTGCAAGTGTTACTAATTGTATTTCAAATTGAACTAACTGCACAAGTTATGGCTTTGCTTTCAGCAATTATGCAGCTAGTATTATTTAAGGTTTCACACATGGAATTTGAGGTAATTATGATTTGGTCGTAGGAGTTGGTTTCCTCTATCATGTTTTTATATATATATATATATATATATATATTTATGAGCTACGGGGTCAAGGACCCCAAGCAAGGAAGAAAAAAAAAGGGATAAGTACGATTTTGGTCTCTAACGTAGAGGTCGAAAATTTATTTTATCCTTAGCCATTTTTTTGCTACAAAATGGTTCCCAAGGTTTCAATTTATTTTAAAATGGTCCTTCAGACAAAAATACCCTTCCCTCCCATCTTCTTTTTCAACCAGAAATAGAAGCAAAAGCGCAAATGCAGGCAGAAGTAAAAATAGGTAGAACCAAAAGCAACCAAAGCATCAACAACAACAACGAAATAAAAGGAATAAACCCAGAAGCATCATCAACAACAACAATGGAATCCTTTAAATCTGAAAAATTAAAGAAAAAGGAATAAAAAATTGAAACAGAGGGAAAGGATTGCGGTGGTGGTGGGGAGGAGGGGCTGTGGCGGTGAACGGCAATGCGGTGTTGGCGGAGTACAAATCATCACGAGGAGGGCGCTGTGGTGGTCGCGGCGCTGTGGAGGGCTTCGTTCCTCTCTTGTCGGCGGCGCTGTGTATTTGCTGAGGAAGAAAGGAGCGGCGTGGAGGAGCAGCAGTGTGGAGCTGCTGCGGCGGCGACCTTCCCTCTTCCCCCTCTTCCCGAAACAACACCCCCCTCCCGCTTCTCTTTCTCCCCCATCCCCCCGTCTCGGCGGCGCTGTGTATTTGCTGAGGAAGAAAGGAGCGGCGTGGAGGAGCAGCGGCGTGGAGCTACTGCGGCAGTGTGGAGCTGCTGCGGCGGCGACCTTCCCCCTTCCCCCTCTTCCCGAAACAACACCCCCTCCCGCTTCTCTTTCTCCCCCTCCCCCCGTCTCGGCGGCGCTGTGTATTTGCTGAGGAAGAAAGGATCGGCGTGGAGGAGCAGCGGCGTGGAGTGGCTACGGCGGTGTGGAGCTGCTGCGGCGGCGACCTTCCCCCTTCCCCCTTTCCCCTTCCCCCTCTTCCCGAAACAACATCCCCCTCTCGCTTCTCTTTCTCCGCGTCTCGGTGGCGCTGTGTATTTGCTGAGGAAGAAAGGAGCGGCTGCGGCGGGCAACCTTCCCCCTTCCCCCTCCTCCCGAAACAACACCCCCTCCCGCTTCTCTTTCTCCCCTCCCCCGCGTCCCTTTCTTTATTTTATTTTATTTTATTTTATTTTATAATTTTTTAGTTAGGGATAATTTGGTAATAAAAATAAAAGATTTAGTAAAAAGGACGATTTAAAACAAACTGAAACTTTGGGGATCATTTTATAGCGAAAAAAAGGTCGAGGACGAAATAAAATTTTGACCTCTACGTTAGGGACCAAAATTGTACTTATCCCAAAAAAAAAAAAACAAACACTACTAAACAAAGCTTAGAGTCTCTAGGGAGTAAAATGTCAAAACAGTCCAAATCTAGAGCTAAGCTAATATTGGAGGAGGAACATAAAAAATATGGAGGCCAAATGGGAGGATCTGTCCCTTTTTAGCAAGCATATTCGCAACATAATTTGTTTCTCTAAGAGTAAGTGACCATCCGAAAACATCAAGCCGTTGGGCATGAATGTTGATATCAACAAGAATCGATGCACAAGAATGATATCACCATTGTTGATTGGGAGAGATAGTATAGCATTGTCACATCTTCAGTTTGCTGATGACACAATTCTGTTCTGCCCACTAGAGGAGGAAACTATTAGGAATTATAAGAGACTATTGAGATGCTTTGAGTTGATGTCAGGGCTCAGTATTAATTTTGACAAGTCGAGCTTGATTCCGATAAATTGCGACGATCAGTGGATCCAAAGTATGTGCCAAGTGTTGGGTTGTAAGGTTGATTCGCTTCCAGTCAAATACCTGAGTATTCCCTTAGGTGCAAATCCGAGGTTGGTGAAGACCTGGAAGCCTATAATAGACAAAGTGGAGGAGAAGCTCAGTTTGTGGAAAGCCAAAGTACTAAATAAAGCTAGGAAGTTGGTGCTGATTAAATCAGTTCTAAATAGTCTGCCAGTGTACTATTTGAGTTTGTTCAAGATGCCGAGAGCTGTTGCTGAGAAATTGATTTCACTACAAAGAAGGTTCTTGTGGAGCAAGGAGGATGGTAGTAATGGAATGGCATTAGTAAGATGGGAAGTGGTACAGGCCCCTAAAAAACTAGGCGGTTTGGGAGTTGGAGATGCTATGGTTCGTAACACAGCTATGTTGTTTAAGTGGTGGTGGCGGTTCGCAAAGAAAGATTGCCCGTTGTGGAAGAAGGTGGTTTGTTATTGTTATAATCTGAATCCTAATGAACTACTGTCAACTCAAGCTCTACCTTCTAGAGGTGGCCCGTGGAAGGATATCTGCCAGTTACAAATAACGAATAACTGTATCAGGGAGAAGATGGTTACAGGCTTATCATGGAGATTGGTGATGGGCGGCATACTCAGTTTTGGGAGGATATATGGTTGCTTGGTGGGTCTCTAAAAGATCGGTTCCCCAGGATTTTTTCTGTTTCAAACCAATGTGGATCTGTTATAGGGGATTGTGGATTTTGGGACGGGTTAGAGTAGATTTGGAACTTCCAATGGAGGAGAGAGCTCTTTCAATGGGAATTCGGACTATTGGGTCAATTACATGAGGCTTTGAGACCTGTGAAACTAGTAATTAACAGAGAGGATAGGGTGGGTGTGAAAATATGATAAACTAGGAGTTTATTCAACCAACTCATTTGTTCAGGTTTTGTAGGAGGCGATACTCCCAGAGGAGGTTACAAGTTACAGCTACACAAAGACCATTTGGAAGGGGTTAGTTCCACCAAGAGTAGAGCTGTTTGCTTGGTTTGTCCTGATAGATAGGGTGAATACAAAGGAACGGTTAAGCCGGCTCAGAATCATTAACCAGCTAGATAACGCTTGTGTTTTATGTAATAAAGATGTGGAACATGTACAACACTTGTTTCTATGCTGTGAGTTTACTAATTGGCAGGTGTGGAGTGCTTGGATATCAATGATTGGCCAACAATGGTCTATCTCAGGTACAATGAAAGAACATTTTCTGTGTTGGACAGAGGAGCCGAGGAGCAGGGAGGATAGAGAGCAACGATTGACATGCTTCTGTACGATCGTTTGGAATATCTGGCTAGAAAGAAATAGAAAGATATTTTAGAATAAAAGCAAAGGCGTTGAAAAAATTACTCACATGACTGTCATGAACCATAACGAGTGGAGAGGTATGGACCCTTCTAGTCGTTGATGGCTATGTCGGAGATGACAGGAGGATTTCATAATGGCTATTGTGTTACTTTTAAGTTGTTATTTTATTTCTTGTTTGATTGCTCCACTGTATTGTATTGAGCTCTTTGTTAAAAAAAAGGATGACTCGCAGTACAACCATCTCTTACAAACTCAAGGACAGAAGAGGAATCTGTTTCAATAACATGCCGCTTGAAATTGTTGGCCACAACAATATAGAGACCGCACACAACCCCCCACATTTCCGCATGCATAATAGAACAACTACCTAGTTGGAAGCAAAACCAATGATATATCTCCCCAAGTGATCCCTAAAAACTCCACCGTACATCGTGCTATTCTGGTTAGTGAAGGAAGAGCCATCAACATTAAACTTAATTTCATTCTCATGAGGAGGGAGCCAGCAGATAAGAGTATTAGCAGTTGGATTATTGTGCTTCTGCCTCCAATGTCCATTCATGACATGTAAATATTCCTCATGCCTAGCCTGATAAGAGATGTAGCAAAAGAAATCAACATATCTTCAAAAACAAGTTTATTACGGAAAAACCAAAAATGAGATGTTGCAATGCCAAACAGGTTTGATAACTTTGATCTCTTCGAGAGATTGCTTTGCAACCAGTTCAGCATATCAGAATTCAGAAAATGTCAAAATTGATTGGCAAGCAGGAGGTTTCGTAATACGTTTCTTGCAAAAAAAAAGTCTCGAATGACATAGAGAGTGAATTCAATATCGTTCCTACACCGGGGACAATGATCGTCATTGGTAAGATGGTGCATTTTCCTTTCCGCATTTGTAAGAATGGAGTCATGAGCAATAAGCCAAAGGAATAAACACACTTATTCAGGTCCTTTCCAACTTCAAACAAGGCTAAAAATGTTGCTAGAGCTGTCAGTGGTATTCTAGATATCTTGGTAAGCAGCTTTGAGCTTGAAGCATCCATCCAAGATGAGAGCCCACACAATCTGATCTTTATCTTTTCAAGGGGACGGCGTGGGATTCACAACAATCTTGCTGACTACGTTATCAGGGAGCCATTCTTTGATTTTGTCAGCGTCCCCATCCCCTGAAATAGAACGAAAATTCATAAGGTTACTAGAATAATCAATGCTTCTATTGCTTACCTGATTAATATGCATATCCAAACTCCCTAAATTAGGAACCCAGTTATGTTTCTAGAAGTTTATGTTTTTGCCATTGCCAACCCGCCAAATGGTGTTTTTAGTGCATTCTCTCAATTAGCGGATACTCCTTTCCAGAGGTTCGAGTTACTTTGCTTTCTATCTACTCGAGGAATAATGTTATCACCTCCACCATATTTGGATTGTAATACCCTTGTCTACAGGGCATCCTTCTTCTCAATAAGCCTCCAACCAACTTTCATTATGAAAGCCTTGTTAAGAGTGTGGGCATGACAAATACCCAAGTCCTCGTTTTTCTTTTGCTGACCCACTTTTTTTCAAGTTAACAAGTGGATATTTTTTGTTCGTTCAGTCTCTCCCTAAAAAAAATTTATGCATTTACAATCAATGAAATTACAAGTAGTAATAGGAAGTAAGGCAATTTGCGTAGTATATAAAGAAATAGAAGAAAGGACAAAATTCACTAAAATATTTCTTCCTACCAAGGAAAGAGAGGATGCCTTCTAGGAGTTAAGCCTGGTGTTGAGTTTGCTGAGAATTTCATCAAAAGTGTTATTTGAGATTTTGAAATAATAAAGAGGAACTCCAAGGTACTTCCTTAGATTGTCAGTTCTGCTGAAACCCAAAGTTTCATTATTCTCCTCTCTGATTGGGCTTTCAACATTTTTAGAGAAAAAAATATGTGTTTCTTCTTAGCTGATGTTTTGCCCAGAGCTCTCACAAAAGACACTTAGGCATCTATTAATGATACTAGCTTGCTCCGTACTACCTTTAGCAAAAATAATCAAGTTGTCCGCGAAACAAATGTGAGATAAAAGACGACCCTCCTCTCTTAATATAAATAAGCTTCCAGAACCCATAATTCACATCACAGTTAATGAGCTAAGAAAGACGCTCAATGCACAGGACAAAAATGTAAAGAAAAATGAGATCGTCCTGTCAGATAGCCTAGTTGGTTTAAACTCCTCCATCTCCTCTCTATTCAAAAGAACTCTCATTTTGGTTGTAGAAATACAAGCCATAATAAACTCAACGGTATGTGAGGGAAACCCAATGTCAATTAAGGTTTCCCTAACAAAAGACCATTTAAACTTATCATATGCCTTCTCAAGGTCGATCTTGATAGCCATCCAGCCTTCCTTTCCTTTTTTATTTCTCATCGAATAAATGACTTCCTGAGCAATGATGATGTTGTCAGAGCCTTGTCTTCCTGGCACAAAACTACATTGAGTAGGACCAACCAGTTTCTCCATAATCTTTCTCATACGACTGACAAAAATATTAGTAATAACGTTGTATGAAACATTGCACAAGCTTATAGGTCTCATCTATCTTGGATTAGAAACAGAGTCGACCTTAGGTATAAGCATGATGAGCATTTCATTAAAGTCCTCAGCACTGATCGGATTGTAAAAAATACTCTGCACCATGTTACAAAGGTCAGGCCCAATTTTATTCCATTGTTGCTAATAAAAAATAGCTCGAATACCATTTCTACCGAAACTTTTAGGATTTTCATACCAAAAAGAGCATCCTTAATCTCCTGATACGTCACATGACAGCCTAGAATATTAAGGTCAGACTCATTGAGAGGCGGAAACTCTTTATAAAGAACATAGGGGGGTTATCATGGGTGTCTTGATACAGGTTGGCAAAAAAAGTAAAGGCATGTTGTTTCAGATCATTCTTTTCTGTGATCCACGAACCATCCTCTTGTTGGAGGGCAATGAATTTATTTCTTCTCCTTCGAATCATAGTATATCCTTGAAAAAATCTTGTATTGCAATCCCAAATTCAATCCAGTTGCTCCTAGATTTTTGGTGCCATAACAATTCCTCTGGAATAAGAATTTCCTTATAATCTTTACACAACTGAAATTTCCTTAAGAGCATGCTGAAATTCATTGACACTAGCTATCCAAGAAGCCTCAACCTTCCAGCAGTCCTAAACTATGTTGTCAAAATCTGGGTGAGGTAGTCAAACTGCAACAAAGAAAAAAATGCCTTTTTCGTTTATTGAGCACAGAAATAGAATAAAGCTGAAGGCATAGAATAGCATGATCAGACTTCAATATAGAAAGATGTTTAAAACAATCATTCGAAAAATTTATTTGCCAATCTAAATTGTCAAGAGTTTTGTCCAGTCTAACTATTAAGTTACATCTCTTTCAAGCAAAAGGTCATCCAACAAACCCTAGGTCAAGCAGGCCACAGCCAAAAATGCAATCGCTGAAATCAGAGCAAGCGCCAGACTAAATCCTAGTGGCACCGTCCCGCCTCTCATTATCATGGAGGGTGGCATTGAAATTGCCAATCACACATCAGGAATGATTAGTATTTTTCGACAAAAGATGCAAGTTATTCCAAAACAATTTCCTGTAATAAGACTATCAACCTTCCAGGTACTCAGATCTCAAAAAGTCCAAATACCGCCAAAATGCCCAATAGCATCTTCAACAAAATAATCTTCAAATTCCAATTTATTCCTGACTTCCATACCCCGATCCCCATTAAAGTGAGTTTTGAAGAGAAGCAAAAAATTTGCATCAAATTCACGTCCTAAATCTCTAATAAGAGTAGAAAAGAATTTAGAACTAGCACCTTTACAATTCCAACCGATAATATTCATAAAACAAAAAAAAAGGAGAGAAAGGTTACGGAAAACTTGAAAATTATTGTTGGGCATTCGCCCTTTAATTTGCTTCAGACTACGATCCCGGGAAGAGCTTCCCTCTTTATTCTTGTTTAATGGCGACACCATCATATGAACATCAGGAGGTTTGTTTGTTGGTTATTAACTGCCTTCTTCTTCATAGCGCCACCCGAAGAGGAGCTCGCCCCCAACAATTGAGTGGAGAGATCCGTTTTCACAATATGATGCTTAGGGGTGGCAAAGCGGGCTGGCCCGCCCCAACCCGCCCCGCCCCACCTAGGCCCGCCTCATAAACGGGGCGAACCGACCCGCCCCGCCAACTAAAATGGGTTCAAAATGCTAGCCTGCCTCGCTTTATGGCGGATTGGCGGGTTGGCGGGCTAGCCCGCTTGATTCTTTTTTCTTTTTTTTTGAAAAATAAAATTCATTAAAATTAACAAAAAAATAATAATTAAAAAATAAAATACAAATAAAAAATAGTCAAATTTTAATATAATTTGTTTACTATTTTTTTAATTTTTAAATTCAATAAAATTGTTCAAAATAATATTTGTCAATAAAATCATCTTTATTTTAAAAAATAAGTCACATAATTTGAGCATATATACGAAATTGTAAAATAAAATAAATAAAGTTAATAACTAAAAGAAGAATAAAAACAAAAAATGAAAAAAAAGTGTTTAAAAATTCTATAATTATTAATTTTATAATAGTAACCACTATTTTATTTAATAATAAAAAAAGAAAAATATAAAGTTTCGGTCCGGCGGACCGCCCCGCCCTGCCCCGCCAAAACCCGCCAATTTGGCGGTGCGGGTTTGACGAATTTTTTTAATTTGGCGGGTTCGAAATCCTAGCCCAACCCGCCTTTTTTAGCGAGTTTTGCGGATCGATCCGGCGAGCTCGACCCGTTTTGCCACCCCTAATGATGTTCCAGCATCTTATTGGACTCCTTTATCATCAAGAAGGCATCGTTCTATTTTTGCATACTATCAGGCATTACCATTTCCAAAGTTTCCATATCTGGTTCCTACTACGTGATATGAGGGAGGAGGCGCATCAGGAATTTCAAGAGTATTAGCTACTTGTAATATACTAATGCAAATTTTGGCTTATCAAAGACTATGTTTGTGTTTGGATTACAGTTTGAAAACGGGAGTTTGTATAAAATTGATTTTGTGAACTTGATTTTGATGAAAAGTAAGTTTGTGTTAACGTAATTTATGTTTGACCATCTTTATATCAAAATGGATTATAATAAAATAAATATTGTTTGAATTATACTACTCAAAATCACTTTTAGATAAAAAATTACTAAAAAAGATATCAATTTAAGTAATATTTTATATTATCCTATCATTTCACTTTAAATATTTGAATAGATCATATTAATTCATTTTATAAAAAAAATTAGAGTACTATACATTTTATAATGTCAAACAAAAAAGAAATGTTCTATAATTTTTTTAATATCGTTAGTATTCTTTAATTTAGCATTATTTTGTACTATAAATTTTTATTATGTATGGCTCTTTTGTTACTTATAATTCGTATATAATAAAAACGAAATGAAGCACAATAAGAAGTACAATAAAAACGAAAATTTTTTTATAGAAACATAATATATAATAATTACAACCAACAATATGTATCATAAATTACAATAAGAAGTAAATAAAATTCGTATGAATAAAATCAAATAAAAAATAAAAGATTTATACACAATATAAATATAGTATAATAAAAGATAGAAAAAATTTATATAAACAAAAAATAATAAAAATATCATAAAAATTAATAAAAATAAGAATTTATATCAACAATAGTTGTCATATGAATAAAAAATACAATAAAAATATAACATCAAAACACTAAAAAAATAACATCTGAATACTAAAAAAATAATATAAAAAATATAATAAAAAACATAAAAATTAAAATATGAAAGAGAGTATTAAAAATAATAAAAAATTAAAATATTTTCCTTGGCAGATTCAAACAAATCTAAAAGATTTTGATGAAAAAAAAATTGGAACAAAAATAATACATAAATAACTACTGTGAAAGTTATATAGTTATTTGCATTTTTTTATAAAAGAAGATAAAGGGTAGGATTTGGTAGAAAAGGAATAAATTTTTCAGTTAATTTCTCCAACAATAATCAGCTTTTTCTAACGTGAACGTAAAAGTTAAAATTTTTAGCTTCACGTCAACTTACGTTTAAAGGTGAGAGAACTTCTGAATTCAAAATTTTAAAAAGCTACCAAATATAAAAATAAAACGTTCAACACACTCAAATAGACTTCTCTCTTTTCCAACGTGATCCCAAATATACCAATAGTGTTTGGCTGGGTGTTAAGGTTTGTGTGTAATTATCAAATAGGTGTTTTCACTTTTCATTGACATTTGAAATTGATTGGGTACATTTGAGTCTGCTGTGTAGTTAGTAGTTACATTAACTGGTCATACCTCAATTATTAGGACGGCTGTATATGATTGATTTTAAATATTTATTATTCAAACAATTTGCAAGCTTTTATTCAAAGCTATGTGAAGACAAGTATATGCTTCTTTGCAAAAATTATGAATTCGAACTATAATCTTTAAAATATATAGGCCTGGTTTAACTAATGACAACTTTTCAAAAACATTTGCTATGTTATGTTACTCTTGTATTTTTCTTAAATCATAATTTGACATCTCTTTGTCTGGTTGCAGTCAACAAACAAACTTGCGTAGTTTTAGTATCATTTTTATTTTGCTATTCAACGATTAAGGAACAAAACAGGGTATGTCATTTATTTATGATTATGAAATAACTATGGGTAACTAATCTATTGTATATGCTTTTTTTAGTGGGCACTGATGGTACCTCTACAAAGGTGGAATGCTCTGTTCATTCCTGAAAAAATTTTGAGGATCAACTCTAGCCTTCACTTCTACTAGTCGCTTAAAGTTCTGGTTGAAATATTTGAGGCCCCAAGATTGTGCTTCAACATAGCTTGTATTCGGACCATTGACGCCCAAATCAAGGTCTCTGTAATTCAAGTATGCTCGCCTTGGCAACTTTGACACATAAGGCGCTAAGTAATCATAGAGTGTTCTTATCCATTTTATGTACATAGTTGCATCTTCATTGGAATCCCAACTAACAGAATATTGGATTCCATATAACATACTCTTTCTGTGAGGGAATGGAGTTGCTGATTCTGGAATCTCACTCATTATTCCACCATATGGTGTCAGGATTATGAATTGTGACTCCTCCAAAACCAGCATCTTCCATAGCCCTTCTAAGCCAGTAGATGAAATCGGTTCTGTTACATAATCAGATTTTGTTTTAAAACTCGATGATGTTATGTTCCTGTTGAGCAAGACCTCCGAGGACTGGTCCACTGAAAAACCTGCAAAATAAAGAACAGATTGAATCCAACTCATCTCAGTGAAATTGCTTCGCTTCAACCCGAATTCTGCAAAACTTTCCTGCATCAAAGGGAGGAGGTTCTCTGCGGTTCCAAGGTACATTCCCGTGAAAGAAAACACCACAGTTTTATTACCAAGTCGAGAAGCTGAATTGGAAACTCCAAGAACTGCATGAAGAAAGAGTTCTGCAGGAAGCTTTGGAGCAACGGTTTGCCACTTGGTGAAAATCTCAGAACCACCATCATCAAGATTCCTTGAAACCTCAAAGATGGTAACTGTTGATGGAACTTGGACAAGCTTGATCTTCCATGCTGTGATGACACCAAAGCTTGAACCTCCTCCACCCCTTATGGCCCAAAACAGATCTTCCCCCATTGCTCTTCTGTTCAGTATCGTCCCATTAACATTGATTATCTGCGCATCGATCACATTATCAGCTGCTAGGCCATATTTCCTGAAGATGGTGCCAAATCCACCTCCACTCAAGTGTCCTCCAATGCCAATTGTAGCGCAACTCCCAGCAGGGAAGCCATGGACCTTGCTTCTATTCGCAATTGCGTAGTAGAGTTCTCCCAGAGTAGCACCTGATTGAACCCACGCTGTTTCGTCTTCCATGTTAATGGTTATGGACCTGAGGTTGAAAAGGTCAATGATGATGAATGGAACATTAGAGACATAAGAGAGGCCTTCATAGTCATGGCCACCGCTTCGAACTCTGACTTGGAGGTTGCTGTGTTTGGAACATCGCAGTGCTAGTTGGATGTGGAAAAGGTTGTGTGGAGTGACAATGAAGTTTGGTTTTGGGACTGAAGTGGCCAAGAATCTTGAGTTTCTTATAGAAGCATCCAAGATAGATTCATAAGAAGAACTGGTTTTGGTGAAGACTATTCCTGAACTTGTGTTGGTGTTAACTCCTAGACCGGACTGAAAACATTGAAGGAAATCTTCATGGCTAGCCGAACCTGATGATGATGCAGAGAAAATTGAGATGAAAATTGTGGCAGATAGGAGAACTAAGTTTACAACTGATCTAGTCATTTTGGTTTTCCTTCCTACCTTACCAATGCATTGCAACTCTCCTATTTATATAACCGTAATGCTACGGAGACAATAAAAAATTAATTACGTTTAGGTGAATAATGAGAGATACTAATAAAGAGTTGCATTTCAGATTCCCTAACAAACATTATATCTAATTAATTTAAAATTTGTTTACGTTATTTAAAAAAATGACGTTTTTCTACGTTTTTATGAACACAAATTTATCTTATTTAATATTTATTAATTTTAGCGATAATTAATAAATATTAAATAAAACCAATTTAGGTTCTTTTGTTATATGGCAACTCATGGACTGTTCATTTAAGGTTTACTAAAGAAATCAAATAATCATGGTGATCATTTGGACTAAAGAGTTGTGTTGGAAAATTATTATTATTGACGTCAAATTCCCTCAACAAAATAGTTCCAGATCCTCTGAATAATAGGAAAGAAAATCCGTAGCATTAACTTCTTCTGCCCAACCCTATTTTTGTTGTCTTCTTATTCCTATATCAGT
Source organism: Arachis hypogaea (assembly GCF_003086295.3). NCBI lineage: Eukaryota > Viridiplantae > Streptophyta > Magnoliopsida > Fabales > Fabaceae > Arachis > Arachis hypogaea. The sequence continues at coordinate 141,613,121 of NC_092048.1, forward strand.
TGAGCTTGGCTTTTTAATTTCATCGGTTCATTGCATCCCGCCAAACTATAAACTTTTTAATTAAATGGATGTAATCACAATTATTAACAGAAATGACTGCTTAAAATATGATTTGTTACGGACTTAAATATTTATTTAAAATTAATAATTTCGTGTTTATTAGGATCATAAAATACGTGGCGCTCTAAGATTAAGATTACCTAACAATTTTTGGTCAACGAAAGTGATAAAGTCTAATGAGAACATTTGAGTTTAACCAATAATCGGGTTAACTTGGGAAGGTAAAACGCCTTATTTCCACCATCTCTGCTTAATAAAATTCTAATTAAGAATTGAGAATAGTCAATATTGAAGTCCTAAGAAGGTTTCTGTTGCAGAACAACTTGGTTATGTGGTGATTAGTGATTTGTTGCTTCTCCCTGTAAAGGTCCCGAAATGTGTCATTGTGGCTTGCACAATCCTGTGTATAATTTGATCCAATAATCTTTCGTTTTCGTGCTTTTGTAGATTTGCGATCATTTTTGGACAGGCCCGTAATTAACAAATTAAAGTTCTAAATGTAAATGTAAAAGGCCGCATTATATATCCGATATATCATTAGTTTATTAATTATATATTCTTAAAGAAAATGGAATCAAATTTGAATACACCAACTCGCAAGATTGGAATTCTTTAATTAGATATGTTTGAAAATAAACCCGACTAAGCACGCACCTACATATGACTGTGTGTATAAGTATAACCTATGATCCACAGAGATTTTGTTGAGTTATCGTATTTGTGTGTTAGATATATTTTAAACACAATATTTATCGATATCGTCTGATATGTGTGTTTGTTATGTTTATTTGTATCTTAATAAAAAATAAATTTTTTTTTTGAACATATCTGAACACATCTAAATACCATCACGTATTAACGTTTTCAGTCTTATTCTTAATATATATTTTTAAAATAAGTTTAGATATAATATATATTATTATTTATTAAAATAAAAAAATATTTTAAATACTTGATATAACTAAAATAAAACATTAAAAATTTTAATTTATATTTTAATATTAATAAAATATCAAAATATTATTACGATTTATCTAAAAAATACTTTATATTTTATATGTATATACGTATCTTCTTATCATATAAGATTTTAAAATTCACTTATTGTCATATCTTATATCGTGTCGTATTTCCTACCGTATTAATATTCATACATCATAAAGTATAACTATAGAAGAGGCAAGACCATTAGTCATCAAAGTGTGTATTTAACTTTGTAAACGCTATAAATTGTGAAAGTCAACATAATTGTGCATCCAAAAATGAGTAGGGCCACCAAAACGTATATTGTCATTAAAAATTTGTTATTATTTTCTAATTCAATTTTAAAACAACAAAATAAAAAATTAACCTCGAATTGGCTTACACTTTTGAGGTAGAATAAGAATACATTTATTTATTCACAAAACACTCCAAAAATTCTCTCCAATAAAAGCGCGCGCACACGTGTATGTATATATATAATCAGGTTAGATATACAAAAATTAATGATTAATATAAAATATATATCATAATATATAAAAAATATTAAATAATATATATTTATATATAAATATGTAATAACTAATTTTAATAATTAATTTTAAATATAAATAACATATAAGTCTTAGATTAATTAAAAATATTAAAATATCTTTGACTTTTTAAATTATGAGACATTTAAATTTTTTTATCCAAATTATTAAAATTTCTCTAAAAGACTGATTTATTTTTATATATATTTTGAATGATTTTGGATAAAAATATTTAAATGTTTCGTATTTTAAAAAATAAGAGACATTTTTATATTTTTAATTAATAATTAATTTATTTATTTTTAAAATAAAAAATTAATAACCTATTTATAGTTTACTCATATTTTTATATAGAGATCACAGATTTGGTTTTCAGTTGCAGAGTTAAGTTATTTATTTGAAAAAGAGATAATAAAACCAATAGAAAACGTACCACATTAATTTTCAGAAGATAGAAAACAAATTATATGTTAGCTATGGGCACAAGTACGTAGTGATCATCAACGTAAGTACGTAACAACCTTGATACACATACATATCCAACGTAACTTTCTCGATGATCATCACTAACCTCTGTCCTCAGATCTCTTCTGATTCTTCACTCACCATGAAAATGAAAGAAAATTATTACTCAGACATTCTCATCATCATCCTATGTACCTTCCAATCCACATTGATCATTTACTTAGTGCTACCTTACATCTGGATATGGTCAAAACCTGCCGACCCAAACAACCTAATTTAAAATGGGTATTAATAACTGTTAATTAAAATAATAAAATTTTGTACTTAACATTAACTTTTTTTATTACTATCTATTGTATTAATAGGTAATTATGTAATTCTAAAGTTGTCATATTATTAAAAAGATTAAGTTGATCTATTGGTTAACTCACTAGTTTGGTTAAACAAGTGTCAAAAGTTTAAGTCTCACTTTGTACATATAACAACTCATTAGTCAATAATAAATTCGTAAACAAAACTCCAATAATCTACCGCAGCTTAATTCTTAACTAAAGAGTTGGGAGAAAGATAGTCTAAATTTTTATTTGGAGCTCATATAATGATAACTTAAATAATTTATTTATAGTAAAAGAAGTCCTTGCAATAATTAATCATTTTAAGGCCGCAACTTTGGTGAGTTATATCTATACACAGATAAAAAATATTTTTTATCCTCATTCGCTCGGCCTTTCTACAATTTCTTTTTCAACAACAACAGCACTAATAATAACAATAATATATTACCGAATTACGATACATAGCACAAGAACGTTAACTTAACAAATTAAAGCAGCTAATTACTTTTTATTACATCCTATATTCCTATAAAGATTTCTCTATTTGCGTCCCAGAGGCAAAAGAGAAGGTATACTTTGTTCATTTCTAAAGAAGTTAAGAGGATCAACCTTGGTCTTCACATGTACCAATCTATTGAAATTATTCTTGAAATACTTAAGACCCCAAACGCTAGCTTTCTTATAACTTGTGTAGCCATTTTTGTTATTGACCCCAATGTCAAGGTCTCTATAATTGACATATGCAGCTCTAGGGGACTTTGACACAAAAGGTTCCATGTAACTATAAACCCTTCTAATCCAATTCATATGCCTTTCTGCCACGTCATCCCCCTCCTCTACCCAATACACTATATGCTGAATCTTACATATGTTCCCAGCTCTATGTGGGAACGGAATCTCAGATTCTGGAATCTCATCCATTCTTCCCCCGTATGGATTGAATATCATGAGTGCATATTGTGCCTCATCTTCATAAAACAGAGGCCACAAACCTTCTACACCTGACTCAGGAATTGGAACCGTCACATAATCTGATTTCCCTTTGAAATAAAACACAGAAGATTGAGTTCTGTTCAGCAACACTTGAGGGGATTCATTGCTTGAGAAACCACCCAGGTAAAGCACTGATTGGATCCAACTCATCTCAGAGCAATCTTGTTTAAGCAAACCCAATTCAGGGAAGCGTTCTTGCACCAGTGGAATGAGTTCCTCCACAGTTCCAAGAAACATGGATTCAAATGTGGCTTGTACTGTTAAACTCCCTTGTTTATTACTTGATGATGATGAGTTCAGTCTCTGCAAGATGATCCTGATGGTTAGGTTGTCGTCTAGTTTATTTGCCACAAGGTGCCACTTATGAACAAGCTCAGTTGCGTTTTGTTCTCGAGTTCTTGCAACTCTGAACACTGTTACAGTTGATGGAACCGTAACTAGCTGTATCTTCCATGAAATTATTACTCCAAAGCTTGCTCCACCGCCACCTCTAATGGCCCAAAAGAGATCCTCACCTGTGTTTGTTAAATATTTGTATTATTTTTTTTATATAAAATAATTTCACACGTGCATTTAACACCACATAGTACATAAATAATTATCCAAAAAAAACACATATAATTGCGTGATTATGTAAATTAAAATATAAAAAATACTAAAAAATCATCAGAATTTATTATTTTTTATTATTATTTAACTATCACCTCAATCTTTTTAGTCTAATTCCTTTAATCTAATAATCCAACAGCATATTTTATCCTATATTTTTAAACGTTGATAGCGAAAAATAATAAAGTCCAATAACCTCTAACATTTTTCGTAAAATATTTTATACCTAGATGTATCAAAATTAAACTCATAAAATACAAAATATTTTTATCTTCTCTCAATTAAAAAAAGTTTTAATATCAAAAATGAAAAGTAAGAGATGTGTATATAAAACTAGTGCTTGAAATATTACTCGACAATAAACTGATTTGACAATTTCATAAAAGATAGAATATATTATATAAAAATTTAATTTTGATTTATTAATAAACAATATAAAATCAATAAAATATTCTATTTTTATTAAGTAAAACTCAAACTCAAAATTTTTAAATGAGAACAGAAAGACTATGCCATATAAATTATAGTTTGTAATTAAATACATATAAAATCAAAATTAAATTCATTAAATAAATGACAAGATATTGCATTATAGTTAAATGATAAAAAAACTCACCCATGGCTTCCCTGTCAAGTAATCTACCATTGACATCAATAATGTGAGCATCGATGATGTTATCAGCAGCGAGGCCGTATTTACGCATCAAGAATCCATAGCCGCCACCACTGAATTGCCCACCAACTCCTACGGTGGAGCACACGGCGGCGGGAAATCCTAGGGTTTTGCTTTTTTGGCTGATTGCATAGTAAAGTTGACCAATAGTTGCACCAGCTTGGACCCATGCAGTACGGTTATCTGCGTCCACGTGGATCTCACTCAAGTTGATGAGGTCAATGATGACGAACGGAACTTCTGAAACGTATGAGAGGCCTTCATAGTCATGGCCGCCGCTTCGAGTTCTAATCTGCATGCCATGGCGTTTCGAACATATGATTGTGGCTTGGATTTGGGATATTTCTGAGGGTGTTACGATTACAAGGGGCTTTGACGTTGTGTTCGTTTCGAATCTCAGGTTTTGAATGGAGAATTGGAGTACGGATGAGTAGGATGAGTTGGATTTGGTGTAAACAAGCTTAGATGTTGATGTTGAATTATTCGAATATTGATAAAGGCATTCCACCAAGTTTTCGTTATTGTTAGTATCATCATCAAGTGTGCTTGCTGATGAACATGTTAAGGATAAAGAGAACAGAAGAACAATGAAATACCAACTTATAGAATTCATTATATTTTGTGTTGAGAATACTATTGTGTGCTTTGTATATGAGTATCAGATTTATATAATAGTCACGACTAGCTAATTTAATTTGATACGTACCCAAAAGTGTGAATGAAGATTTATTTTTTGATATGATATTGAAGTTCAACACTACCTAAAAATAACATTATAATCAAAGTGTAAATATAAGAATAAAAGAGATTAGAAATCAATTTTGATCATATGCAGTGGGAGACAATTCAATCACGTAAAAGTAGACAGATGGTTATGTTGAAAAATATATAGAATCCTCAAACTTGTTGAAAATTTGTTTAGACAAGTCTTGAACAATAAAGATATATATTTATTTCTATGGATAATATATATCTAAAGAGGTGACGTCTATGGTAAATGTAAGGGTTTGCTGGCTAAGACTGACCAACGAATTTGGATTGGACACGTGGGTTCGTTTGACTTGAATGAGAGTAATTTGACTCACGGTAAATGAGATAACAAGCAACGGTGAAATTTTTTAATCTTTCTCTCTTTTCTTTTGAGTTTTGACAATGTCCAGGCAAACAAATGACTCGACCCGACCTTATTAACATCTCAGTCCAACAGGTTGTCATCACGACCCGGATCCTACTCTAGACGTCCTCAGTGTTCTTCTTCATGCCCGATGCTGCAATGAACTGAAGACAGCGCCTCCACCTCTGTTGTTTCCAGGATCGATGTGCTCCGCTGGCCCGGACTTCTTTGCTTGATGCTTTCCGCCGTCACCTAACGCAGCTTGGTTCAGGATACTCCTTTCCTTTGCCGCTCTGGCCTCATGCGATGGCCTTCGCCGATTCCCTTCCACGGCTCTTGGAGGTTGTTGGGTTGGTTTGCCTCCTGGTTTCTTCGAAGGTCAAGAAGAAGATTCAGGTGCCATCGCCGCGCCCAATTCCTTCGATCTAGATCCGGCTGAAGATAATGTCTTCGCTTCTGGGCCGCCCCCTTCCTTGCTTACCGTTGTTGCTCCATCCAGTCCTTCTCATCGCGTTTTCTAGGACCACGGATATGGCTGTGTCGTGCTCTCTATAGCCATCGATCTCAGTGCCTCTGTGGTTGCCCTGTGATACCTCCGCGATGGTGTTGCTTCCTGTGACGGTACAGCTGCCCACGACGGTGATGCTGCCGGCGATCATTTTGTTTCCAGTATTCCTTTTTGGCCTTGTATTTATCCTCAGTAAATTTTCCACACTTGGGGCGTTTCACATTCGCCTAATTACACATTAACGCATAACAGCCATCTATCCTCACTTAATCCGCTTGCCACGCGTCATTCTTTCAATGGCTGGTCAACTCCTTAGTCACGCTTAGGCACCCATAGTTGAGCCACCAGAGACTCCACCATCTAAAGAAGCTTCAACTTAACAAACGCTACAATCAACTTATACCTCGCTCACACGCAAACTACTTGTTTAGACTTTAGACAAGTCGTGTAATTGAATACTCTTTGTAAATTAAAAACTTAAGGATGTATGACTAACTGGTATGCTTACTGAGGCTTATCACTTTTGATGGAGCTTGTCACTTTTGAAATTTGAAGGCAGGATCTACCTCAGATAGGACTACAATAAAGTATAGTTCATAGTTGTTTGTCTCTATTCAGTATTCAGGATTCCATTATTTAGTGTAAACTTCTTGGAATTATTGTAGTATTGCCCAGTCAAATTCTTCTACGTGTGAAAGTCAACTATGCTGATTGACATCCCGAAATAAAATTCAACCAATAAATAAATATCGTGCGTTGAATTTGAGTTTAGTGTAATTGTGTCTTTTTAAATCAAAATCCTTCTGTCGATTTTGCGACAAATATTGTAACAATTGAAAAGTCGTTGTGTAGAGTATACATTTTGTTTCTTAAGATTGAAAAAATTTAAAAATATTTTTTTATATTTATTTTAATTTCAACTTTAATGTTTTAATCTTTAAAGTTTTTTTTTTTATAATCAACATATAGTCTATATTGTTGAGGCGATACAAGACATGTCTTTTTTGTTCTTCTATAATTTACATTTTTAAAAAAGAAACATCCGAAGTTTTAAAACATTTAGAACTCTAGAGCATCTATGATTCACATATGAGATAGTCTTTCTTATATTTACATTTAAAACGTTTATAATAGCAAATTCAATATGAGATTGTCTGTCTTATATGATTCACACATCCCATGTGCACTTATCAATTATACTGAGCAACATAATGGCAATAAGTTTTCTCTGTTTTAGACCTTCCAACCTAACAAATTGCATATAATTGTTAGTAGTTGTTCATAATTATCTTAAGCTTTTCCTATCTTTCTTCTAAGTTTGAGTTTATGCGCCTTCAAAATTGTTGAAGCAAGCCGGATCACAATGTTTATCTAGAATCATCACCAACTTGTAAGTAATGATTATCTGCATAACCATTTTATGGTCACGGCTAAGAAGCTAATTTGGGATTTCAATTAAGAGTTAGCACTGCCAGAATATTCCCAAGCTCTTCCACTCATTTTGATTCAGGATAAGAAAAATTTAGGACACAGTAAACATATTTTTTCTTTTTTATAAATAACCATCTTGAAGCTCTCAAGGTCCTCATGCAAAATATATATTAGGCATTGAAGTAGCCTCTGAAATAATATTGTTATGGAAGAAGGACACCCTCCATACACTGATACACAGAAGCAAATGAATAAAGCAGCTTATTTGATTATATATGCTGCTGATCTTAAAATATTTATTTGTGACTCTTTGACACGAGTGAAGGTATACTCTGTTCATACCTGAAGAAATTAAGAGGATCAACCTTGGTCTTCACATGTGCCAACCTATTGAAGTTGTTCTTGAAATACTTCTCACCCCAAACGCTAGCTTGCTTATAGCTTGTGTAGCCATTAATGTTATTGACCCCAATATCAAGATCTCTATAGTTGACATATGCAGCTCTAGGGGACTTTGAAACAAGCGGTTCCATATAACTATATAGCCTTCTAAGCCAATGGATGTTCCTTTGTGCGGCTTCATCCCCTTCTTCCTGCCAAAAAACTAGGTAAAGAACTAAGCACAAGTTTCCAGATCTGTGTGGAAATGGAAGTTCAGACTCAGAAATCTCATCCATTCTGCCCCCAAAAGGAAACAATTGCATAAATACACCTTTGCCCTCATCTTCATTGAACAGTGACCATATTCCGTCTAACCCATCTTCAGGAATGGGATGTCTCAAATAGTCAGATTTTGCTTTATAAGTAGTTTGCACTGAAGTTGGATTTCTTTGCAGCAAATAACCAAGGGATCGAGCAACTCTAGTCATGAAGACGACCGATTCGATCCAGCTCATCTCGGTATAATCTTCCTTGACCAAACCCAATTCTGGGAAGCTTTCTTGCATCAGGGGAATGAGCTGATCCTTACCTCCAAGAAACACGGCTTCAAATGTGGCTTGTGTTGTTAACTCTCCCTTTTTACTTGAATTCACCCTTTGCAATATGAGATTAATGGTTATGTCCTCATGAATTTTACTTGCCACAAGCTGCCACTTAAGAATAAGCTTAGTTGCATTCTGTTCCAAGGTTCTTTTAACTCTGAATACTGTTACGGTTGATGGAACTGAAACTAGTTTGACCTTCCATGCTAGGATGACTCCAAAGCTTGCTCCACCACCACCTCTAATGGCCCAGAAAAGGTCCTCACCCATAGCTTTTCTGTCAAGAAGCCTTCCCTTCACATCAATCATGTGAGCATCAACTATGTTATCAGCAGCAAGGCCATATTTACGGATCAAGAATCCATAGCCACCGCCACTGAAGTGTCCACCAACTCCTACAGAGGGGCATACACCCGCTGGAAAAGCCAGAGTTTTGCTTTTCTCATTGATTCTATAATAAAGTTCACCTATAGTTGCCCCGGCTTGAACCCATGCAGTTCTTTTTTCTACGTCCACCTCAATTTTTCTGTACTTTATGAGATCAATGACAACAAATGGAACTCGAGAAGTATAGGAGATTCCCTCAAAGTCATGGCCACCACTTCAGGTTCGAATCTGCAAGCCATGGCGTCGGGCACAAATTATGGTGGCTTGAACATGGGAAGCATGCCGGGGTGTCACAATGACAAGGGGTTTAGGGGTTGTTTTGGTGGCAAATCTATGGTTGTGAACAGAATACTTGAGTACAGATGAATAGGAGGAAATGGTTTTGGTGTAGACAAGCTTAAAGATTGACGCGGAGTTATGAAGTTGAAGACACTGAAGGAAGTCTTCTTCAGTATGAGACACACAAGACACGAATGAAAATAAAAGGACAATTATGACAACAGTAAAATGTGGTCTTGGGTCCTTCATTTTGTTGGTGTCTGTGCACCAGAGTTATTGCAAATTCAGAAACACCACTCTACTGCTTTTTAAATTGACTGCTTTGTCCCAAAATTTAGCACTATTATCAGATGAATTTTTCTAATAAGAAAAGTGAGCAACACAAATTATCACGTGTTGTATAAACACAAATGACCTCTAATACCGCTTTTTACATGACATTATGAAATCCTGTTACCTGATCAAACAATATACTTGCTTCTTTTTCTATTTTTAATTTTCCATCAGCTTTTGTTTATGACACACTTATGATTCCTGTGAAGGGACATTGAGAGCTTCCTTGACTGCACTATGGAGTTAGTGGTTTTCTTTCCTCTCTGCCATTCTTACGAAATTACCGTCCAAAATGAGTAGATAAATAAAGTTAATGATAGCTAATGCATAGTTATATACTAGCACAACTGCGAATAGGATTGGGTAAGCATAATTGTATAGGCAGCTAATAATTAAGAACTTGAACAGTTCTCAGAACTTATAAATTTCAATTATTTGGTAGAAAGCTATATGCATTATTTAGTCACGTTCATCACGATGTTGGATCCAGCATCAGCATGATGCTGAAGAGTTATTAGGAGCAAAATTTGTACACCACTAAGCAGAAAAGATTTATATAATTAACAGCGAATGAGTGGCATTAATTGATGAAGGGGTAGATAATTAGAGAGAGGATAAACACAAACTACCCCACACTGCGGAATCCAGCCAACAGAGTTGGTTAACGTACCTTATCTGCTTATCAAGAATCAAATTGGGCCAATCCAAAATGATGGCAAAAGAGAAAATAAAGAGTAGTGTGGCCTTGAGTGGGGGAAGAATGTGCCCACTGTGAACAAGGAAAAGAATAAAAATAAATAATCTAACCATGATAATGTGGGAGTTGGAACTGTTATTCAAATGGAGTGTATTTTTATCCTTTAGTGATCTTTTCAGGTGTTAATTTTTACCTTGTTCCTTTGGTTTTCGGACTTTATGATCTACTATCTTCGGCTTCTCTTACATCTCTTAGCTATCAAGGGGGAAAAAGAATGAATACCTTCCATGAATTCATCCAAGTAGCTATTTTCCTGAATTTCTTCACCCCAAACTGCTCAGCCACCCAACTTTCACAGCTGCAAGATTTCATCTGCAACATAAATCTACATCAGAAACTTCGATTCATTCATTAACAACACAAATGTCAGACAAGTGTAGCAAGTCTTGCTCATACAAAAGTGAAACATAAAGATGATAAAGTTAACACAAACGATATTGTTATCCTTTAGTGACTGAAACCGAAAAAAAAAAACATAGCCCTCAACAAATTTTGAATTAGGACTTATTAATCTGAGAATTTCACAAAGAATATGTAATATGGAGTATAGACATATATAACTCACAAGTATATAACTTAGAGAAATAAGTGCCTCAACACAACAATTGGAAAAAGATAATACACATAATAAAAATATTCTAGAAATAAAAATTTGTACACCACTTTTTCTCTATTCCAATTATCTACAGTAGATAAGTATATTAAATTTTCAAACAAAAAAACAACAAAAATAAATAATATCTTATTGTTATATTATAGAAGAAGTTTCTTAATAAAATTTTTTAATTGACAAGATAAATATAATCCCCTGTTATACAACTTTTAAATGATACCACTACAAGACATTTAAAACAAACATAACTCTTTCTATGGACCAAAAACAAACAAAATAATGACAAAAACTTAAAATAAATGGTTATTGAAATATATTTGGACCTAAATCAAACTTCTATCTATCACGGTCAAATCTAGAATTGACCATATTTGCAGAAATAAAAGAATAATCAAGCATCATTATTATTATTACGGTCAGTTAGCTTTTTGTTTTGTTTTATGGGTTTTAAAATGGGTCAGGTTTAGTTTCTTTCAAATATATGACTAAATTCAATCCATTTATAGTGCTTCAAAGGAAGTTTAGACTAATTGAGCACCTCAATCATACAAGTGATAATATCGCTTTTGGCTTTTGCCCCTCAATCATATTAGCCCACATCCAATCATTCTCTATAGTTTTTTGTTATTGAAGGACTAAACTAATAACAGCTTTCTTTAGAGTGCTAAATTTATATCACCTATAACTTTTGGGTATCAAAGTGATAGTTTGCTAATTACTCTTTTTTTAAGACAAGAATTTCATTGAGACTGAGGAGGAAAATCAACATTTAAAAAAAAAACGAAAAACAAACTTGATATTTCAAGTAATTACACACTGTCAATAACTTGATATCTCAACCAACTTGAAAGTAATTGAAGTTATTAATGACTGAGGTAATTGTTTTACGATGAAAATTGAAAAGTAAATGGACTTAATTCACTATGTACCTACAAAGGCTTTCTTGTCTATTTGTTTATTGATGACAGCTTGTCATTATTCATACATACAAATGGTGTTGTTGAACCAGAATATTGCATTATCTCAATGTGCAGAATCTCCTGAACTTGTCTTTGTTAATACTGAATTCTCTTGGCTCCCGCAATTAAATAATTTAGAAAAGATTGCATCAGAAATTCAGATTACACTAAAAAAAAGAAGATAAATAAATAAATAAATAACTTACAGCTGCATTCGGTAACTGAATTAATGGGTACGATCAGAACATCACTCCGATCTTCTTTCTTAGACAGTTAGACATGGTTTTACTTCATCAGATTGAAGCATCCTCTCCAAAACCCGATCAATGGTTACATCAATCCGATAAGATAGAAACTTAAAATTAGAAATGTCAAAAGGAAAGAGATAATATGTTCAGTACATTGTTTATGGCCACTATTCAAATGCAGTTATCCCTGTGTATCCCTCCTCACCCCAAAGTCGTTTCAGAACTCAGTTGTTCTGAAATTTTTACAAATTGTTATGTTGAGGTTGAGCAGCAACCCTTAGGAAGCAATGCATCATATATCGTGTTTTAATGGGGGCAAAAGAAAGGCTAATTCAATAAAAGTTAGTACAGAAATCAAAATCAATAAGCAACTTCTCAAGGTTATTCTAAATAATCTCCAAAAGTTCCAGACATATTATTATATTATAATAATAATAAGTGCCATAAAACAACAATTTTTTTTTAAAAAAAGTGCAAACATCATTTTAACAGAAAAGAAAAATTGTTTAAATTCAGATTGACATTAGATCAACACACTTTTTTCTCTATTGCACACACCACCTTCCAAGTAAATGAAGGAACAAGAACATACCCCGAAGTTGTGAAACCGAATACCAAGCCATACTCTGCATTTGACCAATCACTTATTGGCAGTAAAATCCAAACTTCTTCAGCCTTCATTTATATATCCCGAGAGGCATCCAAAACCTCACTTAAAATCATAACAATCTCCCCACTTGTCTTCCTTCATTCCTGGAAGTGGCCTTTTTTAAATCATACAAAAAGCAATGCACAAAATCATTCACCTACACAAGTAAACAAAAGAACAAAACAAAGTAGATTCTTTTCTAGACATTGAAAATCATATTTGAACCCTAACTACTTTGTAATTTCAAACTCTTTTAACTAAAAAAAACACTAATGCCGAAAGTGTTTCAAGAATTAGCCTGTATGTGCCACGAGAGCATTCTGCGAAACCTTCCGCATCGAAAACTTCCGGGAAGCCAAGCCATGCGGGAGCGCCATTTGCGATTTGGAAGGTTGCAATCGTACAGATGAAACAAACACCTTAGGGTTTTGGAATGGGTTCTGATGTGGCTTCGGCGTCGGTTATCGGGGGGAGTTTCCCCCATCGCCACGGCGGGAACGGTGTAGGTGGCCGTACATTCGCGGGAAAATGGAAACGAAATTGCGAAACGATAGTGACAGTGGCGCGATGCATGGAATGGAACACAGAAAAACTGTGACTCCAACCAAAAGGGAAAACAAAAAAAAAATCAAAGACGAATTTATTGAGCAAAACTGAATTATGGAAGTCCAATAAGAGTCCAATGTGAGCCCATTTTATATGTTGTTGTTAGCGTCTATCTTAAGCCCACTGACTCTAATGTTCGCGTATGGTCATAAATTTCGATCTACTGCACCGACAAGGAAATTTTTTTAAAAAACTAAAATAAAAAACACGCTATAGCACCGACCAATAAAAAAAGTCTGTTTGTCCTATTCCTATGTTTGTAAGAACTCAGAAGTAAGAACTAATAAAACTAGTAGTTTGTAGTTTTTAAATAATTTAACAAAATTTAAATTTTATCTATTAAAATATGTTTCATTAGATGGTAAAATTAGAATACATTTTCTTATAATAAATCTAACATAAAAATACAAAACTATTTATAAAAAATCATAACACTAATAAAATGATAGTATATTTAACCTTTTATTTATCTGAATATATAAAAGATTAAAAAAATAAAATTAGTCAAACAATTATGAGTTTGAATATTATAAATAGTAAAAGGTATTTTTTATTTGTTTATAGATATACATAATAAAAAATATTTTTAAATAAAAATTTATATATTAAATTTTTTTATCTTAATTATATACAGTAGATAAGTATTTTAGACTTATAAAAGAACAACAAAAAATAAAATCTATTGTTATATTATTGCGGATTTGATTTTTCTTAAATCAAATTTTTTTAATTGACAAAACATATATATAATCCTTTATCATATAACTTTTAAATGAGACTTACACAAGCCATTTATTAATTTATATAGGAATTTAAAAGTTAAAACAAACATAATGCTTTCTTTTTTAACAAAAACCAAACAAAACTACGAGAAAAACATAAAATAAACGGTTACTGAAATATATTTTTGTGTGTGTGTCTATTGAAAAAGTTATTGAAATATATTTGGACCTAAATCAAACTCTTTATGTATAAGAATCAAACCTAAAATTGACCATATTTGCAGAAATAAAAGGTTGATCAAGCATTATTATTATTATTATCGTCAGTTAGCTTAGCTTTTTTTTTTTTTTGGGTTCTAAAATGGGTCAGGTTGGGCCAAAGAAATTTAATTTTTGTCACAAAAGTAGCGTTTTTGGTTAGCGTCAATGGTAAGCCTACCTAAACCTATAAATATGCCTCGTTTGTGAGTCTTATTCGAGTGTGAATTTTCTGTTTTCAATTTTCATCATCCCTTTCTGATTTATGCTTTCTCTGAATTTTCGGTCTCCTGTTCTTCATGCATTGCCATAAGCATAGCGTAGTTGCATTATGTTGCGGGTGAAAGAAACGAAAACATTGCTACTAGGGTTATTTTTTCTCTGCATTTCGTGATGCCATTGGTAATGTGAAGCAGAACGGTGGCAGAGAAGAAGCTATCCATGTAGTGAAAGAACAAACACTGCATCACCTCTCTCGCCTCCTCAAGGATTTCAAGGTCAATTACTCTTCACTCGTCACTCTATCTTTCTCTCCCTTTTCTATTTTGTTTTCCGTTCACAATTGTAAAAGTTCATAACTCTTTTAGAAATCTTGGTTCCTTTTCACAATCAGAAAAACGAGGAAGAGGATCAAGATGGTATCTTTCTTTTCTTTTCTTTGTTTGCACGTTCGAATAGGAGTCTTTTTTTTTTAAAAAAAAAAAGAAAGAAAACTTTTCCCCTGCACTATTAGTGAGTCAGTGGCAATGCCTCAAGATTCAAGAATCAAGATCTTTCTACTTTCTATTTTAGGGTTTCTTTGGTTTTGCTTTGTTATCCTTACAAGACAAGTTCAAGCTTTGATGTTTTGAAATTAAGCAATGGGTATTATTTTTAATGTTTTAAAAATTGGATAAAAAAAAAGAAAATATGCGGGAGGGGGTCTCTTTGATTTTGCATGGTGCTAAAAGAATCCTTGTATATGCTGCACTTACTGAATAGAATTGGGGATGGTCAAGCCTCGTTACACGTATATTGTCAATTTAGTAGAGTCAGCATAATGAACAGGTGGAAGTGGAACCTGCTACTCTTGTGCTATTAGGCCAACAATGCAAAAAGTTTTTTTGGTATTATTGATTGCCGGACTCTCTTTTATATTTTTACAATAATGTTGCAATCACCCTTAGATAGTGTTTTTGGCAATTTGACATGTCCTACTTTTAATTCTAGTTGAAGCTGTGATTGTTCTCTGTACACTATAATAAGCAATTCTTTTTTTTTTTTTTTGTGCTGTGGAATTCAGGCCTCTGCTATCGCTACATAATGAAATTGGAATGGATCCACTAGTCATTAGAGTAAGGGCAGTGCCTGGGCTTGTTGCTGCGGATAACTTTGCTCTTTGGTCAGTGTTAATTCAAAATTTGGCAAAAATTGGATATGACATGGCTTCCTATGATTGGAAATTTTCTTTCGAAAATACTCAGGTTCAATTATTATTTCAAGAGTAAACCTACAATTATAATCTCTGGAGAGGTATACTTTCAACTAGTATAATTTAAGTTGGACAATGCATTTTAGAGACCAGTCTGTATGTAGATGGAGGAGTAAAATTGAGCTTTTGTTTTTGCTTCTTGGTTTAAGGTACAAAGATTGATGGACGCTAGCTATCTAGTTAGACTTGTTGGAGACCCAATACTGAAGGCATCCTGACTCTTGAGGTTGGTGCAGTTTCTTTTTTTCTTTTTTTTTTTTTTTTACTTTAGTCATGATTTCTCATTATTCATTTTCTGTGCATATTAAATAAAAATGTTTTGCTCCTTTAAAAAGTCATTCATAAAAATTTATTTCCACATTGGAATTTGGAAAGAATGATGGATATCAATGTGGCTAGAATCATTTTTGAGATAAGCATAATGGTTGATCTTACGAGCATGGTAGAACAGTGGGATTATATTCATGACTCTTTTGAATATGTTAAAAGAAATGCTATACTAAGAAGCATGGTATGCATGTCATTCATAACACGGTCTATGTAGAACTTTGTTGCAATTACATAGACGATTTCAAGTCCGGAAAAAAAAGGAGGATGAATGATGGACCCAATTTATGATCTTAAAAATTGAGATATGACATTTTTGGACCCAATTTGAAATAAAGGATGATGGTATACGTTACTTTTATGATATGAAAAGAATGTGGCATGATGTACGTAATCCGATTGATCAAAAAAGATAGTTTTTATGATCTCAAAGATTGAGATATGACATATTTGGACCCAATTTGAAATAAAGGAAGATGGTATATGTTGCTTTTATGATATGAGAAGGCGGGTGATGTACTTGATTTAATTGATCCAAATCGATAGCTTTAAAGATCTCAAAAATTGAGATCTAACATACTTGGACCCAATTTGAAATAAAAGAGAATGGTATACGTTGCTTTTATAATATGATAACAAGGTGGCATGATGTACTTGACCCAATTGATCCAAAACGATAGCTTTTATGATCTCAAAGATTGAGATATGGCATAACAATTTGAAGTAAAGGAGGATGGTATTGTTTTTATGATACGAGAAGAAGCTGGAATGATGTACTTGACCCAGTTGATCTAAAAAAATAGCTTTTATGATCTTAAAGATTGAGCAATGACATACTTGAACCCAATTTAAAATAAATAAAGACAATATACATTGCTTTTGATAAAAAAATGATAGCTTTTATTATCTCAAAATTTGAGAAATGACATACTTGACCCAATACGAAATAAAGAAAGATGGCATGATACGAGAAGAAGGTAGCCTGATGTTCACGATCCAATTGATCCAAAATGATAGCTTTTATGATCTCAATAGTGGCGTGATGATGTACCAAGGTCGTGGCATGCTTGAAACATGAAAATTTACTATAGTTAAAAGCGAATTTCACTACCTGATGTACTCTTTTTTCCGACTTCACGGTTTTTTCCCAAAAAAGGGTTTTTCTGAAGGGGGTTTTAACGAGGCATCAAAGTGGAGTCTGGGCTGAAAAACTTCCTCAAGTACTATGGGCATATCGGACTACACCTCAGTCTGCCACAGGAGAAACACCCTTGTGACTTGCTTATGGCATAGAAGCCATGATACTAATTGAAATTAATGAGCAAAGTCCAAGGGTGAGCTTCTACGATGAGGTTGGCAACGTACAGGGGCATAAAGAAGAGCTCGAGCTACTCCCTGAAGTCCGAGAACAAGCCCAGATAAGAGAAGCAGCGTTGAAGCAAAGGATGACAAACAGATACAAAAAGAAAGTCATTCGAAGAAGTTTCGTCCCAGACGACCTGGTCTTAATCAGAAATGACATTGGAGTCAACAAATGGGGGGAACGAAAGCTCGCTGCTAATTGAAAAGGGCCATATAAGATAAGTGAAGTCTTAGGAAAGGCATACTACAAGGTAACCGACTTGAGCGGTACCGAGCTACCAAGGTCGTGGTATGCTTGTAACATGAAAAGGTACTATAGTTAAAAGCGAACTTCACTCCCTGATGTACTCTTTTTCCCGACTTCACGGTTTTTTCCCAAAAAAGGGTTTTCCTGAAGGGGGTTTTAACGAGGAATCAAAGTGGAGTTTGGGCTGAAGAACTCCCTCAAGTACTATGGGCATATCGGACTACACCTCAGTCTGCCACAGGAGAAACACCCTTCCGACTTGCTTATGGCATAGAAACCATGATACCAATTGAAATCAATGAGCAAAGTCCAAGGGTGAGCTTCTACGATGAGGTTGGCAACGTACAAGGGCATAAAGAAGAGCTCGAGCTACTCCCTGAAGTCTGAGAACAAGCCCAGATAAGAGAAGCAGCGTTGAAGCAAAGGATGACAAACAGATACAAAAAAAAGTCATTCGAAGAAGTTTCGTCCCAGACGACCTGGTCTTAATCAGAAATGACATCGGAGTCAACAAATGGGGGGAACGAAAGCCCACTGCTAATTGAAAAGGGCCATATAAGATAAGTGAAACCTTAGGAAAAGCATACTACAAGGTAACCGACTTGAGCGGTACCGAGCTACCAAGGTCGTGGCATGCTTGTAACATGAAAAGGTACTATAGTTAAAAGCGAACTTCACTCCCTGATGTACTCTTTTTCCCGACCTCACGGTTTTTTCCCAAAAAAGGGTTTTCCTGAAGGGGTTTTAACGAGGCATCAAAGTGGAGCCTGAGCTGAAGAATTCCCTCAAGTACTATGGGCATATCGGACTACACATCAGTCTGCCACAGGAGAAACTCCCTTCTGACTTGCTTATGGCATAGAAGCCATGATACCAATTGAAATCAATAAGCAAAGTCTAAGGGTGAACTTCTACGATGAGGCTGGCAACGTACAGGGGCATAAAGAATAGCTTGAGCTACTCCCTGAAGTCCGAAAACAAGCCCAGATAAGAGAAGCAGCATTGAAGCAAAAGATGACAAACAGATACAAAAAGAAAGTCATTAGAAGAAGTTTCGTCCCAGACGACCTGGTCTTAATCAGAAATAACATCGGAGTCAACAAATGGGGGAAACGAAAGCTCGCTGCTAATTGAAAAGGGCCATATAAGATAAGTGAAGTCCTTGGAAAGGGATACAAGGTAACCGACTTGAGCGGTACCGAGCAACCAAGGTCGTGGCATGCTTGTAACATGAAAATGTACTATAGTTAAAAGCGAACTTCACTCCATGATGTACTATTTTTCCCGACTTCACGGTTTTTTCCCAAAAAAGGATTTTCCTGAAGGGGGTTTTAACGAAGCATCAAAGTGGAGCCTAGGCTGAAGAACTCCCTTAAGTACTATGGGCATATCAGACTACACCTCAGTCTGCCACAGGAGAAACACCCTTCTGACTTGCTTATGGCATAGAAGCCATGATACCAATTGAAATCAATAAGCAAAGTCTAAGGGTGAACTTCTACGATGATGCTGGCAACGTACAGGGGCATAAAGAATAGCTCGAGCTACTCCCTGAAGTCCGAAAACAAGCCCAGATAAGAGAAGCAGCATTGAAGCAAAAGATGACAAACAGATACAAAAAGAAAGTCATTAGAAGAAGCTTCGTCCCAGACGACCTGGTCTTAGTCAGAAATAACATCGGAGTCAACAAATGGGGGAAACGAAAGCTCGCTGCTAATTGAAAAGGGCCATATAAGATAAGTGAAGTCCTTGGAAAGGGATACAAGGTAACCGACTTGAGCGGTACCGAGCAACCAAGGTCGTGGCATGCTTGTAACATGAAAAGGTACTATAGTTAAAAGCGAACTTCACTCCATGATGTACTCTTTTTCCCGACTTCACGGTTTTTTTTCCCAAAAAAGGATTTTCCTGAAGGGGGTTTTAACGAAGCATCAAAGTGGAGCCTAGGCTGAAGAACTCCCTTAAGTACTATGGGCATATCGGACTACACCTCAGTCTGCCACAGGAGAAACACCCTTCTGACTTGCTTATGGCATAGAAGCCATGATACCAATTGAAATCAATGAGCAAAGTCCAAGGGTGAGCTTCTATGATGAGGTTGACAATGTACAGGGGCATAAAGAAGAGCTCGAGCTACTCCCTGAAATCCGAGAACAAGCCCAGATAAGAGAAGCAGCGTTGAAGCAAAGGATGACAAACAGATACAAAAAGAAAGTCATTCGAAGAAGCTTCGTCCCAGACGACCTGGTCTTAATCAGAAATGACATCGGAGTCAACAAATGGGGAGAACGAAAGCTCGCTGCTAATTGAAAAGGGCCATATAAGATAAGTGAAGTCTTAGGAAAGGCATACTAAAAGGTAACCGACTTGAGTGGTACCGAACTACCAAGGTCATGACATGCTTGTAACATGAAAATGTACTATAGTTAAAAGCGAACTTCACTCCCTGATGTACTCTTTTTTCCGACTTCACGGTTTTTCCCAAAAAAGGGTTTTCCTGAAGGGGGTTTTAACGAGGCATCAAAGTGGAGCCTGAGTTGAAGAACTCCTTCAAGTACTATGGGCATATCGGACTACACCTCAGTCTGCCACAGGAGAAACACCCTTCCGACTTGCTTATGGCATAGAAGTCATGATACCAATTGAAATCAATGAGCAAAGTCTAAGGGTGAACTTCTACGATGAGGTTGGTAACATACAGGGGCATAAAGAAGAGCTCGAGCTACTCCCTGAAGTCCGAAAACAAGCCCAGATAAGAGAAGCAGCGTTGAAGCAAAAGATGACAAACAGATACAAAAAGAAAGTCATTCGAAGAAGTTTCGTCCCAGATGACCTGGCCTTAATCAGAAATAACATCGGAGTCAACAAATGGGGGGAACGAAAGCGCGCTGCTAATTGAAAAGGGCCATATAAGATAAGTGAAGTCTTTGGAAAGGGATACTACAAGGTAACCGACTTGAGCGGTACCGAGCAACCAAGGTCGTGGCATGCTTGTAACATGAAAAGGTACTATAGTTAAAAGCGAACTTCACTCCATGATGTACTCCATGATGTACTCTTTTTCCCGATTTCACGGTCTTTTTTCCCAAAAAAGGGTTTTCCTGAAGGGGTTTTAACGAGGCATCAAAGTGGAGCCTAGGCTGAAGAACTCCCTCAAGTACTATGGGCATATCAGACTACACCTCAGTCTGCCACAGGAGAAACACCCTTCTGACTTGCTTATGGTATAGAAGCCATGATACCAATTGAAATCAATGAGTAAAGTCCAAGGGTGAGCTTCTACGATGAGGCTGGCAACGTACAGGGGCATAAAGAAGAGCTCGAGCTACTCCCCGAAGTCCGATAACAAGCCCAGATAAGAGAAGCAATGTTGAAGCAAAGATGACAAACAGATACAAAAAGAAAGTCATTCGAAGAAGCTTCGTCCTAGACGACCTGGTCTTAATCAGAAATGACATTGGAGTCAACAAATAGGGGGGAACGAAAGCTTGCTGCTAATTGAAAAGGGCCATATAAGATAAGTGAAGTCTTAGGAAAGGCATACTACAAGGTAACCAACTTGAGCAGTACCAAACTACCAAGGTCGTGGCATGCTTGTAACATGAAAATGTACTATAGTTAAAAGCGAACTTCACTCCCTGATGTACTCTTTTTTCCGACGTCACGATTTTTTTCCCAAAAAAGGTTTTCCTGAAGGGGGTTTTAACAAGGCATCAAAGTGGAGTTTGGGCTGAAGAACTCCCTCAAGTACTATGGGCATATCGGACTACACCTCAGTCTGCCACAGGAGAAACACCCTTCCGACTTGCTTATGGCATAGAAACCATGATACCAATTGAAATCAATGAGCAAAGTCCATGGGTGAGCTTCTACAATGAGGTTGGCAACGTACAGGGGCATAAAGAAGAGCTCGATCTACTCCCTGAAGTCCGAGAACAAGCCCAGATAAGAGAAGCAGCGTTGAAGCAAAGGATGACAAACAGATACAAAAAGAAAGTCATTCGAAGAAGTTTCGTCCCAGACGACCTGGTCTTAATCAGAAATGACATCGGAGTCAACAAATGGGGGAAACGAAAGCTCGCTGCTAATTGAAAAGGGCCATATAAGATAAGTGAAGTCTTAGGAAAGGCATACTACAAGGTAACCGACTTGAGCGGTACCGAGCTACCAAGGTCGTGGCATGCTTGTAACATGAAAAGGTACTATAGTTAAAAGCGAACTTCACTCCCTGATGTACTCTTTTTCCCGACTTCACAGTTTTTTCCCAAAAAAGGGTTTTCCTGAAGGGGGTTTTAACGAGGCATCAAAGTGGAGCCTGGGCTGAAGAACTCCCTCAAGTACTATGGGCATATCGGACTACACCTCAGTCTGCCACAAGAGAAACACCCTTCCGACTTGCCTATGGCATAGAAGCCATGATACCAATTGAAATCAATGAGCAAAGTCTAAGGGTGAACTTCTACGATGAGGTTGGCAACGTACAGGGGCATAAAGAAGAGCTCGAGCTACTCCCTGAAGTCCGAGAACAAGCCCAGATAAGAGAAGCAGCGTTGAAGCAAAAGATGACAAACAGATACAAAAAGAAAGTCATTCGAAGAAGTTTCGTCCCAGACGACCTGGTTTTAATCAGAAATAACATCGGAGTCAACAAATGGGGGAAACGAAAGCTCGCTGCTAATTGAAAAGGGCCATATAAGATAAGTGAAGTCTTTGGAAAGGGATACTACAAGGTAACCGACTTGAGCGGTACCGAGCAACCAAGGTCGTGGCATGCTTGTAACATGAAAAGGTGCTATAGTTAAAAGCGAACTTCACTCCATGATGTACTCTTTTTCCCGACTTCACGGTTTTTTTTTTCACAAAAAAGGGTTTTCCTGAAGGGGGTTTTAACGAGGCATCAAAGTGGAGTTTGGGCTGAAGAACTCCCTCAAGTACTATGGGCATATCGGACTACACCTCAGTCTGCCGCAGGAGAAACACCCTTCTGACTTGCTTATGGCATAGAAGCCATGATACCAATTGAAATCAATGATCAAAGTCCAAGGGTGAGCTTCTACGATGAGGTTGGCAATGTACAGGGGCATAAAGAAGAGCTCGAGCTACTCCCTGAAGTCCGAGAACAAGCCCAGATAAAAGAAGCAGCGTTGAAGCAAAGGATGACAAACAGATACAAAAAGAAAGTCATTCGAAGAAGCTTCGTCCCAGACGACCTGGTCTTAATCAGAAATGACATCGGAGTCAACAAATGGGGAGAACGAAAGCTCGCTGCTAATTGAAAAGGGCCATATAAGATAAGTGAAGTCTTAGGAAAGGCATACTACAAGGTAACCGACTTGAGTGGTACCGAGCTACCAAGGTCATGGCATGCTTGTAACATGAAAATGTACTATAGTTAAAAGCGAACTTCACTCCCTGATGTACTCTTTTTTCCGAATTCTTGGTTTTTTTCCAAAAAAGGATTTTCCTGAAGGGGGTTTTAACGAGGCATCAAAGTGGAGGCTAGGGGAAAATAAGTCTTTAAAATTTCCCTAGTAGCAAAAAGTACTTTCATCAATCGATAAAGATCTTTTCATTATATCTCTTTATAAATTCCATTATTATTATCATTTTACGAAACGCGCCGACTTAAACTCGAAAAAACGTGAAAATCTCATACCCGACCTACATAGTCGGCAGGATGAAACGAAGAGGTACAAGTCGGTGTAAAGAGGTTACACAGACGATCTTGATAACTCGGTATCCAAAAACCAAGAACGACTATCTAGTCGGAAGATCCGAGAAAAATAAAATGCATCGCAGAAATAACCTAAGTTACAGAAATTCAATAAGCAAAAATTGAATATGAGGAATACAAAGGAGATAAGAAAAAAATCATTCAAAGGCAAAGGCTTTGTCAAAATCACAGCCTGATTTTTGCGGGGTTTTTCATAAAAAACATAACAAAAGAAAATCGCAGAAAGCATACACACGCTAAATATATCTTAAAACCCTTATCCAAAAAAGGGGAATCTCAATAAAACAAAAATAAAATTTTTTTAACGAACAAAAAGGCCGAAAAAAGTCAACAACAAACCACCGAAACAATAAAAAGAAAATTGTTCAAAAAAGGGGCCCACAAGCCGGGCCCCATGTAGCTCAAATCAATTAATGGGAAGGAAGATTAGAGTCTCCAACTGGAAGGGAGTTCGGGTCTGCAGCAGGAGAGGTCGGAACAGTCTCTTCAACAGGAGTCTGGGCCTCTGAAGACGTCGGCAGCAAGTTGAGGCAGCCAACAAGGTTATACTGGCCGGGTTGAAGAAAAGGTTGCAAGATGTGAAGGGAGCCTGAGCTGAAGAACTCCCTCAGAGGAGTGATGTGAAAGAATATGATTACAGTATTGGCCACTGTGTATGAAACCTGCAAAAAGGGAAAGATGGAATATTAGGAGAATAAAATCTAGAAAAATATTATAGAAATTCTTGGAAAAGTCTAAATCCATGATGCAAAAAAGGGGGAGGGGATATCTATAATATCATCCGGATTAGATTCTTAAATATTCATAGATATAGTTTGCAGGATTAATGAGAATAATGAAGATCCACATGTGATCACATAAATCATTATAACTCCACTATAAACTTAATATTTGAATTGGCTTTCAGTTAATAAATCTTCAATTCTTATAACTAAGATAACTTTTTGTACAGTCCTCTATTTGTTTAAGAACAAATAAATATTTTAAGTTTGGTGTTGTGATGTCTTGGCATCTTTAGTGAATTTTTACATTTCTTTTTAGTAGTTTTCTTATGTTTAGTAAAAGTTTTCATTGCTAATTTATGTCATTTGAAGTTGTTTTAGACTTATTGTGTGTTCAGGATTTTTGTTTAAAGAATTTAGGCGAAGAGAAGCAAGCAGAGAGATGGACGCCCAACACCCATATATGGGCGCCCGTCGCCCAAAATGAGATGAAAAGTGGGCACCCAGTGCCAAGAATAGCCATGGCAACGGGTACCCACGGGGGCGGGGGCATGCCTCCATATCCAGTCCCCATCCTCGTCATAGGTAACGGGGACCCCGTATCTGTCGGGGACTCTATGGATATCTGCGGATTTTTAAAAAAATGGAAAAAATTAGAAAAACATTGGAAAAAATGAAAAAATCATATCAATCATCATGTTCCTTGTCTCCAAACACATTAACAACAACAAAGACATTAACAACAACAAACAATATCAAACATATCCATAAAACAACCAAAGTATCAAACATATCCAAAAACTACAAAGCACAATTCATCATATTGTAGAATCCTCAAAGCTTTTTTCATGATGTAATAGTAGTGATGGTAGATTTCGATTTGTTTGAATCTTACATAAAAAAGAAGAATACAATCAAAAGTTAAAATCGTAAAATAAATCAAGAATAAGTCAATAATATGAAAAAATAATATCGTATATAATTTAGTAATTTTCTTACATCAACATCTTCTCAAGAGTATTACTCAATGCATCCGAAGAAGCCATTTTATAAATCATGAAATATAAATCATGAATCAGAATCACATTAACCCAAAATATAAATCATGAATCAGAATCTCATTAACCTAACTCTAGATTAACCCAAAATTGACCCAGAAATATAAATCAGAATCAGAAATCAAAATCACATCAACCTAACTCAGAAATATAAATTAGAAATCAAAAATTCAGAATCAGAATCTCATTAACCTAACTCAGAAATATAATTATAATTAAATTAGAAATAAAAAATCAGAATCTCATTAAATATAAATCAGAATCAGAAATCAAAATCACATCAACCTAACTCAGAAATATAAATTAGAAATAAAAAATTCAGAATCAGAATCTCATTAACCTAACTCCATATTAACCCAAAATTGACTCAGAAATATAAATCAGAATAAAAAATCAGAATCACATTAACCTAACTCAGAAATATAAATTAGAAATCAGAAACAGAAATTCAGAAATCAAAATCTCATTAACCTAACTCCAGATTAATCCAAAATTAATATAGAAATATAAATTAGAATCAGAAATAAGAAATCAAAATAAGATAAACCCAAGTACTTAACTCAGAAATATAAATTAGATATTAGAATCAGAATTTCAAAAATTAGAACCACATCAGGGCTGACTTACCCGATGGAGAAGAAGAGCAGAACAGCGAAGACCAGCGATTTGGCGGATGAACAGCGAAGATGTGATGACCGGCGATGACGAGAAGACGTTGCTCTGCTGCGACAAGGAGAAGAAGATGATGTGGTCGCGACGGTGAGTGACCGAGCCACTAAGGTGGTGGGAGGCGGCGCTAAGGGACCGACGGGGTGGGAAGTAGCAGTCGGCTGTTGATGATCGTCGGTGTTCGGGAAGGAGACAGGAGAGGCTGAGAGTTTAGTGAGGAGAGGAGAGGAGTGGGGAAGAGACTCTGTCTCTATCTCTCTAAAGCAGTTGGTGCGAAATTTGAATACCACAAACTAACCGGCAAGTGCACCGGGTCGTACCAAGTAATACCTCAGGTGAGTGAGGGTCGATCCCATGAGGATTAATGGATCAAGCAACAATAGTCAATTGATTATTCTAGTCAGACAATCAAAATTTAGGGTTTTAATAGCAAATAACATAAAAACAGAGAATTAAATAAAAATAAACTAAAATTGGTTAAGAAAATAATATGATAAAATAGTTAAGGTGTCAGAGATATTTAACTTTCCGGATTAATATTCAATGTTAACTACCTTGATCATGCAAAGATAATATGTTACAATTCAAAACTAGAATATGCTTATCTAAAAGAAAGGAAACCACCTTAGTTCTCTCTGCCTTTCTCTTCATCATCTTCTTCTTTATCTCCTTTTAAGCTTTGTAGAGCATAGCCTCCAACACCAAACTTAGAATGGTTGCTTGTCCTCAAGCAACAAAGAAAAACCGTGGTGATAGAAATCGGAATAATCATGATGTCTAGTGGATATAAGGAAGTAAGGTGGAAGCTCATTCAAATCAAACAAATAAAATTAAAAATAAAATGAAAGGTAAAATAAAATAAAGCAAAATAAACATGTTGCTAATGTATTGGCTTGGAAGGAGTGGATCTTGCATAGGTGAAGTATGGCAACACCAAACTTGGTGTGAGAACACCAAACTTAGTGTGACACTATCAATGAAAGTCTGGGCCAAATACCCAGTGAAATGCAAGTACCATGTTCATGTAACAACACCAAACTTGATCCATGAAATACGTATCCAACATGAAGCAAAGCAAAAAGATAAAATGAAAAGAAATTACCTAACGTTGGGTTGCCTCCCAACAAGCGCTTCTTTAACGTCACTAGCTTGACGGTTGGTTCTTGAATTTCTTCCTCCTCTTTTAGTTGGTTAAAAGAAATAACTTCAGTGGACATGAGGAGGAAAATGATACCCACCAAAAAGCAACTCCCATACAACTCTATAATTCACTAAGACCAAGGAAAGCATATTCAAGTGTTGGGGGAGAAGGCTTCAATTCAAATGTGGGCGGTGCATTTAGATATTTCTTCTTAAGAGCTTGCATGCATAGAATTGAAGGGACTTGTATGGCTTTCTCCTAAATTATTGGAATGTGCAAGCAGTGTGCATGGCTTCCTCCTTTATTTGTGCATCTTCTTCATTTATTTGTGCATCTTCCTCTTCTTCCATGTGTGAGGGTGAAGAGTTCACTAATTCATTGGAGTATGAACTCTTTTGATTGATTTCCTCACTTTTTTCCATAGGATCTTACATTGTATCTCTTAGGAAGGAATTTGCTTGTATCTTGTCCAGGTGCTTGATAATCAACTCCGCATGTTTCTCTATATTTTTGACACTCATCCTCATATCATGTATGCATTCTTTCATGAGAAGATCAAGAGCTTATGGTTTTTGATATGAATAAGGATATGGTGGCTCTTGATATGAGTAAAAAGAGGAGGATGGTTCTTGGTATGTATATGGAGATGGTGGTTCTTAATAGATGGAAGATAGAGCACTGAAGTTTCTTTGGTCTTGACTTTTCCAACCAAAATTCGAGTAGTTCCTCCATCCACAATAATATGAATCACTCCTTGGGTGTGAATAGTAATCCATATGATCTCTCTCCATTATTTTCCTTAGCATAAAACACCAAACAGAATTAAACACACCATATGGTAAACAGAGAAGTTAAGAAGAAATAACAAAAAGAAATATTATTTTTTTTAATTTTCATTATTATTATTATTATTATTATTATTATTATTATTATTATATAAAAATAAATTTCAAAAAATAAAAAAATATAATGTAAAAATCAAATAAGAAAATTAAACAAAGAAAAAGTCTAACCTAGGTAATCAATTAACTGGTAGTTGTTAATCACAATTAATCCCCGACAATGGTGCAAAAAACTTGGTGCAGAATTTGAATACCACAAACTAACCGGCAAGTGCATCGGGTCGTACCAAGTAATACATCAGATGAGTGAGGATCGATCCCACGAGGATTAATGGATCAAGCAATAATAGTTAATTGGTTATTCTAGTCAGACAATCAAAATTTAGGGTTTTAATAGAAAATAACATAAAAACAGAGAATTAAATAAAAATAACTAAAATTGGTTAAGAAAATAATATGATAAAATAGTTAAGGTATCAGAGATATTTAACTTTCTGGATTAATATTCAATGTTAACTATCTTGATCATGTAAAGATTATGTTCATGGTAAACTATATGTGACTAAACCCTAATTTCTTATACCTTTTTAGTCTCCTCTAACCTTCATCAACCGCAGTTCCTTAGTCACTTGATTCCGATTAGAGGGTTAAGTTTAAAACTAGTTTATGAGCCACACAAACCCTAGATACCCAAAAATAAGACGATTATATGTCACGTATCGCGTTAAATCTAGATAAATAGAAAGTTGTGAGGAATTGATTTCAAGATGTAATTCTAATAATATAACTTTTCTAAGATTCAAATAGAATTCAAGTTGAATTAGAGTTATTTCCAATAATCACTAATTCTTAGGATGAAGAACGAAGCCAATTATTAAACAATAATCAAAACATTAATCAAGAGTAGAAGAACAAATAATTATTAATCCATCAAAGTAAATAGATCTCCTAACCTTAACAATGGAAGCTTAATTCTTCTTAGAGAAAAATAATCCTAGTAGAGAAAAGTATGAAAGTGTCGAATGAAAATTAGAAGAGTCTTAGGTCAAGATCTCTTCTCCTTTTATATATTATCCTAATTAATGTAAAATATATTTTCTAAAACTAAATAATATATTTTCCTATTTATAAATAAAATAAAGGTTTTAATCAAAATTAAATAATATCTTCGTTAATGGCTTCAATTGACGTGGGACCATGCCTTGATGATTGGCTAGCGCCTAACTTCACAAATGTGAAGTTAGACTTGGATGAGGCAGCACGAAATTGAGGATTTAGTAAGCATTTGGCACCTAACTTTAGGATTTTGAAGTTAGGCGCTGCCCTGGCAGCAAGCTTTTGGAGCGCTGGTTCTTCTTCCGGCGCCTAACTTGGAAAAAGCCAAGTTAGGCGCCAATATGGCCGTACAGGTTGGAGAAGAAGTGTATACTATTCCACATTATTGAAAAGTTCTGGAAGTTAGCTTTTCAATGCCACTAAAATCATGTAAATTGGACCTTTGTAGTTCAAGTTATTTCCGTTTGAGTGCAAAGAGGTCAGGGTTGACAACATCATTCACTTTCTTCTCTTCTTCTATAAAACTCTGTCAAATCCATCCAAATGCTACCTGAAATAAACAAAATTGCACACAAATCAAAGTAGCATTTATAGTGGCTAAAAAGTTTTTAAATATTGATTAAACTTAACAATTCAAATGCAAATTCACAAGGAAAAGATAGGAAAGATGCTCACGCATCAACAGTGAAGCACCTAAGGGAATATGTGACAGCTAGGATTTTTTTAAATGGCTCATATATGTTATATATTATAGGGATATTTTCGTCTTTTTACATAAACGGGGAATTAACGGGTCTCCACGGGGCGGGGACCTCTACCCCGCCCCCGTCCCCACGGGTAAAATCCAGTCCCCATACCTGTCCCCGACGGGTAAATTCCCGCGGGTATCCGCCCTGCCGGGGATTGTTGCCATGCCTAGCCAAGAAAGAGAATCAGGATGGGCGCCTAGCGCCAATGCATGGCGCCTAATGCTAAGAAATTTTTCCACGTCCAAGACCAAAAATACAACAGGAGTCTCAGGCGCCTAGTGCCAAGCACCCAAGAAGCTGGAAGAAGCTAGCGCCTAGAAGGATAAGAAGTGGGGCGCCCAGCGCTCTGAAAGAGAAGAAAAATGGGCGCCCAGGACAAGCATCCGGCGACCGGTGCCTAACCCCTATTCAAAAATCAAGACCCAGTAACAATTTAAAGACATTCAATTCAGCCCACATACTCAACATTTGAATGCCGTTAGTTTAAGTTATTGTTAGAGAAGATAAAATTAGATTTTGTTTATGTTTAAGATATTGTTAAGTTTATCTTATGCTTCTAGATAAGATAAGATTAGGTTTAGCTTACGTTTGAAATTTAGGTTAGAGTTTAGGTATAAATAAGTTGGAGATGATCCATCATCCATTATCTAGCATTCATTAGAATATTTCATCTTTTGTTTATTTGTTATGAGTCACTAATTTCTTTTGTTAGATTACGAGCTCTGTTTAGTTTTATGAATTGGTAATTGATTGTTTTTTTAATTTTAATTAATGTATTGATACTTTTCAAAAATTGAGTTTCGTTTTTATTCTTAATGATTAGTAAGTATTGGAAAATATTCAAAATCTATTTTGGATTCCTTTATTATCTTGAGAAAGCTAATATTGGAACTAACTTGAAACTTATTCTCATAATTTTTCAATTGATTAGGAATAGTTTTAAAAATTGTGTGACTTTAAATCAGAATTGCGCTTAATTTCTTCTTGCCAACTAATTGAACAGGAAATTGGCGATTAAGTGGGATAAAGAGAAATTGAATTGTCAAGAGATCGAGATTTGATTATATATAATTTGTCGTGAAAATATCTTTGCATAAATTAAGGTAATGAACATGAACGTTTCCTTTTCTAAGAATTAAACATCTCTAAAACCTTAATAACTCTATCCATTATCTGTTTCTCTCGTTCATAAGCTTTGCATACATCACTATTGTTACTTTACATCTAGTTACTACTATCTAAAAAAAGTTTCGTGAATCTAATTAGAGATTCAATTAAACATTGTTTTGCTCAATTCTTAAATTCTTGTAAGAACGATACTCACTCACGTAGTATTATTTGAAGCGAGTTGGTGTACTTGCCAAATTAAACCACCCATTAGAAGAATTAAAGATTATAACGAAGTAAATTTAAGAATTAAGATTTCTATTAGTTTAAACTAAAAATAATATTTAATAATGTGCTTGTTCTATCTTAATATTATTTACATAAATATCCTATTTTTATTATAATAAATCGTAGTGAAATATCAATATTTACTAAATAATAAGTAAATCACATTAGCGTTTGTTGATTTAAGATTTAACACACATGAAATAGTGAATAAATCGCAGTTGGTTGTAAGATTTAAGTTTAGAAATATTACTAAAATCTACCCATTTTACCACCACTGTATTGAAAGAATTCTTAAATTGCAATGGCAAGTTACTTTTATGTCTAGCAAAAAATCAAAATTGATTGCTACTATTTATGTATATTTTAATAAAAACCATAGACTCTGTTGCGATTTACACATGCTATAATAAGTAGCATCGTAAAATATGTAGACTCTAATACACACTAAACTTCCTAAATTCTACTGGAATTTATTCACTATCAAATGCGTTAAAACAACTATCACTATTCACTAATGCGATTTACGTGTTATTTATACTAAAAATAGGATATTTATATAAATAATGTTGAGATAAGATGAGACAAACATGTTATTAAGCATGTTTTGAGTTTAAATCAGTAAAAAACCATTAATTTATTAAGTTGATGATTTTATAGTAAACTTGTATAATATAAAAAGCATTTAAGCTGATTGATAATAAACTGGTATTGTAGCAACATGATAGTACTGCTGTGAATTACACCACTTGTCTATTAGTGATAGAAATCGATGGTACTAATCTCTTTTGGATACTAGCACGTATATGGTAGTATGTAGAAATTACACATTTACACCCACGGATTAAAAAAAAGTTCAATTATTTTCTTGGTCTCTATAGTTTCGCAAAATTTTTAATTAAGTCTTTATATTTTATTTCCTTTTAATTGGTCTCTGCACCAATTTTTTTTTTTCAATTGAGTCTTTACATTTTTTTTTTCTTTTATTTGAGTCTTTGTACCAATTTCTTTTTTAGTTGGATCCCTATACAATTAAGTCAATTACTACCAAGCGGGACCTAATTGAAAAAAAAGTTTGGTACAGGACACAATTAAAAGGAAAAAAATTATAAGAACCTAATTGAAAATTTCGCAAAATTATAGGGACTAACAGAGTAATTAAACCTTAAAAAAATTGGGTTAGACCTTTCAATTTCTATTTTTTAAAATTAAAAAATTTTAAAATTTAAATCAAATTCTTCAATATTTATTTTTCAAAAATAAAAAATATAATTTTAAAATATTTTTCAAATTAAAATCAGACTTTTTAATTTTATTTTTTCTAAACATTCTTCATACTTTTATAAAAAGAATTTTATCTATCTTTTATCCTAAGTATATATGTTAAGTTTACAAATTAAAAAAAAATTTTAAAAATATAAATAATTTAAGTTTTTAATATATTTATTTTATATTTAGTAAATAAAAATATTTAAAATTTTTTACTAATAATAAATTTATCATATATTCTGAAAACACATCTTAGTTAAACCTTTATAAAAAAAGTAAATTAGATAATTTACTTAAAATATTACATTCTAATCCCATACATTTACATATTAATAAAAATTTTAATTTATATATAAAACTAGGTGAAAAATAACACTAATTATTAGTTAGAAAGCGGGGCACAAGTGCAATGGGAAAAGAAACGAGTAACGTGGTAATGGGGAGTGGATTTGTGAATTCTCATTGAGAGTCATAATCATAGTCAACTGGCGTGTTCTTTGAATTCTGCAATACATGCTTAGAATTAACAATTAACAATTATTGCAACGTCATGGAATTTCTGTCGAGTTCATCTGTCAGTAAAATAGATGTTAAATATTTGGGGCATTCCGAGAATTGAACTCGGGACCTCTCGCACCCTAAGCGAGAATCATACCACTAGACCAAATGCCCACTGTTGGCTATTATAATTTGATCTGCAAATTATAATAGCAATTTATTGAAGTAATTGCAACATAAATGTCGATTAACAGTTAGTAGAGATACATGGACAATGTCTTCAGATGAAACGAAGTGGTGGTGACACTTTTACATGTAACGTATGCATCTTTGTTCTCCAAACGGGAACATCACTCAATAAAATACTTCATTGTCAATTGAACCTTTTGAAAAAGCCAAAAAGAAAACAACAAAATGAAATAAATACTGCTTCTTGACATTTTTGTGAAAATGCAGCATAATCCAACATAGCCACTTTTAGTAGTTTGGACTGTTTGACAACTAACAAAATTGAGATAATAGATCTGAAATACTTGAAAACAATGTCAACTAGCTGAGAATTTCCAGCAGTAAATTGTGGACAGATAGATTGTCAATTCTCTTGGAATTTGAGGAGGATGAACTTGATAACATTTATAATTTTATATACATCTATGTATCTTTGATTCCAAGTTTGGTGTATGTGGCAGACAAATTGCTAAATACAAGAACTAATATACTGCTCTGTGTGTAGTCAGATATTGACTTCAATTTTTTGCGGTAGAATCTATGAAGTATAGAGAATCTATGAAGTATAGATATTGACACGGATACAAGAAATCATACAACACGAGATACGCGAATTTAAAATTCTTATAAAACACGAAAATACGATATATATATATATAAAGTATGTTTTAGATAAATTGTAATTATATTTTAGTATAAAATATAAATTAATTTTTAATTAATTTTTTAATTATTTTTAATATTTTTTAATTATATTAAATATTTAAAATATATTTTGTTTTAATAATTAATAATATATACTATTTCTAAACTAATTTTAATAATACATGTTAAGAATAAGATTAAAATCTCTGATAAATGATAGTATTTAGTTTAGGTGTGTCCTCTAGAAAAAAAAAAATTTAATGAGTCCGATACGGAGATATGACAAATAAAAAAATATCCGTACTTTATAGAGTAGAATCGATTACTCATAGTACAAGTTCTTTTTTTAAAACATGTTTAAGACATGTTTTTAATTTTGATGTACTCTTTTTTATAATTTTTTTTATATTTTTATCAATACAATCATTTAATTATATTTTTTTAAATAACTATTCATATCATTAATATATAAAATAATTATTTTTGTTGACATAATTTTATATAATTAAATGTATATATAAAATTATTTTACATATATATTAAAATTAATTTTTTTAAGAAAATATAAATTGTTTTATTTTTACTTTTATATATAATTCATAGAATTTAATTTTGATGTACTGTCAATGTAAAATAGTTTTACACGTGCATCCAATTACGTAACATCATATCAATAAAAATAATTATCTTTCATATTAATTACATAAATAATTATCTAAAAAAACAGATGTAATGATATGACTGTGTAGAATGCTTTACACGATCAATACATAAAAAATAAACTCATAATTCATAATACATCAATAAATATAAATCTTTATAATACACATATAAAGCATATATAAAATATGGGAAAACTTTCAAATATATCAGTACACGGTGTTTTAATGGTGTTTCAGTAAATTTTGATAATAAATCTTAATTATATATTTTTTATAATTAAAATCAACACTTAAATTACTGAACAGTATACGTATATACCCCTCCATTTTAAAGTTTTCCTAAAATATGTTATCAGAGTATGCAAATAAAATATTTCTATAAAAAGTAATCAATGGGCTATGCAATACAATTAAGAGTTTTACCCCAAACAGAGTCACGGATCATGCATCATTGCGATTAATCTGTTCTAGAACCACACGAAAGGGGATTGCTATTTTGATAGTGTTAACTATGGCATCATGGTCATCATTATATTCATCAATGACCCAACCATTATAAATCATATTTATCTATCTATCTATAACTTTACAATGGCAAATTGTTTCTAAATTTTCTTCGTTAATAATTGCTGGGACCCCACATTATATAATGTATATGTCGACTGCACTTATAAAGTTATAATCTTCAAGTGAATCTAAGACACTATCACTGTGCTAATCTAGGGAAGTTTGGCTATATATGTCTTCTTTTTTCATCACTTGATTTCACTATAATGCATGTGGTTGGTGAACAAATAAAAAAAACAAATATTATGTGTAATATTCATAGTTATATATATTATATATAATATTTTAAGTTCAAATAAAATAACTATATAGGACAAATGATATACAATACAATACATGATTCTTTGTTACCAAAAAACACCTTATCCATTAATAGAAGAAAAATGGTTTGTAGCTTTATTGTTGTTGTCCAACCCTTGTTTGCCCAACCTAGTGACATGTTAGGTAGGCATATCATAACTCTTTATTTTATGATTTTGACAAATTATATTATTTTATCAAATGTTCTAACTTTATGTAACTGTTGTAAAAAAAAATAATTTTAATGTAGTAATAGTATAAATAGAGTCATTTAATTAATTTTTGTTCAAAATTATTAAAATATAAATTAATTAGATTATCTCTTATGTGGTGATTTTAGAAAGCAAAACTATTATTGATAAAACAAATTAACTCAAAATCAATTTTCAATCCAACGATACATAACATATGGAGATATGAATAAATAATTATGATTGAAATACTATTAATCTTTAATATATATATATATATATGTCAGAAATTATTTTTAATATGAAAATAGAGATAGTGTTTTAGTTAAATATTAATATTTGAAGTGTATTACAGTAGGGAATGGATCCTCTCAAATGAAAAGAAAATTGGATGGTGTGTAGTGTTTAATCTAACTATTCATTACTCTCTCTCTTATTTATTTTTGGTCCCACTTATAGAATCAAAAGTGAGAGATCACACTGAATTCTATCAAGTGTTAAAAAAATTAGAAAGAATCCATTTCCATTACAGTATTGTGAAAGTTATTCAACACCCTCCCCACGTGTTTCAACACGACCCCACGTGTTGGTCAAAATGTTACCACATGTCCAACACGCCCCTTGTGTATTGGTCAAGATGTTGCCACCTATCCAACATGCCCCCACGTATTGACTTTCTACCTGTAAAATTCACCTACCTATAATTACACCAAATAATCTCATTT
The DNA here is from genome assembly GCF_003086295.3 of Arachis hypogaea. Classification (NCBI taxonomy): domain Eukaryota; kingdom Viridiplantae; phylum Streptophyta; class Magnoliopsida; order Fabales; family Fabaceae; genus Arachis; species Arachis hypogaea. Next base: position 141,649,472 of record NC_092048.1, read on the forward strand.
TCAACAAAAACACTAATATTTTTTTATATTAAAAATAATGAGCCTATTTTTGCCCACCCAAACACACCTGAATAAAGTAGCTCTTGGGGTTAGCAATTCAGAACTCAGAAGTCTTAACTTAACTGCAGTTAAGTATTTATTTGAATTTATTATTACTCCATTCTAGTTTATATATTGCATTTGTCAAACCTCACGGGCCCCACACCCTTCTTCACGCGTGCTCTAATCCAACGGTCAGAATTTCACCCGCGATGAACGGAAGTGCATTTCCGAGACCCATTCTGATCCAATCCAACGGCCCAGATTCTCAATGTTTGACTCCTCTCTCTCTCTCTCTCTCTCATCACTCCCTTCAAAATCAAATCTTGCGAGTGCTCAGTGCTCCCCATCTCCAAACACAGGCCCAAATATTATATTCACGTTCTTCAACTCTCTTTCTGATCCTCCCCTTCTTCAAAAACCCTAAGTAAGCTCTTGTCTCTCGCTGATTTATTTACCCCAAATTGTTGCATTCAAAATGATCAAATTCTCAGAAAGGGAAAGTTTTTTCTGCTTGCTTTGAGCTGGACTGATGTTAGTTTGAAGATCTGTTTCTTAAAATGTGTTCTTTTTTTAATTCAGAAAAAATAACTTGCTTGGCTAGGGATTATTGATTGCTAGGGATTTCTTTGTAAAATTGACTTGGTACTGTTTTATGTTTTATTACAAAGTTCGGAGCCTTGCTGTGTACCTGGCTGCAACAATACAGTTTAGTGCATTTGGAATGCTTTTAAAATAATGGGTTTTGAGCTTTAGATTAGATTATGATTGGTTCTGAGGGGGGTTTCAGCTGCTTTGTTTTTATTGTTTTGTTTAATATGTAGAGTTTATGAATCTTTCTCAATCAGAATGGGATAAATCATGTTCCTTTTTATGGTTCTTGCTTCTTAGTTCTCTGTTGTGCATAGTAGTCTTTTTCATTTACATTGAAGCCATACTTTAACATTTTCAGGTCTGAGGTTTGAGTTTGAATTTTCTGCTAAGCTGGAGTCAAGCTGAATCAAGATGCCGTGGGTTTCTTTGTTTGTGCCTTACAACAGGAAGTGTGTTCGCTTGGTGGTGTTTTTTCGTGTGATTCTGTAATTTATTTAGCTGAGGTTAGCTATTTTGTGCTGCCATTTATTTTATAAATGTTTCCCTTTTAACCCAGGCTATAATTCTATAAATTCTGATGTAAAGAAAATGCATTTATTACCATATGTTTTTTCCTATGATTTTTGCTTGGTTCGCAAAGTGGAAATGTGTAAGCAAGTTTGTAAGTTACTGTATATGAAGCAATATACTGAACAACAATGCTATTGTTTTGCTCTTTTCATGTCATCTTGTATATGGGGCTTTCGCTTTATGTCCGATGTTCTAATATATTTTCCTTATGTTGTAGGTGAAGCTCCATTAGGTGTAGAGAAACTCCTTTTATTAGTACTCTCTTTTCTTTAACTATCAAAACTGTTGGGTTGGTTGAGAATGAACTTTGCGCCATCGATCAAAAGAAACCGAGCTGTGAGGGAAGTTGGGCAGATTACAATGTGTGTTGGTGCTATAGCATACAATCAGTTGATGCTAGTTTTCCAGGTAAATATTCTTCTCCATTTCTGGATTGCAATTTGATTGGAATAAAGGGAGTCTGTTGCGGCTGTATTATTTATTGTTCATACAACACTATTTTCTTTTGCAGGCTGAGTATTTCCGTCAGTTACTTAAACCTGTTACGTAGTCTAGTATTACATACCATTGGTTTGGGGTGGGACTGCATTATATTGGATTCGGTATTTTCATCATTGAAGGCTGAAGAAGATATGAAAGTTTTAATTTGAAGAAAGTTGTTAGATGGGCTCACTTTAGTACCTAGTATTTTTAAGTTTTTGCTTTCCTTTTAGAAACTTCCATCCAGCTTTGGTACAGAATAATTGCCAGTTGCAAAGGTCAAACCAATACCGCTCACTGCCTCACTCACTGCTCAGTGAGAGCGAAAAAGTATCATTATGCAGACTCATGAATATTTTATCCCAGGAAAGATGTCACTTCCTGTGGCAGGTGAATCAGTTGATAATTATACGAACGCCCCACTCACTTCTACCTTTGATGTAGCCTTGCCTCCAGGTATGAGGCAGGTGATGCCCTTTGGAAGAGTTAAATTGCAGCCGTCTGAGGTCTGCCCAAGGAATTTCATTATCTTTGATCAAACAAATCAACAGAGCAGGATGATGTTCCATCCTGCTGTGACATATAAGTTTAATACTCCTGGTTTTGATTTTCAAGCTTCTTGCCCCCAGGATTTTGAAAAGGGTAAAGTCAATCAACTGGAAAGAGATTTGTCATCTCCGTTTGAAGAGGATTCTAATGACATTGCTGCATTGCTGAGCTTGGAAATGGATGATGAACTAGAAGACAGCATGGATGAGGAAGAAGTCAGCACAGCAAGGACTCACGACAACTATGAAAGTACATCAGATACTTGTTCGAGTTACTGCTCAAAACCATCAAAGAAGAGGTTGTCATCGAGTCTAGAGAAGTCTGCTGGGACTAGGGGTGACCAGAAAAAGCAACAGGAGATGAAGAGAATGGTGAATATGCTGAGAAGGATTGTGCCCGGCGGTGGTAACCAAATGGATGCAGTTGCTGTTTTAGATGAAGCTGTTAAGTATCTCAAATCTCTTAAGGTTGAAGTGGAGCAATTTGGAGTTGGACCCTGAACATGAAATTCTGGCAAAATTTAAACTTTCCGCAATATATCGGTTGGCCTTTCCATTCTCGCAACCTTCCTAATTCCCGCTCATTGGAATGGTCTTGCAAAGTAATAAATTTCACTGGCAGTGTGTAAGAAATTACTGTCTGAACTGTACTTAAATTATGTTTGGCAGTGATGTTGGTTTATTTCCGTTTTGAATAGATATTCAGGTTGTCAGACATTTTATTATGCTGTTTAATGTACTGTAAATTTTACTTTATGTGATTGAGCTCTGGTTTCCTTTATACTTGTCCTTTATGCCACTTGTATCTTCTTGTCTTCCACTACTACATTCTTGCATTGGATTTTATTTAACACGCATGCTCAATTTGAAGCATGCTTCTCGAAGTTGACTTTTTGAAGTGTTCTCCAGTGGATTTGGTCGAGATACCAAGAAAGGGAGACCACGTTTTTGTTGACCTTGAACGTAACATCACCTTGACCAAGTTGCCATTGTCTTTATTTTTGTTATATATGTTCTGGCCATCCCTTTATTTTTATTATTCTTGGTGATGGCCTGATGGGTCTTAACTCTCAAGAAACAGAGTCACAGAGCACTGTCATGCATTTATTGATTGTGGGTTACTGTCCCCAAGACCCCCCCCCCCCAATTTTATGCTGTTAGTGGCGCACCAACGAATACTTTTCTCTCAGTGCTGCTCGCCTTGTAATTTTCATGCAGTTTTAGGTCCCACAGTGATTCACACTCCATCTAGTTGCTTGACCTTTGGGGTTCTAAAATTCTATACCAATGCAAATATTTTATCATCCTTTACTTTGATCTTTTGTCCAGTCATCAGAAAAGAATCCATTGAGATTCCAAACCATTATTGAGAACAAACCAATCAAAATTCACTAGGCTTGATGTAAATATGTGGTTTGTGACTCGAGCTGCATATTATTCTAGAATTTTGCTAAGAAACACTTTAAGAAAACACTTGTTAACGTTATGACAAACAAGAACACGTGTGAACGCGAGCCACATAACTTGTCCTAGCCAGTTACCTGAGTTAGTCGGGTGAAGAAATCACCTTGGCTATTTTAAAGATCTTCTAAGAACAGAGAAATTGATTCAGCGAGAAACCGGGGTGGATGAAAATGTTCACTTTGCAAGAGTGTTATTAACATCGGACAAGAGTATTTCCAAAAAGAACCCAAAAACAATGACACATTCATTAGCATTCCAAAATTTGTATAATAGGAAGGACGGGAATTTTCATATATCAAATTGCTGATATTTACATTTATATTTAGAATGTAAATACAGTGGGAACGTAGATCTCGATGCCCTAGAGCACTTGCACCTGCCTGCTTTGTTTTATCTCATTTGCATCTTCAGGGTTTGACATTCTAGAGAAATTTCAGGAGTGTGCCCAAAAGTCCATCCGAACAAGATATGTATTTGAAAATGTTATGACATCGATCATATATTCATATAGGGCTCGCTCTAGATGCCTGCAAAAATAACACGGCTTATATTACTACACAGTTCTTCATGTAGGACTTAAGTCTGAAACAGAGACCACCTGAAAACAAATAAAACGATAAAAACCCATATAAATTGGAAATAGTTGAATAACCTAAAACAGAGCTAGCTTACGGAGTCAGAACCATAACTGATAGAGGTACTAATGATAAAAACAACAAAAACCATGGATAGGAGTACCAAAAAATAAAATCTATATAGGAAACATCATACTAGCATGTGAACCATACTGGTTCACGTATGGTTCACTAAAAATTGTCCTTATTATTATTCTTGGATAGATGCACCATTTCTTTATTTATGCTTGATCATCACTTAAATACACCTTCCATCCACACTATTCAGAAACAATATGGTTGTGAACATTTAACTTCTAATAGTCAGTTTAGTTTATTCCATTTGAAGAATAAAATAAATAAAATTCTGAGTTATGTTATCACGGGATTGTGCTCCCCATGAACCTTACAAACTAAATCTGACATGATCTCATCCATTGCCTTTCTAATATCAACATATTTGTAATTATAGAAGATTTTTGAATGGATGGGATCATGCAATGTTTAACAGAACTCTCTGTATTGATAAAGGTAAAGACATGGGGTAAAAATAGGGAAGATTGGGAGAGTCCATCATTATATCACAAATTAATGACTGAATAATGCAAGTATAACTTAGTCTGAGCACAAACGGTAAGTTACATGATATAGTACCTGATTCTGCATGCTAGTTGTTGTAGTCCAGCGCTGAGGATTATGAGTAGCAACTGAACTATCAGCAACAAAAGCTAATGTTCTTGATTCTTCCTGTACATTAGAAGCTTCTGCAGGTGGCAATTCTCTCATTACCCACAGTACCACTGCTGATGGTAGTGATGAACCTGGGAGAAGTGAAAGCTTCAGATTTACTGGAGATATGAAATTCATTTCAGAAGGCGATTACCAATTGTAAATTCAACTAAAAGTTGAAGGGAAAACATAGACCATGAAAAATATTTTCACAATTATCACTCTCATGAGAGAATGAAACTGTGAAAGGGCATCAATAGTAGATTCCAGTAAATGAGCCATGAGAACTAATAAAAAGCACATACCAACGAAATAATACAAAACAAGTAGAAGAGAGGCGTAAATATCATTCAAAGGCCACTGGTGCCAGTGATACAGTAACTGCAATAGAAAAAGTTAAGGAAATCATTAACCTGTCAAAAAGAAAAAAGGACATAGAATAACACTTGGAACCATTTATTCATACATACAGGAATATCAGTTAAAAGCTCTACACAGGAACTTGATACGAAGCACAGTACAGATACAATAGTTAAACCTGCAACCTGAGAAACAGAATACATCAATAATCTATTATTTAAATTTAATGCACAAACATGAATGACAGCATAAGTCATTAGATTGAATGCATACAACAGATCAAGAAGTAAATAAAGTGTGCTTCAAGCTATGGGTGCTATTCGCTGGCAGACCCACCACACCATTTTTGGAGCCAAAAGAAGAAGTTAGAATGATAAAAAGATAAAAAAGAAAGGTTACATATTTCTAATACTCCAGCAGAAACAGCAACATAGTACCTTCCACATTTCAGATGAAGGTTGCTCAGCTCTAACTTTTCTCATCTTCAAGTACAATAGGATTCCTGTATATATATTTATTTATAATTTATAAAAGGTAATAAATTAGACTGTGTCTACAAAAGTAGGCATCTCACTAGCTACCAAAACTCATCCCAAATATATAATACACATTTTGAAACTACAAACTCATCCAAAATTTCAGATATTGCTCTTCCATTAGATGTACCTAACAAACTATGGCTTACACATGTTTACTATGTCAATGCCATGTGATCATCCATGTGCAATTCGGCCAGATCTGTAGGAAGTACTGTAGTATTGTACATGGTTTAATCTTATCATCTAGTTACTTCCCAGGATTCCTATTTTACAATTACATAGTGGTAAGAGAGTGTACAGCTTTTTTTTTTTTTGAAAAAAAAAAAGATCAAAACAGAGAACTTATCATGTCACCATAAAAAGCAGGTGTTTTATTAACATTTTATTCATAAATCTTTTCAATATTGCATAATGCAGTTACACAAATGCTAAGCAATGAGCCTCATAGATAATCAATGAAATACATTTACACGGGACAAAAAAAGTAGAACATCTACTCAAGTACCAATCAATGCCAAATGTACAAAATTTTAGAATGGAAAAAAGCTTGAATAGAAGAAGCTCACCATAACATGCTAAAGCTGCTCCCAACAAAACCATTGCAATAGCAGAAAGATCCAAGTATACCTGCATGATCTTTATAGTCATTTAAACCATGCTTGAAACATTTTGAAAGACTAAACTATGGGAGCATGCATGATTCATGAAAACTTTCAAATTTAAAGAAGAGAATATCACACATCTGAATAACAGTGACAGCTCAGTGCCCTAAGCTAATTTCACATATGTACCAATAACTAAGCACCACTTGTCCAGCAGCTTCACTAAACCTAATACTACCTCCATCAACTAAACATATAAGGCAGCTAAAATATATTAAAGGAGCATCATAATTTCGTCATCATCCTATCAATAAACAGCACAAATTTTCTCATTCGTTTCAGACAGCAAACTTTGGGGAAAACCTCCATTAGTCCTATCTAAAACCTGCTATATTTTGAAAGGAAAAAGAATCTACAATATGGGTGTACAATCTTCTAACAAGGTTCCACACATCCTCTTGCAAATATGCTAAGAGGTTGGGTGGCTGTGCTTCATCAATAATTTCTTTATTCTCATTACTTGAGCAAAAAGGGTCCTTCAATATCTTTCAAGTTTGGTATCAACTCAAAATAAATAGAAGCTTCATACTAAGCGTAAGCTTAGACTTCCTTTTAAAAATAAATAAAAATAAAAAGAACTCGTTTATATTCGAGGAAAAAGAATAGCAACAATGATTAACATAAAAAAAAGTCAGTTATCACAATGACACTAATATAATCAAAAGCTGGTGCATGGCATGGTAAATAATAAAACAATACTGAAATAACTGTTTACATACTCGAGAAGCCACTTCAGAATCAATGGGATTTTCTCCTAGGCCAATCCAGATTATTACAGCAAATGCCATCATGATGATGAAAAGTAGCAAGGTAACCTGAAGAATAAATTAATGGAAATGATTCAGAAAAGAATAAATAATTAGATAACTGTCAAATGAAACAGGTAATGTGATGCCACAAAATGAATAAAGCATAACTACATGAGAAGAAACTCAAAGAAGAAATTTCACATACCAAAATAACAAGCTTTTGCCGATATCCAATACGAGAAAGACGAACAGGAAAACACTTTCTATGGCTATCTATGTTTGCTAAATTTGCATGTGAAGTTTTTTCTAACAAAGCTTCTTCAATAAAACTTCCTTCATAGTCATCATCATCATCAGGCTGATGGCAAAGGTCGACCCTGCAAAGGGAAACCCAAGTGTAACAACATAAAGTAGTTCATAATTGGCAGAAATGAGAACAAAGTAGGTTAAAAATATATGAAGGATAATCATATAATAGTAATACACGCACAAAAGAGGATATGCAACCTAGCACCACCTTAGAAGCTAAAAACAGTAAAACACCCAAGAGGACTCAATCCCCCCACATACACACCCCTCTTTTACCACCATGAATCACAACTCTTCGTGTGCTTTTCTTAAATAGTTAAGGCAGAATAGTAAGTGGTTTGAAGTACCAATTTCAGGACAAATATATATTTGACTCGCAAATTCTCAAAAAAACAAGTTCTTGGCAAATTCTAGAACACCAAACCGAATATTTAATGCCACTCCTAAAAGATGCATGCTTGTTTGTGAATAACGACTAATGAAGCCTGAGAATTGCTCCCATAGAAGAGAACAATATATCAATAGTACAGTTGCAAAGAGGGAAAGCAAAAGAAGAGAAGTAAGTAAAAAGGAACTAATCATTGACAGAGGTTAATAAAAATAAGAGATAACAGTAAAGACCACTTAAGAGAGCCTGTAAATATTTGCTATATATAAAATTACTCTAGCAAACACTGCTAGTGATTCAACATGCATATTCAAGTATAAAAATTCAAACAACACCAAAATAAGCAAGATTACATACCAGAAGGATAAAAGAAGAAGAAATGCTGCAAAAAAAAGTATTTTGGGGAAAGCTGCAAAACAATTTTCAACATTTCAAACTTCAAACATTTTAATCAAGGATATGAACTCGTTGTAGATGTCTAGTCAGTAGAGAATGGGGTCATACCCATAAAGATAAAACCACAAGAGTCTGACCAGCATCTCCATCCATTGCAAGCAGCAAAAAGTGCCAACACCAAGTAAACAAAGTAACCTGAAATTTAATACTGATGGAATCAGGATAAAACAGCTGGGATAAAATATGAAATATTGCTAGCTCACAATTTATTCAGGAAAGCATTATTTTTCAAAATAATGTCCAGAAGTTATCGTGTCTGCATAAAACCAAGGTGCAAGAAAATAGGTTAAGCACGTACTAAATAGATTTGAGCAACAAAATTAAAATACAACTAACCCAGATTAGAGGAGCCAATCAATACATGAAACACCTGCAACCCATCATATTTACATCTCATGAGAAACTAAAATATATATACGGAAGCTGTCATCATATATAGCATCAGCAAGTAATAATTAGTGAACCTGAAAGCATAAATTGGCATAAAAAAAGCACCCTCTGATCTTTACAATAAAAATAAAGGATCACTGATTAATATCCCCAGGCTATAATTAATGTTAAGCAGGAATCCCTTTCACATTTTGGAAACTGGTATATAGTAAGGACATAATTTAAGCACCATTGCTATACCTAATCTGCAGTCTACTAGAGTACTAACCAGTAAATGGTACTCATTCACTTATTACATGTTGAAAACACTCAAATTGGTAGATTCTATAAAAAAACACTGGCCTACAGACTACTGTAGCAATCTCTGACATAATAGCTTGCATAATGCACTTACTTTTTGTCGAGTCCAGCCAAGCTCTTGATTACGCAAGTGAATCCTAAGCAACTGAGATTCCATAGGAATAAAAACAGGCAGTAAGTAAAGGCAAAGAACTACAGTGCAGCACCCTTTTGCATACAAGAGCTTAATGTCTCAACGTTAAAGTACACTAGCCAAATTCTTAAATTGTATGATGATCAAGAGCAATTACAAAAGTAAACTTCTACGTTATTAAAATCTGAATCATGCCCTAAAACCTGCACAATCATACCATGGTAACAGAACTCACTGCTCAATGATAACATCATATATCCTATGCTAATTCTTCTATATTAATTGATGCTAATGAAGCTACCGGATTCATATATAGAAAAAATTTTCTTAGGGCAAGAAAAAAAAAGTAGGCTACAGTTTAGGGATTGTAAAACAATATAACAGCTAAAATATCAAAATTCAAAATGCAAGTTTCGAAATCTGAATATCTTCTCACAAATTCCCCAAATTTTCAAATTACGCCAATCACCCATCCTCTTTTCATCGTTATTTTTCAATTCCCGCTCCCCACCAAAACAACCCCAAATTGTGCACAACACTAAATAAACCCCTAAAATTTGCAAATGCACGAACCAATTTCATATCCGAAAAGCAATGCCGGCGCGAATTGAAACATGAAAGAAAGAGAAGAACCTGAAACAACGCAAGGAAAGCAACGATTCCTTCAACAAGGGCAAGACCGACATTGACACCGAGCAAGAGACGCGGAAAACAGTTGCCGCCTTCGAGCTCCGACATCTTCCCACGTTGTCCCTTGTCGTATTCGCTTTTGGAAGGAATCGGTTAAAAAAGGTATAAACAGAAAACGAGGATGGGGAGGTGGCGCACACGTGCTCCAGTTTCACGCCATTGGGGATTGGATTGAGATCTGTGAATCCGTCACAGATTACTAGCAGCACCACCACAACCACATGACAGAGTCCAGTGTTGGTTCTCGCAGATTTTGTGGAGGGGCATTAATGGTAATTTTAGCTGAAAAAATGTGAAAATCTCGAGAGTTAGTGTGTGTGTGTCAGTGTGTGTGAGAGAGAGAGAGAGCGCGCAAGCGAGAGAGAGAAGGTTGTGTTTGTGTGGAGAAAAGACGCGTTGCTCTTCTCCTCTTTTTCTTTTCTTTTTGGTTTGTCACGTTGTCACTTTTTTAGGTTTTTATGAACAAAGAAGATTCCCCTGATCCCCTCTTTGACTTAATCCCTTGACTCTCATAATCCTATTATCGCATCTTTCCTTTTTATTTAAAAAAATTAAATTCAATAATAGGATTCTATATGTGATTAACTGCTTCTTTCCCTAATTAACAAGTTATTGTTACTGATTAATTGACGGAGAAGCTAACTTATTTCCCTATCTTCTCGAATTTGAGCATTAAAACCAAAAGCAAAAAAAAAAAAGTAAAAGTTAAATATATAAATTTATAATCTATTATTTATTATGTATTATATAATATTAAAATTAAATTTCTTCGATTAATTGTTTAGCTTATTTGACATGTTCTTGAAGATGTTTTTATTTATTTTATTCAATTTATTTAAATACATTAATTAATTAAATTATTTATTTAATTTGATTGAGATAAATATTAAATTATTTAAAATTTTATTTAATTATTTTAACTATAAGTAATTAACTATATTAATTATTTAATTTGATTGAAATAAATAAATTAATTTTATATTTTTTTGTCTTATATATTTTGATTATCAATTTTTAAAAGTGTTATAATTAATTATTTATTTGATTTGGTAGAGATAAATATCAAATTATTTGATTTCACAGGAATAAATAAATTAATTTATTTTAATTATATTATTTTTTGTCTTATGTATTTTGATTAACATTTTTTTAAAATTTTATAGTTAATTATTTATTTTATTTAATTGAGATAAATATCAAATTATTTAATATTTTATTTGATCATATTAATTATAACTAATCAATTATATTAATGATTTGATTTGATTGAAATAAATGAATTGATTTTGTTCTAATTTGTATTAATTTTTATTTTATGTATTTTGATTAATAATTTTTAAAAGTGTTATAATTAATTATTTATTCAATTTATTGAAATAAATATTAAATTATTTAATATTTACTATAACTAATCAATTATATTAATATTTGATTTGACAAGAATAAATGAATTGATTTTGTTTTTATTTGTATTAATTTTTTGTCTTATGTATTTTGATTCGTAATTTTTAAAAGTGTTATAATTTTTACATGATATATTTATAAGATATTTTTTACTTATTTAATTTACTTTATTGAGCCAAATAATTATAATTAATTGATTATATTAATTATTTAATTTAATAATTCAAATATATCTTATTTGATTCAATTTATTATCATGTTAATATTTGTGTCGTTGTTTACCAAAAGTTTTTTTTATTTCTTCCTTGAATCTAAATATTTTTATTCATTGTTTATATTTTATTTTTTATTTTAATATCAAATTTAATATTTTTATTAATATTTTTTACAATTCATTATTTAATAGTCATATGTCTACCATCAATTACATCGCCATGAATATTTCTTTAATTTGTTAAAAAAACACAATTTCATTCCTTCTTCTTTTATTTTATCTATTTCTATATAACTTATTCACTCTAAAATGTCATATATAATATAAGAGAATCTCATTTTTTTTTTACCAATTGTTCTTCCATTAATAATACTTTTTTTTATGATGTATTATTTCTATTCTTTGATTTTTTTATTAAACTATAGAATATTATTATTCATGATCACACTCTATCACTTTTATTTTTATTTTTTTCTAATTATTTAAGTTTTATAATTTTTTATTACAAATTTTATCATTTTTATCACATACAAGTTAATTTACCATATTATATGTTGAGTCTTCTTGATGTTTAAATTATATTCTTTGAACTTAATTTCATTTCTGATTTAGGGGGTTGAGTGATAAAATAATATTAATGAAGAGTTGAAAACTGTCAGTGTTTTTTTATCTTCTTGGCTTAACTCCTTTTATGTAAGGATCATGAGTAATTATATACAATGGTACTTGTGTATAAAGGGTAAATATAAATTGTATCCTATCTTCTTTTAGTAAAAATTTTACTTTCTATCTTGTATTAGGAAAAATATTATTAATTATTTTGAACCAATAAATTTATCATCATTGTGGGCAAATGTAGAATTTTAAAAACTTATAATTAGTCAATGGTTACTTCATTTAGTTTAATATGTTAGTTCTTTTAGTCAAATGTTGTCTTGGATTTGTGTTGAATTTGAACACAAATTACAGCTTCATCCCAATATATAAGAGGTATAGTGGCTCTAGAAAGTATAGCTAGACATTTAAATAAGTGTCTATGCTCTCTTTCAGCTAATAATCTATTTTGCTTAAGGGTATTTGAAAAAGAAAATCTGTGATGTATGCCTACTTTGTGCAAAAAATCAGTAAAACATCTTGAGGTATATTCAGTTCCATTATTAGTTTGAAGTTCTTTGATTTTATAGTTTGTTTTCTATATAGGTTTTATACTAAAGAAAAGCATGATATACCTGAGACTTGTTAACTAACAAGAATGTACAAGTACACCTAGTATAAGCATCTATAAAAATAACATAACAACTATAACCTTGATCTGAGATAGATGATTGGTGCAGGTCCCAAAACATCTAAGAAAACAAGCTGTAAAGGTGAAGTAAACTCAGTAATAGAACCAGTAAAGGGAATTCTATGCATTTTGGTTTTTGCACAATTTTCAGAAACTCTGGATGACAATTTTGAATCAGCATTATTGATATCATCCAAAGAAATATTGTATTATTTTAAAATTAATTATATTGTCTTGGTGGCTAACTGACTGAGTAACCCAGCCTCTTATGCCACAAATCAAAGAAAAAACAATGCAAAGAATACAAAAAAGGAGACATATTATCCAATTTGTACTTTGATCATAACTATTGTATTGTGATCCAAAAAGAAAATTTGAAAAATTAGGTGTTATGTGATGTCAAGCACCTGAACGGAAATATTAAGAAGGGTCAGTGATAGAGGATAGAACAACAACATATGTATAAGGATTATGGAAGGATGGTATTGGTGGTAGGGCTGGCAATACTAATCTTATCCGCGAGTATTCAATCTGATCCAACCCATTTGGGTAAGGTTAACAATCCGATTCTCATAGGGTCGGATTGAGCATAGAACGAGTTTATCTGCGGGTAGGGTAGGGTGCGGGTTTAGACCTAATCCAACCTTCATCCGTGATATATTATAATATGTAATTAAAAATTATTATACATATGTAATGAAGTTGATAGAAATCAAACTCACGTCCTCTTTTTTTGTGATTTAAGAATAAATTTTATTATGCTTTTGTTGTTTTTAATTTTAATATGGACTTAATTTTGTATTTTCTATTTTATTAGTATTTTATGAAGGAATGATTAAATATTATGTTCAATTAAAAAGTTGATTTGTTGTGAGTCGAGTCGAGTAGAATCGAGTGTAGAATTTTAAAATGTGGGTAAGATTATAATTGAGAAATTCTCAACCCTGGATAGAATATGATTAAATTTTAGTGAAAATTTAAATCCGCAGATAAGATTAGGGTGGAGTCTAAATCGTATCCTACCCATTACCAGTTCTATTTCATAGTGATGGAGTGGATGGTGTAGAATTACTTTATGATGCTGATGGATTAGTGACATAATTGTCAAATCTTGATTGTTGAGGCTGAGAGAATAGTAATATTTTTAGTTGAATCGGTGAAAGAAGTGCCAAGCAATATGACCAATTCTACCATACACTTAACATTGTGATTTTGAAGATTGATAAAAAGATTTATCACCTCTTTAAAGTGTACCACTATTTTTATCTCCTCTACACCCTCCATTGTCACAATTGAAATTTGGAATATTAGGATATGATGTCTGTACAAGATTAGCTTGAACCATAGTAATTTCTATTTCTCTAAACTTTTTCTACATGTCATCATGTGTTAACAAAAGAGTTTCAACCTCACATGGTATAAGCATTTATGGTTTCGAGTAGATTGTTGTAAGAAGCATATGATAATCTTCATTTAACCTTCTTAAAAGAGGAATGCTAGAGGGACAATGACTTTATTGAACAATATGAACAACCACCAATCAAATAAAAACACACTACACCTCCAAATTAATCTTCTAAATTTTAATATTAAAATAACCATCCATACACTAGTAAAATAAACATCCGATATATCTATTGTTTACATTGTTTAATATTTTCATTGTTCACCTATACTTTTCTTTCTTAAAATAACTGGTTTCAAGTAGATTGTTACAACACAATGCTTGAATTCTTAAAAGACTGAAGCCAGCACACGGAGACTAAAACCAGAAAATTACAACATTTATCATATCTATAATTGCCATTTTACACCAAACATTGCTTAGTTTAATACAATAACAAAATGTTAATCTAGACTAAAAAAAATGTGCTACATATATAATCTGCAATGCACTCCAGATTAATTGCAATGTTAGAATATGTTCTATGAACAAACCAAAGAAACAACATAGCAAATCACAAATATAGTGTAAATTAACCACAACATAAAACTGATAAAACTGACATTATGGTCACTAAAACTCAAAATTCTAATAAATAACTTGCATCATATACTCAAGTAATACTAACAGTACTATCATTTGTATAAATTTTAGAATAATTATTATCTAAATATCTAAGCATTGAAATAGAAAACTTTTTCAATCTAAAACTCTTTAACATTCTACAATGAATGATATCCGAATATGAAAAACAAATTCAATTTAAAAAAAAACACAAATTAATAAACAGTCACAGGATGATAAAAATTGTAGAAGGAGCAGTGAGAAATTTACTTTCACCACAAGAAAATTTTTTGATAGTGATGTGAAGAACCTTAGTAGGCATCCCCAAGGGTCCCTTCACCCTGAGGAGCTGAGCAAGAAGATCAGAAGCGACAGAAATAGAAGGGGACACAGCCGGCAAACGAAGCAGCCGCTGGCAGAGAACCAAAAGCAGCGGTGGACCTGAATGGTGGTTCAAAAATGGGTTAGGACAAAAAGGAGTTAGGGTTTAGCAAATGCTAATAATGTCAAAAAAATAGAAGAAGGAAGAGAAGAAGACATATATGGATGAAGGAGGAAGGGTAGCATCGCAACGCCAGCGAACAACGAAGGCAGCAACTCGCATGGGAGAAACAAGCTCCTCCATGGCAGAAATAAGCTCTAGGTGGACGCTTCTCGACGGCAACGATGGCTGGAATCGTGGGAAGCGGTCGACGATGGCGAAATGACAACGAATGGTGGCGATGGGGGATGACGGCTAGAGAGAAAGAGAAAAAGGAGAGAAGTGAGGTTAATGATATTGCAAAAATGAAAGGAAAGGGTCGTAAAATTGAATTTAGAGTCAATTTACCATCAGATTTACTGTGGAAAAATTCACCGGTACTTGTGACCAAAACGGTGTATTTCATTTAATTACCTCAACGTCGAATTCTCCTCTCTAAATCCGATGGTAATGGTTGTGCCAATTTTTCTTTTTTTTTTCTCCAATTATTACCAGCGAATTTATCGTCAAAAAATCAAATCCGACGATAATTTGTCTACTCGATGAATTTATTGTCAAATCTGCTAGTAAATCTGCCGATAAATTCGCCGCTAACTTTCAACAGTAAATCCAATGGTATTCAGCATTTTTCTTATAGTAAAAAAATAAAATATTCGTAATTATTTTAAAATAGTTAATGAAATAAGTTATAAGGAATTATTTTATTTGGATTGTTAATAATTATAAGACGAGAAGGTTAGTAATTATATTAAAATAGGCACTGAAATAAGTTTATGGTATTAAATTTATTTAGATTGTAAATATAATTTTATAAATGATAACTTTGTGGTTTGTACAAAGAGATTGTTAATAAAAATTTATAATTTTCATATTTATACCTATTTGATTAATGTATTTTATTTTATTTTACTTTGCTCACAAAAAGATTGTTTGGGTGAGTTTTTAAGAAAATATCTTTTTTGAGTTATCTTTTTTTAAAATATCTTATAAAAATATAAAAGTAATTTTATGTTTGAATATCTCGTATAAAAAGATATTTTTATCTATCAATTATGTTTAGGTATAACAATATAAAAATACTTTTTTATTTATTTATTACCTAAATTTTTTTTTTAAAAAATCTTTTAAAAAAAATGTAAATTACACAATCGCATGCCACTCCTTCGACGCTGAGTTTGCCCGTCCAGCTACACCACCGGCTTCATCGTCAACAAGCGCCACTGCACATCATAATCTCTTTTTCTTTATGTAATAGTTTTTTTCACTTCATGAAGGAACAAGAGAAACCGTGTCGCTTGGAGAGACACGTATTGTGCAAATTCTTGCCAACCGTGGCTAAACAAAACGTTACCACGCTTATTCCTTGACCAATGAACTTTCAATTCAGCTCCGTTTGGAAGACTTGGAAAACCAGAACGTGACATAATTCGTTTTCAGTATATATGCACAAAGTTACTTCAATGGTCAGTTTAGGAAGATCTGTGGATAATTATTTTATTTTTTATATAGATAATTATTTTAATTGGATTGAATTTAGTTATATATCATTAAAATATGCTGGATGTTCAAATTTAATAGGTATACGGATGATTATTTTTATCCTTAATTGGATGGTTATTTTTACTAGAAGTGATAACGATGGCCAATGAGAAAGCTTTTAATGCCAAAGAGGTGTATGATTGATAAAAGTAGGAGTTACAAACGGTTGAAGGGAAGAAGAGGGTATTTGGGTGAAATATTTTAATAAATTAGAGTTGAAATGATTAATTTTTTAAAATAACTGTTTGAGTTTTTTGGTTTAAATAATTTAAAAATTTTATTATTATTTTTTTTTCATATTGGGCCAAATTTAGAGCCTATTGTATGTATTGTCGAAATTTTTCATTATCTCCCCAGCGGAGTTCTTGTTTAATACATCAATTACTATTAATGAGTAATGATTATACTTTAAAAATAAATAAAATTATTATTCATTGATTTTAAATTTTTTAATATTAAAAATAGTTAAATTTTTAAATTTAATTAATTTTGTAAAAATTAGAAGAATGATTTAAGATGATATATTGTTATTTAAAATAGTTCGGTGAGTTTTAAATTTAATTAGTCTATAATCAATTAATCACCGATTCACTAGTATTAGTATTGGGAATCTGACATTAGGATACCTGCCACTTTATTTTGACGTTTATAATGATGGATTATGTAAGTTAGATTAGATTAACTACAATAAAACAAAACAAGCAGTCAGATTGCAGCATAAAAGGTGGACTGAACTGGATGATTATCCTGTATGTATTTGACATGTGAATATGCAAATTTCACTAGAAAGTGACAAATTTCATAAGAAATGCTCTAATTTAGGTACAGTAGTGAAATATGCATATGTAGTGTAGTGTGTGAAGACTTAGAAGAATATTCTTAGGGCATATTTTGGTATAGCATTCCATTTAAGGTGCTAATGGAATCAAGCTGATACCGAAACACACTTTTAAGATCGTGCAAGAATATTCTTACCGTACGAAGGAGGAGGATGAAAATTAAATAGCAAAAGTTATTGATCATGGGAAGGAAATACATACCGTGGTCAACTATAAGTTTAATGAAAATGTGGAATAACCAAAAAAAAAAGTTAAAAGCAACTAAAATTTGTTTATAATAATTAATAAATTTTAAATAAAATAATTTTTAGTTGATATTTTTATTTCTTTAGTATTGTTGTTTTAATTATTTTCGGTACACTAGAGAAAAAAGGACGACAATATTTGAGACAATTTTATTTTAAAATAAGTTGTTTGAAAGAGAGAAAAAAGCTGATTTTAAGTAGAAATTATTTTTAATATGGAGATGAAGATGATATTTTGGTTGAATATTAATATTTAAAGTGTATTACAATATTGTAAAAGTGCAAAAAGTGTCCAACATGCATTTTATGTATTGTCAAGATCATGACACGTGTCCAACACGCACTTTGCATACCAGAATAATGACATATGTCCAACACGTATTTTACGTGTTGGCTCTCCACCTGTACAATTTACTCACATGTAATTACATTAAATAATTCTATTTTTAACAAGAATACTAATATTTTTTTATATAACAAAATATTAGTCGATTTTACGTTGCATGTACCAAAAATAAATGAAGAAGAAGAAAAATGTACCAAAAATATTGCATTTTATTACACTTCTCTCACTTATGAAAACGGAAATGGATCCTCTCTAATTTTTTTAACATTTGACAAGATAACGTATAATTGTATAATTTCTTACATTTATTCTATAAGTAGAATTAAAAATAAATGAGAAAAAATAATGAATGGTTAGATTAAGCACTGGCCATCCAATTTTTTTTTCACTGAAGAGATCCACTCCCCATAAAAGCTGATATTTTTGATAAGTTCCTTCTAATTAATGGTAGCTCCAGTCAACGATCACAAAGAGCATTGTCACACTCACATCATATTAAAGCAAAAAATAACAAAACACAAAACACAAAACAAAGTATTTCATGCCAATTATTTTCACTCAATCTCATTTTCTGCAGAGTTCATATGCAAAGACCAAGAGTTTAAAATTAGAAAAATCAAAATGCAACGGAATAAATAATATCTTAACTTATTGAGGATCCTTGAGAATATAATGATAGCTCATGAAACCAAAAGCATTATAACGAGATCATTGAAAAATACAAGATTAGTATAGGAAGCATTGCAAGTAGCGGTGGCAAGTGGGGAAGTTTTTGCTATCCCGTTCTGTTTGAAAGTTTGTCTTTTGGCGGGTTGGATCGCTCTGTTTTGTCTAATGAAGCGGTCTTAAAATTCCACTCCAATCTGTTTAATTGCTAGTAGTCCACTAATTTTTTTTTTATTATTAACTATTAAATAGTATATAATTTTATAATTATTTTAATAAATTTATAATTTCTAAAGCCATAAAAAATTATAATTTTTATATTCATAAGCATTAAAGTCTCTGTAATTATAAATATCTAATAAACATAATTATAAACCAAATTTTTATCCAAAATATAATTATAAATATTGCCTCCAAATTAAAATAAACACAATCCAAAACATAATTATAAATATTGTCTCGAAAGTAAAATAAATATAATCCAAAATACTCAATTTTCATCTTCATTCTCTTGTAAGTTGGGTTGGGGGAAGTTAGATTTTGGAAAAAAAATACAAAAATACCCCTTGTCGAAAAAAACACTAAGTCCCGCGGGGAAGCTCGCTCCGCTCCGCCAAAGCCCGCGATTTAACCGGTGCGGATTAGGAGGGTTTTCGCTATTTGACGGTCTTAATTTTTCAGCCCGATTCACTTTTTTTAGTGGGTTACATAAACTGATCCGATGGATTTAGACCCGTTTGCCACGCCTAACTGTAAGGCAAAAAAAAGTTATGTGTAATAAACACATGACACATTATTTAAACAATATTTGAAATTTTGCAATCTGTTTAAAAAATTTTAATGATATCAATTTCGTTAAAAATTAAATTCTAATAAAAATTGAATTGAATTTTAATAATTAAAATGAATTAATAAAATTATAAAATTGAATTACATTTTAGTATTTAAAATATTTATTAAATAAATTTAAGCTTTATAATAAATAATTTTATTCTTTATTAATATATTATTTTATTTAATAATAAAATATACTTATTTATTAAATTATATGAAATAATTAAAAAATTATATTTTTAATTAAATTTTTTTCAAATAAAATATGTTTATTTCTAATTTTCTTCAATTTTTTATAACAATAATAAATTTGAAATGATCTAAGATTAAGTAACAAAATATTTTATTTTATAAATTATGTATAATAAAAAATATTTAAAAAGAAATAAATTGGACATCAAAGGACTCTTATGTCCCCTGTATTATATATAGAATTTTATTAAATTTTAAATTGTTAGAATGAAAGTATTTTTCAACCTATAAAAGAAAAGATTGAGTCACAAATATACTTAATTGATTTGACCATAAATTAAGATTAAAAACTTACAAAAATTTTGCTTTATACATGTAGTAATTTATAAACTTTTAAATAATGAAACTCATATTCATAATGAATTAATCTTTGATTTATCGAATTAAAAGATACCGTTGACAATTCAAAAAAGAAACTTATGAAAAATGTCAACAATTATGTTGATAGTAAATTTTTTATTTTAAGTATTGATTTATGTGGAGGGTAGTGAAAGATCACTTAAACATAGTGACTTGATCGTATACATTTGACAAAAACAGTTATTTGACGACATTCGAACAATAAACGGTTACCAAATTAAAATAGTTTGGTCGTGATATAATTATAATTTTATAGTTGTTAAAATTGCATACAAATAGAACTCTATACAAAAAAGGCTTGAATTTATTTGAAAAAGAGAGGCAAAGAGAGGTCATGTTAGGTAGCATTTGTTTTGAGGTACTAAGACAGAAATTGAGAAACTGAGATTCAGTATCATATTTGTTGGTTTAAAAAATGATACTAAAATTTCTGTCTCTGTTTTTAAAATTCTAGTATTTCAGTACCTCTAAAAAGTAGAGACACAGGGGACTGAAATTTTTAGAGATGGAAGCTGAAATTTTAATAACATTTTATACCTAAAATACTCTCATTTCAATTAATTAATTTTAATTTTACCCTTTATACAAATTAAATTAGAGCTTTATTCTTATTTCAATTTTCGTCTCCCACTTTCCATCAAACAGAATACTGAAATTTATTTCAGTTATTGTCTTTTAGTCTCTATCTCTCAATTTCAATATTTCAATTTCTATCTCTCCACCAAATATTACCTTAATGACGGCAGCATTAAGGAGGGATAGGAGGCGTGGAAAGAGAGTGAGAGTACTGTATGAAACCGACGTATTTGGGTGAAAATTGATTTTGAAAAAAAAAGAATTAAATTGAATTTCATTTTAATTAAGAGTTTGTTTGAAAACTATTTAATATAAAAAATATATTTTTTAAGAAAAAAAATATTTTTATTTAAAATTTAATTCTATAATTTAAAATAATTATAATATATTACTAGAATTGAATTTAAATTTAAAGAATATGTGTGAGTGAATTTGGAAATTAAATTTTTTTTATCTGATTTACAAATAAAAAAATTAGAATTTAAATTTTAAAAAAATTTAAATTATTTATTTTTAGTTATTTCAAAAAATAAAAAATCAATTCTTAAATAAATTCTAATTTTTAACATTTCAAACAAATTCTAATTTAATTTATTTTATTTTAAAGATTAGGATATAGCTCAATTCCTCCATCAATTTTCAAACTCTTTGTTACATCTGCAGAAAGAGAAAAGACATCAAAGAAGTTGGATGTGTAGGATGCTTCAGCTCCGGCTATCGAAGGAGGTTTTCGTCGCCGCGAGCCTGCAACGGTAGTAACGGTGGCGTGCAGTCGCGTACTATGTATCAAAGAAAAATCGAAATTGAATAATTTTTTTTTGTGGGTTATAAAAGATGAGTGTATTTTTTAAAAAATTAGGAGTGAGACTCGAACTCAAAAATTTTATTTAAAGAAAGAGAGATTATATTATTTAAGTTATTATAGCTAAAGTATATGTTTGGGTGTCATTATTTTGTTAAAAAAAGATCTTTTTTTTTAAACGTGTTTGGCAAATTTCTAGTAGTAAAAGTAAAAGTACTAGTAAAATAAAAAAAAAGATATTTTTTGAGAAGCTGTAATTTACATCTTTTTTTAAAAGATCTTTTTTCCTTAAAAAAAAGATGTTTTTCATGTAATAAATAAACAAAAAAGTACTTTTATATTGTTATACCCAAACATAATTGATAGATAAAAAGACATTTTTACATGAGATATTCAAACATAAAATTACTTTTACTTGTCTATAAGATCTTTTAAAAAAGGAAAAATTTCACTCCCCTCCCCTGTGAGATGTTAAAATGACACTCCCCTCCCCTCTATTTTATAAATGTACATTCCCTTCCCTTCTAACTTTTAAAAAACCTTTTTTTTAATCAATTTTAAACTTTTTGTGTTAACTAATGTTAACTTTATCCATTTTTTAAGAAAACATAAATTATTTTTTAAAAAAATACCCATTAACAAAAATTTTATTTTTTATTATTATATTTTTTTACTAAAATATTTTTTAATAAATTATTTTTTATTGATTAAATTGTATTTTTTTAAAAAATTAATAATTATATTATTTTTTTTCTAAAATATCCTTCAATAATTTTTTAATTATTAAATTATAATTTTACCAAAATTTTCGTTAACGATTTTTTTATATTTTACTATTAATTTTTTGATATCTATATATATTATTTTAACATTAAATAAAAAATTTTAGTAAGATTATTTTTCAATATCAATATATATTAATTGTTATATATATTAACAGTGGTAAAATTTTTTTATTTAATGTTAAAATAATATATATTGATATCAAAAAATTAATAGTAAAATATAAAAATAATTGTTCATAAAAATTTTGGTAAAATCAAAATTTAATAATTAAAAAATTATTGAAGGATAGATATCTTAAAAAAAATAATTTAATTATTAATTTTTTTAAAAGTATTTTAATAAAAATACAATTTAATCAATAAAAAATAATTTATTAAAGGGTATTTTGGTAAGTAAAATTTAATGATAAAAAATAAAAATTTTTGTTAATGGACATTTTTTCAAGAAATAATTTATTTTTTTTAAAAAATAGATAAAGTTAACACAAAAAGTTTAAAATGGATTAAAGAGGAGGTTTTTTAAAAGTTAGAAGGGAGGGGAATGTACATTTATAAAATAGAGGGGAGGGGAGTGTTATTTTAACATTTCACAGGGGAGGGGAGTGGAATTTTCCCTTTAAAAAAAATAACTCAAAAAAAGATATTTTTTTAGAAGTTCACCCAAACAAGCCCAAAAATAAGTACATTTAGATCGTTTATTTGTTACAGTTAATTTTAATCCTGATATTTGAGTTCGCGTTGATTTAAGGTCTTTTTATATGGCGTTAAATATTTACTCATAAAATTTAAAAATAAAAAGATAAGTTCTATTTTACTCTATTTTTACTTTTACTTAAATTAAGTAAAAAAATTGTAAACACCAAAAAATTTACCAAAAATTAATTAGATTGAAAATTTTTTATTTATTTAATGTGAAAAATTTTCATAAAAGAATTTGCCATATTTTTATTATTTAACTAGATACTTACTTATACTCTACCAAACATAAAATACGAAGTGCGTTCAGCGTTTAAAAATTAAAGGTAAACTACTAGAAATTAGAGAATTTACGTAAACGATTCTCATCATTAATTATATAATTGGTAGGTACTTATTAAACGTTATGTCTAGAAATGTAATAATTCCCTCCTTATATAGATCTAATTTAATGATAATATAATTGTTATTAAAGTATAACCATTAAACCCCCAAAGAGAATAGAATCATACAAATTTTTAAATGGAAGTTTGAAGACAAAATACGAGTGACACAACAGTACAACTTTTCCAGAATATACAATACTGTTAGAATTTATTTAAAGTTAAAAGTTAAAACTCATCATGTCTAGTGATAGTATGTCTCCAAAATCTTTCCACCATTTCGCTGCTTCTTCATTTTGATTCAGCATGGTTAGTACGATGGCCTGCAGATGAAGATGGAATAATAAAGATTAACATTAAATTTTCTTTAAATTGAATAAAATTAATAAATTCCTTTTCATACAAATATCTATATAAGCTTTCATAATTTGAATAAACTACTTTTTTTTATAACACTAATCTTATTTTACAGTTTTAGTTTATGTTGTAATATAATAAAAGATTTAGTTAATAAAAACATATTTTAAGAGAATAGTAAAAAAAATTTAAGTTTTTTATACATTTAATACTTTGAAAAATGTAAAAAAAAAAATTTCAATAAATTCAATAATTTTTTTAATATTTTTAAAATATGCTTTTACAACATATGTTAACAAGTTCCTATAATAATAAAAAAAATAAAAGTTTTTCAACTTTTTTTAGAGATATTTTAAAAATAAAAAATACTAAAAAATTATTAAAATTTATTATTTTTAGTTATTAATTAATTATCAATATTTAAAGTGTGCGATAAAAATATATTATCGAATTATTAATCTAAAAAAATTGAATAACTAAATAAATAAATAAAATAATAAATTCTGATGATACTTAACCTTCTCTTTTTAAGAATATCAAAATCCAAATAGTTGAATGAGTGTGGTAATAGCAATAGAGATCAAAATGTGTTGGGTGTCATCAACACTAATAATATTATTATATTATTATCCATAAAATTTCATGCCAGAAGAGATGGATCACTCAGCAAGAGGAAAATAAATAGAAAGATGAATCGCTATAGCTAACCTTGTACAATATCAATTGAGCTGCATGAGTTTTGTTAATTAATGGTCCCTCGTTGTTGAGCTTCTCAATAATCCCCTTCCCATCCTTCAATTACAACATTATAATTTATGTCATACTTAAGAGTTTTGTTCTTTTAATTTGTAACACTAAACATTGGCCACTATTTGTTACTCTGAGGAAATAATCCAGAAACAAAATATTCGAGGAAATTTATAAAGAACTTGTAATCGCATGATATTTTAATAGAAAAAAAAGTTATTAAATTAGTCTCTAGTTTTTTTTCTTCATTTTTTTAGATAAATCAATTTTTATATCAAAAATTTTCTATTAGAAGCTAACTGTTCACCTATGTGGAAGAACTAATTTGAGGTTATTTCTTTTAAAATAATAATGAGACTAATTAAATTGTTTTTCTATAATTGACACGGTGGTTAATTTATTTAACTAATTTAAATTGTTTTTCTATTAAATTCTAAACACTAAATTATAAATTCTAAATTTTAAACTCTAAATCCTAAATTATGAATTATAAACTGTAAATTCTAAACTCTAAATTCAAGCTATATATTGATATAAACTACAATAAATAGAAAGTTAAAATATGTTTAATTAATAAAAATTGCATCCTTTTTATTAAATAAAGAGCGTTTAAAGATGAGTTAAAAGATCAAATTAAACTATCAATCTAAAAGTTTATTAAGAATTAATTTAAAAAAGTATTTAGAGAAAATGCGACACTAATAAATGACAAATATATTGAACCAATTTTTTTCTTCCAAAGTTATAACTTTTTATGGCTATATTAAAATTGCCATATATTTTGAAATAAACAATATATAAGATTCACTTTATCAATGTTTAATAATGTAAAAGATAATTACAGTAGTTATAATTGTATCATACATACATATATCTCATATAAAATCATCTGCGCTATAATAAAACCAACTGGTTAAAATTTTTAAGAATAAATTTCACCACTTTCGAATGGCCATGAAATGAAAAGGAGGGAGTATAATATACTTTAATGGCAAATTTATTTCCGCACAAAATTTGATAAGGAACACCTCATATCATCAGTTCATTAAATTTTTTTAATGATGAAATACTTTTCCAACAAATTTTAAAGGCTAAATCAATCTCTATTTATCTTTAAAAAAAATTAATTACTGAACCAATCTCTATTTTTTTACTTTTTAGATAAATAATTTTAAAAAATTAATATATTGTTATTCAATAAAAACATGAAATTTTAAAAAAACAAACTATTTGACTAACCTGATTGCTTCCAAATTCTTCTATAATGACTGTTTCGAGAATACATTTTGCTGTTGCAAACTTCTCCTGCAAAATGAAGTAGGTTGAACACAAAAATTAATTATAATTATCACGTTACGTCGTGCACATACAAAAATTAATCATCAAATTAATTGTTGATATAAAATATATTTTAAAAATTCTCCTACTAATTAGAGTTGTCGCTAGATAACGAGTCATCTTAACAATTCTCCATGATGAGTAAAAGAATAGGACAATTTTTTTAAAAAATAATAGTGTTTTTTATACTAACTTTTAATGGATGTACCTGTAATATGAGAAGTTCAACCTTTGCCATTTTCACATCAAATTCTTGATCATCACCTTTAATATTTTCTAGTATTTTCTCTGCATTTTTATTCCCATCTATGCTTTGACTAACAGCATACCACTGCAAAATATCGCAGAACCAATCAATTGCAATGAAAATAAATAAAAATTAATATATACCATACAATTATGCAAGAATGTTTTTTAATGGGAATGACAATATGTCAATATCTATTAAAAACTATTAAAAAAAAAAGAAAAGAGAAAAAATGAAAGAGATGAATTAATTTAATGTATTTAGAGATTGACATTTTGTAACTACTACTTTTTGATATCTTCTCATTCAATTTGGATTGAATAAAGCTAATGAACTTTCATATTTCACCTCACTCCTTATCATGCTGAATATATGAAGCACGGTGGCTAAGAGGAACACCGAATATGATACGACGATATAGGCATATGCACACACACTACTTTTAATTTTTTTTAAGACAGAAAAATACATCATAATATAAAATATAAATTGTAACAATCTTTTGATATTTTTTTATATTAAAATACAAACTAGTATCATTAGATATTTTATTTTTTAATTGTATAAAGTATTTAAAATAATTATTTATTTTAATAAATAACAATATATACTATTTCAAAATTTAATTTAAAAATATATGTTAAGAATAAGGTTAGACGATGACACATAATGATATTTAAGTGTGTTTAAACGTGTTCAAAAAAGTAATTTTTATTTTTTATAAAAATACAGTAAAACACAAAAGCTATGATGACAGACACTGATACGGATACGGATATGGATATGAACACGATACAATACGGAACACGCTAATACACAAATTTTAAAATCTTATTAGATACGGGGACATGTATATATAAAATATGATGTATTTTTTAGAAAAATTAATAATAATATTTTGATATTTTATTGATATTAAAACATAAATTAATTTTTTAATTATTTTTAATATCTTATTTTAATTATACAAAGTATTTAAAATATTTTTTATTTTAATAAATAATAATATATATCATTTCTAAATTTATTTCAAAAATACATATTAAGAATAAGGTTGGATACGTTGACACGTGATAATATTTAAATGTATCTAAATTGTCCAAAAAAAAAATGTGTCTGACACATAGACACAACAACTAAGCAAAGTGTCCATATTTTAGCACAAAAAATGACTATATTTAAAATGTGTCTGACACTTCATCCACGTGTCATCTAAAACGTATCCGACATACTAACATCGGAACACTGTAACTTAGCAATGTTTCATAGTGATGAATTCATACTGCTATTTAACTGGGATACGAGATTAGTTCATGTTGATAAATGTATGTAAAGTAAAAAAAAAAAAGGATGGAATTGTTATTAACCTTGTGCTGTTTAACATCAACTAGTCCAGGAGACAGTGCTGGTTTTTTGGTTGTTCTTTTTGCATTGATGGTAGTTTCAAACAATGCCGCAACTGCCATCTTTCCTGCTCCCGCTGGAACTCCGCCAAAAGGGTTATTTGCAGCATAAGCTTCTTTGAACATCGGATTCATATTGCTCTTCAAATTCAACAATCCAAGAACACAAGCCAGAACAACACATACCCCACTCATTCCTCTCGTTACCACTCTTCCCTTGTTGCCGCTGTTACTCCGAGGCTCCGGCGAGCCGCTCGATGATCTTTCCGGCACGCAATTCGGATGGCAAAACGATGATGATCTTGTTGTAAAAACAGGGTGGAGGAGTCTTGCAAATTCAGAGGCACAAACAGAGGTTTGGTTATGGTTATTGAGTATGTTATTATTATTATTATGGAAAAATAATATGCTTGATCTTGCATATGTAGAACCTTTGGCACCATTATTGGACAGGCGCAATAATAATGGAGAACTATGAATTCTTATCATAGCAGATTCCATTGTACAAATGAGACTACTGATGAAGAATTTGTGAGGTCATTGTTAATCTATATTTATATTGTAATAATAAAAATCTATAGAATGAAGCTAGGTATATCTTTTTCTTTTTTTTTTTTCCCTATGCTTTGAAAAGAAGACGAAATTATTCTTTATAGACTAAGATTATTACATAGTTTTTTCTTATATATATAAAGCTATGCTTGTTTAACATGTTAGAGTGATTCCCATATGTTACACATTTACCATGAAGGATATGGTTAATAAGGTTTAAGTGGCTGGTCGTCCATGAGGGTAAATCCTTGCTTATTAATTGAAATGAATGTAGATATATTCCTGACAAATAAAAAGAAGAAAAGAAGATTTGAATATTTTCTTTACCTATCTGCCAAGACTAGAATAAGAATGCTTCATGATTTTACTCATAACTTTAATCGTGTGTTGTATTTCTTGTACACCATTTTTTGTTTTTGGAATGAGTTGGTAGGAATACCCTTCTTTTGATCTCTGTGGAAAATGAAGAAAAGTGTTGAGTATGGACCACCATGTGTGACAACAAATTAGTTGGCTAGAACAGAAGTACAAGAGTTTCAATGTTCCATGATTTCTTTTCCACCTTAATCCCCAATCTGGTTGATTAAAAACTAATTTGTTACATATATGAGTTCTATTTAAGGTTTGTTGTTAGCCAATAAATTACTGCATGTACAATGCAGGATTCGACACTTATTTAAGCAGAGGAGTGAGCTAATGATTTGACTAATTCAAATTGGTTTTTGATGTTTTATGATAATTACAATAATTTGGATATGGATTATAGGAAGTTGACATCTTGATTTAAATATACAAATGTTAACAATTGAACCAAAATCTGGAGTGCTCTTACAATAATTCACAGAACAATACCATAAGTCCATGACAAATCTTGGTCCTCACAGTACAAGCACGAAGGCTATTAGAACTTTTGTGGTTAGAATATGTCAGAATTTATTAACAACTATGATGTCATATGAAGCCAAAAATCATATCATTTTACCAAACTAAAAATCACTTGACAATTTTGGAACTTTCTCAAGTATCCAAGTTAACTGTCTACTCTATCATTTGAGTTTTGTATCATATTTGTTTCTTTTTTTTTTTTACTTATTTCTCCTTTTTTAATTAACTATGAAACTAAAAACCAATTAAAAAAAGGAAGTAAACAGAAACGAGTAAAAAAAATACCTCTTACATTAGCATCAAAAGGACTAGAAATGAAATTAGACAGGGAATCAAATATAGCCAAATCAGTTTCTTATCGGTGAGACCATGTTTTACCGACACATCAGGACTCTAATTGCCTTCTCAAAGTACTGATAATAATTTTCCTTGAATTTACACTTATATAAAACAATATTTTCCTTTGTTGATTTTTTCTTTTCTTAAAAAAATATTAATAATCCTTTACTGTTTTATTTGGCAGATTTTATTATAATAATAAAAAGGTAGAAACTCACGTGCAGTTAACTTTACGTGAAGTTGATATTTGAGAGCCGTTATATGAAAATTTAGTCAAATCATTCAAATAATTTAACGACTCTCAATTATCAACTTTACGTATAGCTGACTACACCTGAATTTTCACCTAATAAAAATGAGAGTTTCAACGGTGTAGTTTTTGCAAATTATATAATTACATACTAATTATTTATTATTTTTGGATCATCAATTTAGTATTTCATTCAAATAATTTATTCAAAATAGTTTTTCTTCTTATAAAATAAATAGATTCCAAAATAGATATTTATATGAGTTATAAGTAAAAAATTTTATTTAATAGAATTATTTTAATTTAAAAATTCTATTAAATAAAATAATTCTAAAATTTTATTTCTTTGATTTTATTAAAAAATATAACTATTTAAAACTATTTTAGTTAATATTGTATACAAATTTTAAATTCTATTAGAAAATAGAATCCAACTAATTCAGAATATTTTAATGTTTGTATAACAAAACTTTTTGAATTTTTGGTAGAAATGGATAAGTTTTCAAACTGTCCAAAAGCCTCTTCTTTTCCAAAAAAATTTTTAATTTTTTTTTGTTTCGAGATGCATTTATAGTTTTTTTATTGCTACAAGTTATGTGAAAGACATATCTTCTGTTTGGTAAAATAAATAATTTTTTATTTGTAGTATTTTTTTTACACAAATACCTATTATATATTATTACGTTAACGATAAATAGTATACTTCTTATACTCACTAAATGAAATTAGGGGTGTGCATGGGTCGGGTGAAACCGGATTTGATGTGACATAAACCCGACCCGAAAATATATAACGGGTCTATTTATTAGACCCGAACCCGACCCTAAATCCGATGAAACCTATACACTTTCGGGCCACGATTATACCGGGTGAAAACTGGGTCGTTAACATTATATTACCTTGATACCTTCTTATAAGGTAGCATGTAAAAATATCCAAATTTCCAAGACTCCAACCATTATTTGACATCGTAAAATTCACTTAGAAAAATATAACAAGAACCAACTCTTCTCTAAAATTAAAGCATAACCATAATCAATACTAATATTGTCTAATAACACCAAATATTTAAATCAATACAAATAACACAATATTATGCATTTTAAACATAAAACATTAACTTATAGTCTTATAATAATTAATAACACCAAAATATTAAGATTTACAATACTTAAATTCCACATAAGAATAGCCATCATCCATCGCTAATAACACAAAATATTAATTGTATATGATGACCGGGCCACCGAGCCGATTTCGGACGACCTGAGCCATGGCCCGAACCCGACCCGAAATAATGACCGGATCTATTTTTAAGACCCTTACCCGACCATCCGGTGAAATCACACAAAATTAGCTCCTAAAGTATTCGGAACCGGACCGGGTCTTCGAGCCAGGCCGGACCATGCACACCCCTAAATGAAATAGTAGTAATCTAAAACAACAAAATTTGGTTGGAAATTAAGCTCTTTCTCATTGATCAGAGTTTAATTGGAAAATGAATTAATTTTTTGTTAATATCAACCAACATTTTAAATTTTTTTTCTTAAATTTTAAATTATAATTTTAAATCTTCAAAAAAATGAAAATTCTAAAAATAATTTTTAATAAAAAATTAATTAATATTGACTAATTAAATATCAATTCGCTATACTTATCATAATGATCAACATATATGTTCTTGATCTGACTTATTCAAGTTTGTTATGACCCCACTGCCCCATTAATGTGATGTGTGTGGTGTGACTATGAATTTTGAAGATCATCAATGATCACTCATCTGTTTACCTTGTTCTAAAAAAAATGCAATGAAATTCAAATCAAAACCAAGGAACCAAAATCCATGGAAGTCTCTTATTTTTCATCATCATCATCATCATGGGGAAGCTATTAACAAATTCGAAATCCATCATTGTCCTCCATTCAAAGCTCCTCTGTTTCTCTCTGCTCTATCTCTTCATTTCTCTCTTCCTTGCTCTCTACGCTATTTCCTCTAAATCCAAATGCATATTAAGATCAACCCCATTTTTTCTTACCCTTCTTCCTATGGAGAACACAAGTATGCTGTTTCAACCACACGTTCTAAATGTTCTTCCCCAGTTAACTTTTCAGGTAATGCAGAGTGCCAAAAACAGAGCATTCTATGATCCCAACACTGAAAAAAAAAAGAGTTTTTTTTTTCTGTTTTTAATGGGTGATGGTTTTTGTGTTTAGAATACCGAAATGTTTTGGAGGAAATTCAGCATTTCCAAATGAACTCTTCACTGGCTACAAGTTCAAGTTCAAGTTCTATGAAGTATATGCAGGGGAATGCTGATAGTTTTGGTGGCAATCTCAGCACACATTTGAGGTTTTCTTATTTCGATCGTCGAAACGATAGCAGGGAAGTTCCTGTTGGAATAAATTAATTTTAATATCCCAGATCATCCATATTGAATCACCAAAAATAACATAATACGGAAGCGTACCTGAATTCATAAACATGAATTATGATTGGAAGATTTTGGATCTTGTGGTTCTTTCGATCTTCCTCAACCAAAGCCTTCTGTATTCCTAGGCGGCTGAACTGCAACTCTTTTGATGGGGAAAGAGCAACAAAGCGGTTTTGGTATATTGGGGACCGAAACCCTGAAGGTCTATTTATATTTGCGCATGGCACCCATTAAACCCTTAAGCCCAAATAAAATAGTATCTAAAGCCCAAAAGATAATATATCTAAAATCCAAAAAAAGATAATTATCTAAGGAACAAAAGATAATATCCGGTTTTATTCTCATTTAATTCCAAATCAAAAGTAATAATGACTTATTCAATTAGCATTTATAACAATAAATGAGATCATCATTATATAAGTCATTTAATTGGAAATAGCATCATTTGTGATTATAATTGATATATGTATTGCCCACAAATAAGTTAGGTTGAGCTTGCTGTATGGATTGGGATTGAGGAGGATTCTCATTATTTTCCTGTGCTGTAGCAGTATATTGAGCAACAACGATATTCTCATTGTTCTCTTGTACTATAACTGGATCTACAGTAGGATTCTCATTGTGCTCTTGTACTATAACTGTATCTTGAACAATAATAGGCACAAGGTCCTGATCATTGTCAGTTATAGAATCCTCATCAAAAGCAACATTTCTAATATTCCCTTCCCCCCTAAACTCAACATCCTCAAGAAATCTCGCATTTCCCGTTTCAAAATTAGACCTTGATGTAGGATTGTAAAACTTATACCCCCGTGAACATTCGCGTAACCAACAAAGTAGCAACTAATTTGTCCTTAAGTCCAATTTTCTTTCATGCGGCCTATTAGGTCGCGCCTCACCTGGACATCCCCAAATATGCAAATGCTTTATACTGGGCATTTTCCCAGTCCAAATTTCATATGGGGTTTTGCTAACTGCTTTGCTTGGCACCCTATTAAGGATATACACTGCGGTCTTTAAGGCTTCTCCCCAGAGTGATTCAGGTAAGGAAGAATGACTAATCATACTTCTCACCATGTCCTTAAGAGTTCGGTTCCTTCGCTCTGCAACACCATTCATGCTAGGTTTGCCTGGCATGGTGTATTGCGGAACAATACCACACTCCTCTAGGAAAAGAGCAAAAGGCCCGGGACGTTGCTCACCTGAACCGTCATATCTTCCGTAGTATTCACCACCACGATCAGATTTGACAGCTTTAATTTTCTTTCCAAGTTGAAGTTCAACTTCAGCTTTGAAAGACTTGAAAACATCTAAGGCTTGGGACTTTTCATGAATGACGAGAGTAATCATCTATGAACGTAATAAAGTACCGTTGTCCATTCCAAGAGACAGTAGAGAATGGGCCACATATATCGGTATGTATTAGTTCTAAGACATCTTTAGCTCTCTCGGCACCTAATTTCCTTTCGTTTGTCCTTTTCCCCTTTATGCACTCAATGCAGACTTCAAAGTCCGCCAATTTTAGGGGTCCAAGAATTCCATCCGACACAAACCTCTGAATTCTCTGTTTAGAGATGTGACCTAGGCGTTTGTGCCATAATGATGCCGAATTCTCATTTAGTTTTTGTTTTGTACCCGTTTGCAGTATTTCATTATTATTTTAAGTCAAGCCTATATAGATTATCCACCAAATGACCAGAGCAAATATTATTTGAATTATAAAAGAGACTGACTTTATTGTCTCCGAATGAACAAAATAACCTGATTTGTCCAAACGAGAAACAGAAACCAAATTTCGTCTAAATGACGGTACATAAAATGTCTCTAATAAATCCAAATAAAATCCATTCGTGGAACATAATCTAAAGGTTCCTATAGCTTCGACTGCAACTATATTGCCGTCTGCCACATAGATGTATCTTTCAGCATCACTTGGCGGTCGGCTCCACGGGCAACCCCTTCTTTACACGCCAAGTGGCATATTTGGTACAATCCTTCTTCATGTGTCCCGCCTTCTTACAGAAGAAACAGGTTGAAACTTGATCCTGTTTCTTAGCCTTTTTCTGCTGAGAAGGTATATCCGCAGTAGTATCGCGCTTTCTTTTATACTGAGAAGATGAAATCATGTGAGCACTTTTAGTCTTATCTTGCTGTAGCCTCTCTTCTTCTTGCACACAGTGAGATATAAGCTCATTTAAGGACCAAGTGTCCTTCAGAGTGTTATAACTCACTTTGAATTGCCCAAAGTGTGTAGGAAGGGAAATCAAAATGAAATGCACGAGTAAGTCTTCATGCAACTCTAACTTTAGTGCTTTCAACTTTGAAGCAAGATGAGACATTTCCATGATGTACTCCCTTATGTTCCCTGTACCTTTATACCTCATGGAGACAAGTTTGCTCAAAAGACTACTTGCCTCCGCTTTTTTCATTCTTAGTAAAGAATTTTTCAACATCCTTTAGGAACTTTTTGGCATCTTTATCCTCAGTAATTGAGCCCCGAAACGCCTCAGGAATTGACCGTTTCATGATCATAATGCTCATTCGATTGGATCTCTCCCACTTCTCTATTTTAACCTCATTGAGATTTTCCGGAGTGGAAGTGGGTTTCTCCTCTCGAAGAGCTGTGTCTAGATCCATACAACCGAGGACAATCTCCACGGTATCCTTCCAAACTTTAAAGTTTGAACCATTCAGCATAGGAATACTGCTAATTTGCGCAGAAACATTGGTAGCTAAAGCCATAGTTTCTGGATTAGAACAAAAGAACATGCAATAAATATTAGTAATTAATGGGTAAAAAATCCATATTGAGATATCTAGCACAACATTAATTTTCAATCTTTGGATAGAAAAATTAACTGTAAGTGATACTCTCATTGCAGTAATCAAATATTGTCAAAATTCCTGTCACACATTAAGCCTTTCTTTGGACCGACTTAATGCGCACATGGAAACTTAAACTTCGCAACCTATTTATTACTGCATATATTTTCTATTAATTGGCCAAACAATAACCTTCCTTTGGGCCGATTATTGACCGCATAATTAATAGAAAATAAACAAAAGTGTGCAATGCTTATTATTTGGCCAAACAATAAACTTCCTTTGGGCCGATCATTGTTTGCATAAATGATAAACATTACTTTATTCTTAATTAGTTACCCAAACATGTATTTACTATCAACATGTGTATGTAATTCGGCCAAATATAGACCTTCCTTTGGGCCGACCAATATTTGCATGAATTACATAACATCATATTCCTTATGTTTTGAATAAATCAATTTTCACAAAAGAGACTACTTTGACAGCATAATGTTCAATCAATTTATTCCAAAACCAAATCTTTATAATAGATGAGTATAATAATCCAAATTGTTACTAGTTTTCTTATGTAACAATAAAAAAAATACTTAAATCTCAAAAAAAATAAATCTTAATGATGTCTTTTGAGATCTTAAAGAAAAAATATAATTATAATTCATGTGCCAAAAAATTCTTGATCCGTTAAAATTAGAATCCATCTTTATAAAATTAATAGGTATAATAATCTTTTATATCTCAAAAGAATAATTCATTAAAATTAAAATTAATCATTATATAAATTAAATGCCAAATCAGTCTCGTATAAAATATATATATGTATATAAGTATACCTTAAGGCATAACCAAATAATGATAATATATATACAAATATCCCTACATAATGATATACATATATATGCATATAAGGAATTGCAATCAACGCCATTGGCATAAAAAAAAATTAATCTCCTGTTCGTCCAACAGTAGCAGCTATATATATATACGACGTATATATTCAAAAGCAACCAAAACGGCGATATGTTACGTTGTATATGTGGAACAATACTAAATACATATACACTAACAAACACAGTCGCACAAATATATATAACATCGTAACGTAATAAAAAAAACATATATACATCGATCCATATATCAATTCAGTAATTAAAAATAAAATCGAATATTTTCGATGATTAAATTATGGATGGCTCTGATACCACTTGTTGGAATAAATTAATTTTAATATCCCAGATCATCCATATTGAATCACCAAAAATAACATAATACGAAAGCGTACCTGAATTCATAAACATGAATTATGATTGGAAGATTTTGGATCTTGTGGTTCTTTCGATCTTCCTCAACCAAAGCCTTCTGTATTCCTAGGCGGCTGAACTGCAACTCTTTTGATGGGGAAAGAGCAACAAAGCGGTTTTGGTATATTGGGGACCGAAACCCTGAAGGTCTATTTATATTTGAGCATGGCACCCATTAAACCCTTAAGCCCAAATAAAATAGTATCTAAAGCCCAAAAGATAATATATCTAAAATCCAAAAAAAGATAATTATCTAAGGAACAAAAGATAATATCCGGTTTTATTCTCATTTAATTCCAAATCAAAAGTAATAATGACTTATTCAATTAGCATTTATAACAATAAATGAGATCATCATTATATAAGTCATTTAATTGGAAATAACATCATTTGTGATTATAATTGATATATGTATTGCCCACGAATAAGTTAGGAAATTAAATAATTTCCTAACAGTTCCATGTGGATTCTTTAAGAGGTTTCCAATTGGAGATTCTGGTTAGTTTCTATCAGTTATAAATTGCCACTGAAATTAAGACTCTGAAAGAAATAGTCCTTTCAGAAAAAAGAAAAAAAAATACTTCCATGTTGCACCTTAACTCGTTTTTCCATGAATGCAGATCGAATAGCTATGGAAAAATGTTCAAGCGTAGTTGTAGTTTCAGCAATCTTCAATGACCATGACAAAATCCGGCAACCAAGGGGCCTTGGATCCAAAACACTAGAAAATGTGTGTTTTTTCATGTTCATAGATGATGTTACCCTGAAAGTGCTAGAACATCATGGATTGATTTCAAGAAATTCCAGTGAACATGTGATAGGTGTGTGGAGGATTGTAGTTGTTTCAAAAGGTGATTTATATTCGAACCCGGCAATGAACGGGGTTATACCAAAATATCTAGTTCATAGGCTGTTCCCAAACTCAAAATTCAGCATTTGGATAGATGCAAAGCTGCAACTAATGGTTGATCCATTGTTGTTGATTCATTCCCTTGTTGTAGCTGAGAATGCAGACATGGCTATATCGAAACACCCTTATTTTGTGCATACAATAGAAGAAGCAATGGCAACTGCAAGGTGGAGAAAATGGTGGGATATCAATGCCTTGAAGTTGCAAATGGAGACATACTGTGAAAATGGATTGAAACCATGGAGCCCCAAGAAGCTTCCTTTTCTCTCAGGTAAATAAACTATTGAATTTCTAGAACTGCTTCTTTGGTTATGCAAAGTTGAAATTGTTCACTCACATTTGCATCAAGACATTAACTTGGTTATCCAAGACCAAGAGTGTAGTAATGTTGCACATGCTCCTCAAATGTGGTCCAAAAGCTTTGGATCATACCTTCAGTCTAAGGCTAAGCAGCAAAATTTTTAAACCATTTGGATTATTAATTAATGTTTTTCCTTATCCTTCATCCTAGGTACATAATTTTGGTGCTAATTGTTTTAACTTATGTATGACAGATGTACCAGACAGTGCTCTAATACTGAGGAAGCATGGACTTAGGAGCAACGTCTTCTCCTGTTTGATATTCAATGAATTGGAGGCATTTAACCCAAGAGACCAATTGGCATTTGCATTTGTTAGGGATCACATGAACCCAAAGATAAAGCTCAACATGTTTGAGGTTGAAGTATTTGAGCAAGTGACAGTTGAATACAGGCACAATCTTAAGCCAAGTGATCATAGGATCACTCCCAAGAGTGCAACAAAAATTACCAAAAGGGCAAAAACAGATTCTTTGTTGCATGCAAATGGCAACTGCTGCGGCAGTTGCCAACATTATCTTTCCGCAATGTGGGGGGTGAAACTCATTAATCATGTTGACATGTTCCCACAAGGATATAGAAAAGAATTTTTTTTCACAAAAGGGTCCTAGCAAAGATTCATGAAGAATTAGCTGAAAGTAATTTTAGTGAAGTCACTGCATTACTGGCAATGAAGCTTCTCTGTTTGAGACATTGACATGACATGGAACAAAATACTGTTTCTGAATTTGATGTTGGGATTGCACCTAGGATTCTGTACAATCGAACTTTCTGCCCAAATCTTGTCCCAATGTTCTTATCCACTCATACTCAAGCTTGTTTGAGACTTTTTCATAATATATGCCTATATGGGGATCATTTTTGTACTTTTCATTTTCAAAAATTTCATGTAGGTTAATCATTTTTTGGCCAAAAAAATAAATCCTTATTAGCTAAATAGATTAAATATACACTTTTCTACCAAATGTGAACTAAGAAAGCCAAAATTAACATTTTGATTAGAATAAAACTCAAAATAGCTCCAAAAGACAACGAGATCCTTAACAAAAAAAAAATCAACCCGACTCCTGACAATTACCTCGAAAGGACAACGAGACCCCGGTGCCAAAAGAAATCCAAAAAAATATCAGAGACCGATCGAGTGTTTTTTTTTTTTGGAGAGCCTCGTTGTCCTTTCGAAGTAATTGTCAGGAGCGGATGGGGTATTCACTCTTATGATTATAAAAATGACCCAACAATCGTTTGATTAGTTAAAAAAATTAAGTTGTCATTAATTTTAGATCCACGGGATAGCGCGATAAAATTAACACATAAAAGGCAGTAATGTCGATTTAATCTAAAGAAAAATTCAATAATAGCTTAGTCGTTTTAATGGATAAGAAAAATAAATCAAATCACTTTCTTGGCCAAGAATTCAGTTCCGTAATTACAAAAAAGAAAAATTGCCAACAATATAATCATTCAAAAATTATAAAATGCAGTACTTCTACACGCTAACATTTTCTATAATAATAAGTGTTGGTTTTCATGTCACGTTTTAAGATTTAGCTCTACATTCTCACATTTAATTAGTAATTTACTAAGCCCGAACAGTTAGCAGGAAATTCGATACAGTAGTCGAGTAATTCATTGAGAACTAGTGCGTTCAGCAAATGCTACACCAAGATAATTGAAAGATTCCATGTGCATCATCCTTGCCATGCAAACTATATACGATTAAGGGTACAGAAGGGTGCATTTAAGCTGTCGCAGGATCATTGATCACACCCAAGAAATCATCTTTTATGGTACCAATGCAGAACTGCAAAGTAAAAGAAAAAAAAGGGGTTATCTCAAGATAAATATTGGAACCTTAAAC
This sequence comes from Arachis hypogaea, assembly GCF_003086295.3. Taxonomy (NCBI): domain Eukaryota; kingdom Viridiplantae; phylum Streptophyta; class Magnoliopsida; order Fabales; family Fabaceae; genus Arachis; species Arachis hypogaea. The sequence continues at coordinate 141,689,002 of NC_092048.1, forward strand.
CATATATATATTGAAGATCCAGCAGCACCAAGTCACCAACCACGAGTTACTAAAACTGCTCTAGGCTACTAGTGTAACGCATCTCATACAAGTGTGATCTGAATTTAGTTTACCACATTGCAGCATAAAGCAGTACTGATTCTCAACACTAAAGTGCAGTCTCAGCTAGGGTAGGTAGTAAGTTACTTGCTTGGTGGTAGCCCATTTTTTAAAAATTATTATAAGAGAAGATGGAGGAATTAAAACACAGGGTAGGTACCCTCCTAAAACAAATCATAAAGCTACAGAAAACAAAAGAAAAACCAAAGAGAAGAAGAAAACTCTCCAAGTCTCCATAGGACTCCACAGAACTAAACATCCTAAAAGTAAAACAGAAAAAGTAACCATATGGTAGGAACAACGCATAAACGAATATTCTAGATATGCAAAGTCAATGAGAGATTTCCACAAAAGTTAAAAGGCAGTAAAAGAATAAATATGTAAGTGCATACAATTTCGGTAGCATCCACCCGAGTTCCCATAATCTTCAATCTCACTTCACTATCTTTCTGAATTTTTACCTGCACAATCAATTGATTAATTCCAAAATCATAACCCACAATTTCCTCTCTTGCTTTACAAGGAGAAGATAAGAAAATACGTACAGAACCATCTGAAGTAGTATAATTTGGCATATCCCCAGACTGGAACTCCATATCATCAGGAATCAACTGAGCAAGGGGGGAAAACAATAACAGACAAAAAATGTATTAGAAGGTATGAAATAAAGCATTCCAGTTGCGACATAAAATAAAGAAAGCTCACTTTCATTCAGAACTTGCAGAGTGAATGCAAACAAAAAGTATTTGAGGAAGTCCAACCTCAACTCACAAATTCACAATTTGTAGCTTGCAAAACTAACATTTCCTCAATTGTCAGACAATTAAAGGAATAACTCAGTATCAGGTTCGACTGAAACCCAAAATTCTCACATTAAGTCATTTTCAGATAGAGAAAAAGTGAAATGAAGAATTGTTCCCATTATCCGAATAATTGATTCTAACTAAATGATCACCAGTCTACACAGTGATCTTTGTGGTGTTCTCCAAACACAGTGACCGAGTTGTATTAATCATGGAAGGCCATTAACAATTTAATACCCATAAATTTCAGATTGCACGACTCATTTCACGTCAAAGAACAACATCCTTTCAGTATTGAAATTTAACTGGCATAATCATAACAAAGTCCACCTCCAATTTATTTCAACCCAAACCCCCTATCTCACCAAAATTAATATTAAGATTAATATAGCCACAAAATTTCAGGGTGTTGTTTCATTGATGCATAATGAAGGATAAACATAATAGCATTCAAAACAAAGACATACAATAACAATCTTTGGGTAAAATATGCAAATAAAAAAAAGCATACATGATTTGAAACAAAAATTTGCACGGGTCCAGCTTCGGCAAAGAATCCCATCTGCACAAACAGAACTCAAGTTAGTAAGCAAAATTCTATAAACCACTGGTTTGCTTAGCCGCATTTGAATCAAGGAAACAAACAGCTTCAAACCTTGTTGACCATGGTAACAACTGCTTCTAAGATCTCCCCTTTAAATGGCCTAAAAACAACACATTGGTACTTAACAGGGAATGTGACAAATCCTGTACCATCCCGAATCAAACCCTTGCCTATGTTTTCAATCCCAGTAACAGCCACCACAAAGCCATGCCGACCACTGCAAGTGCCTTCAACATCTTTCATGAGCTTGGAAACAAGATTGTCGCGGAGGTTACGACCAAAGTAACGGGGATGCAGCTGCATGTTCCGCTCCAAAACTATATGGAAGAACATTTTCCTCTTTCTTGTGCTTGTTGATGCCCCTTTTGCCCTAATATAAGTAGTAGCAACAGAACAAAGAATTAAGATATTAACAATTGATACAAAGATTTAGTGGCAATGAATCTTCAAATCAAACAAAGTCTTGCAACACAACAAAGGTCTTGGATTCTATTCAAGCTAGGACATAATTCACGAGAATCGAAGCTTACCGTATTTTAATGGATTGAATTTCTATATGAAGAAAAAGTTACAAAGTTCAGATTGTGGTACACACAGAAATAAAGCAAGGAAAACAGGGAACGCAATTAATAGATTTAAAAGGGGCGGAACGTACAGCAGCAGGAAGAATCGCGGCGGAGCGTGGGAATTGGACGTAGGTGAGTGCTGATGTGGTGGCGGGCGGTGGATGAAGACGAAGCCCTCGCCGCCGACGAAGAGGAAGTGAACTGAGAATGAAAATTCACAAGTTAGGGCTACAATAAATAGAAAAGAAAAAAAAGCTTCAACTTAATCATGTATTTGATATTTTGATCATATTCAAATCCTTATATGCATGAAAATTATTATTTGCGCCTAATTAGTTTGCATGTCGGTAATTTAATAATTTTGCTTGGAAAATTACTTTAAAAAATGTTTAAAAGACTTAATTATTAAAAATAATTTTTAATATCAAAATTATTAAGAAATACTAAATTTTTTTATAATATTTAAAAAAATTAAATTTTTTTATAAGAAAATAAATATATTTTTAATTATTTTTTATTTATTTTGTATAATCTTTAATATATGCTATTTGATTTATAATGTTATATAAATATTTATGAATATTCAATTAGGATTAATTAGTTAATTAATTTACAAAGAATTATTCTAGAAAATTGTTAGAAATATTTAATTATTAAAATATTGATTCTTAATTATTATTTATTTATTTTTTATAATTTTTATATTAAAAATTTTTATTTTTTCTAAAATTTTGGTAATTTTTATTATTTATTTAATTTATTTATTTATTATTTTTATGATCTTTTGTCTTTTTTTTGTTAGGTAAAGATCATAAAAAAAATAAATATAAATAAATAAATAATTAATAAAAATTACTAAAATTTTAGGAGAAATAAAATTTATTAACATAAAGATTATAAAAAATAAATAAAAAATAATTAAAGATATATTTATCTTTTTATAAAAAGATTTGATTCGTGTTCGTAAATATTATAAAAAAATTTGATTCGTTTTCTTAAATATTATAAAAAAATTTGGTCCTCCTTAATAATTTTAGTATTAAAGGTCCTTTTTAATAATTAAATCTTTCTAACGGTCTTTTAGAATAATTTTTTCATTTTCAATTTATATTAGAAAAAGTAGGGAGAGTCAATGTAATTGGTGTACAATGTATACAATAGTAATGAACAACACTTTTAAAATTAGAATAAACTTAGATATTTTTTATTTTTAACTCATATTAGACCAAATAAGCAGTCTATTATACACATTATACGATATTCCATTGGTTCTCTAGCAGAACTATGTACAAATGTTCCATTGACTCACTAGCAGAGTTAAGTGCACAATGGAAGTTTAGCGAGTATTAGAGATATAACCATTAATGTTATCTTTTTTCATCAGTTGAAGTTTTTGCGATGAGTGATATCATGACATGGTATTAAAATTTTAAATCCGAAAGGTCAAGAGTTCGATCCTTGATGAACCCCAAAATTAGTTTAAGTTTTTGGGATGAGTGTGTTCATGAACTAAGATGTTTGTTATCCTAATACACATGTTTATTATTCTAGTACACTTAGATAATTAGCTCTCTAGCAGTACTCTTCTTTTTAATATATATATAAAATTCATTTCCAAGTCTTCATTTTCTTTTACCTTTTTTAAATAAAAATACAGTTTGCTCTGGACAAAATACTTTTTTCTGAATTTAAAAATAAATTGTAATTCGCCACGTAAATTGCCTTTTGAAAATAAAATTTCAATTTGCCCAGCAATTTGTTAATTCCGAATTCGCCTGCGATATTTTCGAAAAACACAAATAAACCCATTTTTGAATATTGCACTCAATTTTATATAACACAATTTCTAGCCGTATCATACTCATTTATTATTATTATTATTTGCAATTCTTTTTCTCATAATCTATTTATATAGTTTATTCGAATATCAGGGGACCTTTTTTGGTACAAAAGTATGAAGGGACTTGAGAGTTCATGTCAATTAAGATGTTGGTAAAAGTCAGGGATTCACACACTTGTCAATTTACGTAGTTATGTACAAATTAACGCTAAAACTTGCAATTAAACATTAGAAAAAAATGTCATTTCACCCATTTTATTTCCTCATCTCATGTTATCTGTAGAATGTAGATCGAAGTTGAACTATAAAGCAAGCAGACCGCACCTGCCTAAATTTGTGTTTCTAAACTCCATACCTCTAAACCTTGATTTGAACATAAATCTTATACTTGGTTCAAATTTTCTATCACAACTAAATATCTTCTTAATTTACATTTAAATAATTAATATTTATTCAATTATGGAATTAAAATAAGTATTATTAAAAATTTGATATATAAAATGATATTAAAAATAGATTGTTATTTACAGCAAAAATATTTTTTATAAAGAGAATATCTTCATACATCATCAAAGCGTGATTTCTAAACAAATTTTATTTGACAAAAACTATTAACATAATTTATCAAAATTTAAGAAAATCAGAAACAATAAAGGCAAGGAAATTAACAGTTTGACAAAAGTTTCATCTATTACGTATTTTACTAATTTACTTCATCTAATAGGCATAAAAAGGGAATCACTAGAAAGTAGGCGCAGGGGAAGACACGATAATTCTAAATGAACTCAATTAAAACAGTCGGACATGACATGCCAAAAAGTACAATATGAGAAAATTGAAATTCAACTTCATCTAAATTTTAAGATGCCACTACTGTTTTCCAATACGAACAAAATAAAATGACAAAAAAGAGGCTCCTGCAAGCCAAAGTGAGCTTAAAGCCTTCTACCCCTTCTACCACTCTTTCTGCGAGTGCTATCTGAAGGAATCGGGGTCACATCCTCTGAAAATAAAAATAAAATAGAAATATGAATAAGTTTCAAATGCCATAAGAAATTAGCTAGAATTCTAAAACCGAATAGGGAACTAGCATGTTAGTAAGAGACTCAACATTATGATTTTTTTTCAAAAGAAAGAAAATTAATGATGCCACATGCCAATATATATGGAGCATATCGGTTGCATAAATGAGAAGGCAAAAATCAAAGTTAAGATGAACTTTTAAAATAATACCTATACGGCCAATTTTCATTCCAGACCGAGCCAGGGCACGGAGGGCAGACTGAGCACCAGGGCCAGGTGTTTTTGTCTTGTTTCCACCAGTGGCTCGGAGCTTGATATGAAGGGCAGTTATTCCCAGCTCCTGCTTCCAAATAGAGTAAAGTCAGTAAACTTTGAACACCAACCAAAAATATATAATCATGAGTTTAACGATTGACGTAGCAGATAATGAAGATGAATTGGAGAAATCAATCAAAATCATAACTAATATACAACAGATAACCATTGATACAGGCAATATAACCCACGATAAAAAAGTACTAAAAGAGTCGGTGAAGAAAGCAACACCAAAAACATAAATAAGTATTAGTTATTTAATGACCTTGCATCTAGCAGCAACATCTTGTGCTGCAAGCATAGCAGCATATGGGGATGACTCATCTCTGTCAGCTTTAACCTTCATTCCACCTGATTACAAGAAAAATAAATTAGTAGCTGCACCACTATATCCGCCGAGAAGCATAGACTATATGATTTCTTAAGCATCTAATAGGATACAAACTTTTCTTTATCTCGGGTAGTATTAGTTGAAAGTTAGAACAGTTAAATGAAAAATGAGATTACTATATCACATTCTGTTTACAAAAAGAAAAGGCAGTTTTATAAAACGGTTTCAGAATAAAAATATCCGCTTAAAACAATCTCAGGTAAAGAGAAAGGTACTCACCGGTGATGCGGACAAGGGTTTCCCTTCCAGACAAATCAGTCACATGCTGTAATCATACCATCGATCCAATTAAAACATAAATTTAGCTAATTCAACTAAAGTACTAAGGAAAAGCTGTATACGGTATACTTACAATAAAGGTGTCATTAAATGATGCAAAGATGCGAGCCACACCAAAAACATGTTCACCCTCTCTAACAGCAGGGCCAAGAGTGACAGTTTCTTCCTTGGGCTCTCTAACCTTTCTCCTAGACTGTAACAAGTAAACCATACACTTTCAGAATTGAATGCCCTCACATTTCCAATTATCCATAAACACAAAAGCATAAAACATAACCAATTACAATGATACTAAGATTAAGTTCTAAACAATGAATGTATATATTATAACGTTTTAACATTTCCTCTATTCTTGTTTTCAGCTCCTACTAATTGTTTTATCTAAATTATCATAAAGATGCAAACATAATCCCACACAAACAGTCAGATCTTAAAGAAAAAACCAGGAAAAAAGAAGCTTTGACATCAACGGCAAATCAATTCGTAACCGAATCACCATGTAAAACCCTAATACGCTACAATCAAACCCATTAACTATATCACAAATCATACAAAACGACAAGACATTACCAAAGTGAAAGCACATTAGGAAGGAAAAGATAAGCATGAACATTCATAACGAGAATAGAGCTGGAACCAAGAGAATTGAGTGAATCGAAATCTAACAGAAAGGTTAGCATTCGGAATAGAGATACCATAGCTGATGGCCGAAGGATTTGAAGCTGCTGCTGCTGCTGCTAGGTTTTGGAGTCGAGGCTTGAGAGAGTTCCTGAGTAGCTGAAAAATTGTTTGCCAATATATATGGTTCAATGCCATTAGGGTTTTAAGATTTTAGATTGGACTGCGTATATTGTTGTTGATGAACTTGGGCCTTAGGCCCATATATCTACCTCTGGACCTATAAAGCCCAAAAAGATCTTTAAGCAAAACTACCCAAAAATGCAAATTACAACGCGAAAACAAAAACGTGAGCTACAAAAGGATTTTAAAAAGAAAAAATCTTGACCGAAAAAATTGTTTCTGAAAATAAAATAAAAAAATAATTAAACGTTAGTGTAGTGATTAGTTTATTAATCTATTTAAATAAGTGTTTGTATTAAATTTTTAATTTATATACTCGTTATACAATAATATTATATTTTTTAAATAACTTATACAGTTAAAAACGAATAAAAATTAGAGTTAAAATATTCTTAACTCACAAATAAAATTAAATTAAATTTATATACAGATAAAATTAAGATTGGATCCAAACTCTATCTTATCTTATCGATAGCCACCCATGTATAAATTGTAGTGAGGATACTCTGATACTCACTTGATGCAAATCTTTGAAATCGTGCTACCGCCATGATTTCCATTTTAATTCCAACTTGTCCGATTCAGTTAGTAATTAATTATTAATGGATAAAACATATGAACGATGTCTATTATATATATATTCCCATAACTGAACCATATATGTTAGTTATGTTACCTCTTTATTTAGTTTGCTACAAGCAATAATTTTTTTAAGGAAAAAAAGAAACTAACAGCAACAGCACTCTGAAACACAAATACTCTTGTTTAAAATATCTTTATGGAATCTTTTAAAGAAAACAAGTTGATAAAATAAAAATATCCAATCACTTCTAAATTAAGATAATAAAACTTATATAATATAAATGATTTTAATTTTGATTTTCTTATTTTCATAATATCTTCTCTTGAAAAAAAATATTCCATACTTATTCAACAAATTAAAACAGAAAAAGTCCCACTCTTGTTCAATAAGCATCACTATCCTAAAGTAATACAAATTGGGGTCAAACTTTTAATCAGTAAACCACTCCTTTAGCAACATAACATGTGATCGATGTTAAGACAATATAATTGTTGAAGTTTTAAGAGCGTTAAAAGATTTTAAGGGTTTATATAGCACTCCTAAATTCTTTAATTTAATTTTAATTTTAAAGATATACTACACAATAACAATCTTTGGAGAAAAACTAAACATTTATAACACGAAAAAACTAATATTGTAAATTATACACGTGTGATTATCCATGTTGTTCATTTTCTTCCTTACACTCTCTAAGGAGCACTATAACTTTACAATATGTCAAATCATTATTAGTTATGTTATAATATTATAGAAAAACAGTTAACTTTTTAATGATACATATATATAAATTGAAATATAATTTAATTTAACAATATAAAATATTACAAAATAAAAATTGCAGCGAATTTGACCTCAAAATAAAATAACGTCTCTGCCACTATATTCCTGTTCGTCCTACTTCTTGGTTCCAGATTTCAAAAGGTGGCATGAACATGTTGATATATCACCTAAATAATACTCATGAAATGGCCCTCTTTGGTAGCTTTAGTTCAAAATAGTGTTTTAATTGGTCATGGGCGTTTTATCATGTGATTGGGCCATGCTAAATAACTATGATAACTTCGTTTAGTGGATGTTTTGGTGTGTTGGTAAGCTTGAGTGATTTATTTATCTAGAGCTTTTAATTAACCGCATAGACTTGATCTTAATTGATGTTTAAATTTATGAAATAATGATGTGCCTTTTTTGATTAATTACTTCAAATATGCTGTCACTATGACTCTGTTGGAAAGTTGTTAGGATAATATTAGACGATAAAAGAAAAAGTTTAATTTTTAAGTCTTAAAGAGTATAAAACGTTTACATAGTCGTATAATTACAACTGTTTTTTTAAGTTATTGTTTATGTAGTCAATATAAAATATAATTATTTTTGTTAATGTATTATTATGTGATTTAATGTACATGTAAAATGATATTATTTTAACAGTACATCAAAATTAAATTGTAAAAAAAAAATCTACCAAAATAAGTATAAATTGAAGATTTGTCAAATTTTTACAAAAATAGAGATCTCTTTTCATAAATAAATTAGAGTGAAAAAAAGATTTTTGCTTCACAAAAATCCGCTAAATTATATTTTTTTATTTATATAAAAACATAATTAACATTATAATTTTAATTATTGTTGAACTTTTTAATATGAAATCTAAATACTATTATAAAAATATGATAGATAATATATAAATAATCTTATATATTTAAAATTGTTTAAGGTTAAAATAATATGAATAAATTTTTATGTTGTATTTTTCAATTAATACTTGTGAATATCCACCAAAATTCACCCGATCAAAATGAGATTCATTATGGAAAAAGAGAAAAAATAGGATACTTTTTTAAGAGAAAAAACGCTAAACGATTTCTGATAATTATCTTAAAAGATAACGATGTCTTTAACAAAAAAAATTATCCTTTTTGAAATTTGATATTTACTTTTACGAAACTGATTAATCTCTGTATCAATATTTTTTCTCCGTATTAACGAAATAAACGTATATGACATGTTAAACTGTTGATTTATCCATTAAAAGCCAATTAAGATTGATAAATTCTTTTTTATTGAGAATCTTGTTGTCTTTTAGGAGTGCACAGACCCGCCCCGGTCCGAAGGCCCGACCCAGTCCCGAACACTTTAGGGGCTAATTTGGTGTGATTTCATCGGGTTTAGGGTCGGGTAAGGGTCTCAAAAATAGACCCGGTCATTACTTCGGATCGGGTCCGGGCCATAGCTCGGGTCACCCGAAGTCGGTCTGGTGGCCTGGTCATCATACACAATTAATATTTTGTATTATTAGTGATGGATCATGACTATTCTTATGTGGAATTTAAGTATTGTAAACCTTAATATTTTGTGTTATTAGTCATTATAAGACTATAAGTTAATGTTTTATGTTTAGAATGCATAAGACTTTAGACTAATGCATAATATTGTGTTATTTGTATTGATTTAAATATTTGGTATTATTAGACAATATTAGTATTGATTGTAGTTTTGCTTTAGTATTGATTATGATTATGCTTTAATTTTAAAGAAGGGTTGGTTCTTGTTATATTTTTCTAAGTGAATTTTACCATGTTAAATAATGGTTCGAGTCTTGGAAATTTGGATATTTTTACATGCTAACTTACAAAAAGGTATCAATGTAATGTAATGTTAACGGTCCGGTTTTCACCCGGTATAATTGTGACCCGAAAGTGTATTGGTCTCATCGGATTTAGGGTCGAGTTCGGGTCTAATAAATAGACCCGGTGTATATTTCGAGTCAGATTTGGTCCCATCAAACTCGGCTTTATCCGACCCATGTGCGAATATTAACTGGTTTGTCTTATATCTGCTACTATCTCTGTTTGTCTCTGCTCTCTATCTTTGTTGTTTATCAGATATAGTATACAAATAAATCCTAATAAATATAACTTTGTTGCTCACTTAAATGCTGTTGAAATCAAAGTAATTTGTACATAGGAAATCAATTGCATTATGGTATAAGTACTTGGAGCATTGATTTGTGAGAGCAGATCTCGGATTCCTGATACTCTCCTCTAAACTATAGCTGTGTTCCTCAGCAAGAGAATAAACCGAGATAGATTGATGAAAATTAAATGATAATTCCCTAGACTAAACTTTGAACAGTATTCATGGAGTTCAAATAAGTTAAACTACATCATGTGCAATTACTCATAAGTTATATTATGTGGACTTATTTTATTTTATACAAAATATTAGTAAATTTATTCATCATTTCCTACTTAATTGATGAATTCTAGTCGAATTCATGTGATAGACAAATTAATACATGATTCTCATATAATATTAAAACTAACTTAATTATATCTTAATTTTATCCACTTTAGTAACCTCACGAACTGTCCACCTCAAACCAAAGCCCCACAAGCATCTAGAGGATTTTGACATATTTGTTTTTGTCATTTTTCAACACCTCCATAACATTGTATATCCCAATGTCAACCAACCCCACCCTTGAAATTGATGTAAAGTAAATTAAATATGTCCCACTAAACCATAAGAACTTTACTTTCTTCCTAGTAAAAGCTAATCTTTACATTAAACCAACCTATGTTGTACTAACTCGTTGAGTTTATAGCAAATATACCATGATGGCCATCAATTAGTATATTCACATTGCATAATGTATCATCACTTTTTTAAGCTTATTCTTTATAATTATACCAAAAGTAGAGGCAGTAGTAGTCCCTTCAACGCATTTATAAAGCTCTCTTTGACATCCCCAAGAACAATCATATCCTCAACCATCTTTACCTTCAAATACTCAAAAATAGTGATAGAGAGAAAAGGGTAGTTACAGAGTGGTGATTTGTACAGATTTGTCTTGCTATTTGGGAGAATGCATATTTCTTTCAAGCCATTTTACTTTATTATTGTTATTGTTTCATTTTATGTTATTCATCTTCCATTCACTGAATGCACCATAGCATTTGAGGAGGTAAATAAATTTGGCAGTCACAAAAGCACAAGAGAGAACAAAGTTTCCAGGGTACACAAATCAGATTCAAGTTTTCTTTATTTTTTTTTCTTCATCTTGTATATTCTTTCTTAATGCCTCTAACTCTTTATGCTACACCAGATATAAAACTACATACCCTTATCTCTCTTTTGTACTGAGAAAACATGATATGCAGTATTCAAATGTTAAGAGATCCAGGTTTATGAGTTTTGAATTTTGATTTTAACTACTTTCAGTTATTATAGCAGATAAATCATCAGAAAACAACTGATATTGCACTTCATGGATTACTCCTATGGGCTTCAATGGGGTTCTTGATGCCTCTTGGGATTCTTACCATTAGAGGGTCATGTAAAGCAGAACCTGGATCAAGAAGGAGTAGATTCCTTTTCTATCTCCATGTTGTTTTTCAGGTCACACATGTCTTCTAATTTTTCTTGTAAAAAAAAAAATAAAATTAAAACTAATCATTTTAATTTTAATTCCCTAAACTATTGATTATTATGTTAAGTCGTTAGAGATTAAACTAGTGGTGGTAGATTTATTATTATTTTTAGTTAGTGGAGTATATAGGATGCTTCTTGAAAGTTCACTGGTGTAATCATTGAAATCTTGATCTTTTGGTTGCAACATAATCATTACTTACTTTAGCTTTAGTAGTGGAGTGTCCAAACTCAAACCTTTTTTATATTTGATTTATTTTCTTGTAGACCACAACTTTGATTCAATTAAAAGCTAGTATATATTTAAAAAGTCGCTTTGAGTTTTTTGCTTCGTAGGTTATGTTTGTTCTATGGATACAAAATACAAAAGCATAGGAAGACTAAAATACAAGTGTTCATTTAAAAAAGAATGACACTAGTCACTGTGTCTCTTCCCACCCTAATCTTTGTTTCAAATGCAGCATTATGTATTCTGATATGACCCCCTTTTTTAATTTTTATTTTATTTACCTTTGTAACCACAATGTGCAGAGTCTAACATTGCTTCTAACAGATGCTTTCAGTGCTTCTTGCCACAGTTGGAGCTGCCATATCATTGAAAAAGTTTGAGAACTCATTTGACAACAACCATCAAAGATTAGGTCTAGCACTTTATGCTGCAATTTTGATGCAAGCCTTCATTGGATTTTTTAGACCTCAAAGGTGTTCAATTCATCAAATATATTTGTATTTCATTTCATAAAGCAACTCACTAATCCAAATTAGAAAATAAAAAAAAAAACAAAAAAAATGCCTCGTAGAGGCACTCATTTTTATACATTTCTAGGTGCACTTTGCTCTAATCTCATAGGTCCAAAATTTGTAACTTGATTTTGCAGAGGAAAGAAAGAGAGGAGTTACTGGTACTTCGTGCATTGGATACTTGGAACAATAGTTTCTCTTGTGGGGATCATCAACATATTCACAGGTTTAGAAGCTTTCCATAGGAGAACATTGAAAAGCACAAGGTTTTGGACTATCCTTTTCACAGCTCAAGTCTCTATCATAGGATTGATTTATCTCTTACAAGATAAATTGGAACACTTGAAAAAGCAAGGAGTGATTGTAGGGACTGAGTCAATAGTTCCATCTGACCAAGACAATATTCCTCAAAGGCAAGATCATCAAAAGGAGTTGCACCTTGTTGCATGTGCAAAGAGAAATGCACTTGGCAATTTGTTTGACTAATATTATGGGGTGTGATTCTCATTAATTTACTTATTTTTAACCTAGATATAAGGGGTACTGTATTGGATTGTTTTCACTTCAATTAGTTTTTGGTGGCTGCACTTTATGAAGGTTGAGCTTGAAACTAATAGAGTGCATTCATCAAAAAGTAAGTTTTATTTGGTGTGCGTAATTTAAACCCCCCCCCCTTTTTTTCTTTCTTTTCCTTCTTTTTTTTTTTGTGTGTATTCTAAATATTACAACTGTGGGTATGGATGCTGACAATAGAATGTGTATATAATTCTGTATGCAGTTGTGAACTTGTGATTTTGGAATAATGATTAGCAGAAAATTAACATGTAGGAAAAAGAAAAGAAAAAAAGAAGCTAAAACTTAACTGGCATAGAGGACTTGTGTCACTTAACAACCACATTTTGACAATGCTGTAGTGAACTAGTGATAAATCATAATCTACTTATCACTAACAACCACATCACTGACTTAACTGACCACATAGGGTTGATAAAATATACCTGAAAAACATAACATTGGAGGACCTAATTGTCAACAAAATATATCCTTGTAAGAATGATGAAGAAATAATATACGCAAGAACCACCCGCATGCTAGATTACGGCCAGAACTCACCAGAAACAAAGCCTTGTATTAACAAATGTTGAATTTATCTATCCAACTAATATACTAGAACTAATCTTCGCAAGCACCAATGGCTGATTGTTTTAAGCAGAAAACTGCAAAAGCTTCCAAATTGCAATTCATTTACAAGTTACATTACCCAAAACCCAAATGTTCAACTTAGCAAATCTATTGAATGGGTTAATGGCTACATAAGATTTTACTCCTTGCCAGATGTATGGTCCATATACTGTCTAAAATCACCAAGACATATTTTACCTGCAGCCTAATAACTGCTTCCCAGCGATTTAAATCCTCTTCAAGTGACCACTGGTACATCAAGTACCCTAACATTACTTGAGGAGGATGTCATATCCCAAGTAAACAAAATACCAACAACCTATAACTGTAACTTCCATTACCACTATTCCCCAGGCCTCGCAGTTTTGTTTTGTCACTATTGAGTATAGCTTGGCCTATGATTCTATGAACAAAGCAAAAACAATTTATTTTGTTATTTTATTTTATTGTTACAGCAATAAAATCACAATTTTTTTGTTGAAAACAAAAAGATAAAACGCGTGACACCAGTCACACCACCGTACCAGTCTTATAGACAGCGGCGTTAATGGGAACACCTTATTCGCAAAGCCACCATCACCTTTGGTCCACTAAGACAACAATTGTTACTAAGGAAACAATGCATCAACAAAGAGAGCGGGGGGAATGTCAAAAACAATACAGACAGATTTGTGTTCTTACCCGTGAGGTTTGGGAGGAGTTCCAGCGACTCAAACCCACTGACGCATTGTTGATTCAAAGCTAGGGTTTTAAGAACAGATGAAATCAAAGATGCAATCCAATTAGAAATTAAGTAGTAAAGTATCGGTGAACCACATATAATTGGAAGACGATGATGAGCAGGTAGCAACTTCGTCTCACAGCTGCTATGATGGCAAAAATTTCCCCTAGGGTTTTGGAATGCAACGGCAGGATTGGTCGGAGGGTGGTGGTGCTGGGCGGTTTTCGTGTAGGTTGCCGTACATTCGCGGGAAACTAGAATCGAATGTGAGACATTGGCGCGAACCCGAACAAAAAAAAAAAACGTAAAAGGAAGATTGACTCGAACCCGAAAAAAAAAAGTTGGAGTGGGTGAGCGGAGGAGGAGTGTATGGAGAGACCAGAAATGAGGAAGAAGGAAGAGTCCGATGGTGAAGGAAGCCCAGTATACAGCCCATTATATATTGTAGTCTGCGTAAATTTTAAGCCCAGTTAGCTTTGAATCTAAATTTAAGCCCAATCTTCAAGTCCAAAAAAACCCCAAGCTTATCTTTTTATTTAGCTGAAAAAAAGAATCAAATATTAAATTCTAATTTTTAACATTAAATTCTAATTTTTACGATAACCTTTCCGTTTCAATTCTTATTCGTAGAAACAAAAATAATAACTTTGATTCATTCAATTGGTTACTTATTTGCATATCGTAGTTTTATAGTTATTTAGTTTGAATTATTATTATTAAACAAAAATAATAACTTTGATTCATTTAATTGGTTACTCATTTCTCTAAGAAAAAGTTTTGGTTACTTATTTGCATGTCGTAGTTTTATAGTGTTATTTAGTTTGACATTAAATATTAACCTCCGAACTATATATGTAATATTATAGATTTATAGTAGATTTTTTTAAATAAATTAATTAAGAAATAAATTTTACATGGAATATCTTCATATCATATTTGAATTCTACAAATATTACACTTTATGCTAGCACTAAACTACGTTACATCTATAATGTATAGGTCAGTTCTACCATGTAGAATAAAAATTTTTTTTACACTTATAGAAAGACACATGTCGACATTAGACGAGGGGTAAGAAACTATGCACACAAAACTAGATAGTATATTCTATAAAATTGGGTCCCACTAATTTATAAGTTTGCAGTTTAGTTAGTCCTACAATAAAATATTCTATGTGTTAAGTAGATGTTGATTCATATTAATTATCATATTAATTATTCAATTGTATTTATTAATTTATTTATGCATTTTTTTAGTAGGGGTAGATATTTATTATATCTTTTTTAAGTCATAAAAAAAAGAAATATTTTAAAAAAGCCATTAAAAAATACAAGAATAATACGCAAATTCAATGCACATTCACGTACATATTAGTTATTGAATAGCCCTTATTAATTTTTATTAGGTCAAAATTATTTAAATATTTTTAACACTCAACATAAATATATCTTAAATTCAACAAAAATATGAAGCTTATACCTATTCGACTATTTCTTTTACAAAATTAAAAATTAAAAGTAACAAATACCTCATAAGTAAGGAGTAAAATAGGAATTTATTACAATCATGCTTTCATGTATTTGTAGATAAATTTAAATCATCAAACATTAAAATTTAAATAACTTAATGCATTTAAGTTATGATTTTTTAAATATGAATGTCACGGAAATGTAAATTTTTTTTATTTTTTTTGTATATGACAAAATAAAAGTATGCATTTTCTGTTATAGTTCTGCAAACAGTGACAGACTCAGAAAATTTTAAGAACGAGGACAAAAATATATATCTTAAAATAAATTTTGTTAAACATTGTTAATTATATTAAAAATATAATAGAAATATAAAATTTAAAAAGAGTTAGTAAAGAACAGACATGTTTTAAGTTTAAATTTTAGAAATAAAAAATATTTTTTTATAAATTATATATAATAAATAGTATTTTAAAAATAAAAGTGTTTACTAACTCTTTTTAAATTTTATATCTCTATTATATTTTTAATATAATTAACAATATTTAACAAAATTTATTTTAAGATATATATTTTTGTCCTCGCTCTTAAAATTTTATGGGTCCGTCACTGTTTGCAGGACTATGACAGAAAATACATACTTTTATTTTGTCATGTACAAAAAAAAAATAAAAAAAAAGTACATTTACATTCATATTTAAAAAAATCATAATTTAAATGCATTAAGTTATTTAAATTTTGATGTTTGATGCTTTAAATTTATCTACAAGTACATGAAAGCATGATCGTAATAAGTTCCTATTTTACTCCTTACTTAGGAGGTATTTGTTACTTTTAATTTTTAATTTTGTGAAAGGAATAGTAGAATAGGTATAAGTTTTATATTTTTGTTGAATTTAAGATATATTTATGTTGAGTGTTAAAAATATTTAAATGATTTTGACCTAATAAAAATTAATAAGGGCTATTCAATAACTAATATGAATGTGAATGTGCATTGAATTTGCGTATTATTCTTGTAATTTTTTTAATGGCTTTTTTAAAATATTCTTTTTTTTTATGACTTAAAAAAGATATAATAAATATTTACACCTACTAAAAAAATACATAAATAAATTAATAAATACAATTGAATAATTAATATGATAATTAATATGGATCAGCATCTACTTAACACATAACATTTTATTATAGGACTAACTAAACTGCAAACCTATAAATTAGTAGAACCTAATTTTGTAGAATATGCTGTCTAATTTTGCGTGTATAATTTTTTACTCTCTTCTAATATTTGACATGTGTCTTTCTATAAATGTAGAAAGAATCTTTATTCTATACGGTAGAACTCACCGTATGTATAATCTACAATATTATAAAAGTATAAGGCATTACATAAAATCGTTTAGATAAGTCAACAAATAATATTTCTTCACTTCTTCCCATTAACGTTTTAAAATATATACTTATTACAGAGACTTAAGAAAATTAGATATACCCTGCATTCTTTAATGTGAAATCTAAAATATAATAAAGTTAAAGGCAAACTCTTCAATTAAAAATTACAACACTTGACTAAAACTCAAATAAGACATGTATGACCTCATAACCAAAGGAAATGTCATAAAGAAAATGGGTTAATGCAGAAGGATTAAGCTCCTCTAATTAAAGTGGTAAAATGAGAAAATAAATATTCAATCACTATTAAATTAAAATATTAATATATTATAAAATTTATAAATTTAATAATAATTAATTCCTTATTTTTTTAGTTTACCAATCTCTTACTTTAAAACTTTTTCCCCCAAGAAAACCCCCCTCTAACCCAATATTGCAAAAGGCATTCCAGAAAAAAAAAATGGAAATAGAAACTGTTAGCTTGAAAGTTGAAACTGTGCAATCAAAGATTCTAATTACTCAATTCAAAGGGATTGGTTAAAAAACTCAGCTAAAAGTAGTTGCATTTCAACTAAACCATAAAATTCATGAGTTCGCAAAAAGAAGATTGGCAGATAAAGTTCCAAGAGATTGCAATTGAAATACCTGCAGATATTGAATTTTTGCTGTGGTGGATTCAATCATAGTTAATACATTTTTACATTTGCTATTTCTTCATCTTTAAATTCAATTGAGTGTTTGAATTACACCCCAATTTAAAGGTACAATTATGGTCTCTATTCATTTATATATTCAGGCCTCTGTACTCTAGTGAAAGCAGCAAATAGATGCAGGCC
The DNA here is from genome assembly GCF_003086295.3 of Arachis hypogaea. Lineage (NCBI taxonomy): Eukaryota > Viridiplantae > Streptophyta > Magnoliopsida > Fabales > Fabaceae > Arachis > Arachis hypogaea. The sequence goes on from NC_092048.1 coordinate 141,707,078, forward strand.
TCAACTTCACCTTGCTCTTAGTGATTGCCAAGAACAGCATTCTATACACAACAATCATTACAAAAAAGATTCCAAGATCAACCCACTTAGAATGTCCCATTTCCACGTGCCATGTCTTTATTAGAATTTCCCCACCACTAATGTTTATGTTATTCTTAGCACCTCCATCTTGGCCCATCATAAATGTTAAGCCTTGAAATTCATTCTTGAATAATCCTTGGAGTCCATACTTTTGAAAAGACACATAATACAGAGGGTATTTCCATAAGGGTTTTGGAAGATCATTTGGTAACCTATAGAATCCACCAACTAGGGTCATGATTCCTTGAATTCCACCAGAAATCAACATGCCTATAACAAAGTTAGGGGAGACACTTCCCACAACAAGCATGAGGCTCTCAACCCACATAACTATGGCAAATAGCACTGATACAAAGTATACCAAGTGTTCTGGTCCTTTTTGCAGTCCACAAAGGTAATAGGATATTAGTCCCGGAGCCAGAGTTACTAGTAGCATGTATGGAACAGCAGAAAATGTGTTCCCTATGAGAAATGCTGTAACATCATAGTGTCCATTCAATCTCTCTCTTTCAAATACCTAACACCACCCAAAGGAAAATTTCATGTTTATTATATATAATGTCTATTAATACACACAGAGTAAAGAAGAAAGTTACTCAATTGCAAAGTGAAACTAGGAGAAAGTTCCATTAACATTTAAATAAGGACCTTGATTTCCTCTAGTAGCGGAGCAAATCCACCAACGAGTGTCATGAAAGACAAAAGACAACTTAAGAAAGCAAGCAGAGATCCTCTGGCCTGAAGCAAGTGCATGACAAAAACAGTATTACCACTCATTAACCTTGATTATTGAAAGCTATAATTAACGGATATCTTATGGCTTTAATTTCCTGTGTTTACCTGAATAGATCCAACACCAAAGCCAATATCATAGTAGATAGAGCCCAAGCTTAGAGCTATAGCAATAAACACAGTAAGGCGCAGCCAGTAATTGCTTAAGTCGCGGAAATAATGCAGTGCAGATCTTCTTATAAGAACAAGGCACTGAATCAGGAACGCAGCATGGTCCCTCTTCTTTTCTACTGCACCAAAATCCTAATGCAAAAAATTATTATTAGTCTTTTGAATCTGTGCGTGGGAAATTCTTCTTTTTGAGGAATCTGACATAAACCTCACACGTTGATTTATGTTTGCCACTTCTGTATAAACTTTGTTCTTAATCTGAGACAAGCTATAAGACTTCACAAGGATACTAACAGCTTTCTCTGCAGTTACTCTGCTACCAAAGCCTTCTTCAGCTTCCTGATGAAAGCAATCACAAAAATTCACAAAGTGTTCAAGTACATTTTTTTAAGCAAAAGAATTAACATGTTGCATCGAATTCACAAATTCTGCATACCTGTTCAAAATCTTTGTTTATGACCCTTAAGTAATGATCAGAAGGATTATGGAGTGTCGGACAAGGAAAACCATTCAAAGCAAAAAACTGCTTTACAAAACAAAAAATGTATTAATTGTTATGTAACTATGTGCTTCTTGGTAGAAGTTTTAGTTCCAAACCTGATTAGCATCAGAAGCAGGACCAAAATATACATTTTCACCAGAAGACAGAAGACAAAGGTCATGGAAGAGTTCAAAAACTTCACTGCTAGGTTGATGAATTGATGCAACAACAGTCCTTTGAATGCCATCTTTCTGAACAAGGTTAGCAATTCTTCTCATGACATAATAGGAGGCCGCACTATCAAGTCCACTTGTTGGTTCATCAAGAAACAGGAGTCTTGGGCGTGTTAAGATCTCAATGCAAATGCTGAGTCTCCTTTTCTGTCCCCCACTGAGACCCTTAGAACTCCAGCCTCCAACCCTTGTGTGAATGGCGTTTTGCAGACCCATTTCCCTGATAGTTACATCAGCTCTTTCCTTCTTCTCTGATATGGGCATGGAATCAGGAAATTGAAGCTGTGCTGAGTAGTATAAAGTTTCCCCAGCTGTTAAAGTTGACAGCAAAGCATCGTCTTGTGTTACATATCCCTAACATCACAACAAAACTCATTTCTTAAATGTTCCTCTATTTATTTATTTATTTTTTGTTTTTAAGGATTTAGAACTTTTGGACATATTTCTTACTGATATTCCATAAGCCAGTTCTTGTTTATGGCCATTTATTAGAATATTCCCTTTCTGCTTTATGTTTGAGCTCAATCTTCCTGAAAAATAAAATTGCAAAAAATAAAGTAAAATCTCGTTTTAATTATTTAACGAAGACCTGCAATATTATATTACGACTATGTTAAGTATATACTAAAATCAGCCAACAAGATAGAATATATATCAAAATATTAAATATAGTATACATTACAAGTAGTTGATTTTGATAATTGATTTTAATATACAAATATTATTTTTTATTATCTTATTAGTCCTTCAAAAGACAAAATTAAAGCCTCTCAAACAAGTAGTCAAAACAGTCCTTAAATTTTGTTCCGTTAATAATTTAGTCTCCAAAAAGATAAATAGAATAAAAGAAGCCCTTATTTATACGCTTCTAGAGTCTAGAGCAACAATGATGACTTCATATGGCATTGCATGATCACCTGATAAGGCATCAAGAAGTGTGGTTTTGCCACAGCCTGAAGGTCCCATTATAGCCAAAAGCCTCCCCGGTTGTGCATAGCCTGTAAGGCCCTGCAGAATTGGTAGTGTATTCTTTCCGTTTGGAACAGTCACCCACAAATTCTCCCATGTCACTGTTACTCCCTCCGTTTCTTCTCCTTGACTTAGCATGATAACTAACTGGGTTAACTTTATGATTTCATCCTCGACGACTCAAGGTGACGTTTAATAGGTTTACGTATAATAGCGGTGCGTGCATGCATGGTGTCTAACACGTTGGATAATGATACGACATTGTCACATTGGCACGAGTTAATGCAACCGCACAACTATAAACAGAACCATAATTGACGTGCCATCCAATGGCTGCTACCGACACATTTAGATATTTAACCCAATTCTAGTGTGTAATTTATTTGATATCTAATTTTTATTTAATTTATATTTTATAATAAATTTTATTAATTTTTATATTAAATATTAATTATTTAACTTTTTTTTATAATTAAACACTAATTTTAAACCCCATAACAAATAAGACTGACAACGAATAAATAATCCACCCTAATTTTATTTACAAGTTTAAATTTTTCTTTAAAAACTCAATTCTATAGTTGAAAAATTCTCAACCTAATCCTATCTACACTCTAAAATTTTACATTCTATTCTATCCTATTTACCCAGCTCACAACATATTGATTTTTCAATTAAAGTATCAAACATAATATTTAGTCATTCTATAATTCATAAATATACTAAATTAAAAACAACAAAAATAATATTTAGTCATTCCATAATTCATAAATATACTAAATTAAAACTAATCTTATATTAAAACTAAAAACAACACAATTATAATAAAATCCATGTTACCATTACAAAAATAAGAAAATATAAGTTCAATTTCTGTCAACTTATTTATATATGTATAATAATTTTTAATTACATACTATAATATATTAAAAGTATGAATTGGTTGGATTGGATTAAGCCTAAATATACATCTAATCTTATTCGCTCCGCTCTCAATTCTACTTGTTGTGATTTGAATTATCAACCCTACTGAAATGAATTGAGTTGAATTGAATTAAATACCACAAATAGAATTTGAGTATTATCAGCTCTAATAACAAACGCCATTTAGTAAACATCAACATTGACATATTCTGACGACTATCGATCAAATAACATGTTCAAAATTTTTTTATGGAAAAGTATGAGGAGACAATATTCTTATTGTACAATACATACAATAGGAGTTTAATTGAAATTAAATTATGGGTAATTAATTAATTTTGATTTCTTTCGAATTTGAAATTTGAAACAAATTAGAATTACCGTCAGTTATAGAATCAGAACAACGAACTCCCTCCCTCAAGACGGCGTGACCTCCATTCTCTCGATTAATCCGAGAATCTCGCCGCTTCAACCCTGCCACAATCACTGACTACCGTCTACCTCTCTTTCCACCGCCCTGTTATTCGCACTGCGTCCCAATGGTTTGCGGGATCTTCGCACCGACGTAGCAAGGAGAGTGCGCATCCGAAAAGCCTTCTTCCCAATGGCCACATCGCAAGACGAATGTGTTTCAAGTGAGGGTCATCCTTCATACACACCACCGAGCCAAGATATATTAATGGAGTGCGATATGGTTGAACCCCTAGGTTGTGATATGTCTGCCGTTGCAGAGAATTTATCAAACCAACCTCAAAACATATCCGGCGATGTCGTCGACAACGGTGAGAAGTCGAATAAGGTGAGCAATTATGAGCAACAAATTCTGTCATGGAGGTTTATTTTTCGAAAAATTCAGATTTTACGTCACAATGTAAATGAAGTGTTTGTTTTTATGATTAATGCAGTATCTAGATGTGATGTATGAGTTGAGATTGAACTAAATGTGTGATTGTTTTATATTGAATGATATGATTATATCCATGGAGAATTTGTATAAATTAATTAATCATTTCATACGTATATGATTGTTTTTAAAGGTATGGTATATTTGTATGCAGGAAGTATATTTTATACTTATATTTCTATATGAACGTATGCTGCCTGCATATTATATGTCATGTTTATATGCTAACCATTCTATTATATTTGTATTTTATATGAATGTTGAAATAGCCTAAATTAATTAGTTGATATGCATTATAATGTATGGTATGCATGTATTGTTGCTACATGATGGTCATTCAATGAATTAAAAAAGTAACTATAGGGTGATGCAGGGGTTGAAATCGAGGTCTAACTTAAAGTGTATGGTAATTGTATTTGCTGCATGTTAATAATGACATGCTTATATGAGTGTTTTGTAATGGCATGGTATCCTTATATGATACCTGCATATTTTTTATTTATATGCTCATATGCTTTCTGCATATTATATGGTTTGCCTACATGCTTTCTACATATTATTTTCTTATCTTTCATGTTGACGGGTTTATATGGTTATGTGTGTGCTAAAATTGATGTGAATACACTAATTATGTGCCTATATGAGTGGTTTATAATGAATGATGTGCTTGTGTTCTTCATGTATGTGTAGAAACGATGTTATGTATCTAATTCTATATGATGGTTATTGAATGAAAAAAGAAGCAACTAAAGGGTGGTGCACGCCCTTAAATAATAGATAAAATGGAAAAAATAATTCTATTGGCATGATTTCTAGCTGTTGCTGTGTTTTTGGTGATTGTGTTTGAGGTTTTATTTACATGAGTTTTAATAAGGATTTTTTTCCTTTTTGGTTACTATGTTTGTTTCGGAATTATAAGCCTGCAACTATCGGATGTTACTGAGGTTGGAAGTGAAGAAATGGAGCTAGTAACGAGGTTTTGGAATCTAGTTGAATTTTGTTTAGTCATAATTCGCATGTTTCATTTGATAAGTAATGTTAATTATTTTTTCTTTCGGATTAATATAAAATGTAGTTACCAGATCATGGTTGCCAACAAGAAGACAAGATACCAAGAGTTGGAATACGGTTTGCGCAGTTACAGATGGCTCATGACTTTTATGTTACCTATGCAAAGAAAGTAGGATTTGCAACTAAGATGATGACGATAACATATGACAAGATCACAAAGGCTCCCATTAACCAAGCTATACACTGTAATCACGATAGGTACCACGGGTCTCGTGTCAAAGCACCATCGCAGAAGAATACGATTTCAGCTGCTGGGTACAAGGCAAGGATATATGTCAAGTTTGATAAAGACATGCAAGACTAGATTTTGTTCAAGGTAGAGTTGACGCACTCACACTCTTGTTCAGCGGAAAGGCAGTGCACTACCATAAGTATAAGCAGCTGACCATGCATACGAAGTGTGTGATTGAAGATAATGATGACGTTGGAATTTGACCAAATAAGACATTCCTTGCTTTGGCAAATGAGGCTGGAGGCCCCTCTAACTTGGGATTCTCAGATAAAGATTTAAGAAACTATATAACAAGGCTCCGAACTAGCAACGTTAATGCGGATGTCAGGGGGATGATGAGCTACTTCATGAGAATGAAGGACATCAATCCGAACTTCTTTTACGCAGTGAAGTTGGACGAGGAGTGTAAATTTAAGGGTGCAGTATGGGTGAATGCAAGATGTAGGGCGTCGTATGAATACTACGGGGACGTTGTGTCAGTTGATAGCACCTACAGTACAAACAGGTATAAAGTAGTTCAATTGGTGTTGTGTCCTTTATATGTTTAAACTCTATCTAATCATGATTGGCATTTCTTATGTTTGGTTGATTTTTCTGGTAGGCATGGATTCCCGTTTGTGTCGTTCGTTGGGGTCAACCACTATGGTAAATCAACCCTCCTTGGTTGTGCTTTGTCGGAGAATGAGGAAATCCCAAGTTATGAGTGAGTTTTAAGCCAATGGGTGAACTGCATGGAAACTGCTCCACAGTGTATCATAATCGATCAATGTCGGTCTATTTTCCGTGCGATCAGAAATACATTACCCGACACACGCCACCGATGGTGCATCTGACATATTACGAAGAAGTTACCGAGCAAGCTTGGGGGTTACCGTCGGTACAGAGATTTGTATGTTGACCTCAATGACATTGTGTGGAACTCTCGGACTAAAGAGTCATTTGAGGATACCTGATCAGAATTTATAGATGAGTACAAGTTACATAACAACACATGACTGTCAGGTCTGTTAGTGTATGATTAATTCACGTGCTTTAATTGACAATTATTTAGTATCTGATTTGTATTAATAAGTTTGGTGTAAAGTTTCTTTGCTAAAATTTGGATTTTTTATTTTCTGTAGACCTGTATGATGACCGACACATGTGGGTCCCCATATACTTCAAGGGTGAATTTTGGGCAGCTATGAGGAGTACGCAAAGGAGTGAGAGCATGTACGCATTCTACGGTGGATTCTTACACAGTAGAACTAGCTTAGTTCAATTTGTTCACGAATATGACAATGTGCTTGAAGTCAATAAGCGGAGGAAATTGGAGGATGATGCTGCAAACTCGAGAAAGGTTATCCCTTGTGCAACGAGCTCACCTATGGAGAATCAGTTTCAGCAAGAGTACACTACGAGCATGTTTAGAAGTGTGCACAAGGGATTCTAAACATGCTTGTAATGTACTCTTGCTGAAATTGATTCTCCATAGGTGAGCTCGTTGCACAAAGAATAACCCCCGTCGAGTCTGCAGCATCGTCCTCCAATTCCCTCTACTCCTTGACTCCAAGCACATTGTCATATTCGTGAACAAATTGAACCAAGCTAGTCCTACTGTGTAAGAATCCACCGTAGAATGCGTACATGCTCTCACTCCTTTGCGTACTCATCATAGCTGCCCAAAATTCACCCTTGAAGTATATGGGGACCCACATGCGTCGGTCATCATACAGGTCTACAGAAAATAAAGAATTCCAATTTTAGCAAAGAAACCTTACACCAAACTTATTAATACAAATCAGATACCAAATAATTGTCAATTAAAATGCATGAATTAATCATACACTAACAGACCTGACAGCCATGTGTTGTTATGTAACTTGTACTCATCTATAAATTCTGACCAGTTATCCTCAAATGACTCCTCAGTCCAAGAGTTCCACATAATGTCATTGAGGTCATCATACAAATCTCTGTATCGGCGGTCACCCCCAAGCTTGCTCGGTAACTTCTTCATAATATGCCAGATGCACCATTAGTGCGTGTGTCGGGTAAAGTATTTCTGATCGCACGAAAAATGGACCGACATTGATCGCTTATGATACGTTGTGGAGCAGTTCCCATGCAGTTTACCCATTGGCTGAAAACCCACTCATAACTTGGATTTCCTCATTCCCCAGCAAAGCACAACCGAGGATTGTTGACTTACCATGGTGGTTGACCCCAACGAACGACGTAAACAATAATTCATACCTACTAAAAAAACCAACCAGACATAAAAAATGGCAATCATAATTAGATAGAGTTTAAACAAATAAAGGACACAACACCAATTGAACTACTTCATACCTGTTTGTACTGTAGGCGCTATCAACTGACACAACGTCTACGTAGTATTCATACGACGCCCTAAATCTTGCATCCACCCATACTGCACTCTTAAATTTACACTCCTCGTCCAACTTCACCGCGTAAAAAAAGTTCGGATTGATGTCCTTCATTCTCATGAAGTAGCTCCTCATCTTCCTGACATCCGCATTCACGTTGCTAGTTCGAAACCTTGCCGTTATATAGTTTCTTAAATCCTTCTCTGAGAATCCCAAGTTAGAGGGGCCTCCAGCCTCATTTGCCAAAGCAAGGAATGTCATATTTGGTCGAATCTCAGCCTCATCATTATCCTCGATCACGCACTTCGCATGCATAGTCAGCTGCCTATACTCATGGTAGTGCACTGTCTTTCTCGCTGAACAAGAGTGTGAGTGCGTCAATTCAACCTTGAACAAAACCCAGTCTTGCATGTCTTTATCAAACTTGACATATATCCTTGCCTTGCACCCAGCAGCTGAAATCGTATTCTTCCGTGTTGGTGCTTTAACACGAGACATGCGGTACCGTCGCAATTACAGTGTATAGCTTGGTTAATGGGAGCCTTTGTGATCTTATCATATGTTGTCATCCTTATCTTAGTTGTAAATCCTACTTTCTTTGCATAGGTAACATAAAAGTCATGAGCCATCTGTAACTGCGCAAAACGCATTCCAACTCTTAGTATCTCGTTTTCTTGTAGGCAACCATGATCTGGTAACTACATTTTCTATTAATCCGAAAAAAAATAATTACCATTACTTATCAAATGAAAGATACGAATTATGACTACACAAAATTAAACTAGATTCCAAAACCTTGTCACCAAGCTCTATCTTTTCACTTCTAACCTCAGTAACATCCGACAGTTGCATGACCTATAATTTTGAAACAAACACAGTAACCAAAAGGAAAAATCCTTATTAAAACTTATGCAAATAAAACTTCAAACACAATCACCAAAAACACAACAACAGCTAAAAATCATGCCAATAGAATTATTTATTCCATTTTATTTATTATTTAAGGGTCTACACCACTCTTTAGTTGCTTCTTTTTTCATTCAATAGCCATCATGTAAAATTAAATACATAACATTTTTTCTACACATACATAAAGAACACAAGCACATCATTTATTATAAACAACTCATATAAGCACATAATTAGTGTATTCACATCAATTTCAGCACACATATAACCATATAAACCCATCAGCATGAAAAATAAGAAAATAATATGTAGGAAGCATGTAGGCAAACCACATAATATGCAGAAAGCATATGAGCATATAAATAAAAAATATGCAGGTATCATATAAGGATACCATGCCATTACAAAATACTCATATAAGTAAGTCATGATTAACATGCAGTAAATACAATTACTATACACTTTAAGTTAGACCTCAATTTCAACCCCTACATTACCCTATAGTTACTTTTTTAATTCATTGAATGACCATCATGTAGCAACAATATACGCATACCATACATTATAATGCATACCAACTAATTTAGGCTATTTCAACATTCATATAAAATATAAGGCCATCTGCATGACAAATACAAATATAATAAGATGGTTAACATATAAACATGCCATATAATATGGAGGCAGCATACATTCATATAGAAATATAAGTATAAAATATGCTTCCTGCATATAAGTATACCATACCTTTAAAAACAATCATATACGCATGAAATGATTAATTATATTATGCAAATTCTCCATGGATATAATCATACCATTCAATATAAAACAATCACACATTTAGTTCAATCTCAACTCCATCACATCTGGATACTGCATTAATCATAGAAACAAACACCTCATTTACATTGTGACGTAAAATCTGAATTTTTCGAAAAATAAACATCCATGGTAGAATTTGTTGCTCACAATTGTTCACCTTGTTCGACTTCTCACCGTCGACGACGACATCGTCGGATATGTTTTGAGGTAGGTTTGATAAATTCTCTGCAACGGCAGACATATCACAACCTAAGGGTTCAACCATATTGCACTCCATTAATGTATCTCGGCTCGGTGGTGTGCATGAAGGATGACCCTCACTTGAAACACATTCGTCTTACGATGTGGCCATTGGGAAGAAGGCTTTTCGGCTACACACTCTCCTTGTTGCAGGTCTGGGTTGCTACGTCGGTGCAAATATCCCGCAAACCACTAGGACGTAGTGCGAACAACAGGGGGTGGAAAGAGAGACAGACGGCAATCAATGATCGTTGCAGGGCTGAAGCGACAAGATAATTTAGAAATATTGTGATTAGATTCCTATACTGCTTTATCAAAATAAGATTTAAGAATATTCTAACAATAAGATAATTTTAAAAAATGATTGAGTCAAGAATGCTTTTTTCCAAGATTTTCGGGTGCACTTTAAGACGTCTCGACTTCCTGCTTTGAGAAAACAATTTTCAATTATAAATGTGCAGAATAGTTTTTATAGTTTGGGGGGGGGGGGGACAATTTATTTCAAAAATAGTTTTCTTAAAGAGAATGAAAAACAAATTATATGTTAAATGTAGCACAAATAAGTAAATAAGAAATGCGAGAGATCGAAGTTTTACCTGCTGTGAATAATGCCCATCGATTAACCAAACTGTTACTTTCTGTCCACTTTTCTACATATAGCAACCGGATTTCATCATGCAAGTTGCTCTTTCATTGTCTGCACAGTACTTGGTAGCGTTACCCATTTTAGAACAAGAAAATTCAAATATAATATAGGTATGTTTTTACAAAAGAATCATGCTACACAATCTAAATCTTTTTGTTAACCAAGTCCAACCAAATTGGTCTAACATAACAAAAATGAGTTATGGTTAGTATTATCCCAAATTTTATTGTTTAACTTGGTTGAACTTGATTCATAAAAGAAAATTTGGATGTGTAGTATTTATTTTTACAAAAATGTTATTTGTACACTAATCAACTACTATGTATTTGTATATAAATATATGTATTATTTCATTCATTCTCGATGTGTATTTTATATTCTAACATATATTTTATACTAATAGCTAATTTTGATTTACAACTTACATGGTTGATTTTTTATTTTTTAATGTCTCAAAAGGTGATCACTTACCGCTATTGTTCCTTACAAACATGCAACAAAAGTTTGGCTTGAAATGTTATCGTTTTACTTAGAACTATAACCAGTCTACCTTCAATTATTGATATTATGACTTGAAGCTAGAGCATCTGTGCAAATGAAGACAAAGGGAAACTCAGAACTTGGTAAACCTTTTGGCCTTTCATAACATCAATTAAGTATGAACAGAAAAGAAAACCTACAACAACATGGTCATTAGACAAGGCAAGACAACAGATAAAGAAATGACCACGGAGGATATATTAAAAATTACCTCAACTTATCTGAACAAAGGGGTCATATAAAAGATCTAAAACTTGGACATACATAAGGGGTCATATAAAACCAGGTTTGTGTTCTGGATCCATGATGTGCTTGCTTAATCATATCCCATGAAATCTCCCGAGTAGTAAATAAATAGTTGGGTATTGTCTTATAGCCATTGAAAAACACTGCAAGTGTGCAAGCAAAACAAATGATAACACATTACACATGAATCCTTTTTGAGTTGAGATCCTGCTTTATACATTAAACAAACGTAATTACGAGAACAAGTACCTTTTCAGTTACATTGTGTATAGTCTCACCTGAATCCGTACATTCTGTACTCTATAAGCCCTTCCAATGCAACCTGGACAAGTAAGCCATCTCTTATATACCGCACATTTAACAAACTATGAACTTGGTTCCTGTGTCTGAGTTTCTGATAGTTAGCATTGCTAAAAAAATGCTCAAATTAATTGAAGTCTCTGAGCAGAAATGGATATAACCGTCACAAAATATCTAATATGGAGTAATCTTACCGAAATCCAAATCTTAAAATGTATTTGTGCGATTCACAAATAATGTCATTATTCTATTGAGCACGTTTGATGTGATGATATGATTGAAATATAGAATTAGTATAGGAAGCACCGAAGGCCAGAAAAAAGACTTCGTCCTAACTCCTAAGTGATAGATAGATGGATAAATACATGATAACTAATTACCTTCTTTATCTTATTGACCATGATGTGTTTAATTAATCCCATGAAAATCTACCATGTAGTTATGGATCTTGTTTAATAGCTATTAAATAATAACCTCACCTGAGGTAACAACCAAAACAAGTCAAAACCACGTCCATCCTCTTTTTGTCCATCTGTAAGAAACACGAAGCACCAATACCATGGGGATTTTGTGAATTGGATACTGATGTATGTATGTCTCCACTTTAATCTAAAAATGGCAAAAATGAACAAGAAAGCTACCTCTTATATACTGTAGGTTTGGCCAAACTGGGAACTTGATTCACGTTGTCTTGAGAGTTAGCTCTGCTGCATTGAAAATTTTCAAATTAATTGAAGTCATTGAGCACAAATAAATGTACCTTCATAAAACTATCTCAAATGGAGTAATCTTACCAGCAATAGACATCACATTATCAAATGCATTTCATAAGTGGAAAATCAAATTATTTACAATAGAAAATAAAAGTAAATAATTTGAGACCTTAGTTTGAGTCCCACCGTTTTTGCAGGGGTGTAATCCAATTGCCACAAAGCATCTTCATGATATGAAGGCCCCAAAAATAAAGAGAGACAGGAACCAAATCACAAAGTATTTTTTACTTTGAATTTTTAAGATTTGACAAAAAACGCATAGGCAACATTTAACTTGAAATAGCAATACAATAATATTTAGTATCAACCCATATACTAAAATTTGCGAATGCATCACCCCCCAACAAAATAAATATGAATATAAAAGAACTAAGATTTTCCAAAACCGTGTAATGAAAAGTACAACGTAGTGTAGATATTAAGTAAGAAAAACCAATGTCTTTACTTCTCCAGCTCCAAGACACCACCACCAATGAGTTTTAGAGCGGCTATACTCCAGCCAGAACAACAGATGCAGTCCCCTGAGATAAGGACATTAAATGTTTTCAGAACAAAAAGAAACTTCAAATAAAATACCAGATGTTGTGCAATATAGTATCTGAATATCATCATTGAATACATGATGAGTTGTGCCATACATTTTCTAGTTCTTTCAACATATTCGCCTGCTGAAACAAATAAGAGAGAGAGATATCCCAAGCAAACAAATTCATTTAGATAGTTTGGCCTATTAAATAAGACAAAAACTTTTTTTGGTTACAGTAATCACGATTGTTTTATTGAAAACAAAAAGATAAAATGGTGGCACCACCGTACCAGTATCATAGACTGCAACATAAGATACCCGAGACAAAAATTGTTATTGAGGAAAAAATACATCAACAAGGAGGAAAAAAAATGAAACACAACAAAGACAGATTTGCGTTCTTTACCTGCAAGGTTAGGGAGGAGTTCCTGCGGCTCGAACCCATTAATGCATTGTTTATTCAAATATAGGGTTTAAGAACTGATGAAGTAGTATAATATCAGTGAATCACATGTAATTTGCGAGGAGATGATGACGATGAGCACGGATCAACATGGTTCCGCAACTGCTACAATCGAAAAAATTTCCCCTAGGGTTTTGGAATGCGACGGCGGCATTGGTTGGAAGGTGGTGCGGCGGCGGTTTTCCGTGTGGGTTGCCGTGCATTCAGGGGAAACTGGAATCAAATGCGAGAAATTGGCGCGAACGTGAAGAAAACACGAAATGGAATCTGGAATTATGAGTGGTAGTGGAGAAAGCCCAATATTGGAGCCCATTAAATATACTGTTGTTAGCGTAATTTTTAAGCCCAGTTAGCGTTGAATCTAAGCCTACTGTGTGACATTAGCGTAAAATACAAGTCCAATAATAAGTGGCGGTGAACCCAAAAGATGTTTTTTTTTTTTCACACTCATTTTATTTTGTTCCTCAAAAGCAAAAAATATATATATAAATTCATTGGTCAACAATAAATTCTTAAATATACAACTAAAAAAAAGTCTAAAGTAGAGGATATAAACTTAAAATAATAAAAGAGAGGGGTTCTTCTAATATTTTATTATTATTATTATTATTATTAAGGATAAAATACTATTTTAGTCTGTTAATCTTTAAGTCAAATACTAATTTAATCCATAATGTTTTAAATATCTTGAGTTTTAAAATATTCAATTTGTGCTAAATTTTGACTTGAATAATTAACGAAAAATGTTTACGTTGATAATCATTAGTTGATTGATTTTATTTACATATTGAAATCACACATTCTATTGCCTCTTAAATATGCTACTTGTTTGTGTCGAATTTAACTATGGGACAATATGAAACTCATTTAAAACTTTTTAGTATTTAAATATTTAAAACCTTAGAGATCAAATCAAAATTTAGCTCAAACATTAAGGATTGAAATAATATTTTACTCTTCTTTATAAAATAAAAAAAGTTTGATGTTGACATAGTATGATTTTTTTATTGTTACATTTATACTTTTACCTATAATAATTTTAGCTTTAAGTTTAATTTTGATGGATGAACAAAAATTTTATACAGTCATTTAATTATATTTTTTTAGAATTATTTATACGTTTAATAAAAAAATAATTATTTTTATATTTATAGTGTATCAAAATTAAATTTTTAATTTTTTAACAAAAAAAATTATATATGTGGTTCTCATTTGAATAATAATATAATTTATAAATATCAAAAAAAAGATCCAACTAATTTATAAACATCAACTAAACTAACTTATATTGTTTGGATTAGATTTAAATTGATTTAAATTGATTCAAGGAGGAGAATGAAGAGAAGGAGAAACACGAAGAAAAAAATATTTCATATATAAACGAGTATGAGAAGAAGAAGAGAAACATCGGAGAAATACAAAATTAATTTGAAAATCTATTACTAGTAGTTGAAAACACAATTTATTACATATCTCATTCAAGCTTGATATCATGTATTCGACTCTCGTTTTAGAATGAGGGATTTTAAAGTTTGAAATGCAGGAAATAAAAAAGAAAAGAAAAAAAAGAGCATGACTAACTTTTTTGTTTAGGCTTAGGGGGTATCATCATGTGCCTTGGATCCTGACTTGAAGAGTTATGCATGCTAAGATTTAACTTTCAAAAAAATTATAATACCCTAAAAAAAAAAAAAACTATTGATGAATAAACTAACTTTGGTTAAGTGAATATATTATTAGTAATTAACTCATGATTCTTATATTTACAAGTTAAAATAAAATAAAAATTATTATAAAAAAGTATATATATTTACAGTGAATCTTTTGCATAATTAAAAGAAAAAATTACATTATATAAAGACATAAACAAGCATTTTTAATTTTTGCTGACAACTATATTTATATCTGTACCCTAAAATCTAAACTACAAAGAAAATTAACAACTACCTAGTAAAATTTATTTAAAAAGTTAGAGTCTGAAAACAAATTGATTACCCTCTCCATTAACCAAATAAAAATAGGGAAAGACTCCAAATAGAACTTGAAAACGGTTAAAAAGAAAAGAAAAAAAAATACTAAAAGAGAAAAAATTCCAAAGACTGAAACAGAAAAATGTACCAAGAGCAAAAACAAAATTCGAAAGAAGCTTGGTTGATCATCCATGATATGTAACTAGTGGCAGTGGCTCAAACTTTCTTTAATATGTTGAGATTGTATTATGTATAATGTATTTATAAAATTAGAAAGTAGATATATCACTGAATATTTTTATTTTAAATTTTAAACTAAACTGAGTTTCAATAAAATAAAAAAGGAAAAGATAAGATTAAGATAAATAATTAATTTGAATCTTTAAAATAATCTATAATTAAATAATTCTATTGTGCATTCAAATATATTGTGATGTCAACATGCAACACTATTTTGAAAAACCTTCGTTAGCAGTTGAAAACATAATTTATTACGTGTCACATTCAAGCCTGATATCATGGGTTCGACCCTCGTTACAGAAGGAGGGATTCAAAGTTTGAAATGTAAAAATATTTAGCATGACTATTTTGTTTTTTTGTTTGTGTTTAAGTTACGGGTATCAACTATCATGCACCTTAGATTTTGATTTATGCTAAGATTTTTTTTTTCAAAAAAATAATAATGATACTCAACATTCAATTATCCGAAAAGAATAGAGTGTAATATATATATATATATATATATATATATATATATATATATATATATATATATATATATATATATATATATATATATAGTCAAATCATAATAAAATAATTATTTAAAATTAACTACTCAATAAGATATAATTTATGATTGTCCAATATATAAGAAATAATACGTAAACTTAAAATAAATACATCTTTAAAGTAGTATTTATTTTCAGAAATTAGAATGGAAATTGTGATTTAGTATTATATTTGATGTTAAAATTTTAGTCTTGTGATACATAATTTCAATATATTTATTGTTTTTAAAAGTAAAAACATCAAGAAATTAATTTTTTTTAAATGAAAACGGAAACTTTAATAATATTTTTTTAATAAATAAAAGTATTTTAATAAATATTTTTATTTATATCTTCTTTTTTTTTTTTACCAAAGATAGGAGACTCGAACCCGCAGCCTCTTTATTGAGTATGGAGAGACTATACCATTTGAGCTATTACTCATGAGTTAATTTATATTCTTATTTATATCTTAAACCAAACAAAAAACTAAATTATAATTTAATTTTATATACTTTATACTATACTTAATTTAGTCTTAATCTTTAGATCTTTCTCAATCTCTCCTTTAAATATAATAAGAAATGACATTTGATCTACATTAACCTTTAAACTTATATGAAAAAAATTATTATATTTTTTTAGGATAAATTATATATTTATCTTGTATTTTTGTAGTGTCGATTTAAAACGATTTGTATAAGACAAATTCATAACTTAATTTAAAATAGAACAATTACTTAATATTAGAGTCAAATCATTTTAAATGTGTGATGTATCCTAAATTTTAAAGACAATTATATAATTATGAAACTCAATTCAAGAATAAAATTTCTTTTATTATTGATAGATTTATACTTTTATCTATAACATTTTTAGTTAAATATTTGTATTTACAATATTAGCTATTGTTTTTAATTTTTTATTTTAAATCTCTAATATTTAAAAAACGAATAAAAAATATTCATACAAAATTATTAATTAATATTAAGTAATTAAAAATTAATTATTTATTGCTTTTAATTTCTTCATGGAATTACCAACTTGTCAGGCCAAAAAATTAAAGACTAATTTTTTGCGAATCAAAATTTCATTTAAAAGTTTGTCAATCTCTTACAAAATATTATTTATATAATTAAATTAATTTACGAATAAATAATAAATTAAAAAAATATTAGATAATGATCAAAATTTATTTATTTTAGTTATTATTATATTATTATACTAAAAAAATAAATTAATAACTAAAAATAACAGACAAAATAATAAATTTTGATATCCTCCCACATTTCTCATCTATTAAACTAGCTGTATATAGATTACCATCCGAACATGCAACTTTTTTCAAGGCCGTGTAACTCTGATCATAGAGTTGGTATCACTCATCACTCAATTGATGATGGGATCAAGGTGAGCATCTTGATCCTCTTCTATTACAAGAAGAAATGGAGGCAATTGCAAGTACGGTTTCTATATCTACAAAAGAATCTACTTTGTATGCTTTTGTGCATTGCTTTGTATAAATGGCAATACGCAAGAATGAAGGTGCTGATGAATTTAAAGAATGATGATACTGATCGAAGAATTTCAACAAGGTTTGGTTGCGTGTCTTTTGTTTAATCTACGGTTCTTTCACTTAAATGACCAAATAAATTTGAAGAATACTACTGCATTCTATGGTTATTGACAATTTAGCATTTGGGTACTTTGCAAAGAAGAGATTTTTTTTCAAATATTTCAAATTTCAAAGACGACATTCTCATGAATCCTGTAAAGTAGTTGCTCAGAGCAATAATTTTTTCATTTTCTTTACCTTTCTTTTTTTTTTCCCTAAAATGGGAGCAAGGGATAATATAGCTCTGGGGACAAAAACGTAATTTTCCCATGATCTGGCTGTCATTTAATGCAAAAATTGCTTGCTTATTTGTTGCTCTTTTATTTTTGAGGAGTGTTAGGTAAACAATTATATGAATTACTAGTAGTATACCCCGTGCATTCGCACGGTCTTAAATATGATTTTTTTATTAAATTTAATTATATATGTATAACTCTAAATGGTTATGTATATAAAATATATAAAAACATTTAATTTAGTGTAATGAAAATATTTAAATTATAGAGATAATAACATTAAAATTTTAAATACATTCAACAATTTAGTTTAAAATTTTGGTATTAACACAATCAATTTCTAAATATATTTATATAATAACTCATTTAAAATATAATCAACTAAAATACATATTAATCAAAACAAAATATTTCATACAAAGTTCACCAATATCTTAATATAAATATAATAGTTTCGATCACATGAGGGATAACGAAAATACATATTAATTCATCTTGGAGAATTTTGCTCTAAATTCACAAAATCAAGACAAAATCCAAAAAGAACAAAATACAACTGAAAACATATTTCTATTTTAATGCATTGAGGTCGGATCAGATTGATGTTGCATGCATATTTTAAATGCATTTTGAAGTTCATGTTCAGCTACACCATAAGAAGACGAATCTGGTAAAGCCATGCTGCTAGCACAATCTACTTCCTCATCCAACAAAGAATCATCCATCTATACAAAAATAAATATCAAATGCTAATAAGTACAAATATATAATAAAGTTAAACTAATAGTAATCATTTTTTAAAATTCAATCCCAATTCTTAAAATAAAATTATGAAAAATAGTTGTACATCGTAAGAAAAGAATTACAATTAAGACACCTTTTTTTCCATGTTAACAGTTGCTTCTGATAGACAGCCAATATCCATGAAGTATTCCTACAACCATAAAATAAAGAATTTTGAAACTTATAATTACTAATTAAAAGATGAAAGTAATAAAAAAATTAACTTCTAAAAAGAATCAATAATTTAAACTTATCATACTTTGGTATCCACCACTTGATATAATTTTTGAAAATCATCCATTGTCAGCAAACGTGAGGATGAGCTCTCAGCTTTTTCATTTTTAGTAATACTATCAGGGAACTTATTCTGAATCAAACCTCTCTGAAAATGGACACATTTGAAAATTTTAAAATTTTAAAATAAACTAAATATTTAACCAAATTAAATATAAATAAAAATAGCAACATAACTAAAGCATATATAATACAAAGATTTATATTCGAAAATATTACATCGATCACCTTTTTATCATGCATGGAAGCAGCAGCTTTAAAAAGATTAACCAATGACATATCATCACAAATCCGATGAACCATATACACACTTGTGTTATACTGATACCCCAGAGGTCGAGGATCAATCATGAAAACCATCTTCCTTTGAATCAAATAGTTACCCAGTTCGGGAGGAACTTTACGTTCAGTATTAGTCTAAATTCAAAAAAATTAAATAAGAAATGAAACAAATCATAAGAAGGAATGGAATTACAATGAGTCTAATGAGAAAAAATATTCTATAATCAATATCAGCCTACGTTAAAAATTTAAAAAATCAGAAAAAAACTATAAGAAACATAAATGAACCTGTTTCAAATGGGGATTTTCATTTAGCAAAGCAGAGCATCTTTTCTTAATTATTTGAGTAATCTCACGATCATGAAGCAGAAACACATTGCTACCGTTTGCATGAGAAATAATCACCTTAATTCGGTAACTGTATAATAATAACACAAAAGAAATATATAAAAGATCATTTTGATGGCTTAACATTTATCTAAAAAGTATGTAAGTGAACAAAATAAGGAATTACTTGATTTTGAAAAATCATTGGAATTAAAAAAAAAAACCGGATAAAATCAACTCTTTGTGCAAACCTGGGTATAACATCAACACATTCAAGTTCACACATGTCACAAAAAAATGATCCTTTAATTGCACGAGTAACTCCACCACAAAGACAAGATGAGTACCACCATTTTTGTTCCTTTATGACAGAGACTATAGATCCAAGCAACAAACCATATACATCCTATGCAGAGGCCATTTTTAGAAAAGATAAACATATGATTAATAACAATAAATATGACAAAATTGCTCAATAGATAATTTTTGCAAAGAATATTTCATTTTTTATGGCAGTAATAAAAAACAATTAACATTCTTAATTCTTTAATAAATAAAAAAATTCACGTAATCAATATTAGAATATACTGGATCGGGAGTTGCACAATTGAAACCAGTTGAAATAGAATCCAGCAACATCTCATCAATATTGTTAGCATCAATAGAAGCATCAAATGGAATTCGACTTGTATATTTTTCTATTTCAGAATAATGAAAATCAGCTTCACATATTGGAGTGTACGCAGGTGCTTGAAAAGTATCCTACAGTATAAAGAAAAAATACCAAATGAGTACATTTACATAAAAAATAAATAAAAAATACATTGCAAACAAAAATTGACAAATTTATATCTATGAAGCTAAGGAAGCATTATATAAAAGTTACAAATAGAATGTAAACATACATTTATATGTGAATCAACACTCAACCCTAAACCTGTCTGTCTGTCATCCAGTATTGTAATAACTTTGAACATTCCACCAAATTCTTCCTTAATCAACTCTGTGAACTCAATTTTGAGAATTAATTCTTTTCCAACAACAACCTCAAAAAAAGCATGATGCAATGGATGATTAAAATCCTGACATACACAAATAAGAAGATATAAACCACATAATGAACTAAATATAAAGACTTGAAACTGACAAATAGATGATTGTTTTAAAAAATAAACGTAACTCACATTCAACTCTTTCTGAAACTGATCCAAAGCGACAGAGCAAGATTTTCCAAATAATTTAGTTGCAGCAGCATTAAGGAGAACAAAGATTCCACTTGAAGTACTATCTTCCACAATTATTTTTACTCTATAGCTAAGGAAATGCATAAAAAACAGTTATGTATTATATTTTAAACGTATAAAAAAAAGCTAAAAGCAAGAACAGATTTTGCCAATGCAGAGTTATATTATACATATTTAAAATAAATACCTAGCAATGACATTATCAATATTTTTGTCACAAACTTGACAATAGAAATTTTCATGTGAATGCTTCTGAACGCTGTGTCCACAAACACACGAGAAAGACCACCAATGACCATCACCAACAACTTGTTTAATTTTACCCGCAACAAAGAAGAATCCATTCTGGAAAGAATTGAGCACATAAAATGAAATTATAAAAGTTTGGCAAACAAGACTGGTTTAAAAAATAAATTCAAGTTAAAAATACGACGGTATGAACCACACAAATGAAAAATTACCTCCATCTTTTGTTGAATTAGTTGAATTGTACGGATGCGCCTCCAATCGAATGAATCATGATTAATATAGGAAACTAATGAACCATGAATATTCTTCTTAAAGCTAAAGAAATGATAAGAAGCAACATCAAGCCTACAGATAACAACAATAAATCATTAATTTATAATACTAATAGAAAAAACTTCAAAGATAGAATTAAAACAGAGAAAAAATTTAAATCAAATAACTAACCTCTCAAGAAATCTAACAGTTTCTTGTAAATCTGGATTAATAAGAATATCGGAGACATTCAATACATTTTGTAGACATACTTCATCTGAATAAGAAACCCAAAGATAAAACAAAGATATAAGTACAATAACTTCTTTTACAGAATAATTCAAAGATTAGACATCCTAAGACAAAATTATTCGAGAAATCATTTGTTAATTATAACACAAACCTCCATATACTTTGATTTTAAAAGATTGGAGCACAATAACAGGCAGTCTTTCGAATTTCATCAGAATGGAATTATCCAAAGAATCACAGCATTTTCCGAACACGTTGCATTGGACCTTTTTCCTATAAAATTTGGATTCAGAAACATCAAACTAAAAGGTATATAATAGAAAAAATAATTAAATTTGAATATGATTTTTCCAAAATATAATACCCATCAGCATAGATTTCCAAAATCATTAGCTTAAGCTTCTTTCCATAGTAGTCAACTTCCGTTTGGTGACGAACCGAAGTGATAACTCCTATAAAGTCTGAATAGTAAAAAAATAATAGTATAACTTTAAATTAGATAAATAAAAGATGGAACATATACGATTCTCATTTATATCGACATGATTAAAATAAAAAATTTACAAATAAAATTAGTAGTATTATAATAACATACCTATTAGATAATGGTAATCTGATTTTTTTTCAAGTATTTCGAACATTGAACAAAAACTGAACCCAGAATCACGAATTTGGAGACTTGGTTCTGGTATAACAGTGGTTCCTTTTTGAAAAAGTAGCTTAAAACGATGATGAGTCATCTTCATGATCCCAATATTGGGCACAACAGAAAAACTTGTCATACAAAAAGCACCACCAACATATAAATCATCAACAAATATTGATATGTAAGGTTCTTTGACGGTAGCCTGTATTTTATCCAGCTAAACTCAAGAAAAAAGAAAGAAAAAAAATTATTATTTCATATTACAAAAAACATGAAAACAAAAGATTTTGATATCAATATGAATATAAATGAAAATAAAACTACTCACATTTTGATCCATTAGTATCATATGAAGCAATTTTTCGTTATCCTCTGCTAATGGATCTGTATAAAACCACAGCCTAACAATTTTCACTCTTAACCTCCACGATTCCTTCCATGCTGTAATACACTTGATCGAATCAACCTTGTCTTCCATATTGTTCTGAAGTTGCATTTTGATTGTAAAGGTATGAACTATGAAAGACTTTGCAAGAGAAACAAAGAACGAAGTTTTTTCTGATAGTTTTTGTCTCCAATCTTCGAAGTCTGAGTCCCATATAAATAAATAAATAAATTTAATTTAGTCAAACACTTGAGTTCAATTTTTTTGATTTGATATATCAACAGCTCTTCTGAAAAACCTTCTCTACACGTTTACACCAACTCACATTAGTTTAGCCACTGTAACAGTTAATATGACTACACGTACCTTCTCAGCTTCTCTGCCATCTGAGGCACTCCATCAAATATTGGGAAAGAACAAATTGGTTGGATAGTACCATTTCTATTGATCTATTAAAAAAAAGAAATAAATTAATTACATACATCTTCTCGTGAACTCATACATAAAAGAATGTTTAATTTTTTTAAATAATTAATATTTTCTTTTATAAATAATAAGCTTTTATGATAATTGTAGACAAAAATATAGTGTGTATTTGGATTGAAATTTGTAAATAAGAGGTTGCATAAAATAGACTACAAAATTATTTTTTATTAAGAGTGAGTTAGTGTTAATTTCATAATTTGGTTTATGTTTAGCAATTTTAGTATAAAATAGATAGCAGTCAAATACAGATGCCGATTTAGAAGGGGCTAGTGGGGTCATGGGTCATGGCCGTCAAAAAATTTTAAAACTTTTATATATTATATGATGATACATTTAAATTTAAATTAAGTTGTTAGTCTAGTGACTAATTAAAATATTTTTTACATTTTTTTAGACGAATCATTTTGATTAATAAATCTTTTTTAATTGTTCCTCCTATTCTTTATTTTTTTTCATTAACCATTTGTTTTGATGAATTCTTTTTTTATTGTGCCTTGTATCTTATTAATTTTTTTCTTAACTTTTAAATCTATTATCATATAAAAAAGACTTTGATTTTTATAACAAATTCTAATTAAATAGTAAAAAAGTATATATATATATATATATATATATATAATTTAAAATATTTCAATATTTATTTATTTTCTCATAATATTGAAATAATTACATATTAAATTATATATTAGTATGAATATTTTACATATTTTGTTAATTAATTATTTTAAATGCATATACTAAAAATATTCGAATAACTGATCTATATCATTCATGTTACATTATTTATAATAATAAAGGATAAAAATTAAAATTTTTGTTATTATGAATGATATCAAATATAAAAATTAGTTTTTAGTAGAAATTTCTGTTTCAATATAGCATTTATTAATAATTTTTTTAAAAAATAAAAAAATAATATCATCAATTATATAATACAATATTAATTATATAAATATTATTAAATATTTAATTTTCGATTCCCTGTTCAAAAAATTTCTGAATGTGTCCTTGGTCAAGTAAATGTTATTTTAGATAAAAAAAATTATTGAAAAAGACATAAATTTAAATAATTATTTTATACAATATTTTCATTTTATTTTACATATTTAAATAAATTTTAATATTCTTTTTCTAATATTCTCAGTACTTTTTAGTACTCTTTTGGCTATAATTTTTTAGTACTTATGATTCTAATATTACTTCTAGAAAAATTTATTTTATTTAATTTGGTTTGTCTAATGAAATTAATAGAATTACATTACAAAGTTTAAAAAAAGACCTCCATACAAAAATAAATAAAAAGAACAATAAAGAAAGGAAACTCACATAACCAAAAAATAATAATTCTGCATCAGGGAGTATTAGAGACATAGTTATAAAAAGAAAAAAAACAACAAAATTCATTGTATAAATCATGATGAGAAAAGTGATAAATATAAAATAAATTTCTTTAATTAATAGTTTAATAATAAAAAGTGAATACAAAACTTAGAATTTTTATTTTCAGGTAAACATAAGCTAGACTAAAGGCATGTTTGTATTTAAAAATAAAAAAAGAAGCTTTCAACAAAATTAAAGTTGAATTTAAAACTCAAAACACTAAACCAAATACACTCGTAATGTTACAAAAGTAAAATAAAATATATAGTAACCTTTATTTAAAGATTTTTTTACAATTATTTATTTTATAATAACATTATAATTACAATATAAAAATATAAATTCAATTATATCATTTGACAATTTAGTAGGATTTAACAACAAATTCAATGAAATAAGATATAAAATATAGAAAACTAATGATTAAATTCAAATGAGAAAATAAAAGAACTTACCGAAAATTTTATTGAAAACTTCTGTGAATACTATATTTTCTGTCAAGTCGTCCTCTGGTCTATTCTCATCGCACAATAAAATTTTCAATCCCTTTTTGTACCTCACACGTGATATAGCCACATAAAGTTGCCCATGTGAAAAAACTGGACGACGTAAAAATAATCCCACAGTTGATAAGGTTTGACCTTGACTTTTGTTAATTGTCATTGCGAAGCACAATGCCAGTGGAAATTGCCTACGTTGAAATTTGAAAGGTAAACCAGAATCACTTGGAATCAAATTTACTCGGGAAATGAATACTCTATCCCCAACATTACTACCAGAAACAATATCTGCAGTAATCACATTTCTTCCAAGACTGTGAACAATAAGTCTAGTACCATTGCATAATCCACCAGCAGGGTCAATATTTCTCAATAAAATAACAGGAACACCTTTTTTCAACTTCAAAGAATGATTTGGTAATCCAGAGCATCTGATCTGATTTAAAAATTCAACATTGATCCAATCAATGTCAATGTCAACATTTGCATCACTGCCACATATGCTATCTGAGCTCAAATATTCTGTCATCTCCCCTGGTAGTAAATTAACAATATGATCATTGACTTCCTCAACAATCTCAATAGTCGCAGCAAGAATAGCTCTATCTTGAAAATATCTAGAATCAGCTGAATTCTCTGAGATATTTGGATATATTGCAGAAACAATATCATGAATTGGATCATCAGTAATAGGAATCGATAGATCTAAAGGAATACGAACAAAATGTCTATCATTAATTATTATACCACATTGAGCTTCTCCAACTTGAAGAATCCACTCTGAGAATAATTTTAACTCATCGACATTTGAATTTTCAATACCACTCTCGAGTCGCATATTCCTACTCAAATTAAACACTTCACAATGCTTCCATAGATAAGAAGAATTTATTGAAGCCATGACAATTTCAGCACGTGAACCTTTAGGTATAACTGGTAAAACTTGTCTAAAATCTCCGCCTAGAACAATGACTTTCCCTCCAAAAACTAAATTTTCATTGGAAGCACAAACAATCTTCATTAAATCTCGAAAAGTTCTATCAACAGCTTCAAATGCTAACTTATTTGTCATTGGAGCTTCATCCCAAATGATTAAAGCTGCTTGACGAATTAAATCTGCCTTTTGTGAATTGATTCTAATTCTACAAACTGATTCCTCATTCAATTCAATAGGAATACTAAACATAGAATGCGCCGTCTTACCTCCTGGTAACAATAAAGAAGCAATACCACTTGAAGCAACATTAATAACAATCTTTCTCTCAGATCGCAATCTAGTTGACAATGTTTTATACAAAAATGTTTTCCCCGTACCACCAAAACCATGCACAAAAAAGAAACCATGCTCTTTATTTGAAACACAATTAATAACCCTATGATATATGCTCATCTGTTCTACTGTCAATTGATGAAAATATGCATCATGTTGCTTCTGCATTTCTGAGATATCATATTGCAATTCACGCACCACCATAGAATTGGAAAAGTGAGATATTGAGTTAACATTAGGAACTGGCATTCCAGCATAATCCTTCAAAGATTTACCATTATTTTGAAGAAGGTTCTCAATCTCAACCAAACAAAAATTCTGTAACTCTTCAGATGTCATTCTTAATCCTATAAAAAAATTCATACAGTGGAATTTATATTTTATTACTTATTATAAACAAAAATCTAAATTATAATATAACATCACACAATAAATATAAAAAATTATTTAAAATTTTATTCCAACGAATAAAATTTTCTTTTCATACCTGGATATTGTAACTGGAGTCTTCTATGATAAAGGATATCTTCAGATAAATACATCCAAGTTTGATTCCAAACAGAGAAAGGCCTACTCATTGAACCTGATAATAATAAAGTTCCAAATAATCGCCTAAGTTGAGCACCTGTACCTAACTCAGCAGCTTCTTTAATAGCTTGAATGAATTCATTATCATCAGTCAACAAACCCAACGATGAACAAGCTTCTTGAAATGTATTATATGTCACGCCACAAACTGTTCTAAGGCTCTTAAAGCTTGTACAACCTCTTTGCACATTTAGTAATAGGCGCATATAAAACAATTCACCAGTTGATAGTGGAACAAAACTTAACCTGCCTACTGAAAATCCCCTTTGTCGTGGTCTCCATTCTCTATTGTCAACAATGTAAACAAAATGTTGTGGGAACTCAACATATGTTAAATGTCTTCCCTCCGAATAGGTCCTGTTAGCTAACATCCAAGCAATAAACATAGTAACCAAATCTCTATTCCTGACTAAAACTGAGCTTATTGAGTCACGATCATCAAAAATAACATGTTGCTCTTTCGGTAAATGAAAACTTAACCTTTGAACAGATGGCCACCGATGATGAATATCATAAGCAAAAAGCCTCCAAATAGACTCACATGGAGATAAGTACCGACAATCAAAGTATTCTCTAATCTCATCAATTGCGTGAGAGTGTTGATTCCCAATATTACTATTACCCAATGTTGCTGTTACGCGATCAGGACATTTATTAACATATTTGAATAAATATTTAATAACATTTTGATTTGTTACAAAACTCCAAATTAATATGAGCACGATACTTCATCAAAAGTAGCGGATTATATGGCACAACAAATCTATTATCAACTTCAACACCATATGTTTTATAGGTCACACCAAGATCACGCCGTTTATATATGGGATATCCTTCTTGATCAAAGTAAGTTTCATTAACAAACTGCTTAGGATAAAACTTAGAACATCTACCATCTTGCATGCAAGGAGAATTAAACCGAAATTGACCACACGGACCATGAATCATAAATTTTGTTACCACATCATAAAGCAGAGGATATTTTGCAGGATTAGGCAGTTCTGCACATATCAATTCATCTATTATTTCACTTGATTGCAATCTACTCCTCCCATCAAGCCAAAGCAAAATATGTGCATGCGGCAATCCTCTCTTTTGAAATTCAATTGTATACATTCCTAAAAAAAGAGATTAGACAAGAAAAAACATTAGTTTTAGAAAAAAAACAAGAATCAATGAAAAAATGAGACAGGTGCACATACCTGCATTAAGTGGCCCAAAGAAAACACCACTTTTCAAATCTTCTAATAAACACTTCATTTTCGCATGAAAAACTCGACATGAAATATCTGGACGCTCAGCAATTGGAATACCATCAACACTCGTATATCTTTGAAATTCAGGCCAATTTGGATTGCACGTCATTGTCATAAATAGATCCGGATAACCAAAATGCTTACAA
The DNA here is from genome assembly GCF_003086295.3 of Arachis hypogaea. NCBI lineage: Eukaryota > Viridiplantae > Streptophyta > Magnoliopsida > Fabales > Fabaceae > Arachis > Arachis hypogaea. The sequence goes on from NC_092048.1 coordinate 141,735,644, forward strand.
ATTGCCATAGCATCTTGACAATTGTTAAACATATATCTTCTACCACCAGTGAAAGAAGAAGGTAAAATAACACGTGTACCAATTGAGGAAGCTTCTGTATCTCCATGCTGCATAGCTTCTTCAATTCCACTCAAAAATTCTCCACGTATAGTACTTTGTTTCTTCCGTATCTCATAAAGTCGTTGTGACTCGACCATCGAAAAACTATCAACAACAAACCGTTGAAACAATCTTCTAGCTTTATGAATAATGCTTTCTTCTGTCTCTCTAATTTGTAACCGAAAACATATGAACTCCCGCAGAGAAACTTTAGTTCTTCTTCCACGCACATTTATAGTTCGAACACCTCTATAAGGTATATTATTCTCAAAACCATCTTCACCATAGGGAAAAAGCAAAGGATATTGTAATGGCCAGTATAAAGGATGAGTTTCATAAATTCGCTTCAATTGGCCATCTATAGATCGAAGAATAATATCTCGCCCTTGATCTGAACTATCAAAATCACCAACAATCAAAGCAGCAATCTCATCACAAGAGGGAGAATTATATGTTCTTCGATCAAAAGATCTATGAGAGAACAATCTAAGACTAAAAATTTCTGATCGGTGATCCTCATAGAATCCTCTAACTCTTCGAAATGACTTTGCTACCACATTATGTTCATCAATCATATGTATTAGACTAACAATCAATTCTGTATCCACATCTGATCCATGGCTGAAAAAATAAACAAAATTATAGAAATTTATAGAATAAATGAATAATAATAACAATCTTATAATATTCATTGCGCCAATATTTAAACAAAAACATACCTAAAAATGCTTTGTCGATTATTAACTTCATGCACTGTGTCGTAAATGTAGAGTTGTGCAAACTTAGGTCTTTCACCATCTGAGGGTAATAAACTACCAATTCTATGATAGTTTTGTCCACTAACAATAAATTGGGGTGGACCCTGACCATTGTTAATAGAACTAACAACTTTACCTCCAAATGATGTGAATGCAAACATACTATTGTATGATCGTATATTCTTTTGAAAATATTGGCTCTTTGCATCGGTACCATTAATTAAATTAACCAATAAATCTGGTGCTCTCTGTAAGAACGGTAATTGAACCTTCCCTTTAGCACAGCACACAGAAAATATAGGCTGATTTTGTCTTGAATCTTTTTCAACACGTTCTAAATACCAAAAAACAGCTCCACACCAAACACATGCACAATCAGGATCACCGATATCAAGACATTCTAAAAGAAAAAAAAATATGAAATAAATTATTTTAAAACTTCAATTTAATAAATAAATAAATAAAGAATTAATATAACCTTGGATTTCACTTTGTGCAAATAACGGATGATCAGCAATATCATCTTCTATAGGTCTAATACTTATGGAAGGATCAATTACATCTGTTAATAAAATGACAATTTAAAAAAAATCCTAATCAGAAAGAAAATTATAAATTATTATATTTAATGAAAATAAATAAATATAATATATGTAAATTTTTTAAATTTTACTATAATACTACCTGACATAGTAATAGATGAACTTGTTGGAAGACAGCTAGCTAGAAATATTGAAAAAGATTATAATAAATTAACAAAAACAAAAAAATGTTGGATCATGCACATTTAAAACAATATATTTAATCAAATTACAAACACTTACAATAATTAAATTGAGTTGCTTGAGTTACAACTCTTGCCTTAGTAACTGCATAAGAAACCAACAATAAATTGGACGAAAAAATTTATGAACCACAACATTAACTAATATAAAATTTTATCACTAATAAAACTACATAAAAAATCAAAAAGAAAAAACTTGCAATAACACACCTCCTCTTTGTTGTAACTTGAATGCTTTTTCCTCTTCAAAATATTTATCCTATTCAACCTTGCCAAAGCAAAATCAGTAGGCATGATGAATAAAAAAAATACAATACTGACCTCCACAAAAAAAGTAAGTTCCAAAGAATGATATAACTATTTAGCAGCAGCAATCTAATCTACTTAAAACGCACTCATGAACAATGAAAATAACTCTCTCTATGTCTCTCCTTACGCATGTATCGATATATATCTGTATATCTAAAAGAGTTAGATGTCTTCTTCATATCCTTTTATCTTATTTAAAAAAAATTAATTGTTTAAAATAATTGCCACATTGCTATTTGTATTTGGCAAAAAAATATTTAATTAAAAATCATTGTATAGTTAAACATTGGCGAACTCTAAAGTAATTATCATATTTGATATTCAATGTCAATTATCGGTAAATTGAATTTTAAAAATAAATAATTATCATCATACAATGCAAATTAATAAAGCTGCTGCATATTATAATTAATATCATAAGAACTACATTCATTACTGAAATTCACAACAGTGGACATATACATCCACACTATGACTTATATCTACACTCCTCCAACTATATGACACTGTGTCCAATATCTAGCAAAGCAGATTTTAATGTAGCACATATTCTCTTTGAAACAAAAAAGATAAATATAACACCTAGGACAAAAGAACCACTAATCTGCTTGAACATTGTAGAACTTCAAAACGCAAAAGTTCTTCCAAAAAAGAAAGAGGAACAAAGATGACTCTCCTAGCAGTTGGACACACCTCAAAAAAAGAGGAAGATTAATAAACTTCATACATAATTCACCATAACAAAGATAAAACCTATTACATAAATCTAACTTCATAGAACTAAGACAGCAGCTAGCTTTCATCCATAAACACCCATCTTAACTATCTTCAATCTTGATTATTTTAGAGCAATGAGCAACAGTATCCTCAAGTTCCTTATCAAAATCAGCCTCAAGATTCCTCTTCACCTTTAAAAATACTGCATCTTTGGGAACAACATTAGGCACATTAACTTTCCTTGAGTCATCTAAAAGGTGTGAGAGCAAATCCTACACAAGAAAATAAAACAAAAAAAGGAAAGCACCCAAAAAAAAAGAGGATCACCCAATTAGATGAAAGCCTATTGAAACTCCACAGAAAACTAATTATAATGATGAATAAGAATTATTAAAAATCAAGCAATAAATCGAGTATCACCTGAGTTTCATCAACATCAGACCGAATAAGTGAGCCAATATCATCCGACAGCACTACATTTTCATCACTATCAACAGAATGATCTTGAATATCAACCTCCTTAACACCTTCCATATCTAAGTGTATATCATCAAGTCCAGCAACATTTGCTTCTTTTTGAAGAAAAGATGACATGACAGTATTCTCTAAACATTTTGTATTAGAAGTTTCACCCAACTCAGGACCAAACACAGGAACAGGTGCATCCTTTAAATAATAAGACAAAAGGCACAAAAGAGGAAAGATAGATATCAAAGGACTGCGACAAAAAAATGAAACATGGCACCTATAAATAAATTAAGTACCTTCAAAGGTGTTATCTCAGTCTGAGCAAGTTCAAACATTGAAATAATTGCAGCATCATCACAAATCCTCTTCACACGAAAAGTTCCAAAATATCTATCAACACCAAGAGACTTAGTATCCACTTTCAGCAAGACTTTTTTACCCTCCAAATTTCTAAAAATGATAGGGTAGTCATCCCCACAGAGAACCTACAAAGAAAGAAATAAATGCAACCATCAATAAAAAAACCATTTTGAACAAAACCAATAAACTACTTTTTGCTTTTCTTTCATTAAAACAGAGAAAGACAAATCTGACACACCTTTGAATCTTTATGTACCTCATTAAATAGGTCACCACATGTTTTTTTAACCAAATAGGTTGTTTCACGATCAAAGAGGACAAATATACCCTGTCCAGTTTCATCTGATACAACTACCTTGAGCCTATACCTACAAAAGAATGAACTACGATCATAAAAGATAGTAGTAAATGAAAAAGGTCTATTCAACACATTAAAAGACCAGATTACTCATAAATAAAAATCACAAAGTAAATAAAAAAAACAAGAATGTAACATGACAGAACCTTGGGATCACATTTGTCACATGATGCATGCACATATCACAAAAGTAAACACCAGATTCAGGATGTACTGTCTTCCCACAAACACAGGTAGAATACCACCAGCACCCCTCTTCTACAACATCAGTGATAGTACCTAAAATGACAAAGGTTCCATCCTACAAAACATAGAAAATAGAAGCCAAATGCATAAAAAACCATAAAAATTTAAGAATCAAAGTTTCAAAGGATTTAATAATCAAGAACGAAAACAAATAACTACAAATCAGATAAAAAAAATTTTTTTAACCTCCTTGTTTTCTTGCAACTCATCTATTGTAGATTTCTTAGTCAACCTCATGAAGTCATCTTCCAATGAGATAGTTTTTCCTTCATTAGCAATAAACAGTGGCTGGGTCCCATTTATCCCTTGCTCTACCACGCTAACAAAATGACAATGAAGGAACAATCTTAATGCTTTTTTCAGCATATTCAAACATACATAAAAAATAAATAAAACTAAATATATGAAAAATAGTACTACACAAACCTCTTCCTGAAATCAAAAACAGCTGCCAAGTCAGGATTAAGATATATTTTTGTTGCTTTCATGACATTTTGTAACCCAGGTTGCCCTAAAAAAGAGGAAAAAAATGTTAGCAACCTTTCCAAAAAAATCTTATACCAACAATGTAAGAAAAGAGTTTAAAAAAATCATGATAATACAATATTCAACAACAGTACCTCGAAAAAGCTTAACTTTGGCAAGTTGAAGAATCACTACTGGTTGTTCAACATAACCAGAAGAAAGAAAATGATTTAGTTGATCCACATATTCTCCAAACAGGGCGCACCTAAGCACCATCCTACAAATAAAACACAACAAATTGTAACATAAAAAATAGATAAAACAAAAAATAAATGAAAACCATATGCTGAAATAAGAAAGTAATGAAGCAACGAACTTTTGAGAAGAAAGCTCCACAACAACCATCTTGATTGTTTTTCCATCTTTATCATAACTTTTTTCCTCTCCAACTAAAGTCAGCAACCCAATAACATCTGCAAGTACATTAAAAAAACCGCAAAAAAGTAGAATAATATATAACAGGATCAACAACACATAATCTCAATAATGGAAAAGAAATACAGAACCACTCACCAACTAAATAATCATGATCTTGACTCATTTGCAATATCTCCTCAAAAGGATATAGAGTAAAACAGACTCTTGGTATGATATCATCTGGTAAAGTTGTTACTATTGTTCGGAAGAGGAAGGTAAGCTTAAACTCATGTTTTGTAGCTCTATAAGAGCCATGATTTGGAACAACAGAGAAATAGCACATCTTGTAGCAATTCCCTTCAATAATATTATCTTTAAACCTGTTGATAAGTTGCTTCCTTATAGTGGCCTGGATTTTGTTTGACTATAAATAATAAAAAATAAGAATACATATTAGTCAGCAACTAAAGAAATATCAACAATATGCTAACTCAAAATAAACTACAAATAAAATCACTAACATTTTCATCCACCAAAATGAGCTCCATTGAATTTGGAGAATCTGGATTTCCAAAGCTTGGAACAATCCAAGCCCTAATTACCCTCACTTTAAGCCTCCAAGCCTCTCTTGGAGGAACTATCTTGCTAATAGCATCAAAAGATGGACTCATTTGAGCGTACTAAAACACTTGTAGAAAAGAAAACAACAACAATATGAAGATATGTGAAAGATGAACAAAGCCAATGATCTGCACTACTCTTACCACTTCAACCCTCTTTTATAGACAACGCTAGATGAATAGTTTCAAATTTGAATTCAATTTTTTTAGCAAAATGGGGGGAAGTAAAGATTTTTCACCTTGCAAATCCAAAAAGAACTGAGGTTTCTCATAGACTAATTTAGGGTTTTCTTGGAAAAAGAAATGATGTGATAAGGAAACTACCATTTTTGATATCACAGAAGTTTATACTGACAACCACCAACTACTCCACATTCACACATCTCACATCTCCATAAAAGATCTCTATCAAACATCAAATCAAATAAGCCTTCATTCTATAGAGAAGACACAAGCAAAGAAAGATGAAATGAAAATCATAAAGCATTTACATGATGTATAATTAAAAAAAATCGAATTTAAAAATAAAAAAAAATAAAAGAAGAAATCTACAGGATCAATGACACTAGATATACAATCACAAACCTTATCACTTGTCAGAATTGAAATCCAGATTTTGGGAGAAAATCAAACAAGCACCAATTACCAAAACCACTTCTACGTCATACATCACAAATATCTGAATGCTACAAACCACATCTTAAAAACAAAATCATGAATAATCTTCCAATGAAATAAATGAAAAAATTCGAATTTAAAAAAAAAAAGAAAAAATCTACAGAATCAATGACATCAGATTTACAATCACAAATCCCATCTCTTGTCAGAATACAAATCCAGATTTTGGGAAAAACCAAACAACCACCAATCACCAAAATCACTTCTACATGATACCAAAAAAATATCTAAATGCTACGAACCATACCCTAAAAATAAAATCATGAATAAACGAAAATATATCAAAGAGCACACCTGTGTAACCCTTCTCATTCCTAATATTTAACCCTAGCCACTCTTTCTCAATACAACGTTATCTTCTGGTATAGTTCACTTTTATTACCCCACCTTTATAATAGATTGGATTCTTTTTATTTTGATTTTTTTTAAAACCTAATTTGGTCTTTTTTTTTTTAAGCTTGTAACCATATTTTTCTGAAATGAGGGCCTTTAATCTTTTTGATCTGTATACACAAGCACAAAAACATGAAGTGTGGGCCAAATATAATGAAATGTCATATCCACTACTTTTTTGTATACATTAAAGCTTAAAAAAATTACCAACCCTACTAAAACCTATAAATATAATTGGTAGTGATTGAAACCTAAGACCTACACTACAAATAGATACATAATTAGATACATAGATATAAAACTGAGATGAAACTTGTGTTAAAAATAATTTTACAAAAAATCTAAATTATAGGAAAATTTCATGTCAGCTTGTGCTCTTCCTAGTTTACTAGTTTAAAAGATTAGAATTTATTCTTTTTTATTATTTAATAATTAATTCAATTTCTTTAGTCTATTAATATAATAATATTTTTTATTTTATATTTTTAAATATTAATAATTAACTAATGACTAAAAATAATAAATTCTGATAAGCTTATGACATTTTTCCTTTTTACAGAACGTTGCAGTGGATGTTGCAAAAAAGCTAAGAAAAACATGGCTGTCATCATACAATACGTTTCCCTTCTCTTCATACTTTTTTTCAACCATATCCTCACATGAATATGTGTTTATACTGGTTTGTTTCATGATTTTGAAAACACAGTCCATGCTGAATTACGAAGAGACCAAATATAACCATGCTGATCTTTGACCACAAAAAGGTGTGGCATTTACTTTAATTTGTTCCACTTATTTACAATTTGAATCTTTCTAATTCCAATCTTGCTTTGCCAGTTTGGCAGTGCTCATGTTTAGAAGATCTTCATTGATTTGTTTGACTATGAGAACATTGGTTAGTACACTGTTACATATATTTTAAATGCAAAGACTCGCATACAGTTATTTTCATGTGAAGTTGATAGTTGAGAATCATTAAATGATGATTTAGTCAAATTTATCAAATCATCAAATGATTCTCAAATATCGACTTCACTTGAAGACCACTGCAGCGAGTTTTCATTTATTTAAGACTACGTCGTATTGTACATTATGACCTTCATACCATATCAGTACTTCCTTTTTTATCTTATTTGAATTCATATCATTTTACTTTAAGCTTAATAAAATACAGGCCAAACAGTTGCAGTTGTTCACACATGTTACTCAATTTTCCTATCTCTTAAATATCTATTGTTGCTGAACTGATAAGTTTTTCTCTTTGAAGGTTGAATCCGAAATATTCTGCTTTCATGGTGTCTTGTTTGCAGGAACAAAAGGTGGTTACCATGTTAAGTGCCTCTAATCATTGTTACTTATGTAGATGTTAGAATGAGTGTGTACCTGTCCTTATCCCTCTGCAAATGAAGAACTTTAATGAGGTGGGATCCATCATCCATAGGTACAACTGCATCTGGAAGCAGCCATAACAAGTGTTCTGAGCATATTCTCTCTTTCCTTTAGTCTTATCATATTTTTAACACTCTGTCTCTTTAAGCATTGATGTAGCCATTGCTATGGAGGTTTTGGAGAGGATGCTTCAATTTTATGAGTAAAGCTATGTCCAAGAAAGAAGACCAGAATGATGTTCTCTGAAGGCCGTTGTAAGCTTCTTTCTCTGAAATCTATTTTATGTAATCTTATGCTATTTCTATTATGGTTCATTACTTTCATTGTGAAAATATCATTTAAATTTTGCTGTAACTTATTAACCACGTTTTTAGAACACAGAGCCTCTCTCTAGAGCTTTTCTTTACTACCCTCTTAAGTCTTATCCATTCTTGGAACATTTGACAAATTTATTCTGCATATGAATGACAAAATTGAGGATATATAATTTCTCCAAATTTGTATGAAATGTTAGTTCTGCTAGGGAACAATCATACACCCCTTAGATATTGAAGAACAAAATAGTATATAAATTAGAAAGGTGAAAACCATGTATAGGAAGACAAATTTTTCTATTTAAACCAAATTAAGGCCTTATTTGGAAAAATAAAATATTGGACGCTTAACTAGTAAATACAGTAGGTTAGGGCCTAACTAGTAGTTAGAGTTTAGTTACAGAACCAACAAGCAAATAATAGATGAAACCAACTGATAACAAAGCAATAATTGTAATTATCTTAAATAACTTTAACTCACAAAAGATATGTACTTAATTTCCTAGAGTATCTCTCACCGTTTCTTCTCCTTATCCTTGTGTAAGGGTGCTGAATTTGCTATTATAAGTTACAGACTTGGTTCTGACTTCTGAAGTAGATTCAGTATTTAGTAAAATTTAATTTTACCATAACCAACATTGGGCATTTGGTCTAGTGGTATGATTCTCGCTTAGGGTGCGAGAGGTCCCGAGTTCAATTCTCGGAATGCCCCCATTTTCATCTTATTTTATATTCCATATACCTGCACGGATTTCATAAAATTACACACTTCGAAGTGATAAGTTTATTATCTTCTACGAGCTACAACTCTTGAGGTTGCTGTCCAAGTGTTACTTCCTTATCTCCTTTGTTTGGGCTGATCTGTATTTGATATACAAATTAAACTAACAAAAATGGCTATTTTTTGCTTACCAAAAAAAAAAAGGCTATTTTTTAAGTTTTTATTTCTTATAGATAACTAACTAGTCCACACTCATCCCCCAAAACAGAAGATAAACTTGTCCATATTTTGTTGTGGGGGAGTTAAAATGATTTCTGAAATTTGACCTTTGTATCAAAAATATTTTCGAAATTTTAATTGTATTATAAAAATGTATGAAATTAAAAAAAATTATACGATCTTAGTCTCCGTCTCTTTTTCATCGAGTTATTTGTTATACCGTAAGTGATATGACATAATTAGTTTTAGCATTAAATGTTTTTGAAATAATGTTATTTTATCTCAATAATCTATAAAATATTTTATCCCCACAAAAAATGTATAATCATGAAGGATAATTATGTCGTTCATCAAACATTTAGCCCCAAAATAAAAGCAACTATGTTTTGTCTAGTCCAAAGAGTAAAGAACTAATACGGTGTAATTTTTTGCTTTTGAGAATGTTTACAGTGCATTTAGAATTTAAAATACCTTTTTAGTACAAAAATTCAGTCTCAAAGATCACTTTAAAATTTAATTCTTTGTTGTAGTGATTGGAGAATTCTAGTTTAATGATTAAAATTAAAATAAGCAAATATACATCGAAGCGTGTTGAACTTGGCAGAAATTCCATGACGTCGCAATAATTGTTAATTCTCAGAATCTATTGCAGAGTTCAAAGAACATGACAGTTGACTATGATTATGACTCTGAGTGACAAAGCCACTCCCCCCTCTTGTCCCATTTAACAATTAAATGTATCTCATTAACAGCAAAAATATGGCACCGAAATATTATTTTTCATCATCTCCATTCCCACCAACTATTTTCCACTCTCATCCCCTCACTTTTGAGAAGCAGTGGTTTCTCTACAGGGACAGTCCATTGCCGACTCAAATATCACAAAGCTATACTCACCTAATAATGTTAAAATAATTTTGGTGGTTGTTATTTAAATTTGAGCAACTTGCATGCCAGAATATGTCACCAACTTGTGAATTGTGATCTTTTTCACACACATTCCGCAAAAGGCGTTCATCAATATCATCTTAATTTATTAGCTTTAGCTTGTCATTATATATATATATTAATATTGCATTTTCTAAATATATTAACAGAAGAACACATAATCCGTATAATACCCGGCTTATTAACAAGTTTGAGGAATTCAAACCATATTCATATTTAGTAATACCACACCGCACACAGATAACCTAGTCTATTAAATGTACTACCAACCCCTACTGTTCTTTTATTATGTCCTTAGAGCTTATACATCTCTTTCCAGCCTTTTAGATTCTCTAAATTTTAAATTTTTACTTTAGAGGATAAAGTGAAGCCTTTTATTATTAAATATTTTTTTTCTTATATTTTTTTTTAATTTTATTTATAAAATAAATAATAATAAATGATACTTTACTCACTAAAATGAAATTCAAAATGTAGAGAATACAAATCCTTAAAAAACTTGGTACATCTACACATAATATGTTATCAAAGGGAGGAAATAGTATTTTCTATTTGCCTCCTCTTTCTCCCACTAGAAGCTTTTCCTTAAGGATATGCTTCCATGTTTGGCACTTAGGCGTGTCTATTTGACTCGAAGTCAACTTGATAAAACTAAACAGTCACGGATTTTTGTCCTTGCACTCACATCTCTGCCAATGACTCAAAGTACTCAAAGTAATTGACTTTGCAGCATACCATGTGGGTCCACACTCTCATTAAATTCACCAATGCATGTCCACTTTCAACTTCATCATTCGAATGCTCAAACTCAAGTGTGTATATATATATAGGCTTCATTTACTTCACATTTCATATCACCAACCAGCAACTAAACATTCTTAAAAATATTCTACAAATGATGTTGCTTTCTCCTAAGATTAGTTTGAGTGTAGTCATAGCCCTTTCCATTATAACCATACTTTCATATGCAGATAATAATACTGGGCTCTTGGAGGTTGAAATTGAAGCCTTGAAAGCTTTCAAGAACTCCATCACCCTTGACCCAAATGGAACACTTGCTGATTGGATTGAAATCCACCCTCATTGCAATTGGTCTGGCATTCAATGTGACCCTTCTTCAAGCCATGTGATCTCAATTTCTCTGACTTCTCAGCAGCTCCATGGAGAGATTTCACCATTCTTGGGAAATATTTCAAGCCTTCAGGTTCTTGATTTATCTTCAAATTCATTTACCGGCCATATTCCTTATCAGCTAAGTCGTTGCACTCAACTCACTGTGCTTGGTCTCTTTGAGAATTCTCTCTCAGGACCAATCCCTCCCGAGTTAGGAAACTTGAAAAGATTGCAGTATTTGGATTTAGGAAGTAACTTCTTGAATGGAACCCTTCCTGAGAGCATATTCAACATCACTTCTTTGTTGGGAATTGCTTTCAATAACAACAACCTCACAGGCACAATACCATCACACATAGGCAAGCTCCTTAACCTTATTCAGATGATAGGATATGGGAATAGCTTGGTTGGGTCTATACCTCCTTCAATAGGGAATCTTGAAGCTTTGAAGGCTCTTGATTTTAGCCAAAACCAGTTATCAGGTGTAATACCTAAAGAGATTGGAAACCTGACAAATTTACAATCCCTTCTCTTGTTTCAAAATTCATTGTCTGGTAAAATCCCTTCAGAACTTGCCAAGTGTAAGAATCTCTTAAACCTTGAGTTGTATGAAAATCACTTGTCTGGAAGTATTCCTCCTGAGCTAGGAAACTTAGTTCATTTGGAAACATTGAGGATATTCAGCAATAACTTGAACTCCACTATTCCACCTTCCATATTCCAATTGAAATCATTGACACATTTAGGCCTCTCAGACAATAACTTGGAGGGAACAATATCTCCTGAGATAGGATCTTTGAGTTCCTTAACATACCTAACCCTGCATCTAAATAAGTTTACCGGCCGCATCCCTTCATCCATAACAAGCTTGAAAAACTTAACATATCTTTCAATGAGCCAGAATCTTCTTTCAGGTGAAATTCCTTCAGACATTGGTGTGCTTCATAATTTGAAGTTTCTAATCTTGGGCTTCAACCATTTACATGGTTCCATCCCTCCTAGCATTACCAGTTGTACTAGCTTGGTAAATGTAAGCTTAGCTTTCAATTCATTCACTGGCAAAATTCCTGAGGGCTTTTCTAGGATGCCTAATCTTACTTTCCTATCTTTTGCTCACAACAACTTGTCCGGGGAAATCCCGGACGACCTTTTCAACTGCTCAAACCTTCATACACTAAGTTTGGGAGAGAACAATATGAGTGGAGTAATAAAACCAGGCATTCAAAACCTGTTTAAGGTTCAGACTCTGCAGCTGAATGTAAATTCCTTCATAGGATCAATTCCACCAGAGATTGGAAACTTAAGTCAGCTCATCACTTTAACCCTTGCTGAAAACAAGTTATCTGGTTCAATTCCACCAGAATTGTCCAAACTTTTTCTTCTGCAGGGGCTCTCCCTCCATGACAATGAGTTAGAAGGTACAATACCTGATACACTCTCTGGTATCAAACCACTAACAAAGCTTTTGCTGCATAGAAACAAGTTGGTTGGTCAGATACCAGATTCTATCTCACAGCTTGATATGCTTTCATATTTGGATCTCCATGACAACAAGCTGAATGGTTCCATTCCAAGAAGCATGGGGAAGCTTAGTAAGCTTTTGATGTTGGATCTCTCTCACAACCACCTCACAGGATCAATTCCTAGTGATGTCATTGCACACTTCAAAGACATGCAGATGTATCTCAACCTTTCTTACAACAACTTTGCTGGAAGTGTTCCAGATGAGTTGGGCATGTTGCAAATGGTACAGGCCATTGATATTTCAAACAATAATCTTTCAGGTGTCATTCCCGAGAGAATTTCCGGGTGCAGAAATCTGTTCAATCTTGATTTTTCAGGAAACAAGATTTCAGGCCCAATTCCTGCAGAAGCTTTTAGTCACATGGACTTGCTTGAAAACTTGAATCTTTCGAGAAACCATTTAGATGGTAAAATCCCTGAAGTCTTGGCACAACTTGAGCATCTCATTTCCATAGATCTTTCTCAGAATAACTTGAAGGGAACAATTCCTCAGGGCTTTGCCAATCTCTCCAAGCTGATGCATCTCAACCTTTCTTTCAATCAACTTGAAGGCCCTGTGCCCATGACTGGAATATTTGCACATATCAATGCATCTGATATGAAGGGAAACCAGGATCTTTGTGGAGCAAAATTCTTAAGGCCATGCAAAGAAGGTAATAATCATGCTCTATCCAAGAGGAGCATAGCTATTATCGCTGCCCTTGGATCTCTTGCAATACTTCTACTTCTAGTGCTTGTGATTTTGATTCTCAATCGAGGCAACAAACTTTACAATTCTAAACAAAAAGAGAATGGTGAGAATCAAGAACCAGATTACAGGACAGCATTGGCTCTTAAAAGATTCAGTCCAAGGGAGTTAGAGAATGCCACTGGCTTATTCAGCACTGACAACATCATTGGTGCTAGCAATTTGAGCACAGTTTACAAGGGACAACTTGAACAAGGCCAGATTGTAGCTGTCAAAAGATTGAACTTGCATCAATTCTATGCAAACACAGATAAGATCTTCAAAACAGAAGCCAGCACCTTGAGCCAGCTGAGGCATAGAAATTTGGTGAAGGTGCTTGGTTATGCCTGGGAGAGTGGGAAATTGAAAGCTCTAGTTCTAGAGTACATGGAAAATGGGAATTTGGATACCATCATACACGACAAATCGGTCGATCAGTCTAGGTGGACATTATCTGAAAGAATCCGTGTTCTGATTTCTATTGCTAGCGGATTGGACTACTTACACTCTGGTTATGACTTTCCCATTGTGCACTGTGACTTAAAACCTTCTAACATCCTTTTGGATAGAGACTGGGAAGCTCATGTCAGTGATTTTGGGACAGCTCGAATTCTTGGACTTCATTTACAGGATGGTAATACCCTTTCCTCATCTGCAGCTTTGCAAGGCACAATTGGCTATCTTGCACCAGGTTAATATCCTGCACATTTTCTTCATTTTTATATATACTATCTGATGTTTTCAATATTGTGATTAATTTTTCACTCAAACATCTTTTTTACTAACAGAAATTGCCTACATAAGGAAAGTTACACCTAAAGTGGACGTGTTCGGTTTTGGCATCATTGTAATGGAATTTCTAACAAAAAGAAGGCCAACAGGACTCTCAGAAGAGGATGATGGCCTGCCAGTAAGTCTGCCTGAGGCAGTAGAAAAAGCCGTCGCGAACGGAATGAAGGAGCTCATTAATATTGTAGACCCTATGCTGGCCATGGATGACACAAAAGGCCATGTTGATGCATTGGTAGGACTCTTCAAGTTATCCTTGTGTTGTACTCTCTCCAATCCTGAAGATCGACCTAACATGAATGAGGTGTTATCTACTCTTATGAAGCTTCAAACAGCAAGATAACAAAATTATCTTGCTAAATGATACACAGAATGAAGCTTGGTTTCTACTTTCTTGGCACCAACAAGGGGATGTACAAAAACACATCAACTAGTCAAGCTCTCAATCATAACTAGTCTATGCAATTTTGCTTACACAACCAAACCATTTCAGAGTATACTCTAGTATGTAACTTATATGCTTTTTTTTTTTTCAAATTGTTGTTTTATTGCATATTATGTCTGGAACTTTTGGAGATAATCTGATGCTGTTTCTGTCATGGTTTATTATTATTACTTCTGTTGTGGAAATATCATTTTATAAATCTGAATTTCTGATGCAATCTTTTCTAAATTATTTAATTAACGGAGCCAAGAGAATTCAGTATTAACAGAAACAAGTTAGGGAGATTCTGCAATACTGTGATTCAACAGCACCATTTTTATGTATGAATCCATTTACTTATCAATTTTCATCGAAAAAAATTTACCTCAGTTATTAACAACTCCAATTAGTTTCGAGTTGATTGAGATATCAACTTATTGGCAGTGTGTAATCTATCTATCTATTTTTATTATATAAAAGTTGATATCAATTTTTTGTACATTAAATCTAAGTCATGTTTCTTCTTTTAATAATTTCATATCATCAGTTTTAATTACTTGACAAAACCTTAGAATTAACCAATCAACTTTTAATAAAATATTAAAAAAATTAAAACCATAACTCCCATATATAATTAATTAATTTATTACGTATTATTATTCAATAAAAATATAAAACATTAATTAAATGTAATAAACATCAACATTAAAAATATAATAATAATAATAATAATAATAATAATAATAATAATAATATAATAAATTTTAAGTTATAAAGTATTCAAATTCCATTGTATTTGACCTACTTATATATTATACATAAGACTTTTACCACTGTTACTTTATTTCACAATTCGTGATTTGTCTATAAAAAAAATTTACACCAACAAATAATGAAGAGTTTATCTACTTAGAAATAATTCTATGATGAATAGGTACAAATTAAAAATATTTATTGTATTTTTAAAACAAACTTACAAAAAAAATAGTCTTATTATTTTTATTATTTATAATTTTTTTAAAAATTTTTGTAATACTTTACATATAATTATATTTTAAAATTTTTATAATAATTATTATTATTTCAATATACTATTTAAATCAAACGATCAATTTTGATCATTTTTTAATATTATTTTGAGTTTGTATCACTCGAGAGATTGTCTGATAGAGTGGATTAAAAAAAATATTAACAAGTATTTTTACTTTATACTATTTAAATTATTCTTATTAAAAATAACTTATTCAATATATATATATATATAAGACAGTAAATATTCTAAAAATTTTTATTCTTATTATTATAGATGTCATTGAAAACATGTATGTACTAGGAGGGAAAAAAAACAAAAAAATGTCAAAGAAAAATGTAAAAAAAATACAAAAAATAAAGTTTTCATGCTATAACATAAAAAATTATGATAGATTCAAATTATAAAAAGTTTTATCAAATTCTTTCAAAATTATACTTATCATTGACTCAATAATTCTTACATATTCAAAATTAAATTAAAGGTTGCAAATCAAAATGCTACAATAATTTTTGTGTTATTTGATTTAAAAAAAAATTATTGGGAGGGACTGCCTTAAATCTAATTACACTCTAAGTCACCAACGACACTAAAATACCATCTTAATTGAAGAATTTATACAACCTTACACTTATATTAGAAGTTAAATTAAATGATTTTTACTTTAAAAAAGGCTCTCAATTGTTATCAAGATATTTGTCCCAACAAAAAATACTAAAATTTGACTCCTATTATAATAAATCTAACTGGTAATACCGTAATACTATAAAAATTCATTTATTCAAAATATCATTTATATTCTTCATTGATTATAAAAACTAACTTCACCAACACTAATATTATCAGATCTAGATGACATACCAATAAAAAGATTAAAGAGAAAGAAAAATAAACGAATCTAAGATACATCTTATGAAGAATATACATACAAAAATAGAACAAAAAAAACAATAAAAAATATATACAAGTTAACAGTTTAAAAAGAATATGTCTTCAAAAGAACATATAAAAAAAGAAATAAGTCTAACAATAACAAAAAAAAAAGAATAAACACTATATAAAAAGACTAAGTCTATCAATTAAATAAATACAAAAATAAAAACAACAAATAAAAATGTAGCTTTAGATAACATTAATATTAAAATTTTTTATATTATAAATATTTTAAATAAAAAATACATCAAATTTAATATCAATTTATATATATTTAATTAATTTTTAAATAATATAATATTTATTAAAATATATTTTATACAGTAGTGCTACGTTACCAACTTTTTATCTGCCAAAATCTACCAACTTGAGTTGGACTGGACATGAAACCCATCTACTAAATAAAGCCACATCTAAGTTAATCATAGTTTAATCCTAAATTATTACGTGTTGGTAATAGTTGGCAGACTCTCTCTTAATAACGTATACTTTTCCTATTTTATACTATAAACATTTATTAATTTACCAATGGCATGAGTCTCAATCTAGTTACTTGAAATATCAAGGTTTTCTTTCAATGCTCTGATTTTCAAAAGTTTACCATTATTGTGGAAGTAAATTATAGTTCACACTTTTAAATAGATTTGATTGTAGTTAACATCACATGTACAAAAGTCTTACATGTATATAGTTTATTATTATATCAATAAAAGTGTTTCAAATCCTGGAATAAAAAATATTTGATAGTAAACTCATCAGTGTTTATAATAAGGAAGAATTAAACCTGACTATTGACTAATTATTGGATAATGGAATGAGATTTTCTTCTAGTGACTTTGAAAATTCACCACATGGATATAAGTCATGGTAGCGTGTTTGACTGACATGATCGCCAGTTGCTATGGCCCATGGCAGAGTTCAAGATATGTCTCAACAAATTCGAATAAATTAAATCAACTTTGAATTAGCAGGATATTTTTTTATTAATAAAATTTTAAATAAAATTTAAATTCACAATAAATTAATATTTAATAATATTTATTAATTATTATAATAATTAATAAAAATTAAATAAAATAAATTATAATTATTTTTAATTAATTTTTTTATTAAATCTTTTTTATAAAAGTTATAAATTTAACTATAATTATTTTTTTGTTTTATTATTTTACTATTTTTATTTTCTTTTAATTCTACTGTTTAAGTCTTTATCAAAAGTAAAATTAGATTAACTTTCACAAAAAATAAAAAATAAAATTAGATTAGACATTGCAAGTAATAGAAAAGATACGTAATATCTTGTGAACTTTAAATATTTGACCTATAATATTTTAGATGAATAGTCAATAGAAGATTTGGTAATTATCTTTATGGTGTTTTATTTTGATTATTGAATGATGACTAAATAAATAAGTATTATTTTTATTAAAAATATGACTAAATAAATAAGTTATACTTTTAAATAACATCTTGCCAATTTTCTATTGTCATACCACTAGACCAAAGAAAAGTGAAAGTTCTCCAATTTTTTGTTTAAGCAGAAGTTCTAAGACATTCATCGTATTGAACAAATTTAAAGTATACCAGTTATTTTAATTGTTGATTTTATATATTTTTTATAATTTAGATTAGGTAAAAATTCAGGTGCAGTCAATTTCATGTGAAGTTGATATTTAAGAACTATCAGATAAAAATTTAGTCAAATTAATTAAATTATCTAACGGCTTTCAGATATCAACTTTACCTGAAATTGACTGCACATGAGTTAGATTAACACTTAAAACAACTAGAACACTGGTGTTCCTGATACATTTGAAACTCTTCCCATCGTATTAAATGACAGTGGCGTGGTGCTTCTCAATTTGCAAAGTGCAACCACTAATTAATAAACCAAGAGAGTGCAAGAAATGAAGCGAGCAGGAGTAAGCTCACATTTTATTGCCATAATATATGCTCTTTTATTTTCATTTAATGCTTCTGCATTTGATGATACTCATAAAAGCTTCCTTCAATGTCTATACAATAACAACTCCACATCACTATCCAAACTTGTTTATACCAAAACTAATTCATCTTACTCTTCAATACTTCAATTCTCCCTTCAGAATCTCAGATTCTCATACAACAACACTCCCAAACCCCTTGTCATCGTGACACCCCTGCAGCCTTCCCATGTTCAAGCCACCGTAATCTGTTCCCAACTCCACGGCTTGCAGATTCGAATTCGAAGCGGCGGCCACGACTATGAGGGCCTCTCCTACGTCTCTCAAGTTCCATTTGTTATCATTGATTTCATAAACTACAGAAAGATCCAAGTGGACGTAGAGAACAGAGAAGCATGGGTTCAAGTTGGTGCAACTGTTGGTGAACTTTACTATAGCATTGGCACCAAGACCAAAACTCTTGCTGTTACAGCAGGTGCATGCACCACCGTAGGAGTTGGAGGACAATTCAGCGGCGGCGGTTATGGATCCTTGATTCGAAAATATGGGCTCTCTGCTGATAACATAATCGATGCTCACATAATTGATGTGAAGGGTAGGTTTCTTGACAGGGAAGCCATGGGTGAAGATCTTTTCTGGGCCATTAGAGGTGGTGGTGGAGCAAGCTTTGGAGTGATCTTAGCATGGAAGATCAAGCTCGTTCCGGTTCCATCAACCGTGACACTGTTGAGAGCTCCTAGAACCTTGGAACAGAATGCAACGAAGCTTGTTCATAAATGGCAGAGTGTGGCAAGTAGACTCGACAATAATCTAGTCCTTGGTTTGTTGTTGCAGACGGTGAATTCAAGCATTAACAAAGGGGAGTTAACTGTGCAAGCTTTGTTTAACGGCTTGTTTCTTGGAGGTGTGGATAAGCTTCTTCCATTGGTGCAAGAGAGCTTCCCTGAATTGGGTTTGGCTAAAGAAGATTGCACTGAGATGAGTTGGATTGAATCTACTCTTTATTCATCGGGATCCGGTGGTCAACAACCACTTGAGGTTTTGCTCAACAGAAGTCAAGTCAACACAGATAGTTTCAAAGCAAAATCTGATATTATCACAGATCCTATTCCTGAGAGTGGCTTAGAAGGATTGTGGCGTTTGATGTTTGAAGATGAGGCCAAAGATTTGGTGTTGGTTATATTTCCTTTCGGAGGCAGAATGAGTGAGATTCCAGAATCTGAGATTCCGTTCCCACACAGAGCTGGAGTGTTGTATCAGATTCAGTACTCTCTGCACTGGCAAGAAAAAGGAGAGGAGGTTGCACAAAGGCGCATCAATTGGATGAGGAAGCTATATAGTTATATGGAACCTTTTGTGTCAAAGTCTCCTAGAAAAGCATATATCAACTATAGAGACCTTGACATTGGGGTAAATAACATTCATGGCAACACATCGTATGAGCAAGCTAGCATTTGGGGTCACAAGTATTTCAACAATAATTTCAAAAGGTTGGCATATGTCAAGACTAAGGTTGATCCTCTTAATTTCTTTAGGTTCGAACAGAGTATACCCACTCTCATTTGAACTTCCAAGGACAAAAAATAAAATCTCTAACCTCTGAAAGCACCAATTATTAATAAGTATTAATGTACTGCCTTTTATATTAAGTAAATACGTGTAATAATCACAAATATGAGGTTAGTCAGAATATTAAGTTCTTTATGTTTCAATAAAAAGTTTTTTGTTTATGTTATGGAAAATAGCAAAACATATTTTTATGAATTATATATAATAAAAGATATTTAAAAAATTTATATACTAAATCTCTTATTTGAATTATATATTTTATAAATATATAAATAATATATTAAAATAAAAATCAATGTATTTTTAGTTTTTTACTGTAGGATTTAGAAATCAAGCATTCCTATATTTAGTCATGTCAATATTGTTATTCGACTCTCATAGTCATAGCTTCTACCATTTTCTTCTCATATCTTTTTATTCTTTTTTACTGCATATATTACCATACTTAATCACAACAAAACCATTACTCGTTTTAATGGTTTTTTCCACATCTCATTGCTGCTATTTCGACACATCTGGATAATTCCATAAAAATAAACAATGGATACGAGCTCCAACTTACAAAACGTTATAAAAAAAACTCTTCCATCTCACTTTGAGACGCGTTACTTTTTCCTTCAGCACATAATATCCAATGCCAAGCTGTTCATTCATCTTGATTTACACAAGAAAGGAGGGGATCGACAATTTCAAGTAGAAAGTAAATTTAAAAAAAAAATCCTGTCTTCAAAGTGCAACACAATTACAAGTGTATGGTTCTTGATACAACTTTATTTCAAAGAAACTTGACAACAGTACCATATTTTAAACAATATATGGTGAAGCAACCAATTCTTAATAGTGGGCAGCTGAAATTAACATTACCAAACATCTGGACGCAACTCACCACTTGCCGGCGGCATCCATCTCCCAGAATTATAGACACTTTCACCAACTTTCCAGCCGGGTACATCCTTCATCACTTCTGCTTCATACTCCAGATATTTATGCCACTCTTTTACAAATCTGGAGAAAGAGATGGGAAAACAATGGTTATGTTCGCAGTTAGCAGATTGAATTTTGTAAGTCTAATCTTAGGGGGCTGGTGGAGTATCTCATACCTCTCGTCCTCTTCAGCCTGAAGCACAGGTAGAATGGCTCGACGGGCAGAATATTTTTCTTCCTTCAGTGCCCTATGGAAGATGAAACAATTTGATATATCAGCCATATTTTTTATGAGGAAAGTAAAGAACCCTTCAATAAAATTATGTAGCTACAGCAAAATCCCAAGTTGCCATAATGCCAACTAAATAATTAAAAGTATGCACTTTAGTTTGCATAGCTCATGCCAAAAACGTACCCCAATTTCATTCCTTTTTATAGGCCTGTCTCACAAGCATAGAAGAGATGAACGATTTACAATATCATGTTGATTAAATTAAGAGCATGTAAATTCAAAATATCGTGTTTCTCTACAAATTCAATATTGATATAAACAGGAGATACATCTGAATCTGATTCAATTAGCTTGACAAAATCAATCCAAGATAAAGGACTCCCGAAAATTCTTAGGGTCTGCTTATTGTGATCTCTTGCACCACTTCCAAAGATCAAGGGTTCAAATTATTAACTAGTTCAGCCAGAGTTAAGTATATCCTAAACTGTACTACCTATGAATATGATGGATTCAACATGGGTTTGATAAGATCATATTAAACATCGAGACTTATTTTATTCCCATCACAATTCAAATTAGCTTGAAGTTCTAGCGAGATTCAAAGCGGATGTGTAAATTTAACTCCTCGACCTATATGAACCCTAATGATGCCGAAGTCCAATATTCACAGGAAGCAATATCTGAACTAGAATTTTGTAACATTATGAAAAGCATTATAATTAACAACACATCCAGATTTTTGGGAACCTAATTCGCGGAACAAGCAGAACACATCAAAATGGAAGAATTAGTATTCACAAAATGAATTAGAACCCAACGTAAACATCGAGATACTATCTGATCGAAGGAGCAATGAAACTGAATCAAAATCGGAAACAGAAAAATAAAAGATTGGAGAAAAGAAATAAAAAAAAGGGAAGTAAGCACCTTCGGATCTTGTTGCCCTTGCCGACCTGGTACATGCCCCAGGAGAAGGTGCCGAATGCAGCGACGAAAATGGCGATGGCGCTGGGGCCCTTGTTTGGGATGCGGCGAGCGAACCGGATAGGGGCGAACCCACCGGGGGGCGGACCGTCCTGAAGGACCGGCATGTCCTTCACGCTCGCCATGCCCGGCTTCTTCCTTATCATAGCCTCCGTCATCTTTGCTACTAGTGGTGGTAGTGATGGTGGTAGTGGTGATTCTTGTGCCTGCAATGTGCGAAAGAAGAAGAAGAAGAAGGAAAACACTGGCAAATACGAAAATGGTTCGTGTGGTCAGTGATGGACCAACATGGGTTGGATTTCGGGTTTTCAAGATTGGGCCGGGTTTGTGGTTATTCCTAGTAATATTCCAAAATGGTTACTAAACTTTCTAAGAAGCCCTGACCAAAAAACATATTTCCTAAACAAAAAAAACACTTTCCAAGAGGCTAAACTCAAATGAAAAATTCCCAAACAAGCACATCAGCAATTAGTTGTACTTATCGTCGTAGCACAAGAAGAAAAAGAATTCAGCTATTTCAAAATATTTAGTTATTTACTATATTGATCAGAATTTATTTGAGTTTAAATGTTGTGTCGTCACTGAACCCTAACTACAGCTTCAGCAGCTGCTGCTTTAGAGTGCAGAGAGAACTATCGTTGCGATCTCCTCCTCCAATGGCGGTGAGTAACTTTCTCTGTTCGAACTCGCGCGATTCTTTTAAACCTTAAGTTGTTGCTTCCTTGAAAAAACTCTTGTTTTTTGAGTTTTGCAGACTATACCAGTGAATCCGAAGCCTTTCTTGAACAATTTGACTGGGAAACAAGTTATTGTCAAATTGAAGTGGGGAATGGAATACAAAGGTTTATCTTCTTTCTCTGTTTCAATTTTCTTCTGTTGTCGAAAATACCTGAAAGTTTGAAATGGAAAATCAAGTTGCAGAAACTTCATAAAACTACGAGTTGTTTTATCAGTTCGTTCGTTTCTTTTTTATTTTTTAGATTTTAATGATCTAGTGGCTATGGTCTTTCTTTTCCAGGTTATCTAGTCTCAGTTGATTCCTATATGAATTTGCAGGTGCACTTTCTAAATCATTTCGTAGATGTTTGTTTGCTCTTGTTAGGGTTCTTGTTTGCCTAGCTATTGACATTGCTTTTCGTGTTTATGGATCTCTCTGTAGCTGGCTAATACTGAAGAATACATTGAGGGACAATTTACCGGAAACTTGGGAGAAATTTTAATCAGGTATGTGTTTTATCCAGATTTTGTATGTGTGGATGCATTCTATATAAATTTTTTATGGTTATGACTATGTCATGAGAATGAAATTGTTGTCTGCATTAGAAGCTATTCTTGTTCTTACCATTTGATTTCTAGCATTTTACGCACATATTTAGACATGATAACATGGTATGGACATTGTTAATTAAATTGTTATTTCAAGATTGCTTACCTAACCAATGTGGCATTTGTACATTTAGAAGATTTGGGAATTTGATCCAGAATTTGAGTATCTGGGTTAAACCTATTGTAGGGGGAAACTTTCATTTAGCAAGTTTATTTTATTTGGTTGCAGTGACCTCTTTGATTAGTTTGTGACTAAATTTCTTAGACGAACTAATTATGTTTGTTTTTACTGTTTTGTATTTCTAGATGCAACAATGTTCTCTACCTTCGAGGTGTGCCTGAAGATGAAGAAATAGATGCTGCTGCAGAAGACTAGAATGATGAAAGCATCTCAGTGTAATAACATCATTAGACCTCTAAGATTCAGGTTGTGTATTTACATGTGGATATTTGGGCCAATGGTAATCATCATTTATAACGTTACATTAGAGAGTATATTAACAGGTGGTTACTCAATGAAGACATTATTTGAAGATGTCTTTATGGAAGTAACCACCATATTAACATTGTGGAGCTCAGTTGAGACTTGAAAATGTCATTAATATCGTATTCAATCCATGCATCATTCAATGGTTCAGTTCTTTTTAAATTATTTGGTTTATTATATATATGCAGATGAGCGTTAATTCTTTGGTTGATTCAAATTACTATTCTCTGGACCCAGAAAAAACATTGTTGAACCTAAAAGTGAATTTATTCAAGCCAATGACTGTACTTAAAATGCGAACTGTTTAATCTGTCTATTCAAAAACCACCATGATTAATTAAGGCACACAACAAAAGAGGTCCAGTTTACACGGGGAACATCATAGTTTCGAAGCTGCTAACATGAAAAGACGGACATAAGAGGGAGCTGCATTTCAAAGAAAATGTCAATGACGTTTCTTCCCTGTAGCTCTTTCCCAAGCCTGCAAAACATGATTCACAATGTCTTGCACCCCAACCTTATGCTTCACCTGCACAAAATGGAAAACGAGCTTTAACGGAGGGAGACACTAAATATTTGAAGAAGATTACAATCTTCCGTAATATAAACCAATACGTCAACCTTGACGGAGTTTCATAAATCAAAGACAATCAGATAAGAACATGTTCGATTAACATATTACATATTCACGTCATCATGTCTTCGAGATAAGGCATTCACTTTGTATTAACGGATTCTTTTTTATTTCTGGCTAACTGCAATCAAATGCAGGGTACTTTTTCTCACTTAACCTGTTTTGCACTCCAAGAAAAGGGTTTAATGTGTGAAAAATAACATGAGAAAGAGGACATTCATTTTTTTTTTTTGGGGGGGGGGGGGAAGGTGATACTTCTTTTCCAACTTCATTAGTCGTTTTAATTCCCGTTTTACTTAGTCGCTAATAGTGAAATTGATTCAGAGACAGTTGTGAAACCTAGTACATACCATCCAAACAAAATCAATATGCTAGCATTTGTTTCATGAACAAAACTATCCAGTAAGTTGTAGCTATGATTAATAACGCCACAAAGGGTGCAAGAATTAAAAGAAAAGAAAATTAACAAGGAAGATCTAAGTAAAATTAACACTAATTACCCAAATAAACAATGAAGTTAACTAACCTGTGCAAAGACAAATGGCCCCCCATCTCTCATCCGAAGAGCATCCTTTTCCATGACTGCCAAATCAGCTCCAATAGCTGCTGCAAGGTCAGTCTTGTTTATCACCTGGAATTTTCATGTCCAATCAGTTCCATAATCACATTTGAAAATTCACACATGAAGAAAATATATATCAATCAGTTTCGGGCTAGTCCAACAGACATGCATATCACTTACAAGGAGATCAGCCTGTGTGATTCCAGGACCACCTTTCCGAGGAATTTTATCGCCACCAGATACATCTATTATGTAAATGATATAGTCAGCCAGTTCCCTGCTGAAATTGGCAGCCAGATTATCTGCAGAAGAAGTTCAATGAGCATCCAAATTTTTGTTATTGAGCTCAACTTCTAAGGTGATGAAATATATGTGTAACATGATATATTACAAGCAATCTTGTTAAAGAAATCATTTAGCCCTATTCAAAGTATAGCTAACAGTTATTCATGGAAAAAATACCTCCTCCAGATTCACACAGAAGTATATCTGCTTTGTATAAGTTTGAAAGCTCTTCCAATGGTCCAAGATTAATACTGATGTCCTCCCTAATCGCGGCATGCGGGCAGCCCCCAGTTTCTACAGCACGTATCCTTTCCTCAGGAAGAGCTTTGTGTTTCACCAAGAACTCACCATCTTCTTTAGTGAATATATCATTTGTCACCTGAAAACAAATGCAATTTCCAAAAGAATTTCGTTAGGGAGCCAATGGAGTATTTATTTGGCCCAATATGAGTTAAAAAATGAACATCCAAGTAAAATACTAATAATTTCTCAAACATAATACACCCATACTATCCAGAATAACCATCCGAATACCAGGGATAATAAACATCTGATATCCTACTGAATCAAACATTCCTAAACCCCCATTGTACAATTATACAGATACTCTATTGACTCCCTATACTTCCCCTTTCCAAAATGGTCAAAGAACATGCATCATACAGTAAAACCAAGAACATGATAATATATTGTAGAAGAAAATTGCATATCTTTATAAGTTTGAAAACACTACAAGTTTTACTATCTCAATGTCTCGTCCTAGTAATAATTTGAGGATAATTCTTTAAAAAACAAAGGTCTCAAACAGAGAAAACAAAGAAAGAAATTATGTATGAACTGTGTACAAAACTGTGTACAAGATCAAATAATGACTTGAATGCCAAAATTTCATTACACTTACAGCAGCAAGACTGTAGTTATCTCGAAGATGTTCACAGAGTGCCAACATTAATGCTGTTTTCCTGCATTGCCGAGACCAATCAAAATGGTTTCCATGAATTTCTAATTCAAATTAGACGGAAACAATATCGAATTAAATGAATTGAAATTGTATAGAGAGAGGAAAAGACGGACCCGGTGCCGACGGGTCCACCAATACCAACAGTGAAGGCTCTTTCATTGAAGTCTCTGTCGGAAAGAGGTGGAGCTCGTCTGCTGAAGTAGCCAGGTGAGTATATGGGTTCGTGAGAATGCGGTGCGAGTCCATCGTGGCTATGGTACACCCTCCCATCTTTTCCTACCCATGAATTACTACCTGAGTCGTCGTGGTGGTGGTCATGGTCATGGTCATGGCTATGCTCAACCCCTGAAGCCATAGTTGAATTCGATGCTGCCATACTGAAAAGTGGAGACTCTATAGTCTATACAGTAGACTGAATTTTATGGTACACCCTGTTATGAGAAGGTGCACTGTGCAGCTTTTCTTAAAGCGCCCTCGGCCCTTCAATGCTTTCATTATTAATTTATTACTGTTTAAAATAGAAATAAAAAATTTGGCCTTATTATGCATCTGATCCAGGAATGTGGACCCAAATCTCTTTTCTCAATGTGAAAACGTGACAATCCATAGTAATAAAACAAGAAGGGGCCATCTAGTGTATAGATGTGTCTGTACAGATTTTTGTCTTTTTATGACTGAAAAAAATGTGTCATTAAAAGTGTTGCTTAAAGAGAAAGTGTTACTCTTAATCGTTAATTTGGCTCTGATACCAATTTTTAAAGTCGTCTTTTCTTTTAATTTTTTTCGAAAAAATATTGACAGTATTACTAGTATTTATTATGATTTTTCAATCTTGTTTTAGTTTATAATATTTTTTTTGCATGGATTTTTATATATAAAATCTTTTATCTGTTTGACTTTTTCTTTAATATAATTTCTTAAATCCTCAAAAACTTCTTTTATATCTACACTTTCTGTTGTTTCTAAATATTTTTTTAATTTTTCAACTTCATTTTCCATTTTTTCTTTTAACAGCTTTAATTCTTTTAAGTCATAACATGGTTTTCCAGGCATTTATAAATTTTTTAAGTTTAACTCTAACTTGTTTATATTTATTCTTATTTCTATCCTTTTTATTATAAGGTCATCAATTTCGATCTGAAGATTATTTAATTCCCTTTTATACTCCTTTATTCTACTTTTTAATTTTTTCGCCCTTTTTCTTTTTATTTTATTTTCTGGTCTTTCAATCTTTGTATACTTCATTATTTATCTTAGAATTTCTGCAAATTCTATCATCGATTCATCACTATTTTCTAGAGATTCTATTAATTTTTCTAGCTCTTCGACTTCTCTTTTTAACTTGTCATAAATTATTTTTAGAGCTTCAAATGCTCTTTGATTTATTTCAGAAAACTGTAAATAATTCAACCGATTTTCTCTTTCAAAGAGCTGTTGTTTCTTGTCTTGATAAGTTACATATATTTTTTCTTTATTTATTGTCATAATTTAATGTTTAGGGTTTCATTTAATTTTTTGACCTTTTTTGTTAATTCTTTTATTTCAGAATTTTCTTCTTTAATCTTTAACTTGGATAAACTTAAAGGGCTATTAATTTTAGATTCTCTTATTTGAAAATTCGATAAAACTAATTTTTCTGATGGTTCTTTTAATAATAGAACTGAGTTTTCAATAGCTTTATATTTTGGTATTTCTGTTTTTACAATTTTCTGAAATAATTCATCAATATAAATTCTTTCTCTGTTTTTAAATATTATACTATGATGGCTATTTGTTAAAGCATAATTTATTGCATATGTAATTGAAAAAGGTTCATCGTCTTGTTCCATTAGATTCTTTCTATGAAATTTATAAGCCAAACTTATAGATCTTCCAAGATTTTCAGTTGATAAAGGTATAGCATATCCAAGATGGGCATTGAATTTAACATTTACGTTTGCCAAGTTTTCATGAACAATTCCAATTATTTGATCTATTGAGAACATCAGTAATTCTTTTGTCACAGATTGCTAAACTTATTGGTGAATTAATTCCTTTCATATATGTAGATTTGATTAAGACTTGTATAGTACTAATATGAATCCATCCAATTTTAGATCTTTTTTGTTGATCCTTAATTTTCTCAATTTGTTTACTCAATTCTTCATCATTTATCAAAGCTATTTCAAGTTCTCCATTGGCGGATTTTATCTTTATAGGGGCTTCAAGTTGAATTTTTTCATAGTATATTATATTTTTTCTATTAAAAACTTCTTTTAAAAGATTTTGTTTACTAAAATTTTCATTTGATTTGAGATTTAATTCTGTTTTTAGAACAGCCTGTTTTTCATTATCTAATAAAGCAGTTAATCTATAATAATCAGATTCTTCTGTTAATTCTAAGCTTTCTAAATAATTCATAACTAAGAGATTAGGATAAAGGCCTACCTTTCTGGAGAAAAACTTCCTTTATTTAGTATATTTTACATAAGATGTTTTTATCTCCAGAGGGGAGATTGTAGATACTAACTCCAAATGGGAGTTTAGAATTGGTTTTTCCTAAGGGAATTCTTCTTCAAACTATGGAATCGCCTCGGCAGCTTCCTCCTTGCTCTCCTAGCATATGAGTACTCTTAGCCTCCTACTTTCTATTGTTTGATGCCTTCTACAATTGCCTAAGCAACCTATTTATAATGGTTGGGTCTGATGGACAATTCCCATCCTTACCCTTCTTATGACGTCATTGCTTACATCATTGTTTATTATCTTGCACCAGCTACATTATTGGTGCTCTATGACCTAAGCGCTTACGTCACTATGCAATAATGTTGAGAGATGCTTCAGATGTGCTGTCCTCCTCTTTCATCATGTGACCTTCAGATGCGTTGTCTTTTTCCTTTATCATGTGGGTTGATTCCGTTTCATTATTGCTTTCTTCAGATAACTCTGAGACACATAGCTGGCACTTGTGGTCTTCTCTGTCTTTTATCAAATAGTAGAGATTCCTCTTTATCCATTCGGGGAGCTTTTCTAAGAGTCCAGATAAGTTGTAGAATGCTGATTCAAATTCCACTAAGAGTTTCATCTCTCTTTCTTCAATTTCATTCCTTTTACTGGACACAAGCAAAGTATTTCTGCTTTTATAATTGATTCTTGTGTGAGATTCCCTTGTTATCTTTTGAGTTCTTTCGAAGACCCTTACTAGTGTGCTGGCTAGTCTTCCTTCATGACTATAGATTGTTAAATCTTGAACTTGATCAATTGGTTGAAAATTTCCTGGGAAGACGGACATGAAGATTACTTGATGTGCTGGAACCAAGCATTCTTCTTCTTCATTAAAAATAGGTTGACTATTCGTAAATTTTAGGGATATATCCCTTGGATTTACGTTGTTAATCATATTTTTAAATCTCTTTACTGCATCAATGAATCCTGCAGGAAACTCACTAATAATTTTTAAATCATTAAAAATTAAAATTGTATCAATTAATCCATACTGGAAAAACTGATAGGTGTCAGATGGGGAAGCATCTGGAAATATAACCAGCTTTGTTAGCTGTTCTTTGGCAATAGGATAATATCCCAAGATTGCCCTTTTTTCTTCAGTCCAATTCAGGACTATGTTAAGGGTTTCTCTGAGATTTGATCTACAGACCCTTTTCTTTTCCTTGATTTCAGCCCTTGTAGGAATGTTTCTTATTATTCCTGTTCTCTGGGTTTGAATTGGAGCTTTATCTGCTCTTTTTAGGGTTTGCTCTGGATGAAGAGCTTCATATTCCCTGAAAGATTCATTTGCTTCTTCGAGTGTTAAAAACCCTCCTTTATGAATTATCCTTGATTGATGTGTAAATGGTGCTGCTTTTTCCCAAGCATCATATACTCCTTTCATGGGGCCATTATAAATTACATAATATTTTTTATCTTGGGTGGATTTTTTGATAATTTCAGCAATTGTTTTATTTTTTGGAATTTTTTCTTCACCTGATTTGTCCACCACGCTTAGCTGGCTGAACTCTGATGGTTTTGGTTGTTGTGTTGATTTCATTGCTTCGATGGCCTTTTTGAGGGATCGGATCTGTGTCCTTATTTGCTGACAATGCTTGCATTTTTCGAGTTCTTGTTCGTATTTCTGAATTTCTTGATCTAATGCGTTGTAGACGAACTCCATTCTCTTGTTAACGTATCTGCAATAACATTTTTGTCACCCTTAATATATTCAATTTTTATTGGATATTGTAACAAGAATAATTGCCATCTTACCAATCGTCCATGATTATAATCAACTTTTAAATTATATCGTATGAAACCTGTTAGGTAACTTGAATCTGTCCTTAATGTAAATTCTCTGGGTAGTAAATCAATTTTCCATTTCTTAAGAGATTTAATTGCTGCTAGAGTTTCCTTTTCATGAGTGGTATATCCCTGTTCTGTTGGAGTAAAAGTCCCTGAAATATACCTGCAAAGTAATTCCTTTTGGGAATATTTAGAATCTAGTGATTCTTTTTCTTGTTCCAAATTTTTTATAGCTTTCTTAGCTTTTAGACATCCTGACCAGGTTATGTCTGAAGCATCTGTTTCTACTATTAAGTAGTCATTTTCTTCTGAAATATAAAGTTCTGGAAGTTTTTCACATAATTCTTTAATTCTTTGAATTTGTATACTATCTTTTTCATCCTATTTCCATTCTTTTTTAGTACTTATTTTTGGAAATAAGCTTTTAGTGTATTCTGTTATATTCTTTAAAAATCCTTGATCCGAAATATAATTTATACACCCTAAAAATTTTTGTAATTGTTTTCTATCTTCTATTCTGTTAGGAAATAAATTTACCTTTTCTATAACATTTGGTTGAAGTTTTAGCTTTTTTTGAGTGGATAGAATTAATCCAAGAAACTCTATTTCTTGTTTTGCTATTCTTGCTTTCTTTTTGCTAAGAACTAATCCTTTTTCTTTACATCTTTCTAAAACTATTAATAATTTTTGAAGATGATCTTCTTTATCCTGTTTTGTAAAAATTAGTATATCATCAATGTACACTAAAACAAATTCATTTAACTCTTTTAGATTTTCTTCCATAAATCTTTGATAAATACCTGGGGCTTGTTTTAATCCGAATGGCAATACATTCCATTCATAGAGCAACACACTTGTTGATTCTTTTGTTGGGCAAGTAAAAGCAGTTAATTTCTTTGTTTCTTCGTCTAAACGAAGTTGCTAATATCCTGATTTTGCATCGAGAGATGAAAACCAAGTTGCTCCTTTGATTTTTTCTAAAATATAATCTTTTCTTGGAAGTTTATGAGCATCACCAATAGTTGCTTCATTCATCTTCTTATAGTTAATAACCATTCTTCGTTTTTCCCTTTTAATTTCATTATTGTTTTCGACATAAAAGGCTGGAGCCGCATGAGGACTCTTACTTAATCTTATAATTCCTTTTTCCAAAAGATCTCTACATTCTAATGAAAACTCTTCTCTATCTCTTGCGGAATAAGGGATTTTATTTGGAACATTTATTTCTTTTGTAGGATCTTTTAATTTAATACTTACTAATTCGTTATTTGTATTTTTAATATCTAAAGGATTTTCAGCACAAATTTCATCCAAAAGTTATTCTATCTTTATTTCAAGATTATTTTTTGGGATATTTATCTGAAAGTATACATTTAAATAACATGTCTCTAATATAGAAAATATTTTAAATTTTAAGATCTTATCTATAGTAGTAGTTGGTATTTTTATACGTTTTGATTTTTGATTTATTGAAGAATCGTGTGGAGCTTTTAAAACTATATATGTTAATTCTTGAATGAATGAATGATATAGCTTTAAAAAGTTATTTCCTATGATAAAATCAATTCCAGAATCTAACATATATATTGATGGAACAATGAACCTATAATTTTGAATAAAAGTTTCAACCATCTCTGCTTTTTGGTCAATTTTATGTATTGATTTGTCAGCTATTCTAACTCTTAATGGTTTCTTTAATTTTTTCCAATCAAGTTTTATATTTGAACTAGCAAAGCATTGTGTTGCTCCAGAATCTATGAAAGCATTTATAAACTTTTCTGTTATTTTTATAGTGATAAATGTAGCATTATTACTCAGTCTCTGAGTCTGTTTCCGAGACATATTCAAAAATATAGTCTAAGTTATCATCAGATTCTTCTAATGGTTCCATGAAACAAGACTTAGCAATTTCTATTTGTTTAGTAAGATCTTTTTTATCCTTCTTTTTCGGGCATTCATTTGTGTAGTGTCCTTCTTTTTGGCAATACCAACATTTACAATTTTCTTTTTTATTCGAGCAATAGTTATTTCTTTGTCTTTTGTTTTTATTGTTATTTTCTTTTCTAAAATATCTCTTTTTTCTCCAGTTTGGATAGTATTTTTTTTTTCTAAATTGATATTTTCTTTTTCTTTGAAAATTTTTATTAAGACCATATTTTTGAGATATCTCCTCATTATCCTGACAGCAAATTCTGATTATATTTGCAAATCTTTTTTGAGTTGCTTCTTGCATACAACGTTCTTTTATTTCCTCTCTTATTGCAGAGGTTGCTCCACCAAAATTATTTTCAATTGTTCCTCTATTTATTTCTCTTATAAATCTTCCCACTATAAATTCATTAGCAGGATATGGAAGTTTTGTTATGTACATACTAAGATAATGATTTTTATCTTCTTCTTTTAATTTGTAATAATGTATTCTATATTCACATATATAAGACTCCACATTACATAAATCATATATCTGAATATTACTAAATGGTTTTTTGCTTCTTAATATTCTTTATTATAGACTTCTTGTCTATGATCTATAATATTTTTTCCAAAAAATTCTTTATATAGAATCATCATTATATATAATATCTTATCATAAGCTGTTGTTTTTGTTTCTAATTCTTCTATTATTTGGTTTTCTATTGATGTCATATAATCTCTTATAGTTCCTTTAGTATGAAACTCTATGTAATTCCAAATGTCCCTTCCAGACAATTCACTAAGTTTTGGATTAGTAAAGGCTTCTAATAAGAAGGAATTCAACCAGTTTTCGAAAATTTCTTTTTCATTCTTTTTGCAGTCTAAATCGAGCATTCTTTCTCCTTCCATTTCATGGATTTTAGGAACGTATTTTGATGGTATTTTTGTATATTTTGAATCTTTATTTATAAACCCTTTTTTAAAAGCATAATGATCAAAACCTGTTTTCCATTTAAATTGAGATTGATTATCCTTAGATGTTCCAGCTTCATTTTTTACTTGTATTGGAATAGCTGGTTCTTCGTCACTTGAATAATCTAGGATGTGTTCTTCATTTTCTATATTTTCAGAATTTACTAATTCTTCTTCTATTTGAAAACCATGTTCCATAATATTATTTTCTTGAGCCATTTTTAATTGTTTAAAAAGCATTGTAACTTCTTCTAATTTTTCTTCAATATTCATAATTTCAATGGTGGTTTTACTTTTAAGTCTGTTATGTTGATTATATTTTGAATTTTTTTTCTTTGGGATTCTCTTTTTCCTTATTTCTTTGAAATTTTATAGATACTAATATTTCTTCAAGCATATCTACTATAGAATTTAATTGTGGGTTAAAAGTATGATAAAGATGTGGGGAATCATTTCCATGGTAGCATTTTTTAGAAATCACGTGTGAAAAATATGTTTTTTCAGGTTTTTGAAGTCCTTCAATAAAATTTATAGTAAAATAAAGATTTTGAGAAAAATCATTTTGTATTGATTTTAAGAATTCAGTGTCATTACAATTAACATTGGTTAAAATCATTAGTTTTTGATCTATTAATTTTGATAACTTAATTATTTCTTCTCTTAAATCTTCTAATTTACTTTTTTCCATTAGGTGACGCTTTTCTTTGTGAAGAGTTACGGTTTTAAGTAAAAAGTGTGGTTTTAGAATGTGTGGTTTGGGTTTTGCCGCACAAGCACATATTTAAAACAACATCTGTACCCTATATTTCCCTAAACAAGAAACTTGATAATCGTATTCGTGCGTGCAGGTGCATAACTAAGAAATTATTTTTTTGTTTTTAAAGGAGGTTTGAAAAAAGATGGAAACTCAGGTGCAGTCGACTTCACGTGAAGTTGATAACTGAGAGTCGTTAGATAATTTGATTGATTTGACTAAATTTTTATCTAACGGCTTTTAACTATCAACTTCATGTAAAGTCGACTGCACCTGAGTTTTCACCGTCAAAAAACTACTCAAATATTTTTTTAAAAACTAACATTATCATTTCCTAAAAACTAGCCTAAAAGATAGTACTTATTATTAAAAAAATTAAAAAATTAATATTTAATTTAAAAATATAAAAATAAATTATTTTAAAAAATTAAAATTTATATAAAAAATAAATTAAATAAAATTTAAATATTAATTCATAAATATTATAAAATTAATAAAAAATTTATTTTAAAAAATAAAAAATAAAAAATACAATAAATTATTAAAAAATGATAACTCCAATAGTATAATTTTTTTATTCTCATCTAAAAACTAAAAATTTCTAGTTCCAGAAAGAATTGAAAAGTGTGGTTATGAGATTACTCGTAATAATGTGGAGTACGTGGCAGATTTGTAGCGCCTGATTTGCAAATTACAGAAGACGGGGAGTGACTAATGCATGTTTGTGAGTGGCAGCAGTGTCAATGGCTGCTCCTCTTTTTCTAAGATATCCAAATTTCCACACACTCCTTCTCAACTCTACTGCACCCAAATCTCTTTCACTTGTCAATTTCGCCAAGATGGAAGCCAGTGAGATCACAGAGCAAGTGGAAGAACAAGAGGATTTGAATGTGAAGAAGAAGAAGATCTTTGTTGCTGGAGCCTCTGGAAGCACTGGGAAGAGGATCGTTGAGCAGTTGCTCAAAAAGGGTTTTTCTGTCAAGGCTGGGGTTAGAGACTTAGACAAGGCCAGGGCCTCACTTTCCTCTAACAACCCCTCTCTTCAATTTGTAAGCTTTTTTTTCTATTTCTCAGAAAATTTAAGAAATTTAAAGTAACAGTATTTGATATAGGTACATGAATACATGAGTAAAGATGATGTTTTGTGTATTATAGGGTGTGACACACTAAAACTAGTCTCTAGTTGAACCAATGTTCATATCAAGATCTTATAATTCAGTTCAATTTTTAGTCACAGTGGCCATTTAGGGTTAATGTACAACTATATTCACTGATTAGGTAACTCAAATGTAGCTACGCCACTAAGACTAGTTGTATCATGAGTTAATGAGTGAGTTTGTGTGCAGGTAAAAGCGGATGTCACAGAAGGTTCTGACAAGCTAGCTGAAGCAATTGGTGATGATTCGGATGCAGTAGTATGCGCCACGGGATTTCGGCCAGGTTGGGATTTGCTTGCTCCATGGAAGGTTTGTCATTTTGATAATGTAGTAGTTGAATGAATAACCTTGTTGTTATGTTAGTGCCCTTCATTTTTAGTATTAGCTTATATTGATTACTGGTCTCGATTTGGTCAAGTAGAAATTTTGATTATGTGAACTCAAGGTGATCATTGGTGCAAGCACATTCGTTAATTCTGAATCTATGATGCTAAAAGTTCTGGAGAAGCTGGTTCTGTATGTACTAGAAAGTGGGTACATTATAGTATACAACAAATTTGTGATGTGTTTCCTTCAATCGTGTGAAAGCAGCTGGATTTAGCTTTTCCATGTATGTTTTCTGCACTTTAATTTCATGCTGTGCCTCTTGTTTTAGTAAAGTGACATGATATTGGATTCCCTTCTTTGAGTTGCAATGTATGGGGATTCCCACACTGCATCCATTGTTGGAAATATTATGACTGTTTGTCCCGTGTAAACAAGATGAATTCATGAGAACAATAACTGAATTACAAAGTTAATTCACCATTAAAGCAAAAGAAATTGTAGGAAGGGTGGATTATGCAGTGCTGTCATATAACCAAAGTCCACGTTTTTCAGGTTGACAATTTTGGCACAGTAAACCTAGTCGAAGCATGCAGGAAACGTAATGTTAACAGATTCATTCTTATCAGTTCCATCTTAGTCAATGGAGCAGCAATGGGACAGCTACTTAATCCAGCTTATATCTTTCTCAATGTTTTTGGACTCACCTTAGTAGCAAAACTACAAGCAGAACAATATATCAGGAAATCCGGCATAAATTACACGATAATTAGACCTGGTGGTTTGAAAAACGATCCTCCTTCTGGAAACGTTGTTATGGAACCAGAGGTATTGACTACACTTCTGACCTTCTATTGCATTTCCACAAGGTAATCTTAGTCTAGTTGTAGAACCATTTTGGAAAAAAAAAAAGAATTGATTTTCTTTGTATCAGGATACTCTTTCTGAGGGTTCCATATCCAGAGATCAAGTTGCAGAGGTAGCTGTGGAGGCATTGGCTTATCCTGAGGCATCTTATAAAGTTGTGGAGATAGTGGCTCGCCCTGATGCTCCTAAGCGCTCGTATCATGATCTTTTTGGTTCCATATGACAGCAATGACTTCTCAATATTGCAGACTGGCGATTTAGTTTTGGGGTTCTTTTGCTTTCTTGTAACAAATATCATGTCTTACTGTCATCTCTTCCCACGTTTGTTGCTTCATCTAATTGGTGTGGAAGAATGATATGTGTATATATTTAGAAATATATTTTTGTTTTACTGTGTATGAGTTAGGGCGGAATCATTGATAGTAAAGAATTCACTTTGAGTACTCTTTATCCAACATTTTCCAGATTTAGATTCTTTGGAGTTTCTTGAAGTAAATATTAGCATTGATGGGACACTTGACAGGTACATAATTTAAATGTCAAATCACAATATTTAGATGAAATACATGTTCCAACTCTCCTTACACAAACCTAATGAAAATAAAAGAATCAAAGCATGCCATTGTCTAATCTCTCAACCAACAGATTACCAGGTTTAGATGAACCAAGCAACTGCAAAAGCTGCAACACCAAGAGCAGCTTCAGCACTGTGATACACTCCTGCGCTTTCCATCGGTGTTGGGGGAATGGCAGTGACATCTTCAACTACACGCTCCGCCACCCCACAATGAGCACAAACCAGAAACAACATAGCCATAACATAAATAGTGAAAACTACGGCAACCCTGAAAGCTTCCATCTTTTCAGTTAGCTCGCTCACTTGATCAAAGAACTTCAAGTGAAGTGATGCTAACTTGTCTTTCAAATAGTTGAGATGGCAAATGAAATTGCAAAACTACAACTCCTTTTATTGTTGATATTTTAGACAAGTTAGCAACTTTAAGCTGTAATGTGCAGCTTTGACAGTAAACATAATGATTTGAATGTGTTGGGGTTAATAAGCATTTGAATCATAAGCATTATTAAGCATGCTAATAAGATTGCAGGGTTGTCAATAGTAAAATATGCAAAATATATAGAAACTTTGTCTTAAAGTAACAAAGATAAATCATTTAAAAAGTATGCTGCTCGTGCAAGTGATGCAAAAACAATGCTACACGTAGCTTGGTGTGAGTTTATGTTGCCCTTATTACACTTCAAATTATTGAGGAGGGTGCTTTATAAATTTGTGGGAACAACGTGTTAGGTAATCTGAGCCTCTTTTGCTGGCAAAAAGGATCTTAACAGATAAAAAACAATGGTCAGGATAATTCTTTATGTCTTATGAGTGATTAATAAATACCAATCAACAGGGGAAAAAAGTTCTAACTTCTAATGAATGAAGCTTAGGAGATAATAAAATATAGTAAGAGACACTGTTACCAAATTGCAGTGCCGGATATAGTATATATACATATAAAAATAAAACCCAGGGATTCTACACAAGATGTCTTCAATAGTTAGTCAATTAATATTTTTGGCTATAATTAAAGAATTTACCACTAACAACATCGACGTCAGGATGGCCGAGTGGTCTAAGGCGCCAGACTCAAGTTCTGGTCTTCGAAAGAGGGCGTGGGTTCAAATCCCACTTCTGACATTTATGCATAGTTTTTTTCTTTTCCGTCAGTTTTTCCTCATTTAAATTGTAACTTATCTTCCACTTCCTTCCAAGACAATTTCTATTAGATGCTAGTTGCTTGGACCAACATTACATTACTTGAGTATTGAGAGTATTCAACCATTTTTTTGTTCTTTCGACCCCGAATATATCAATTTATTATGCTTCCCAGTCATCGAACAATCTGCCTAAGAGCCAAAACTAGGTCAATTTTTTTTCTCTCTGGAAATGTCCACTGAAACAGGTCAATGTAGGATCATCGCGAGTTAGGGAATGCCGTAGTTTTGCTTTTAACAATTTGAGTATTTAACGACAAAAATGGAGATTAAATAAGAATATTGATATTTGGCAACATGCCTGAGGCACAAAGATATTAAGAGAATGACAACCAATATTTTCCCTTGTTTTAACTGTTTTACACTTTTCTTACCTTCAATCGAAATTCAATATTTCATGTAAACAACAATGACCAAACTACATTATGTACAACATGGGAGTAACACATTCTGGTTCTTTTGCCAACCCTTTTCCCTTTATCCTGTATCCTCACTTTCTAGTTTTTGTTTGTTTGTTGGAACTAATGATTTTCGACATAAAAAAGGACAAAAATTCCTCATGATGAAGAGCTTTTGGTCTGCTTAACATTCAATTCCACATGCCCTTCTTCGGAACAAAAAATCTAGCTTCCCAGACACCGATTCATCATAAATTATTTTAGCACTTGGTGTAGTCATCATGTGTTCTTTACGTCAGATCCAAGTCCTTTGGTTGTGGCTTTCAGTTGCTCCAGCTTCTTCCGAAGATATGCTTGTTTCAGTTTCTCACGATGAGCAGCTACTTGCTCCTGTCTGCGATGTTTGATTTCAGAGGCCTTTTCTCTTGCTCGATTAGCTTCTTCATGAACTTCCCTGCAAAGCAAAAATCATTAAAGCAATTGGATTAGCATAGATTCACGATGTTAAACAGTAAAAATCACAGTGGAAATCGAAACATAGAAGCAGCCTATGTTCCCCTCTTGACTTCCTCCAAAAAGGATAGAATGGACATTTTCATGGTTGCCTTCTTAGAGGTTCCTATACTTAAGTTATTCCAGAAGATCATAATAGAATGAATAATTACTTTACTTCAAGTAAAGTATTTACCATATTATGGTTGAGGCATGTGTTATTATTATAATACTTGCCAACATAATAGTTAACTCAATCCAGCAATTGAACTGGACACCATTCAACAACTTGCCCTTATGAAAGCCAGTAAGCCACAAAGAGGATGTGCTAAAGAAGGGTAAACAATATCAGCTTCACTTATTGTAAGTTTGTAACTACTTCCTCCAAAATCCAAAGCTCAACCTAAAGAATGCAGAGAATTTCACAAGAATCCCAGTATATGATTAGATTTGGGTTTCTCAGTTCTCATTCCTGATTCGAACAGCTGAAGACTCAACACTACCATTTTCACCACTATTGCCAAACAGATTTAAAAGCTTTGCATTAACCCATCCTTCCTAACCACTAAATCCAAATAAAAAAGGCCTTTTCAGAAAACAAATCACTCCAACATTTATTTATATAAAAAGAAAAGGATCAATCCCATACCAGATATTGCGCTTATGCTCAGCATTATCGACAGCTCCAACTGTTCGCCCCAGCCCAACCTTTTTCACATCAAACATCACAGAAGCATCATTATCAGCAACTTCATTTTCTCGCAGCACAGTCTCAGCGGCATCACGATTTTCCAGCTGTGGCAACTCATCCTGCTCAATACCCTTACGGAAAAAATCTACACAATACTTCTCTTGATCCTCTTCATCAGACAGCTCACCTCTAACCAACTTTTCATACAGCTCGGCCTTCCTCTCCAGCGCTGCATAGCTCACTGATCCATCATTAACCGCTTTTAACTCAAGTTTATCCCTGCAAAATCAGCATCCAGACTTTAGCTCACAATAACAGAATGCAACATATTACAACAACAGAAACATCAAAGAATCAAGTTAGACTGCGAAAACAAAAAATGAAAGCCAAATCATTACATCCAGAATAAATCATCATTAGCCACAAAATTTCAATAAAAATTCTCACGAAAGCTAGCCGGTGCCAATTTCAACGGACATGACAATTCATAACATCGGAAAATAAAACATTCAAATCAAGACACAACGGAATTATCATCAAATTTCAAATTAATTAATTGAAATAAACCAATCGGATTAACATCTAATTAAGCAGAAAATGGAAGAAATTTCGGTAACATACTTGTGATCGCGTGCTTCAACACCAGAATTCTTGGCGGAGAAGGAATCTTTGGGAGCGATCTTGCTCTTGGCGCGTTGGTACTCGGCGTCGGGACCGGCGAGTTCCCTAGACTTCTTGGAATCTTCCTGAGACTTGTAGAGCTCGGCCTTCAACTCCATCATCGACGACGCACCCACGCCCTCTATGGCGCGGTGCTTCTTCGGCATTATCGACGATTCCGTTAGCCATCCCAGCGACTCAACCACCATCCTCTTCTTCCCGTTCCCTTCTTCCCCCATTCCACTACCTAATTCGGAGTGATTTAGGGTTTTCTGATTTCTCCGTTTTGGGAATTTCAATTGCTAGGGTTTCCTTCGCGCTAATTTCGTTAACGACGCTTTTTAAGTTTTAACCGGTTTGGTTCACTAAGCCAGACAAATAAACCGGGTTAGTATGCGTGTAGCACTATCCAGTATCCACTTTTGACAACTCCAAAATTGCAATATTGCAATTTCACCCCTATTTCTCGGTGACGAGCTCCTTCGTCACCTTTGCTGCTTCTTCTGAAACTGACATCTCTGGAGGAGTCTCAGGTATTTCTCTCACTCTTCTGTTTAATAAAGCAAGTTCTTTGAATTCAGTATCAAGCGGGTTGGGTTGATATTTTGCCGTCTCTATGATCCTGAACTAAAACTAACACTATTGCATTCTATTAATAATGGGTTTTAATGGGATTCTCCTACGATTCTGAATATGCCGAATGTGAACTCCTTCCTCGAAATTGGCGCACAAGTATGATGGTTCTTGGTTTGATCAAAGGAATGATTGATAGTTCAAATATGTAGCTTGAAGGGGTTGTGTGGAAGGAATGTTTAGGTTGTGCAACGAAGGTGTTTGATTAAATGCCTAGAAGAAATATGAGTTCGTTGAATTTTATAGTTTTCTCCCTGCTTACCTTTACTAGGTTTAATTTTCGGGAAATTTTGTAGATGAGCAAGTTTAACTGATGAATTAAATTTAATAGCATTTAAAATTCTGTAAAACTTTAAAAATTCTTTATCCAAGCACACTTTATAATGATTGGTGCATCAAGGAACCATTGCTACACCTTGAACCCAGATGCGGTTTTTATGAAAAATCGTGGCTGCTGTTTCTTTCATTCGTGTGTTTTTATCCATAACTAACATAATTTATGCCGACTAAATCAGGTTAGAGCTATAAGCCTTATAATTGAGCTGTTATGGGGAGTGAAGAAGCAAAGGATCCCTTCAAAGGAGTGGATTGGAAAGCTGTTGGTGGTGAGATGCAGCAGAATCCTAGTGCTAAACCGGCCTTGAAGAAACGGCTCCCCAAGAAAGTTAGGCAAATCCCGGAATACTATTTTCTTCCACGATGGCCATTATGGAAGGCGTTCGGCTTCTGCAGCATATGCATTGCTGGTGGAGTAGGTGCTGGAATGCTAGTGGAGGCCTGGATTGAAAAGAAAGTTAAAGGTATTCTTGCACTCTTCTCTTTTGATTGTTTGGAAACCAGTGACTATGTTCTTAGTTTCAACTTTATATTGGAAATTCTTACCGTAAAATTTGTTTTTTGTTGCTGCAGAGGATGGAGGGGTTATATGGGAGTTCGATAAGTAAACTCTTGATACTGGGGCAAGCAATGTCAGTCACTGTGCTCCGCACACATTGAATTTAGGGTGTTTATGTGATCTTTTGGGGAAAAAAATTTAATGCGACTATTTTTCTTTTGTGGAAATTTGAGGCATTGAGATTTCAAACAGCATCTATAATTATGACATCCTTTTGCATATTTACTTTATCATTCACACTAAATTACGAATAAAGTATCGTTTTAGTCCCCCAACGTTTGGAATAAGTCTAATCGTTTTATTTAAATCCCTAACGTTTCATAATATATTCAATGTTAACATGACGATTTAAACATTAAAGACAACTTTAAAACTTATTTCAAATGTTAAGGACAAAAATTATATTTTACTCTTAAATTACAGATAAGAACTCTTACAAGGAAAGGTTGGTATTTTGCGGTTTTAGTATAGTAAGAGAAAAATGAAAATGCTGAACTATCTTTGCAGAACAACACTAGACTAAACACACCGAGAAAGTTGTGTGCAGGATCTTGTCCCTCCCTACTCTATTCCAAATTCCAATCCATGTAAACCCTGGTAATATTAGCGTAGAAAATGGAAATTTAGTTTCACGAATCACGATAATGTACAGCGCAGCAACAAAAGATAAAATGTCGATTGCTTTAGAGTGCGGTTTTAAGCTAGTGGGTGACCAGAGAAATGCTCTAGTGAGACCACTTGCCCGAACTGAAATAGATAATCAGGCATTATGGTGCCTTAATATGAACAGAGAACTACCCAAAAAACAAAAAATAAATTAAGGTTAACAACAATCTTCATGGTCGATTACATAAAATTCTGACTCCTACAAGCTCCACTGCATTTATTTTTTCCTTTGGTTGAATGTTACTATGAATGAGAGGAAGATGGACAAACTCTGGAGAATGAAAATCCCTCCCATCATGTCGACTGCAGACTATGCGAACATCAAATTCTTCTCCCTGAAATCCATAGTTTGTTAAAATTAAAATTAAAATTAAGCTTTAAAGCTGCAAACCTCGTCAGAATCTTTCAAATAAATTATCTAAACTCATGCTTTCATCACCCTCATTTTTGTTTTTTATTTCCTGGCTATAAGAATAGAATATTTGGATAAATAAAATAACAGAGCAGATACATCTTGATAATGACAAAAAAAAAGCTATTGATCTATGAAATCGCATACTTGCCAGAAGAATTTTTGTACAAGAGATTGTGCAACCCATCTTACATCTTATGATATCATATGCACTCTTCCATCAGCTATCATCACTCTATTGTCATCTTCCAATTTCTGAAATTCCAAAAAAGACCCAATGATAATGGAGTATTGGAGTTCATGCGGAAAACAGGACACAACAAAGTACGAAGCTCATACCTTTAGTAGGTCCAATATATCTTGGGAGCTGTAACTGGAATCAGCTCCTTTGATAACAGTCTCTAAGTCTGCAATGGATATAACATCCAGGCGGTTGCCACGCATGTGCTGACCAAACAGAGAATTAAACGCTTCGATTCTACATGTCAATGCAGACAAAGTTACATAATATAAAAAACATGTACGCAGAGAGAAATATAATAAAAAAAGAATACTAATAGAACATCCCAAAGATCTTATTAAACATCCTCCAAAATGCTAAAAAAATAGTTCTTCCTTCATTTAGTAATTTAGCGGGATATCAAAATCTCTTCGGAGGATAAATAATTTCTCAAACAAAGTTGTTGAGAGACCTTTCAGGAGTGAGACTGGCAGCAGATTGAGCAGCTGGCGTATCATCATCTACTTCCATGGCATCTGACGTTGACCTAGCAAACAGAAACAAAGAAAACGAGGGTCTCAAGATTTCAATATTTCATTAATAACCAACTAATTTACTGAAAGGAGACGTCAATGTCGAGGTATCAATAATGCCCTTATGACATAATTTAGCTTCTGGATTAAAATATGGAAGTATGAGTTTCTCCACAATGCAAAGTATATCATTGCTCACCTTCTTCGAGTTCTTGGACCATGATCAGCACCATCATCTCCACC
This sequence comes from Arachis hypogaea, assembly GCF_003086295.3. Lineage (NCBI taxonomy): Eukaryota > Viridiplantae > Streptophyta > Magnoliopsida > Fabales > Fabaceae > Arachis > Arachis hypogaea. The sequence goes on from NC_092048.1 coordinate 141,780,233, forward strand.
AGCATCATGTTCCGCCTTACGCTTTCTCTCAAGTTCTTTTTCCCTCTCTAGCTCACGCTCCTCCATTTCTGTTAATTCTTTGTGATATATTGCAAAATTAAGAACCTTTAGAGCAGCATCAACATCAGACTTTGAAACCTGCCGGCTCAACTTCAATTTGGCATGAGCCGTTGAGAGACGTATTATAGTTTCTAGCGTTCTGGCAGTTATAGGAAGTGTTCCTCCAGTCTGCATGAAGCCAAAAAGATATCAATAAAATCTTAAACCATCTGTACAATAACAGAAAAACTGATATGCCTTCGGCTAGCAGCTAATGCTCACCTTTGCATTTGAGTTGGCACTTCTGAGCTCAGCATATGCTGTGGCAATTTGCTCAGAAGCCTGTGGATAAAATTCAGATCTAGTCACACGTGAATATATTGGATGGGATATAATCGCAACCACCATTTAAAGAATCAGTCTTAAGAGGAAGAATTCATTTGTGGCAATTGCAATATAGATGAAACAGGCTTTCAAATGAGCAAAAAATAACGGGATGGTAATGCTTTTGAAAACGGGAAGCGGAAAGGGCACGTCACCTCATCAGAAAGTTCAGGTTGAATCCTATGCTTAGCATAATGGATATACTTTTTAAGAAACTTTATCGTGAGAGTATCACGTTTGCGACCCCTTTCAGTCTTCTTTCCATGCAGCATTCTGTTATATTTTACAAACACAGACGATTCAGTCTCTGCTTCGTCTTCTCTTCCATACCTTGAGCTCCCATCAAGTGCTGCCCCACCTGCTTTGGGGAGATAAATTAAATAAAAATGTTGACTAGTATAATCATGTATATCAAGCATTTGAAAATGGGTTATCTACCTCCATCAGTAGCAGGTCGAAATCGATGCATACGCAAGACATGCTCCGATATATGACGATCAATATCGGGATCCATTTGATCCAACACAATAAACAGTAAATCAAACCGAGAAAGTAAGGAGTCTGGAAGTCCAATATTTTTTGTCGGAGTAAGTGATCGATCATACTGTAGAACCACACAGAAAAGCCATCTTGTTAAAAGAAATCATACATTCAGCATAAAATGTTCAAAACTTAGTATTTTTAAACTGGATGGCAAATTAAAGAATGGGATGCCACTTACACTTCCATATATGGGATTTGCAGCAGCCACCACACTGCATCGTGCATTAAGTGATGCATGAATGCCAGCTTTTGCAATAGTCACAGTCTGTTGTTCCATAACTTCATGTATGGCAACACGATCTTGATCATTCATCTTGTCAAATTCATCAATGCAGACAACACCTCTGTCAGCAAGAACCATTGCCCCAGCTTCCAGGCGTCTTTCCCCTGGTGAAAAGTAACTATAATTTGCATTGCAAACGTAACAATATATGTTCCATGTGGAAATTAGTATTGAAGGATCTTTACCTGTTTCTTGATCTGAAGTAACTGCTGCTGTCAAACCAACCCCAGAAGAACCCCTACCCGTAGTTGATATGGCCAAAGGAGCAATATTCATAATTGCTCTCAGGAGTTGAGACTTGGCGACAGAGGGATCACCAACCATCATCATGTTGATGTCACTAAAAGAAGCAAGACAGAGTAGCATTGTGAATTTTATATGCAAAGAATATTGCAAGAAATGAATGCAAAATAAGAATATATAAATCACAGCTATATAATGCAACCTACAGCAACAGAGGTGATAAGGAAAAACAACTAACCCTCGCAAGTGAGTGCCATTCTTCAAGTTCTTTTCAACTCCACTGAGCATTAACAAAATCACAGCCTTCTTAATCCATGAATGCCCATATATAGAAGGTGCAAGTGAATTACCAAGTAGGTCAAATGCATCATCTCTTTCAGCTATCTTCTTTATGTTTTTCAGGTCTTCAGGACTGTAGATTGGCGCATTAGCCTCTTTGTTGAGAAGAGACACATTGTTGGCTATGAGCACAGTCCTGAATACATATGAATCAATCAAACTCATGTCTAAGGAATGCAAGGAGCGCAAAGGAATCATAATAGTATATAGTCTAGAGTTACCTGAATACTCCATTTACGCTTCCTTTGGTTTTGCCTGGAAGAGCCTTATATATCCCTACAACAGCCACACGATCTCCAGGCTTGCAAGAATCAACAAGGTCATCCTCTAGTATGACATCCACGGTCCTTGGGAGCTGACCAGGAGCAGAGTTCTCAGGAACTTCTTGGATGGACAAGGTTTGGTGATCTTTGTACTTGCACAACCCGTACTCAGTCACCAGCAAGTTGCCTCTTTCATCCTACAACGAGCATTTAATCAGTAAAAAACATCCGCTGGTAACTTATATATCATAACGGACAGGATGGAGTTGAGATTACCCTTGTAGGATAAACAGACCCTGTGGGCAAGCCCATGTTGGATGTAATATCACGATATTCTCGACTGGTGAATTGTCTAGTGGTGGGGCAGAAATGAACACTTTTGACAACCTTTGGCCTTACAAGCGAACCTATAAATGAACTAGGTTGTTAGCTTCCAGCATGCTAAAACAGAGTTTTATTATTCTCAATATCGTGATTGTTTGTTCATAAATTCACTTTAAATCAAAGACAAATGGATACGACAACAAATATGGACAACTTCCTAAAGACAAAACCAAGTGAGTACTTGTACCAAAGGCAAAACAGTACATTGAAGACACTAACAAAATTAAAACAACCTCTAATTGATTGTAATGATTTAATCAATTATTATGAAAGAGAAATGAACTTAGAGAAGAAAGAGGGATGTAAGCTTACATTTGGTGACAATACCCTCAACGCAAACCATAGAACCAATGAATTCAGAGAGAAGCTCTCTTGGCGTGACTCGGCGAGAAACGAAAGGTCCTTCAAAACCCACAAGCACCTGTTCCCCTTCCTTTAAATACTTGGGATCAATAGCACGAGCAGCATCAGTCACCGCATCACAGAAAGCTTGCATATACTCGCTCGGATTCCTCAGAATCCTAAAAGAAAAATGGATACATAATTTTAAAAGATATATATAAAAAAGAAACTTAAGAAGTGAGTATAGTTATAGAGAAAGTTTTAGTAGTGCAAGAGAAGTGGAAACCTGTTACCCAAGTCGCGGAAGCTGTGAAGATCGGAGATGTTGACGATGAGGCGGCGGCGCTTGTGATTGATGAGCGCTTTGATCTCGTCCATGTAAATTCCCTTCCCTACCTGCACTCATTCATTCAGATTCATTCAGCAACCCAACAACGAAAAAAAGAGAAGAAGAAAAGGCGAGGGAAAATTGGAGAGTGTTGATAGAATTGTACATCTTGGTCCAAGAAATCGGCGAATTCTCGCTTGTGAGCTGCCCTGACTTCTTCGTTCAAGTCCATTTTGCTGATGAGAGAGAAAGGAAGAGAGCAGAAAATGGCGATGGAGGGAGAAGACTAGAAGAGTTTAGGGAGTTCCTTCTTTTTCAGCGATGCTAGGGCTTTAGATTTGGCGGGAAAACGGAGTAAGGTGCCCGCGTCGTGGCGGGAACAAATGACCGGTCCGTCCGGTCCGGTCTCTTTTTTTATCTTGGTCTGGTCCGGTACGATCATGGTCAGCTTTCACTTCTGGGCTTTGGGCCTTTGGTACCCAAAGAACTATAGTTTACTTTTTAAAACAACAAGAAAACTATCCAGACCCAAAATCTTCTTAAAAAATGATATCCAGTAAAAAAATAAAAAGGTCTTGGCCTTAAATATTAATCATGTGGCAAAAGCCAATTAGAAAAGAGGTGTTTTATGAGACCGACTATCAGGGTCTGAATCTGAAAGGATAAAAAAGTAATCTAAGCCGGGGTTTTCTCGTCATCAACAAACTATGTTAAGAGTATAACATGAAAAGGATTAATCCAATTACTTAGGCATACTTACCGAATGTTTAAAAAAAAAAACAAGAAAATATTTTTTTCTCCTGAAATTTACTAAAAAAGATTTTAAAAATACTCGTAAGCTTCAATTTGTTTTAATTTTTATCTTAAAAAATTTTGATTTGCATAAATTCTACTCTTTTAATTAACGTTATTTAAATTATTAATAGATATTAGTGATATGGCAAAATAGAATGTCTGATGTGATAAGAATAGTAAAATTTCCAAAACACCCTTGCGTGAGTAACTATTTATCTTCCCTTTTTCAAATGATTTTTCAAATTTTTTCTCCTTAGCAATGAAAAAAACAAAAACCAGACAACAGAGTCACACAAACACGAACAGATTTGGAGGGAGGAGAACGTCGCACCATTCTCTTCAATCCGCTGCGACATCGCCATCGACATCGAGCGACGATTCTGGGCTAAGCGACAAAGTAATCGTGACAACATTCATTCTTGGATAAGGGAGCAGAGACTTTCATTGCCGGCGAGGAGCAGACAGCAATGAAGAGAGGAGTAGAACGAAGATTATGAGACGAGGGAGACACCTATGCAACCACTGATCATTGACAAAGTAGCCATTGTAAGAGGTTGAGGTAGCGTCGTTTTGATCAAGGTTTCTGATGAGGTAGGCAACCATTTCATTCTGAAAATGCATTGTTTGAACGATTAGGCTTTAGGCCTTTCTTTTTCACTCTTGATTGTTATTTAGGTTTTATTGCAGTGAGGGATTGAAGGTTTTAGTTGACAATACTTTGTTTTTGTGAGAATTTCATGTTTGCATGCTTTATTTTTTTGAATGATTAGTTACTCTTTTCTGAAATTTTTTCTATAATAGCAAAAATGGATGATTTTAGCGTTAGGGTTCATCACCGGAGGGGAGGGGACAGGTTTTGTAGTGATAAGAGTAAAACTGAGTATATTGATGGTGAGGTGACAACGATTAACTAGTGTGACAGCGATAAATGGAGTGTTATGGAAGCTTGTGATGTGGTTGAAAAGCTTAGGTACATTACTGAGAACATTGTGATACTGTGCTATAAAGATGCTGAGTAGGTACATTGCTGCGAACATTATGGTATTGTGGTATAAAGATGCTGAGTTATGGTTAAAAGGGTTGAAGTTGTTGGCAAATATATGAGTTGAAAAAAAGGTGGTTGATTTGTATATAGTGTATAAGACTTCAGTTTCTGATGATTTCTGTTATAATATTAGTTTTTTTTTTTGGACTTATGATATTGGTTATTTAGATGTTAGGGGTGGAAGTAAGGTTATTGAGAAAGAGTGTATGGATGCTGGTAGTGGGTCAAGTAACATTAGAGAAGCCCAAATTATTGAAGTGGTGGCCTAAAGGTGTGGAGATGGAAGTGGAGGATAGTGAAGAAGAGGATGACAGTAATGACTCGGATTATGAGGTTGATTTTGATCTTTGTTATAGTGATAGTAAAGATGATTATTGTGAAGATGATGGGCTATTCGATATTGATATAACTCTTGGGGAGATGCACCAAGACATAAGAAAATCTAAAAAAAGTAAGATTGTCGTTGAGAAACTAAAGAAAAAGAAAAAGGATGCTATTGGAAAGAGAACAAGCTCTTGTTTAAGCGATGATGAAGGGTTGAACAATGATGAGTTAGAGGAGATATCGAGTGAGGATGATGAAGGCGGCAAGAGAAAATTTTCCATTCACAAGGAGTCGAAGGATATGAGCAATTACAAATGGGAGGTTGAAATTCTTTATGCAACAAAAGAGAAATTCAAGAAAATTGTAACATCATATACTGTTCACACTATGAGCAACATGAAATTTTTAATGGTAGACAATGTTCGGGTGATGGCCAAGTGCGAAGATAGGTGTGAATGTTTTGTATATGCGGTGAAGATGGCAAATGAAGATAGTTGGTAGCTAAGAACTGTTAATGATCACTATTTTTGTAACAATGTATTTGACATAAAAGTGATAAAGTCAAAGCCACTAAGATTTCAGGAAGAAGGTGGAAGAGAGTCCAAAACTGAAGTTGGGCACCATACAAGGCAGGACTCTTAACAAGTAGAATATGCAAATTTCAAGAGAAAAAGCATTTCAGGCCAAGCAAATTGTGTTGGTTGACATTAATGGAACTTGCAGGGAGTAGTATAAAAGACTTTATGACTATTGCCATAAGTTGATGAGGACCAATCCTGGTTCATTTGTGAAGTTGCAAGTTCAATTACCTCTAGCAGTCCAAACTGAGCACCTCAATACATCAATGAACTTAAGTCTACGATTTCATAAGATTTATATTTGTTTAAAGGCTTGCAAGGAGTGTTTCATAAAATGTAGGTCCATGATAGATTTTGATGGCTGTTTTTTGAAGACACTATATAGAGGGTGACATATAATATTTTTTGTTATCTTTTTGAAAATTTTTATGAAAAAGACTCATACGTCTAATAAAAAGAGAATGAAAAAAATTGTCATTTTTCAATAAAAAATATGTGAATTATCTAAATTGAAAAAGAAAAAAAATTCGAATAGAAATTTTATTCGGAAACATATGAAGGGTTATAACTATAGACTAATAATTAAATTAAGGGTTTAAATTAACGAAAACACATTTATAAAGTAATTAGGGGTGCACATGATCCGACTGACCCGAAGATCATGTCCGGCCCCGAATACTTTAGGACCTAATTTGGTGTGATTTCATTGGGTCTAGGGCCGGCTAAGGGTCTCAAACATAGACCCGATCATTATTTTGGGTTGGGATCGGGTCATGACTCGGGTCACCCAAACTCGGCCCGGCGACCCGGTCATCATACACAATTAATATTTTGTGTTATTAGTGATGGATGATGGCTATTATTATGTGGAATTTAAGTATTATAAACCTTAATATTTTGTGTTATTAGTCATTATAAGACTATAAGTTAATGTTTTATGTTTAAAATGCATAAGACTTTAGACTAATGCATAATATTGTGTTATTTGTATTGATTTAAATATTTGGTGTTATTAGATAATATTAGTATTGATTATGCTTATGCATTAATTTTAGAGAAGGGTTGGTTCTTGTTATATTTTTCTAAATAAATTTTACCATGTCAAATAATGGTTGGAGTTTTAAAAATTTAGATATTTTCACATGCTAGCTTACAAGAAGGAATGAAGATAATGTAATGTTAACGGCTCGATTTTTACTCAGTATAATCATGGTCCGAAAGTGTATAGATTTCATCGGGTCTAAGACCGGGTTCGGGTCTAACAAATAGACCCGATATATATAGTTCGGGTCGAATCTGAATCACAACAAACCCAATTTCATCCAATCCATAAACACCACTAATATAGACATCACGATCGATTAATTACAGCCACGTCAACTATAAACATTGTTCTTGATGCCACGAGGGAACTTGATTTATCTAATTTATTATTAGCAGCGGTTCGGTAGCCAAGTTAACGAGAAAAACTTATTAGTGCAAATACAATTTGTTTAAAAATACAAATGATACTCATGAGTACGTTTTTTTTTTTTGGGAAATTCTATGGTGTGGATTGAGGAAACATCCACACATGTAGATGGTGAGGTGTGTACACCGAGCAACAACGCGTGGCTTCCTTCTTCTGACTCGCATGGAGAACTGCAAACACAAAATGATGTCACTGCAGGTTGATACAGATGTTGTTATAGTTGGTTAGAAATTTAATTTAAAAAAATTATATTAACGGAAATTATTTTTCATATGGAGAGGTGGTTGGTGTTTTGGGAGATTATTGGGAAGTGGGGTGATTTACCGGGGGTGGAGGTAGCAGCCACCACGCAGGGGGCGTGCTGTCCAAGCAGCCAAGCCGTGTGTCATCGCCCAAGCACCACGCAGGGGGCGTGGTGAGGCCGCGTGTCATCCGGAAAGCACCATGCCGGGGGCGTGGTGACGTGGCAGCCATGCAGAATTCTGACACCACGGGGGGGCGTGGTGTAGGTGGCAGCGGATTCCCAAGGCGGTCTTCACCACGGGGGGCGTGTTGACTGTGCTTCCATGCAGGAGACAATCCTCCCACTCCAGGAAGTAGCAAGCAGAGAGTAGGGACTCTATATAAAGAGCCATTCGGTAATGTTATGCACAATGGTAGTAGTGTGTAATGTTTTGGAGAGTAGGAGAAAGGTAAGATTGCTGAAGTGGAGATTAGTGATCAACAAAGAGGAGAAGGAAGGTTGCAGTGGAAAAAAAGAGGAAGATTGAAAAATAGGAGGAAAAAATATTTTTGTATTTATTTTAAAAGATGGTTCGTAATTATTGCGTTCCGGAGGAACATATTATAAATTATTTGGATCATCCAATTTATATAAGTTGGTACATTATATTTTTGTTGTATTTTATTTTTCTGTTATTTTTTGTTATTTAACATAGTATAGTATATTTATTTTTTTTTGTTATTTTGAGATTAATTTTATGTTATAAAAAAACTATAATATAATAAAATGTATATTATACGATGTAATACAAATTTTATAATAAAATATATCCGTTTTACAATAAAATATAAAAATGCTATAGTAGAATAAATATATATTCTGTTAATAAAGAAAAAATGTATGTTGCAAAAAAGTAGAAAAACATTAGTTTTTCATGCATGAGTAAAAAAAATCGCTCATTTATATCAATTTAAAAATATAATAATAATAATAATAATAATAATAATAATAATAATAATAATAATAATAATATACAAATAATAACAATATAATATAATATATACATATGTATTTACGGTTTGTATACTAATAAATATATGCATAAATTTTTTAAATAGTAAATATTTTGAATTTTTTAACATAAATATGCATATGTTAATAAATAAATAATATTATAATAAATTAAATAAGTAAGGCTTATAAAATATATTTAAAAAATAAATATTAAATATTATAATAAATAAAGAATTTAAATTTGTAATAAATAAATAAATAGATAAGCTATGTTGAATATTTTAATAAATAAGATATTAAAATAAATATGTGAATGTTTATTAATATATTTATAAGGATTATTATTTAAATAATGTAACATATATCTTTATTGATGTAGGCTAACCGGAATTTGTTGGTGCGTAAACTGGATCCGCCACGGACGTGGAATCCGATAGTGGAGAATTACTTATGCGCCACGGGATTCTACCATGTCTCTAGAATTGGAGTCATAAGAGGATATCACCCCATGTTAGCTGCTCTGGTTGAAAGGTGGAGGCCTGAAACTCACACCTTTGTATTGCCGATCGGTGAGGTTACAGTGACATTAGAGGATGTCGCTCATATATTCGGACTACCCATTGATGGAGAGGCTGTCAGTGGATGGACAGATAGTAGTGCCGAGTTCGTTCAAAGTCAGGGCATAGCGATATTCGGTCGTGAGCCATCAGTCAGTGGTAATGCGAAGTCTTGTATAAAGCTTGGATGGGTTCGACGTATTAGAGACGCAGAGCTGTTGGACACTGACGAGTATATCAGGAGACACTGCCTCAACTCCCACATTACCATCCTCATCTTCGTCGCCGGCCTTATAAGTGGCTTCGAAGTCATCTTCGCTGTCACTATTCATTCCTTGGTACATTGCAGCTCTATCATCATGTATATCTATATCATTCTGAACCGCCATTGCCTCTACAGTTTCAAAATCAACGTATACCTCAATCTGTGGGTGTCGCATCTGAGTCTGCTGGTGAATTTGAAACATCTTCTACATACTCGCTTCATCAGTGATCGGCATGACATCAAACTGTATTAGACCACCAAAAACAACAACAACCGGATTTCGGTACAGAATTCTGCTCACTCTCATTAACGTACCATTCTCCATGCTTTGACAGAGGCCGTTCTGCAGCTCCATTAATGTCATCGTACATGGAACCACAAACGAAAACGGATTCTGGGACACAAACCTCATTCCCTCATGAGTATTACGTATTATCTCACCATTGCGATACACTACCAAATTTGCAGTTCCCTCCATTATTACACCAACAACAGCCTCAAAGAATCCTCACAACACACTCAAATCTCACTCACTATGGAAAACACTCTCGAGCTCTTCCTTATATAAAGCAGTGCACTTAACACGCCCCCCACGTGCTGTCTGTCTCAACCAATCACGCTTTGACACGTGTCAGAACGCCCCTGCGTGCTAACTCATCACGCCCCCCACGTGCTGCACCAGCTGGCCAATCACTCGTCGCCACGTCACCACGCCCCCCACGTGCTGACTCACCACGCCCCTGCCACGTCACCACGCCCCCTGCGTGCTGACTCAGCACGCCCTTGCGTGCTGCACCTCCTAGCCAACGACAATCTGCCACGTCAGCACGCCCCTTACGTGGTGCTTACGTGGCTCAACCACAGCCTGCCACCTAGCCTCCACGCCCCCTACGTGTTGAAGGCACCACGCCCCCTGCGTGTTACCCTTCATCTGACACGTCCATCTATTTGTAATACACACAGTAAGTCCATTTTCACCCAATACACCAAAATATTTCCCATATTTAAATTAATGAGCCTTATATTAACATGAGTGATTATAATGTTTAAAGAATGAGCTGAAGTTTTTTGGATTTGCTCAAAGTAAATGGACTTTTTTTTTACAAAATGAGATTTTGCAGCTTATTTTGAATTTCTTTTTGTTTTAAGCTTTAACAAAAAAAAAAACGTCTCTCTCCTCTCACCTATTCTCAGTCTCTCTCATCTCCTATGCTAGAGAATAAAGACTTCACCTGAACTTTAGCGCCGCTCACCCTCTACCTTCTCCTTAATTATTTTTTTCACTTATTTTTCATAATCTTTGTATTAATAATTTTCATTAACTATTTATTTTTATGTTAATTTATTTTCATAATCTTTACATTTTTATTTTAACTTATCTCCATGTCTTTTTATTTTTAATTGTTGCACAATCTTCATTTTTTTATTTTTATTTGTATTCTTATTTACTTATTTATGTTAATTAAAATTATTAAAATTAAAAAAAATAGAAATTATTTATATAAAGATAACAAAATTAAATAATAAAATAATTAAAGATATAACTATCTCTTCATAAAAAGATTTAATCTTTCTTCTTAAATATTATACATACAATTAAAAGCATTGGATAATAATTTTTGCTATTTGTAAACATAATTATTATCATCGTATTGTAAACATAATAAATTTTATGTATTAATAATTTGACTATAGCAATAATAAATATATATTTTATATTATTATTAACATACATCATTCTCTTTTTTTTTTAGTTTTTTTATAAAAACTCAAAATAATGTCCCACAAGTTCTTACTTTCTTAATCTATTTAAGAATATAAAATTCAAACAATTTTCATATTAGAACATAATGATAAAAAGAATTTTAGAGGAGACTACATAATCTCATTTTGTACAAAACCAGAAGACCATTTATCCTAAGCAAGTCCAAAAAATTTCAGTCCAATTCCCAAACATTATAATCCCTCATATTAATATAATTTTCTTAAACTAAACTTGTGCCAAATACAACAACGTCTGCATCAACCTACAGTAGCAGCCTTTTGTGTTTGCAGTTCTCCATGCAAGTCAGAAGAAAAAAGCCACGCGTTATTACCATATTACCAGTTATACACATCTCACCATCTCCATGTGTGGATGTTTTTCCTGATCCACATCACAGAATTTCCCTTTTTTTTTTGGGGGGGGGGGGTGTTTTGAGAAATTGTAAATCAAAATACTATTTTTTAAGCTAAAATTAGTTATTATATATTTATATATATTAAATATGTATTTTATATTTTAATGTATATTTTATATTAGGATTTTAATATATATCTAACTTGGTTGATTATAAACTGTATTTAAGCTTACAAAACCACACTGAATAAGAATAAATGAATAATATACTATCGATTCAACATGTAATCAAGATTCAAAATGATAATCACTGATTAAGTGAAGAAGATAAACTAAAAACAAATGGTACCAACAAAAAAAAAAAAAAGAAGGGAAACATTTTATTCAAATAAAACCATATTGCGATAAAGAAATAGACACTAAGGAAGAATGTTGAAGATAAGCTCTATAGAAATTTCTGTATCCACCACAGTACTCCAAACTAAATAAATATTCGAGCTATACGCAAAATGTTCTTTATGCTATCAAATCACAATTAGCACAAATATAAGAACTACAGGCCTTGCAGCTTTCACGAATCAAAGACTCAAATAAAGGAAGTTGCCTCAATGATGTAGAAAGAACAAAATTGCAATTAATTTATAATCCTGTTCTACATTTGTGGTGACAGACCAGACTATCAGGGCTTGAAAGCAGAAAATGCCACCACAGAGTTGTGTCCACCAAATCCAAATGAATTTGAAATGCCTGAAATGAAATGAAAAAAATAAACCATTAGCTGTTCAGATTATGGCATTTATCTTGTGTAACGGAAAATTACCATGGTTGTTGAATTATACATAAACTTACCAACATTAATTTCATGCTGCTTCTTGACATTGGCAACTGTATCAAAATCAACTGCTGGTTCTGGATTCTGCATTCAATAGCAAGGACAAAATGTCATTACAACAAAACATTTAAATGAGAAAAAACAAAGCACTATGAAGATCAAACTCAACAACTGAAGCTTTGTATGGTACTAACGGGTAATTAAAGTAAAAGTGTTAATAATAAGCAGCCATAATAACAGGATCCTTCTTGTGATCTGGCTCAGCCGATAGACCTCAAAGTAGTCAGCTGCAAATTAAAAATCTAATAGAATATATGCGCACTTATCCTTGGAGATTACCGCGATGACTTCTCTCATAAACATTGATGACATATTCAGGTTTCTAGATGAAATTTCAAATAACTCAAGGAAGAGAAGAACTAATCTTTTTCCCCAAAGAAAGGAGTCACCTATCATCGTTGTACATAAAATAAAGGATAAATATGCTGACATTGACCATATATGAAAAATTGTCGGACCATAACAAAAGCTCATGCTGTATGTTGAACATAGTTGACAACAAATAATCTTAAATCAGATAAAAAAGAATTAAGTATACATACGAATTGATTGATTGACGGATGCAGCCACCCTGTTGTTATGGCTTTCACTGTTGCAATGGCTTCCAAACCTCCGGCTGCACCAAGGCAGTGCCCAATCATAGACTGATAAATAAATTAAAAAAAAAATCCGTCAACTCATTTACCATGGAACTAATAGAATATAATCTGCTATAATTGACAAATAGAAGACAGAAAAGCTTTCACCAGAAAATAAAGGCAAAAATTGGGATAATACCTTTGTTGCATTGATTTTGATGCCATCAGTTTTCTTGAAAATCTTCTTAATAGCATTAATCTCTGCCAAGTCACCAGCAAGAGTAGAAGTTGCATGGCAATTTATATAGTTGACCTGGAAAGAAGTATTTGATATGCTTTCAATACACCAATTTAAGGTTTGCATGAATCGAAGTTAGAACATAAATTAAAAATAAAGCAAAATTTGCCTTTGCATTTATTTCCATTAGTAGTTCAAGCTCCTCTCTATGGGAATGGGGGAGGGTAGTTATAAGATGGTTAACTTAAGGCCATAACTCTCATTCACACCGTATGTGTTACTTATTTGGACTTCTTGGTCTCACTAATTATACCAATTATCCACTAACTTCTCCACAACATTATCCAAACCTCAATGCTAGTGAATCATGGAGACCTACTCCAAGCTCTAACTTATACTACCTAGTAGAAACTCTCCAAAATATGTCGGCTATGTTGGATAGTGGCCTCCCCTATCATATCATATCATGTGCTAAAAAGATATTGATAACACATCCCTTACTAATAGATGGTAACAGGAAAGCAACATATCAACTGGAGAGACATCCATGAGGAATGATATAAATAATTAACAGTAGAACTTTTTTCAACAGATAAAATCAGCAACAAAATTAGACAACAGGTGTTGGGAATAAACTCGTACCTCCTCAGGGGAGACACCAGCATCTTCAAGGCTGCTCTGAATGCATGAAGAAACACCAAGCCCATCAGATCTTGGATCAGTCATGTGATAAGCATCACAGTTAACAGCACCTCCCAAATATTCAGCAATAATAGGCGCACCTCGCCTCATGGCATGTTCAAGACTCTCCATTACCTGGGACCCAACAAATGAAGAAGACAACTATCTTTTCAGAAACAGTGAAATATATATTAGCAAAGAGCCACAGTACTAAAATATCAAATCACTTTTAATTGTCAATTAAAGTGACCAACATGCGGAAGATTGCCACTAAACAATGAAAACAAAATATGTATGCAGAAGTATGTTCTATTTGCACTTTTTGGGCTGCCTTACCAGAACTCCAGAACCTTCACCCATTACAAAGCCATCTCGGTCTTTATCCCATGGCCTTGAAGCAGTTTTAGGGTCATCATTTCTCTGAGAGAGGGCCCTGCATGCAACAAAACCCCCTAACCCAATTGGAATGATAGCAGCTTCAGTCCCACCAGCTATCATCAAATCAGCCTCTCCCCTGCGGATGTGATTTGCAGCAGCATAAAAGCAATAATTGGAGGTAGCACACGCAGTTGATATGGAATAGTTTGGACCCATGAAACCAAGATCAATTCCAAGCAAAGCAGAACCCATGTTAGTAATGGCATAAGGAATGAAGAACGGCGTTATTTTGCGATGTCCTTTCTCAATTAGAGCCTGAACCCCATCCGAAAATACTGTAAGACCACCCATCCCTGACCCGACAAGAACACCTGCCTTTTCCTTGTCAAGCTGCAAACAATACAGAGTGATTTAAGCTTGTCTATATCTCTCAAAATAAGCAAAAACAATTCAAAGCACAAGTAGGCCTGATTCAAGTTTTTTTAACATTAATACAAGAGTAGCAAACCACCATCAGAAGGAATTGAAAGAATTTAGAAAGTATTTACCAATTCAAAATCCAGATAGGAGTTCTAATCAATGCCATGATATGATTCCATTGAAGCAATAAAAAGCCACAAAAAAAAAGGAAAAAAAAACTTTGCAGTAACTCCCATTTCTAAATGAATCAAAAGCTCAAATATACAAACAAACAACGTTCTCATTCAAACTGAACAGACCTATGGTGACCAATTAAGCACCAAACTATCAGTGAATCAGTGACCAAATGCAGAAACTGATTCCTATTAACAAAACAAAATAATTAACAGATCTAAGATGCAGAAGCAGCAAAGAAGATTGAACCACATAAAAAACATTCAGACCCGTTAAAACACGACCATCACCGACCAAATCAAAATATGGGGCATTTTCACGAAAAACGCACCTTGTTGAGCTTTTCGCCCCCGAGGTCAGCGTTCTCCAGAGCCTTCTTACCGGCGACAATGCAGTACCGGAGACAATCATCGAGCCTGCGATCGTTCTTGCCATCGATGTAGCCTTCAGAGCTGAACCCACGGATCTGGCCGCCGAACCTGGTGGGAAACTTGGAGGCATCAAAGCGGTCGATGGTGGTGATACCACTCTCCCCGGCGAGGAGTCTGTCATAGAAAGTGTCGACGTCGTTGCCGAAGACGGATGCTAGGCCCATTCCGGTGATTACAACGCGCTTCTTTGGATCCTTCTGCCTCTGAGGAGCCGAAACCTTGGGGGAGACGGCGGCTGCGGAGACGGTGAAGGACACCCTCTTCGATGCGCGGCGCGTGGATATGGGAGCATTGGTTGATTTGCGAAGTGGGTCCAACGGAGAGACGCGGAGCGTGGGTGTGTGAATGGCTTGCATGATGGTGGAACAGTAACAATTAGCGAATGCAACTCCAGAGAGACAGAGAGAGAGATAGAGAGAAGTGCTTTTAGAGCTACCAGGTGTTTGTGAAAATGTCTCTGTTAGTTTGTTAATTGCGTTGCGTTGCGTTGCGTTACTGAGAGTGTTTTCTATATGCTTCTTGTTTATATCGTATTGTTATGGTGTGATGAAAGCGGAACGGGCCACGCCCACACACAACCAAGCAGGAGGCGATAAAACCAAGGCCTTGACACATCCCATTTTTAGTATTCTCCGACACCATCACCTTCCACCATTGCATTTCCACACACTAATCTTTTACGACTAATAAATGCATTAATACAAATAAACCACTATTGTTTCCTAATTGGGTTAATTAATTTTTTTCTATGAGAATAGTTTTCTACTATTGAGTACTTTTCTTTTATGACAATTTTTATGAAATTGATTAAATTTTATTTGAGGTTGACGATTCCATCTAGGTAGTTAGTTAACCTGATTTTGGATTAGCCATGCCCAATCAAAATTAATATGGAGTACAACTAGTAGGTTACTAGAGTTGTCTATAATATCAAAGCATCTCATGTGTAGTGTACTGTGACGGTCCAAAAGACGAAGGTTTCATGATTCCCTTCACTTGTGTGTGCACTGTGCACCATCCTCATAAACAATGGCCAACCTATGGAGTTTTCTCCGATAAATTAGGTCCCGACTACTTAAGAAGTAGAAATAATAAATAATGATCTTATATTAGATGTATAGAAAAAATCAGCTATTTATGTAGAATTTATGTTAAAATATAATAATATATATGTATCCACAAATGATTGGTAACAGTATTTTTGATCATCTTAACATATATTTGTAGTATTTATAATATTTAAACTCTTTTTTATATCACTTAAGTTTTTTATGGTGTTCGAACGAAAATGAATTTCCTCCGATATTTTTAATACTTGATAAAATACAGTGTAATTTTTTATTTTTAATTTTTTTAAGTGAAACCAAAAATAAATAATAGAGATAGTGTAATGAATAACTAGATTAAATACTACATATTACCCATTTTTTTTACTAGAGAAGATCCGCTCCCATCTTCGAACTTCGACGTTCAATGAAAAGAACAAAAACTAAATCAAGTGTAAAGCACGTAAGTAAAAAAATTGAAAAAAAATGAAAGATACCAGATTTAGGTGTATGGTTTATCTACTCAATACCCATCAACTGTAACCCAACTCAACCCAACTCCATTTAATGAAATTTTTTGGGCCAAGACTTTTTAGGAAAATGCAAAGCTCAATAAAGTGGACCCCTTCAATGTAACGTCGTCACGATTAGTTAGCTCTACCCAAACTAAAAAAGGTCTGAAAATATTTAAATGTTTTTATATTTACAAACAAAAAAAGACTCCGCCTAATTAAAAAAAAATGCTTCTACAAACAAAATTGTATAAATGAGAAAAAAAGGGTAACCATGACGGTGTCGTTTAGGTTTGAATAACGGGAAGCGTGTTTATGGGCTATGGCTTCCAGCACAGCAGACACTGACAGCTCGGCTAAACCGCACCACTGAACACGAAGAAGAAAAAGGGAGGGCGATGGCGGGAAGGGCTAAACGGAAAACCTCTGCTTCTGCTTCACCCTCTTCTTCTGTTCCTTCCCGGTACCACTCTTCTATTTACTCTCCAGTTTCTCCATTACCTAACTCAACTAATTTTTGCACTATCTGTGTGTATCAATGTACTCCCTTTCAATTAGGTCATTGTGTTCAACATAAAGTTGCTTACTTCCTAGTTCCTTCACTACTGGGTTTTTTAACTCTTCCTTTGTCACTTTTTTTTTGTATTATTATTATTGTTATCAGTAAATTCGCGAAAATATTGCGATAAAAGAGGTCATTCTTTCTCTGGAAAGATTGTACTAAAAAAGTTCCATCCTGATAATGGGAGAAAAATTGAGTGATTAGAAACATGAATTTGGGAGGTACTGTCTTATTTATTTATTTATTATCATATCTGCTTCAGACATCACACCTGAAAAAATATGCAAGGGGATGGAGTTCTGGAGTTCATCTAGGTCTAGGTTCTCTGGATTCAAGTGTTGCTACATTCAAATACCTAAATATGATGTTGTTCTGGAATTTTCAGCAAACTAGTGTTGAACATCAAAACAAGCAGGGGGATGAAGAGATCACTGCGGCAGGCTAATTCGAGAAAGAAACCCAAAGCAAAACAAAAGATTGATGCTAAGAAGCCAAAGAAACCTCCCACTGCTTTCTTCTACTTCTTGTAGGGCGATTATTTTTCCTCCATCTTTCTCTCTATTTAATTTATACTTGCTATTGATGATCTTTTATGTTGTCTTACTGCTAGTTATACTTTATATATGGTATTGCTAAGACTCATAATGGCAGGTTCTAACGTGTTACTCACCTGTTCACCACTGGAAACGCCATTTAGCTCCACTTTAGTTTCATGTATGTATGTTCCAGGTTTATGGCATGGCATTGTTTGTATATCTTGAATGAAATATTAAGCTCTCCCAAATAGTTGGAAAAGTGCCGGTGTTTAATTTTAGAAAACAAACCTGCAGTTAGTGTTATATGCTTCTTTCTTTGCCCATCTCACTGATTACTGATCCTAGAAGTATGATCCACTGGAATTAATAGTATTCTGGAATTGTAAGGTAAAGTAATTGACTTTAGAGGGAAAAGTGCTGGGGAGGTAATCACTTGATGGAAAGTTTGTGCATACAAGTCAGTTTGGATGCATCAGTATTTTATGTTCAAGAGTCAAGACAATCATTTGTATTAAAAATTATCGTGATCACAAGCCATTTAATCATGATTTTCCTGCCATAGTTTGCTCTCCTTGCTACTAGCTTGTTTTTTTGTTCTTTGTTCAGTATATTGCCATTTACTTGAGCATTGTGTACATAAACCAACTGCTTCATTTCCATTGATGGAAAGTCTTGTAATTTTTCAAATTTATTGTGCTTACTTGAAGTCCTTTGTTCTCATTCTTAAGGGAGGATTTTCGTAAAGAATTTCAAGAGCAGAACCCCGATGTCAAGTCAATGCGAGATGTATGTATACAATCCATTGTACCTGTAGTAATTCTGATCTAGTTTATATGTTTAGTTTGTCTTGAAGCAAGATAGTATTTGTTTGCACAATTAATTATTTATGAAATTCGAATAATTTCTAAAATTCCAATACAACATTAAATGTGATCCCCGCTTCTTTTAAAAAATTGTCAGTTATTTTTAGACTTGAGAATTTGCAAAACGTTTGTATACTTTGCATGAATAACGACTATATTATTGCTGCTGCTGTTGTTGTTATTTGTTATTCTTTGTAAATTAATGCACTTCCTTTTGGTAATTCCTCCTTCCCGTGTTAGTTCAGATTGGCAAGGCATGTGGAGAGAAGTGGAAAACGATGACTTATGAGGTTAGGTTTAATGTAACCTCTCCTTTCCTCATTTAGCCTGAATTGCATTATTATGGCTGTAATCTTTGGTGCTGGTTGCATTAGAAATGGTATCTTTATATGCACGTAACACAGCTCTTCATAGAACATTTATTTATATTTTAAATGAGATCCTGTGACGCACAATTTTTGCCTTTGAGGAGATACTCCTTTTTGTGTTAAAACGTTCACTTACTCGCATCAACTGCATTCATTCCAAATCTTTTAACTAATTTCTGAAGTTCGTTGCTGATTCAGTTATTCGTTCATTTAGATCTGAGCAAAAAGAAATATGGCTTTGGTTGAATTCTGTGCTAATAACACCAGTATCTTACAGGAGAAGGTTCAATACTATGATATAGCAACAGAAAAGCGCGCAGAATTTGATATGGCAATGGCAGAATATAATAAGAAAATGGTAATAATCTATTATGTTAATGGTATTGAACTGACTCTTGTTTACCTTGTTATGAAAGAAACAGTTCGTTTTGTTTTGTTGATGATTGGCAGGAAAACGGTGAATTTGAAGACACTGATGAAGAATCGGATTTTGATGAATAAGACCCATGTAATTATTATTAGTTAGCTAGATAGAAGGTTTGGAACTGTTTGAATTAAAGCTGCTTGGTCTGAAATTGTACATCTAGTTTGTAGTCATCTCTGCTTTATCCTTGTGAATAACTATCATTCTCTCTATCAATTTTTTGTGTAAAGTACATCTGTTAATTCCATTTGGATGCTTAGTAATAGAATTGCAGATTTTTGGGCATAATGCTTAGTAGAATGTTTTCTTGTAACATTATTTCTCCGAATGTTATCAAACTTGCAGAATCTAGGTAAACTCGTGAAGCTCACCTAGACTTCTAGACTTGAACTCGT
Source organism: Arachis hypogaea (assembly GCF_003086295.3). Taxonomy (NCBI): domain Eukaryota; kingdom Viridiplantae; phylum Streptophyta; class Magnoliopsida; order Fabales; family Fabaceae; genus Arachis; species Arachis hypogaea. The sequence goes on from NC_092048.1 coordinate 141,800,270, forward strand.
GCAAGTTTACTTGTGAATTTATTTTTTTTTTAAAATATATATCATACATAAGATATATATTTACTCAAATCTGATCATTTAAATTTAACAATTTCACCACATAACACATAATAAATTAAAATAATAGTACATGTTATAATAATTACATTCAAATCTTTAACAATTATACAACTAGTACAATGCAGAACACAGGCACAAAACAAAAACAAAGCTCGAATCAGCGGCAAAAGCACAAGCTCGAAACAGAAGCAGGGAATAGAATTTAAAAGCTCGTATCAGAGGTAGAACTCAGAAGCAGATGCAACAACAGCCGAAATAGATGAAGTAAAACCAAAATGAGTAAGCGATGAAGGAGGAGAGAGGAAAGAGAAGGTCGAGAAGCACGAAGAAGACGGGGTTAATTTTTGTTATATTGATTAAATATATGTATAATACATTGTTATTGGAAGATTAGGTATTTTTTTATATGGTGTTTTATTCAAATCGGATGGTCCGATTTGTTTGAAAAAAAATAAACTACAAATTGGAGGGTCCGATCTGTTTGAAAAAAAAATAAACTACAAATCAGAAATCCGATTTGTATTTAATATCTTTTTATTTTTTAAAATAAAGATCGGACGATCTAATTTTAACATTAATTTTTTTTTTATTTTCGAAATCACAAATCGAACCGTTTGATTTGTAATTGTTTGTTTAAAAAATAAAACAAATGGGAGGCACCGATTTTTTGTAACTCCCATAGCAATGTCAAACACTTCTCTTCTCACATCATGGTGAGATACACTCTTCTCTCTTTCACACAAAAGAAAAAGCGAGAAGAGGAGGCTAAGAGCATAAAGCTAGATGGCAAATTATGAGTTTTTTTTTTTAAGCTCAAACGACATAATTTTGGCTCAAAATGGGGTAAAAATCAAACTCGCAAAACTCAACTCCCGAGTTTGGGTGAGTTTGTTCGAGCCTAACCGAGTCAACTTGATTTTTTTACCTAGAAAAATAAACTTGGAAGATTCTACGAGTTAACTTGAGAGGTTGACCACCATGATTTCTCTCATGTACCTCGTGAATAACTCTGTAAAAATGCTGCTTTTTTTTTTTTTTAAATAGAATAGCTTCTTCATAGCGTATGTTCATTTTACTTTTAATGCTCGTTTTTATTAGGGAAATTTTAGAATCTAAAATTAGCAATTAAAGAAGCAAAAATATGCAGGGCAAAGTTATACTTTCCTCTGTAGAAACATCAGAATACCATAGCTCTGAAATAGAAAGGAAGAAGAAAGATGGATCCTCACACTTCTTTAACCCTATGTTGAAGTAAGGTTTCCAAATTTTCTTCATGTTTTATTCACTGGTATCCTTCACTTCTAACATATTTCTTGTGACACAACCCAATGGATAGAACTGAACTACTGTCTACGAGTTTCCACTCCGTGTGTAGCATGCATCAGAGATGATGTCTCCAATGAAGTCGCAATGCTTTTAACCTCAGCAATCATAGCAACCACATCATTTAGCCTGTTAACTGCAGAACCTATACCCTGTGAACAGAAAATAGTAAATAGTATACTGATCAATAACTTGTCACCATAAGAATATTACATAAGAAAAGTTGGTTTATGATTTTTCTGGACAGAATAAGATGGAAAAAAATTTGTTGAGATTCAGAAACATACCACACCAGCTGCCCCGGCTGTGATAGCCATAGGCGCTGTAACAGCACTTAAGCCAGATGAGCACATGACAGGGATCTTAACAGCTCTTGATATAGAATATGCTGCTGCCAAAGTTGGTGTTGCCTGCAATGACCAGCCATGAGAAATCTAATGGTTTAAAGGATGGTACATTTATCAATACAACAGTAGCAGTGTGTATGACGATCCATTGAATTTAAAACAAAACACATTAGTTATCTGTTTACCTTCTCAATCAAGCCTAAAACACCAGACTTTGTAGGATTTGAGTATTTTCCTCCCTCGGTTTGAATAATGTCTACACCTTCTTGTTCTAGTAACTCTGCAAGCTTGACCTGTTAAGGTTTTAGATTAATTTTATTCATCTGTACAGGTAATTCATGACATCAGCTACATAATGTATTCTGGAATTTAAAATGCTGCTTATAACCTGATCAGGGAGGCTTAGTGTGTGAGGCACGGTGACGGACAATGTTACTGATGGAAGTATCCTCCTTGTCTCCTTTGTTAGACCTAGAATCTGCACGAGAATTTGTACAAAATGCTAATTAGTTAGCACTACTCTGAGAAATTCAGAAGGAACTATCTACATCTTTTTCTTATGTTCAATTGGCTATATCATAATCATAGTGTTTATCATAAGAAAATCAAACAAGATATTTGTGCTCTAATTAAAGACAAAAGCCACTCTCTTTGACAAATATAAATTCAATCTTTAGTCATTAAATTCTCTCCATACCTGCTGCGGAGTAAAAACCACTCCCTTCTCATAGAATGAATCATAATTTCCAATCTCGACCTGTCAATGCAATTAATCATGTTCAATGAAAAAATTCCCAGAAGCCCTATTTGATTATGGTTAATGGCTAGCATAACTTTCAAGGATTGTGCAACAACCAAAGGATCAAGTTAGAATTGAAGATAAAAATTAGACAAGTTAGTCGAACCATTAGTGCTCCTGCTTCGACTGCAGCCGGAAATGATGCAGGGTCTACAGATGAAACACAAACCTGCAAGAAGCATGAATTATATGCAAATGATAGAAAAAAAGAAAAGGATCAAAACATAAATGTAAATGTCTTGTTCCACAATCCAATTACCAATGGATTTGGGATATAAAATGCTAATATACATGCTCAACATTAATGTAGTAAATGATCAATATGTTCCACAACTATAATTCTTTTAGAAGCTAACCGAATTTCGAAAAGTATGAATATACCGGACAAGAAGTTAAGCTGATAGCCAGTTTCACCAACTCCGGGTCGCACGCTATATCCACATGAGTTGCTCCACCCTGTAAAGCACATGGCATCACAATACAAACTCATTGGACATTAGTATGTTAGTTTGTAATGCTAAATATTTCATTGCAGAAAGCATAAGAAAACAGTATTCAGAATAATTAGAGATCTTTAAAGAATAATCCACAATTCATATGTATAATTGTTTTCATGCATCTATCAGCTATCAAATACTAAACCAATTCATGGATACTACATAAATCAGAGAACTGATCAACAGAACAAATCTTTAAAGAGAAAAAAAAAAACAGAACCTTCTCTGCAGCTGTCACAACTGAAGCAACATTGTCCTTATCAAAATTATGCAGGCCTGAGATAATCTTCAAAACAAGTCAAAGATTTATCAATCGTTAACATGCATAGAATAAATGTACCTAAACACATGAATCCAAAATTTTGTGCGTGAAAAAACTAAAGCTGCATAGTTCAATTTCTATTAGTTAATCTCTCAGCTTAGATTAAGATACTAATTTTTCAGTTGATCCCTGAACAATTCAATATCACAATATATCCCCAAATAAACAATTATACAAAAAAGATGAAGAAATGGGAATAGGTTCACCTTGAGAGCTCTACGTTCATGGAAGTCCTTCAACACAGATTCTTTGGTAGATGATAATAGAGCTTTGGTAGAAAAGCATGGTTTCTTTTTCAAAGTTAGAAGATTAGGCCTTGAAGTAGGAGCCAATAGAGGGTTATGGTATGGCTTTAGAAAGGTGTAAGAAGAAGAAGAAGAAATTGTTATGCATGTTAAAGAATGCATGTCTATGTCTATGTCTAAATACTTTGCTATGTATCAGTGACTAAGGAAGTAAAGTTTTGGAGTGAAGAGTGAGGAGTGAGGAAAGGGTTGCAACAAGAACAAGATAAGATGATGATGCTGGTGTTGGTAGCTTTGAAACTACAAAGTTTATTAGATATTTTAATTTTACTTTCTCTTTCATTGATATGGTAATTACTAATTACCAGAATAAAGTCAAATTAAAATTTAAAAAATTTTATTTGGCAACAAGCATTTTCCTGAAAAATGAGGAATGATGACCAATCTTGTTGGCTTTCTAAGAGACACATGTTCTAGAGAAGTTCCATTTGTTGTCATCTTTTATACAGTAGGAAACGCAGTAAAAATAAGAAATTGGAATTAAACTGTGACAATAAGAGAATAATTATAAAATTAATGTATCAACATTTTTATATTATGTTACGGGAACAAAAATTGTAATATTTATTATATTATATTATTCATTAAAATGATAAGGACTATACTTTGTTTGACGAAATTAGATGTCAAAGTACTAAATTGAAATTAGAATTATAATTTCACGTAACATTTTATAAAAACTGAAAAATAAGTAAAATAAACACTTTTACATTCATAACTCACATTATATGAACGGTTATGTTAAAGAAATAATAATTTAAAATTATTTTATTTAATTTAATATTTATAATTACATACTTATTGTTATATCTAATATTAGTTAACTATTCCAATAGAATTAAAAATAAAAAATATTTTATACTAATTTTTTATTATTTCTCAAAATAAAAAAGTCTATATCGCCTTCCATTATTTACACAGTGATAAATTAAGCGTACCATACCTAGTTTATTGTTTTCAAATATTGAATCATAATCTGAATTGAAAAAATAAAAGGAAAAAAATAACACTAAATCAAACTTGATATCATAATTCGTATTTTATTTATTTAGTCATTCTAACATACATTTTAAAGTTCGAATATATTACGCTTACAGTAAAATTAGTCACTAAAATCAGTTATTAATATAAAATATATGTTAAAATTTAAATATATATTAAAAATAAATTAAATTATTCATGTATTTATATAAAATACATTATTGATTAATTTTAGTAGCTGATTTTAGTATACAAATAATATTTTTATTTAAAATTTCAAATTCCAATTATAGTTTTAATATCTAATGACTTTAATATGGAATTATTAGAGCTTGGTAATTGAATTTCATGCATCTCATTTAAGGTTAAATTAAAGTTGCATTGTTCCACTCCCATTTTTCCCCAGCATTTTCTTAATCTTGTTATATTTCAAAACATAATTTGACATGGACAAATTGCATTAAACTCTCTAGGAGGAATTATCTATTTCAAAACACAATTTCTTAGTTACTGTAAAATCAAATAAATATTTTTATTTTTATTATATATTATATATATTACTAATTTTATAATCAATATGTCACTTTTTTTATTACAGTTGAAATCAAATATTTTTTTCTAAAATTAAAGAATTTTTTTCTCTTCACTCTCGTTGTTTCTATTTCTCTCATTCTTTAACCACTTTATCTCTCTTATATATCATTATCTATGAATATTATAAATTTGACAATCAAAATGTATAACATGATATTTTCTAATTAAAATTGAAATTAAATTATAGCTAGCTATATTATATTACCGATTTAACAACCAAAATCTATCACATGACATACTTTTATTAAAGTTTTAATGAAATATTTTTTTCTAAAATTAATAAACTTCCTTATTCCATCATCTTTTCTACCTCTCTTCCTTTCTCTATTTCTTTTTCTTTATTGTTCCCACTCTATATATAACTTATAATTTATATTTATATTATTAATTCAAATAAATTTATAAAATTATAAAAAATATATTAAATTATAATTAAATATAATTTAAAAATAATTTCATAATATTATTTACATAAAAAATATATTATTATTATATATATATATATTTTAGTTTATTTATATAGTTTAAACTCTCACCATTTATCTTTAGAATAATTTATATTTTTATTTTTTTAAATATTTATTACATATAATTTGAAAGAATAATAATGTTGTAATTAATAATTAGAATTAAGATTTAATTATCTCAAAAATAAATTAATTTTAAGTTAATTTTATAATTATTAATATAATTTTTTTATGTTAATATCTAACTACTCTTTCATTATATTTTTATATTTATATAAAAAATTTATTTTTATGTAACAAACATAAAAATTAATTATTTTTATATACAACGAATTTAACACCTAATCAAATATAAGTATATGCAATAAATTATTTTAAATTTTAAGTAATAAATATTAAAAAAAATTTTAATAAAAAGTTAAATTCTTTCGTATATAAGTAATAACTAAAAAATTTATTATTTAATTTTTTTATTTATAAAAACTCTAATTTTTTTAATTAATAAGAACTTTTGTCCTTTACAATTTTTTTATAAAAGTAATTTGATTTATAAATTTTTTTGTAATAATTTATAATGTTCTCGTAATAACATTACGGACAAAAATATTAGATATTATTTATTTATATGATACCTTAATAATACAACGACAATAACAAAATCTTGTTCCACTAGGTGGAGTCGGCTGCATGGATCAAATGGCAACGCTATTGAGCTCTATCATGTATCATGTTTACAGAGAAATCGTTTATATATAGATCTCATTTGACCACTTCATGAATAGTCTTTTTAGGTCTTCTTCTCTCTTTCATTAATAGTCTTTTTAGGTCTCTTTTTAGGTCTTCTTCTCTCTTTTTAGGTCTTCTTCTCTCTTTCACCTCTTGTACGGTCTGTCACACTTAACTTATTCGTGCTCTCCTTTAGCCGCCTAACACTCTATATAGCCGGTTTGATAGCATTGCGATAGAATTTACCTTTAAATTTTAAAGGCATTTTTTATCACATATAAAACCAAACACACTCCATTATTTTGACCAAATCCTATGATTTACATTTTTTTCAATTTCTCCATTATCCTATATGATGCATTTAAAATACTTAAAACTTTTTTTTATAGGATGTTTGATGTTTTCTCCAATTTTCACCTTTGTTTTAGAATTTTTCTTCAATTATAATCCGATCTTTTACTCTCTTTCTTTCCAAAATCTTCCACAAAACTTCTTTGGCATCTTATCATTTTTTCATAAATAAATACTATATATAAATCCCTTTTAATTTTAATGGTAGATCTGGCATAAACCCAAATTAGTAAATATTAACAAAGTATTTTTTCCAAATTAGTAAATACTAACAAAGTATTCTTTCTCTATTCATACATATTCTTTAACTTTAAAATTTCATTAAAACGCTTACTTAACCAATTTCATTATTTAAAACTAAAACTTCAACAAATAATTCCTCCTCGTTGGTCCAATAATACAAGTCGTCCTTTTCAAAATTATATTTTGAAATAAAAAAAAAAAAGAAACTGCAAGTTATGAGTCATGACCTTAACACACCACCTGTCTACAACCGGTAGCCAGCTGTTGGTTCCTCACAAAGGGCAGTGCTGCTCACGAGAGTCTCTCCAAAAGCCAACCAACACCATTAACATAACTTATTTTCTTCTCCATTCTTGATTCTTCTACGCAATTATACCATGTTATCTTACACCCTCTCTCACAGGATCAGAGACTGGGTTGGGATGCGTGTGGAAGTGGTTTAGAAAACTTGAAACGTAGAAATCATTATGTTATAGTATACACAATTAAATTTTACTAAACTTGTTGTAATTAATTTATCTATAAATAAAAATTGATTTTTATTCGTCATTACTTCCTGTGTATGAGTTTCTTCCTCAACAATTAACCAACTCCAATAATATTAAAGAAAAAAAATTCAAACTTATCTCATTTAAAATTTATTAATTCTAACACACTAAATAAAATAAATTTGAGCGGTTTTTAATTAATTTCTTTTGTTAACAAATATTTCCTTAACTAACCTCACCAATAGTGACGAAAATAATATTCTTCATTTTCACACTCACAAGTCACAAGCCTTAATTGCCAAGCAAGAATTAGAATTAGAATTCGAACGCGGATACACGTCTTCGTTACTTTGCTTCCAAAGCTAGTTTCGAACTTTGAATTCTATTTCTACTGTTGAATAAGGAACACGAGCACCAAACCTCACAGCTAGAGTATTGGGTGATGATTTCGGATTTTGTTCTGGAAGGATCGATCCATGTATAATAATAATAATAATATATTTGCATTAATTGACGAGTTAGAAAATGGAGATTACAAAATTCCAAGTACTTAAGGAGCAATAAATTAATAATAATTACATGATGAAATAGTGATAGATGAGAGATTGTGTATCTAGTCTCAGCTAGGATGCATGATGGATGAGATCAGAAGTTGCAGCCGCAGCAGAGGTAGAAGAAGCAGAGGGTGAGAACGAGGAGTACAGCCTCAAATGCAGAGACGAGCCTGAAAACGACGCCGTCCACTAAGGAGACGCGGATTGTGGAGAGGCTCTTCCACTTGAAGGCGGAGGAGAAGAGATACTTGAGCCTGAAATTCCACGAGGAAGAAAGCCTTTTCTTGTTCTTGAAGAACCATGACGACGACGATGACGATCCCTTCTTGCTGCTAATTCCCACCACCATCTTAGTTACGTTTCTTTCTTTGATTTGTGTATGACAGAGAGTTTGTTATTATATAGTGAAAGGAAAGCTAAGGAACCTTCCTGGCCACTTTCTTTTTTATAGTTGGGTTTTGGTGAGAGAGAGAAAGAGAAAGAGAAAGGAAGCGGAGGTTGTAACTACTTTGTATAAAGCTAATAAGGAATGTATCGTGTGAGAGTGGGAGGAGAAGTGGAAGGAATAAATGGAAAAAACTGCTCCGCGTTTTGATGGAGTCAATGTCTATTGTCTAAGGGGCCTCCGCCGTCTATGCTCCACTAATATTATTACGTGCCACTTGGACTCTCCCGCTCCCTCTTATGTGTCAAAATACATCTTTAAAAACAATATTAGATATACAATAAAATTAATTATTAATATAAAATATATATTAAAAATAAATTAAATTATATATATTTATATACAAATATATAATAATTAATTTTAATATATAAATTATATTTTTATTTTATAAATTATTTATTTATTGAGTATTATACTCTTTTAGTTAGTCAATTAATTAATATTTATATATAAAAATAAGTATTTAATATTTTACAAAAAATTTATCATATTATTATAAATAACTTTGATTATTTATTTATTATATATCTAATTATTTAACTATAATATCTTTTATTATTATAGTATTTTATTATTTAGTTAAAAATGTGAATATATATATATATATACAAAAATATATAATTATCTCAACAAGTTATACTTTAAATGATTATATTTATTTAAAAATTGTGAATTTAAGTCTTATTTTTAACGTAAAAAAATAAAAATATATAATTATTAATTTTTAATGTATTATTTATAAAAATATTATGTGTATATTAAAATAATTTATGATATATATATATAAGTTATTTAATTTATTTTTAATATATATTTTATATTTTAATATGTGTTGTATATGAATAGTTGATTTGGTATTTGATTTTTTATATATGATGGAATGTTTTATGTTTTGATTGTTAGACGAATTGATTAATATATTTAATTAAACTATTTAATATAGTATGTATTTATATTTTAATTGTTATGTTTATATAAAGATATTATTTATTGACCAATTTTATATTTGTTATTATTATATATATTTAATAAATAAAAACTAAATTATATCTAATATTATTCGCTGCATGAAAACAAAAATATTTAATTTAATTTTATATTTGATATTTTAGAAATGTATAATGATGCGTTACTTTATAGTTTGGTTTTTATTGTGTTTTATTATGAGTTATAATTTAATTTTATTTGTTTTTATTTTAAGTTTGTAATGGACAATTTTAATAGTCATTATTTTAACTTAATGATCAACGATCATAATATCAATTCTATTTATCAATTTTATGTCTATATAAAGATATTTATTTCTAGATCAAAAAGATAATACATGCTAAGTTTTATTTCATGTCTTACATTCTATATTCATATAATTTTTATAAATACACAGACATATGATCTTACCTTTTATATTCATAATATTATTATAAAAAATGGACATAATAAATTCTATATCTCTTAAACATTTACAAACTTACTTAAGTATCAGAATATCTTTTATAAATATAACGTCTGAATTATTTTTACTCCATAAAGAAAAACATATTACAACAATAACACAAAAAATGAGTTATATGTTAGAAGTTCATCCACACAATAACATTTATTTTATAGATCAGAATAATTATTGCCTTTCATGGTCACCCTGTTTTTTTCTCGGGGCCAAGGAAGAAAATTCAGTCTTGGCGAGTCGCAAAGGGGGGCAGAGAGAGAGAGTATAGTTTGTACTCAATATAATAAGCTTAATAAACTGTATCAAATAATCAAAAGTCAACGGTCACCAAAATGGACAATATCTTAATCATAGACGTAGTCAACTGTCAACGACATCCTCGGCAAGCCTTTTCTTTGAATTTACATATTGGGAGAATACTTTATTTCTCAAAGTGCCTTGATGCCATTTAAATCACAATAGTTAGTATAATAGATTTCAAAGACACACAACTTCTTAGGGGAAAAAATGAAATGGCTTTACAAGTTGTATCGATGTATCCAGTTATACTGAAAGAAATGAACAAATAACGTCATTCATGCATTGATCATTATTTATTGTCAGTATAATCCATATCTTTATCCATATATTTTTTAATATTTTTATTGGATAATCTTTATCTAATTTTACTTTAATTAGTTCATATAATAATCACATATATACGGCTCACGTTTTAAAAAATACAATGTTGTATTCATATACCAGTCATAGTTTAATAATAATACAGATGCATTCTAAAAATAAATGTTTATATCTTCTTATATAAAATATATAACTAACACTAGATTAAAAAAAATTAAACAATTCATAATATATTATCTTTTTATTAATTAAATTATTATAATTTAAATTAATTTTAAAAAATTAATTTAAAATTTTAATTTTAATTTTATTACGTACATGATACGAATAATTATATTTGTTATTTTTTAAATATTAAAAAATTTGAGATTGTGATTGACCTACGATAAATTTTTTTGTATAATTTTTTGTAGGACAATCACACAAAAATGAAAGAGAGAATTGACAAGTATATAAAAGAAAAGTGGCTTTTTTATTAAAATAAATAAAGAAAAAACATTAATTCCTGAAATACGCATGCACAAAACTAATTTCTAAAATACGCAGCTTCATCTCGCGCATATCACCCACGAAATGGGTTTGGCCACTAATTCAAAAAAATCATCCACAAAATAGAGATACTGACTGACAAAAGAGGCGTGAAGTCAAACTCAAGTATGGCATCCACGAGATGGGACATATCAATGGCGGCGGAAGCGAAATGGCCATGTCACCTACAGCGCCCACGAATTGGGCCAAACCGTGTCTAACACACGCGAAATGGAGCATCTTCTATGCGGCGCTCACGAAATGCCGATATCAATGACAGCAGCAACAAAATGGTATGGGTTTCAGGTGAAGGCTGTAAATTTTCAATGAGTATGCATTGGGTGCATGGGAGGCATGGTTGAAGTTGATGAATTGGTGTGTATATAAAAGGAAGACAGATAGGGGACCAAGTGCTTCATGCATTGAGAAATAGTGGAAAAGAGGGTTAAAAATTGTAAACCGTGGCGGTTGAGATAAAAAAAAAAGTGTTTTGGATAATATTTTAGTATTGTGAATTTGAATAGAAAAGTGTAACATGGGCGATGGAGGTGGTATTAACGTGGAAGAAAATTTTAATTGGTTAGATGAAGTTCGCATTGCCGCGCATTTAATTCATAAGGTTAGTTTCAGTGATCATGTGTGGTTAATTTTGTTATGGAAAAGTATATGGAACCAAGAAGTTATCAGTAAAAAACTAAACAAAACCACATTAATTTATATTAATAATTAATTTTAAATTTTTTAAATTCAAAATTTAAAAAATTTAAAATTAATTAAGTAAACCTAATTAAAACCTATAAAAGCCTTCTTTTTCTCTCTCACATTAACCTACCTACCTCCAACAATCACAGACACAGATCTCTCTCTCACCAATGCTGCTGTGCTTCGTGGTGATGGGTGGGTTTGATTCTTATACTTCTGTTAACAATGCCATGGTCACGAGTTATAACAAGGAAGGATTCTTGTGTGAGGCGAAAAGACTGTTTCATGAGATGGGGCTCGGTGGGAGGGATGGGGTTTCTCGGAACTCGATGATTGTGGTGTGCGGGAAACACCGCGAGGTATCGGAGGCGCTGACATTGTTCTGTGAGATGGTTATGATGGGATTGGAGGTTGACATGTTCACTATGGCTAGTGTTTTGACTGCCTTTACTTCCCTCAAGGATTTGGCAGGGGGATGCAGTTTCATGCTAAGATGATTAAGAGTGGGTTCCATAGGAATTCTCATGTAGGAAATGGTTTGATTGACTTGTACTCGAAGTGTGCAGGGGACATGTTAGAGTGCAGGATGGTGGATGATGGAGTTCCTATTTTGTATTCAACACACATATTTGTAATTAGGGGTTTGTTGCAGATGTTGCTCTCTGTGTTTTGGGATATTAGGTGCCGTTTTGATTATTAAAGAGACTGCAAACTACATAATTACAGAATTATAAAAAAAACATTCATTTAAAATGAAAAAAACATCATAATACTTAACAAAAGAAACATCCAATTATATTTTAGCAAAAATAATTAAATATCTATAAAATTTTAAAAAAATATAAAATTCTTAAAGAAATAGAGACATTCACATTTGCAATACAAAAAATTCGAAAAATATATAAAAGAACATCCATTTAGTATGAAAAAGAAACACTTTAATACTTAGCAGAAGAAACATCCATATATATTAACTCGTAGAGATTTTGGATTCAACCAAAAGTATTTGGCTGATTTTTTGCTAATACCCTTTTTGTTCCCTAGCATTGCTCTTTTGTTATTAGTTTCTATCATTATTTAATATTTGCTAGTGTAAATTTAAGTGTGCTCTTCCTGTTTCGATATTGCAGCCCGCACGTGTTCTGACGCCGCATGGCACACTTATTGATGTTTTCACGTCAAAACCAGTGGATCTAAGCATGGATCTGAGGCGACAGAGACTTGAACCATATTTACGACGAGCAGGATTCTATTATACGTCATTAATAAAGCGCTTTGAGTATGACAATCTGTTGATAAGTGGATTTGTTGAACGATGGCGACCCGAGACGCACACATTTTACCATGTGTACTATAACGCTAGAGGATGTGACAATGTAGTTAGGGTTATCCATTGATGGCGAGCCTGTTAGTGGTACTCTAAGGTAATGGAGCAAGTTTCACCAAAGAGATATATGACAATGGTGCCAAGAGTTACTTGGTGATGTTCCACCCGAACATGTAGGGACAATGAAGTACAACATAAGGTTGAAGTGGATCAGAACTCGTCTTCAACAGATGTCGCTTGACGTACCAGACGATATCCTGATTCAGTATGTCCGTTGTTACATTTTGTATTTGTTGGGTGGCGTGCTACTACCGGACAAGGCCAACAACACGATCCACATTCGCTACCTACCTTTGCTGGCCGATTTTGATGCCAACAGCACTTATAGTTGGGGTAGCGCTTGACTTTGTTAGCCATGTGCTTGGCAACAGATTACACCGTCGAAGGTATGGCTGGCTGTCATACGTTGTTGATGTCGTGGAGACACACACACAGCTCCAACGAGTAGATACTTCCAATGCTCCGATGATAAGAAAACATTGTTGGTCAGATTTAATCTGTATTTTCTGATATGAAAACGAGTTGGCAACTGCAACTGGCATTCTGTAAGTCAACTTCGTGATTTTCTTCTTTCCGACCAGACCGGTATTCATGAGGATCACATTCTTTAGCTCTTCCAACGACATCTGCGGCGGGATCATTATCCACAGTGGATCATCGCAAATAAACGTAACACTTTCAGATGTAAGAGAAATTTCTCCATTAAGATATACGATAACGTACACATTTTTAGTAGCCATAGACACAACAAAAGACCAACTACAGTATTTTACAAAGAAGGGAAAGACATGGAGACAGGAGAGAGTTGTTGGAGATGAATTTTTCCGTGGCACAACAAAAATTTCCAACCATGGTTGCAAACTGCCTGCCACAGTTCTTTATATAGCGAATTCTGGACTTCATTTCGTGTGGAGTACAACTGTTTTGATTTCTTTTCGCGTTTGGTCCGCTAGAATTGTGCATCTGGTTCCAATTCGCGTGTACCACCATGGTAATGAACCAATTCGTGGACGCTGGGCATGAAATGCCCATTTCGTGGGCGCTGTCCATGCAATAGAACACTAGCCCATTTTGTGGGCGCCATACCTAAAGTAGAGTGTATATCCACTTTGTGGGTAATGGCCATGAGATGGAGCTGCGCATTTTAGAGAATAATTATAGCCATGCGTATTTAGAGAATTAATGTTTTTTCCTTATTTATTTCAATAAAAAAGCCAAAGAAAAGTTGTTGGACTGTTGATGTAATTAATATTCAAATAAAAAAGGCCAATGTGAAAAAATGCGTACTTATTTAAATAGGATTAATCTCTACATACAAGTATTTTGTATTTACAAGCTTTACAAGTCTGAACGAAACCCACCCGTTAAACGCGCTGCTTGTTACGTGCCTTTTTAATAGAATTTTAAATCAATTCAAATCAATTAACGCGCAAATATATAACTTCCATTTTTAAAAGATTTCATTTCTTTTTTCGAGTTTCTTGCCAAATTTGTTGGATCTCCTTCATGCGTTCTCTCTTTGCTTCGTTTTTTTTCGATTTTCATAGTTTCTGAAATCAAGCTTTGAAATCGTTTTGAAGATAATGGAACTTCAGAAATACACCCAAACAATTACATAAATACACCCAAACGATTACAGAAATACACCCAAACGGTTACAGAAATATACCCAAATAGTTACAGAAATCCAACCAAAGGATTTAAGAAATACACCCAAAACAGGGGGGAGACAGTATATTTCTTCTTGAAATCTTTTAATGTTTTACTGGTTAAGGATGAGACACATGACAGAGACAATCTAGAAGAAAAACTTAGAAGAACAGTAAAACAGTACCTTGAATAATATTTATTCCTTTTTTCTAGTGATTTGTATCTTTTCTTCTTGATTTCTTCTACTCTTCTCGAGGAGTTGGAACGTTTCTGCAGAATCGTAGTAGTTTGTTTTAAATGTCCCTTGAATCTTGATGGTTTGCGTTTTGATTGAGGAAGAAGAGGAAGAGTGAACGTGCTTGTGGAAGGGGCGCGTGTTTTTTTCTTGATGGTTTGCATTTTGATTGAGGAAGAAGACGAAGAGTAAACGTGTTGTTGAAGGAGCGCGTGTTTTTTTCTTGGACTTGGAGCAACTTGTATAGCTTGTAAGCCAAAAAGGTTTGTATGTGTAGCAAGCCTCATTTAATTATCATGGGTTCATAGTCCCTTATTTCTAACCAACTTGGGTTGGTCGAGTGGTCAACTCACTCGTCCGCTTAAGCAAGTGTCGGGAGTTCGAACCTTGCCTTATGCATGCAGCAACCAATTGGCCAACGGTAGACCCTTAAATGAAGCTCAGATCCGCGACGGATTAGTCCTTAACCTGTCGAGTTGGGGATACCATTTGGGTAAACAAAAAAAAAGTCCCTTGTTTCTAGAAGGAATTTTATAATCTTTTGATTTAAAATTAAGATATCATACTATACATCAGTAAACATTAGTAAAGTTATAAAATAAAAGATTAATTAGTATAAAATTTATAAATTTTTTTAAAGATATAAAAATCGAATCGGTCATTAAACTAATAGAATGATTGATTTAATAATTTTATAGTCTAAGATTAAATCATGACTGAATCGGTTTAATTAAATATATAATAAAATTATTTTAATAATTTAATATATAATTTTAGATATTTAATTTAAATTTAATAATTTTTAAATTAATTTTAAAATTTTATAATTTTACATAATAATTTATTTATAATTTATCATTAAAAATTTATAAAATAAAAAATTTATAATTAATTTCTAAGTTCAAATCAAATAATAACAATAATACTCATCAAATCAATAACAAAAATTCAAAATAAAAAGTTCAACAATAATTTTTAATAATCACATAATCAATAACTTCTAATAAGAGCATCATTTACATTTCACATAAAAAATTGAAAAGTAGAGATTTTCAAACCAAAAAGCAAATAATCATAACACAAAATAAAGTTTAGCTCAATTACAAATTTCTAAACCTGCTAAATATAAAAGAGCCAAAGCACGCATAATTATATTTAATTTTTAAAATTTTAATCAATTAATCAGCAACATAGTTCTGACTTGTGAATATTTAAACTAAACTGAATTGAATCTAATTACAAATTCAGAATCTATACTAAATTGAATTTAGAATCACGGCTCATTCTTAAACGCTCCTTACTAAGTATGGAGTGCTGCACACCTTGTGAATTCATTAAATCTAAACTCTTCATTTGTTATATTTTATTTGAATGGTCTGGATTTAAAAAGGTAACCTGTTAATCAGGTTAATTATTTTTTACAAGTTTTAGAATTTTTTTATAAATTTCAGATATTGGGCTGAAATTCAAAATAAAAAATAGTATATAAATATTAAAAATAATATATTTGTAAAAAAAATTATTGGACTTTAGAATTAAAATAAATAATACATAAAAAAATAAATTAAAAATTTATGTACTAAATCTAAAATAAATTTAAATAATATTAAAATTTAAATAAATTTTATTTTGTGTGAAATAAAATTATAATATTGAATATAAACACAATGATAAAAAATTGTGTTATATATATTTTATGTATATAATATTAAAATTTAAATAAATTTTGTTTTATGTGAAATAAAATTATAATATTAAATATAAACACAATGATAAAATTTTTTGTGTTATATATATATATATATATATATATATATATAATTTTATTTTGTGAGAAACAAAATTAAAACATTAAATATGAATAGAATAATAAAAGATTTTGTATTATATTAATTTAATTAAAAAAATCATATATATAACATAAAAAGCAAACAAACATATAATAATTTTATTTTGTGCGAAACAAAAATTCATATAATTTTTATTAACAATTTTTTATTGAAATATGTCATTTTACTATATTTATAATATATTATTTGGGATAATTATATTATTTTAGTTAATATATATTATTTAAAAAATATTTAAAATTTATTATTTTGTATTAAGAATATTATTAAAAATATATTGTTAGTTTTTCTTAAAATAATACTTTCTTTTATTTGGTTCAAATACTATGACAATAAAATTTTTTTACGTAACTGTGTCTACTCAATAAATATTATATTCATTTATTTCTATATAGTATGTAAAATAAATAATTAATGTTTAAAAAAGTTAATAAAAAAAAGAAGTATTCTTTTTTTTTACCAACTTTTAGGTGAATATAGAGACTATGTTATTTGAATTATAACTCGTTGACAAAGAAAGAAATACTCTTAATTATATTTAAATAGAATAATTATTTATTAGGCTCATTCTTATACAAATAAAAATTTTTCTTAGTTTTATATCTGTAATATTTTATACCAATTAGTTTTAAAATTTAATTATTTTTTGAATAAATTAATAAAAAATAATACAAATAATTGTTTAAATAAATTATATTTTAATTTTTCATTCTATTACGTACAAGTTGAGGATAATTTGAAATAAAAGATAATAGACTTATTATAACTGTCATGTATTTTGTGCTTTAACTGCGTCATCATTTGAGAATCATGGCGCCTTCATGGAGACCGGTTCTTCTACCGAATCAGTTTGGAGTTAGCCAACTAGCAGCAGCGACAGACAGCGTCTTCCTTTTCTATGGCAGCAATTTTTTCGGCTTTGAAGATCCATTTATGGTAGAGGTGGAATTGAGTGGGTTCAAGAGCGTCAAAATCTATGGCTAGACAGAACAATAGTAAAAACACCTGCTAGTAAACAAAACAGTGAAAATACTTGAAGACATCACATCAACAATAACAGAATAATGGAGGAATTCTATTAAATTTTTCTGAGTATTTTTTTGGTGTAAAGATAGTCCTCTGTTAAACGAGCGAATTAGTTTTTTTTGTCAGTGTCAGTTTGTTTGTTCATCCCATAACAAAAAAAAATAATAACAATAATAAATAAATTTAATTTACCTGATCACTTTTGATAATAGGTTAACTTTTAAAGAGTGCTGCACTCCCTACTTTACCCGGAGTGCACTAGCTTTCGCCTAGAATCACGTCAACATTCAACAAATTAAATAAATTAGAATTTTGAAAATTAATTGAAAAAAAAAAAGGATGAAACTGAAGAAGCATTGACTTACTAAAAAGATGGTCAGAGATGAACGACAATGACAGAATAAGTTCCAAGAGTGTGAGATAGAATTAGCTAAAATCAGAAGAGAAGAGAAATGGCGATAACAAAAAACTACGAAGAGCATAGAAGCAGAAATGAAGTACGGTGAGGAGAAGAGAAAGAGCGATGAAAAATTGTGAGGACCGAAAAAGCAGCGATGACTCACAGCGAAAAGTAGAATAACGACAATCCACAGAAAGAAGCGAAGCAGCGGGAAATTTGAAGATGAATGGTGTCTGCTGGCTAGGTTCCAAGAAAGTTTAGGGTTGGGTACTTGGGTTTGAGTCAGAGAGAAAGGGCGGGGGATGAACAATGGGTCATGGGTGTATTCAGTATATCTGTTTTTTATTTTTCCAAAAAATAAAAATATAAATTTAAAAATAAATTTATTTATTTAAAAATAAGTTTATTTATTTATTTATTTTAATTAATTTATAATTTTATTTTTGTTGTTATTTTATTGTTAGTTTTTAATATGAATTTAATTTTAATGCATTGACAATATAAAATATTTTATACCCATCACATATGTTTTTTAGATGATTATACACACCGTCAACGTAAAAGATAATTATTTTTACTAATATAACATTACGTAATTAGATATACGTATACAACTATTTTACCATTTATACAAACAGTGTATATCAAAATTATATATATACACGGAAATGCAATATTTAAAATACTTAATGTAATTATAACAACAACTCATAAGAAGAACTAACATTAATATGAACATATAATTTCGAAAAAGAACCACCAGCAAGGCTAATGCTAATGCAGATGAAGAAATAAATACATTTTGGCTAAAATTATTTAGCTAAAAAAAATTGGCGGTTATAAATTGAGTAGAAATTAAGCACATTGTGTGATAATTTCGAACCAAATCATGCACTGACAACGGCTTTTCGTATTTGGAAATAACATATTAATCTCTTAGCTTGCTCCTTAAGTATATTAATATTTTTTTTGGTGACTCTAAGTATGTTAATATTTTTAAAATCAAGTACAAAGATACTTTAATCTTTTTAAGATCAAATTCAAAGTTTAAATTTTAATACAATTAAACTAAAATATTAATCCCAAACCAACTTTCAAACATTACATTTGATTTGCATTAAAATATTTAGCTAAATTCTATCAAAAGATATTTAATTAAATTGTTTGAGATAAAGATATATTCAATCAAATTTAAAACCACTTATGGTTAAGATAAAGATTGAATCCCTTAATAAAAGATTTTTTTCTTCAGGACTCTATAAAATGCTACATAACCAATTAACCATAGAGTAAAGGAAATCATCAAGAATCCTTAACCAGTTACAATGGAATTCACCTCTTTTTTATGTGAAATCAATTCCATTGAATACCCAACAGTACCACAAGACTTCTATTTTTCTAATTTCTTCTCCATCATGTTCAGTCTCACCAAAGAATTGATCCAAATTGACTTTTCTTCTTCTACAATTACTACTCTCAATGAAGCGTTCTTGGTTCCCTTCGATGTCCTGCGTAACGGAGAAGACACTGCATTCTTACATGAAATATTCTCTTCAATGCCTATATCTCCTCAGATATTAGACCAAATTTTACTTTTTATGGGCAGAACTGCAAGAACAATTCTAAGCCGTGAAGGGTGTGAGTCCAGCATGTCAGAGATTGTTGTGAACCTTTATGTTGTTGTTATCCAAGATTCTGATTTCTATAATGATGATGTCCGTCAAGATGTTCCTGAACTAGTCCGACTTGTGAATCTGTTGGAGAGATCCAAAATTGATGAGCAAGATGATGATGCTGAACAATGCAGTATTTGCTTGGAAGAGTTTGGACATGGTATCCAAGATTCAAGTGTAAAAGTTGTTCGCACAAAGTGCTCGCATGTGTTCCATGAAAGCTGCATGCTCCGTTGGCTGCGGCATTGTGCCGACCATCAATCACCCTATTTTTGCCCATTGTGCCGCTGCATCATATTTCCAACTTCGCAGAGAGATGAATAGGTTCTTTGAAGGAACTCTTCTTTTTTTAGTTTTAAAGTATAATTTTAAGAGTTGTTTTGTTATATATTTGAGAATTATTTTAAGAGCAATGCTAGGGGCAAGTAACATTTGTGATTGATAGCCATTAACTAGCCATCAATGATGATTTGATGGTGTGAGATTTCATCCAATGGCTCACCTTTCTTTGCTGGTTATATGCTGGCCAAAATATAATAAAATTGTTGGCCCCTAGACTTTTTCTTATTTTAATACATTGTCAGTAGAAGTTTTTTTGGGAGAAGTCTTCCCACCTTGTACTCTTGATACACACCAGCGTCCATTTATACAGGGGATGTTCTATGCAAATGAGATATTTATTGTTAATGTAAATGAGATATTTGTTTTTCAAATAAATAAGATGTTTGTTTTTAATATAGAAAAAGTTTAAGGGGTCAGCAATTTTATTGCATTTTAGCCAGCATGTAATCAGCAGAAAAAGATGAGCCATTGGATGAAATCTCATATCAATCTCACACCATCAAATCATTATTGATGGCTAGTTAATGACAGTCAATCACAAATGTTGCTGGCCCCTAGCATTGCTCTTAAATATAAATGAAATGTTTGTTCTTCATGTTAATAACTTAATACAGCATTCAAAGTTGGTGACCACGAAAGATGGCAACAGTATAGAGGGCGTTTGGATTAGAAAAAAGTGTAATAAGAATTAAAAGGGAATAGAATAGTTAAAATTTCAATGATAGAATTAAAAGGATTTTTTTTAACTTGATTTGGGGTGGATTTTTTTTTTTTAATTCTCAATAGGCTAAAAAATTAACTCATTATTTACGTTGTTCAAATTTTTTGTTGTCTACCTAACAAAACTCTTATTATTATTATTATATAAGTTGAAACATTGCATGCATCCTTGGCTTTTGAAATCACAATTAAAGTAGTCTAACTCTAATGGTACTTAACTACTTAATAAGATTTAAATTTATGCCGAACTAAAATGAAAGTGCAGTGTAAAGTAAATTTTACACGTTCATTGTATCATTACTTGACAATTTTACTAAAATGTTTATGTGAGCTGAAGTGCATGTTGCTCTAAATCAACGTTTCTTAGCTTTTATGATACCCTGAAGTCTGAAGTCTGAAGTCAGAAGGGTACTGCAATTAAAAAAGCTTGAGCTATCAAGCAAGGAAGAACTTTTAAGGGTGGAATTAATGCTGGAACTTGTAAGGGTGGAATTAAATTAATGATCCATATCTCACTGCATTTGCAATTAATAACGCCTCTTGGCTTTCCATATTAATGTATTTTTTTAAACATTAATAATAAATAATAATAATATACTTTTATTTTTATTGTGTGTATATATATATTAATAAAAAGTATTTTTTTCTTCAAAATACCGAACTAAACAGACACTTAATATTTTGATTAGTAACTCGTAAGTAATATATTTGAAAAATTTAAATGTATAATTGAACCATAATAAACAATTAAATATTTTTCTTAGATGACCCTGTGGCACTAGATATATATAAAAAGTATAATCTTTTGAACAAGTAATATTTGTTAGATGATTGAATTTGTTGAGGAGTTTAATTAAAAAAGATAATATAAAAAATCACTTAGCTTTTAAATAAATTTGGTTTTTAAAAATTTTAAATTAGTCATGTTAGTATATCTATTGCTTCTGAAGTGATAATATATATAATAAATTTGTAAAATTAGATCAAATTAATCTTAAATTAAGAAATTTCAATGCGTCAAATCCTCACCAATTATACTTAACGTGTAATATTAACAAATTTTGACGCCGTCATTATAGAAAGTAGAAGCCTAATTAACTTTAAACGCATACTTTCAAAAACCAAGTGCTTTATCCAAAAAAGAAAATAAGCGTTCACTTTAGATTTTAGGTGACAGTATGCTAATTAAAACCTTCTCATGTTTTGAATGAGGAATAGACAATGTGCACTAGCATTTGCAAGCTTGAGAAAGGTACAAAATATTATACACATTCAATGATTCATTATAACTGTGATACAAAATGGACACCATTTTGTCCTAACCAGTAACTACTTTTGTAATTGGTCTTATTTGGTTAATTACTACAAAAGCATCCTAGACATCCATCTACTGTATATGTTCAAGCATTCTTCAGGCTTATACATACTCTAGAGCTGTGTGGCCACCACCCTTTGTATACACACTAACATATACAAGTGCTGCTTGCCTTGACAGTTACAAAGGTCATTGCATGGGAATAAGTCCTTGTGTATCTGCATAAGAAAAAACATTCATTAACTACATAACTTACTTTCTATAGACAAGTTCAACGTAGTTACATAACTATAACTAGGGGAATACCCTACAACTGGGGCATTTGTGTGCCATGGCCTCCAATCATCTATGATGGAGTAGTTTAAAGGTCTTATTCCATCCATGCAATAAAACTACTTTCTTATTTTACCAACTTGTGTATCGTAGACGAAGCATATACCTATTTCAAAGACAAGGCCAGAGAAAGCAGAGTAACAACCAGGACTACCAGTGAGCCACAGCATGAGAGGATCCACCTTAGGATTGTTCTCTAACTCAATGAAATTGTAGAAAGCCTGCACATCATCATTTCATCCACTCCCATGTACCTGATTAATATCAACACATATGATAAGATCATTATCATACATGAATGCAAAATTCCATAGAGTAAGAAAGCATAGTCCATAGGCAAATGTTACTGACCCACTTTCAAGCACAAAAGGAAGGGCTCCCTCAAACCCAGAAAGGTACTTCAGTATGTTGCCACATTATATAATAATAATAATAATAATAATAATATATTGAAAGAAATGAACAAATAACGTCATTCATGCATTGATCATTTATTCTCAGTATAATCCATATCTTTATCCATATATTTTTTAACTATCTTTATCGGATATTCTTTATCTAATTTTACTTTAATTAGTTCATATAATAATCACATATATATATGGCTCACGTTTTAAAAAATACAATGTTGTATTCATATACCAGCCATAGTTTAATAATAATACAGCTGCATTCTAAATGTCTCTTTTTGAAAATCTATTGATGCGGGCCTCTACTCTCAGATGCTTCCCTCTTTCAAATGTCTCTCGCAATCACAATCTTCACTACCATTCTCAACCCTTTAATCATACTCTACCTTTTCTCAGAATCAATGACCCAACACCCGAATTCAATGATACTTTGCTCCTCCATTACCTCTCCAATGGCTGGCACCAAGAAGCACGAGACCTACTTTACAAGTCCTCTCAAGGCCACCCCCATGCTCGTATTGTTCACTGGACTTCCCTTCTCACAAAGTACTCGCGGGACGGTTTCATCCGTGAAGCTCGAATGCTGTTCGATATAATGCCGCACAGAAACATAGTCACTTATAACGCGATGTTGTCTGGGTACCTGCAATCTGGCATGCTTGATGAGTCTTTCTGTTCTTTGAGCATATGCCGAAGAGGAATGTTATTTCCTGGACTGCTATGCTTGGTGGGTTGGGAGATGCAGGGAGGATTGGAGATGCAAGGAGGCTGTTTGATGAAATGCCGGAGAAGAATGTGATCTCTTGGAATTCGATGGTGGCAGGGTTATGTGGAAAAAGGTAGAATGGATGAAGCAAGAGCGTTGTTTGAGGAGATGGGTGTAGGAATGTGGTTACTTGGACCAGCATGATGTCTGGTTACCGTAGGGTAGGCAATGTGGATGAAGCTTATAGTTTATTCCAGACCATGTCGGAGAAAAATGTAGTTTCTTGGACAGCCATGATTGGTGGGTTTACCTGGAATGGCTTGTGTGCAGAGGCATTATCGCTTTTTCTTGAGATGAGACTCTCTAATGCAATACCAAACAGTGAGACCTTTATTTCCTTAGCCTATGCATGTGCAGGTTTAGGTTTTCCTACTCTTGGCAAGCAGTTACATGCTTATATAATTGTCAATGGCTGGAAGCTTGATGATTATGATGGCAGGCTACAAAGAAGTCCCATTCGGATGTACTCTGCATTTGGTCTTATGGACTCAGCTCGAAGTCTACTAGAAAGTGATATGAATAACTGTGATGAACAGTCATTTAATTCTATGATAAATGGTTACATTCAGGCTGGTGAGTTAGAAAAAGCTGAAGATTTGTTTCATAGACTACCCATCAAAAACACAAATGCAAGCACATGCATGATTGCAGGCTATCTTAGTGCTGGGAAAGTATTAAAGGCATGCAACCTCTTTGATAACATGGTTGACAAGGATTCCCTTGCATGGACTTCAATGATTTATGGGTATGTTGAAAATGAGTTGATTGCTGAAGCCATTGACTTGTTTGTTGAAATGATGGCTGATGGTGTTATGCCAATAAATTCTACATTCTCTGTTCTTTTCGGTGCCATTGGTTCAATTGCATATCTTGAACAGGGGTGCCAATTACATGCCATGCAGTTGAAGACCATATATGACTATGATTTTATTCTTGATAACTCTCTTATATCAATGTATGCAAAATGTGGAGAGATAGAGGATGCATATAAGATTTTCTCTAGCATGTACTACCGGGACAAAATTTCTTGGAACACAATGATTATGGGCTTTGGAGATCATGGGAGGGCTAGTGAAGCTTTAAAGGAGTACAAAATCATGCATGAATATGGTATTAACCCAGACGGTGTTACTTTTCTGGGTGTCTTGACAGCATGTGCTAATGCTGGTCTTGTTGATAAAGGGTTGGAGTTATTTCGTGCCATGTTTAATATTCATGGACTACAACCTGGCCCCGAGCATTGCATTAGTATGATCAATCTTCTGGGACGAGCAGGAAAAGTTAAGGATGCAGAGGAGTTTGTCTTGGGGTTTCCTATAGAACCAAATTATGCCATTTGGGGGGCATTGCTTGCGGTATGCGGGTTGGGTAAAACAGATGTGGATGTTGTTGCTAGGCATGCTGCAAAACGACTGCTTGAGTTGGATCCTCTAAATATCCCAGGCCATGTTGCTCTCTGTAATGTATATGCTGCAAAAGATTGCCACATTGAGGGGACAAGTTTGAGAAAAGAAATGAGGTTGAAGGGCATGAGAAAGAGACCTGGCTGTAGTTGGATTTTAGTGAAGGTTAGTCTGTAGAGTTCATGTTTTCTCGTCGGGACATAGACTGGAACCACAAGAAGATACGGGTGTGTTTTAGCATGAGGTTGCTCTGAAAAGGATCATGGCCATGGATATTCTGGTATGTACTTTTTTTTTTATTTCTTAGGGTTCTAGACTTGTAATGGGGTTTCCTGGTTCTATAAATATTTATATATGTGCCTTCAATATGGATCTATGTTTAAATGAATAAAAATTTGGGGCAAAAAGCCAAATTGTAAGATAGTGTTTGCTTTGCTTCTCCTGAGCTTTGTTTTTGAATTTGGTGTTCCAGGGTTTGTGTTTCAGAAAGAAAAAAAAAAAAAAAGAAAAAGAAAAAAAATTTATGGTTTAAAAATGTAAGAGCATTAATGAGATGTCTACTAACAATAAAACCATAGAATTTGAATTCTCTAATGTGAAAAGATTAGTGAAGTTATAAAATAGAAGATTAACTATTATAAAATTTATAATTTTTATTATATTTAGGTAATAAAAACTAGGTATCATTTTACAGATCAAATGAAGGAGGCAATGAATTACATAAACCAGCTTCAGAGTAATGTCAAGGAACCCACTTCCAAGAGGGATAAACTCAAGAAACTCTCTTCATCAGTAGTAAACCCTCATCTTGCAGCAGCTGCTTCTACAAGTTTCTCAGTCCAGTTGAATAATATTGGAGCTGATGATGATGAGGGAATGATTGAAATTACTTGCTGTTGTTCCTACACAAGAGAGTAACAGGAACAAGTGGTTCCACTTTCGAAGTTGTTGCAACTAGTGCTTCAAGAGGGGCTCCATGTTGTTACTTCCCTTTCAACTCAACTCAATAATGCAACACTAATCCACACTCTCCACTGTCAGGTCCGATGGCATACACCATAATTGAACTACTTCACAGGTAAAATCCAACAAGAGTGCAAATTGGTCAGTGAAAGATCATCAATCATATCATTTGAGGTGAGTATGCTTGCAGTGTATATATTGGAATCTGTTAAATGTATAAGGAAAGTGGGGAATCACACCTTAAAAGCAAGTTGTCAAGGGGAAAGAACCACTCTCCTTATATACAACATCAAGGATCCCATACTACTTGATGTGGGACTTTGAGCACCCCATAATACCCAAGTCCCTAACAGAATCCCTCCCTTGTTGCTTTAATTTTAGAGCCTACTGCTTTGAAGCCCTTGATCTCTACTTTGTATTGTTTAAGTTTTCTTCCCTTCACAACTATATATACATATATCTATCTATAAAGTTGATTTGGATTTGTATATAAAGTGAGAATAGTTTAATAATAGTTTTTATCTTTATTCTGATATCATACATATTAGAAATTAAATAAGCATAAGTTAAAAAAAAATTAACTTAATGTGTAATAGCGCAAGAGAGAGCTATCTTACTCTTAATTATCAGATTTTAATTTTAGAGAATTTTTTTGAATTGAAAGGTAATTAATACGCACACTCAGACACATAAGTATTCTTGGCCTGTCTATCTATTAATCTATTTCTATTTAGGGATAAGTATTGTTTTGATCCCTGACGTTGAGGGTCAAAATTGAAACCATCTTCATGGTAATTTTCAATTTAGAATCATCTTTAATGTGTTTTTTTTCGTATTAAAATCGTTCTTTTTAATAAAATTTTTAATTTTATTTCTAAACTACCCCTATTTTAATGAAAAATTATAAAATTTTTAAAAAATAAAATAAAACATGTGTGGGAGACGCGGGGGTGGGGGTGGGGGAAGGGAAGAGGGGGAGGGGACGGCGGCAGCGAAGCTTGGAGCCGCCGTCGCCAGCCTCGCCGCCTTGCCCCCTCGCCACCTCGCCGCTTAATCTACACATCGCTTTCTGCTTCTGCATCTTGCTTCTACTTTCTTTCTTTCCTGATTTGGCTTCTTGCTTCTGCTTCTTGCTTTTTGCTTCTGCTGCTTCTACTTCTTGGTTTGATGTTGATGTTGGTGTTGGTGTTGCTTTTTGCTTCTGCTTCTTGGTTTGCTTTTGCTGCTTCTTGCTTTTTGCTTCTGCTGATTTTGAGTTTTTGCATCTGTTTCTGCTCCTTGGTTTGGTGGTGGTGGTGGTGGAGGAGGAAGAGGTAAGTGCTAGTAGGGGTGAGGATATTTTTGTCCGAAAAAAATTAAAAGGACGATTTTAATACGAAAAAAAACGTTAAGGATGATTCTAAATCGAAAATTACGATGGGGACGATTTCGATTCTGACCCTCAACGTTAGGGACCAAAACAATACTTATCCCTTTCTATTAATATTTCTATTTTAATATATAATAAAAGAGAAGTAGTAGGTTCAATGCTTGACAAGTGTATAGGCGAATTGATCAACAAGTGGTGCATTCTATAGTAGACAAGTGTTGATTTTAATTGCATAACAACTGGCAAAGCAACAAAAACAGATCCGGGAATAAAATAATTGAATCATTTTCTAATTGTATTCTTATCCTCATATGTGTGTGTCTCTGTGTGTGCTCATATGTGTGTGTCTCTGTGTGCGTGTGCGTGTGCGTATGCGTGAGAGATAGAGTAGTAAGTCTTGGTAGAGGGAGTAGTTGGCACCGGCAAGTGAAAGACTTTTTCCGGCGACGTTGTAGAGAAGAAGAAAACGAAGGTGAAGAAAGATCGCACGATGGAAGAAAGAGAAGAAGGTGGCGACCACAGTGACGGTCACATAGAAGGAGGCTAGATTAACAAAGAAAAGAAGAAGAATGAGGTGACGGCGGTTATGGAGGTCACCGTTGCTAATGAATCCACAGAACGACATTGTAGCCGTTCCTTCGTCGGTGGGTGCTGCTAATAGTTCTCTCGCTAGTGAGTGGGATTGCAGCTAATGTTGAAAGTTTATTATTTAGGGTTTAAAGTTTAAAATTTGTTATTTTTATTTATATTTTGCTTTATTTTAAAATATAAACATATTGCCAGTCAGTCAAAAAAAAATTAATACACATTAATTTTTTTAGACTAATTTTGTATTTTAAATATAAGAGAGAAAATACGAGACATTAAATATAAATATATGTTTCTTGCATTTATTTTAATGGATTTTTAAATGTCATTGACAGAAAAACATAGATTTTATTGGTTATTTAATTAATTGTATTGTTTTAATTTTGTTGAGAGATCTCACCTTCTCTCTTATGTTTTTGGCTATAAAAAAAATTAAAACGTTAACTAAGAAAATATACTCTCTTTTCTTTTTATATAAGAGAAAGATTGAAGATATAGATATGATATATTCTATTAAAAATTGTTTATCACTTAAATTTTGTATTATAAAATTTTTAATATTTTATTTTATTATTATATATTCGTATCTGATATCTGTGTGTATAGATTTTATTAAAAAGGTTAAAATATTTTTGAAATAAACAAATAATACAAAAGATGAAATTAAACATGAATTAAATATTTTCGGATTTTATTAATCTATATAAGTGTAACAATACACATTAATTTTCACTATTACAATACATTCCTTACTACTCACATAACATACATTAAGGTACTACTAATCTCTTGCTTAAAAAATGAAGAGTGATGGTGAAAAGATTAAGAAAAACAAAGGGAAACAAAAGATAGAGATAAAGAAGATTGAGGAAAACAGATATTGCCAAATTACTTTTTCAAAGAGAAAAGAGGGTATTATGAAAAAAGCAAATGAAATAAGAGCTTTATGTAATATTAATATTGATTTGATAATGTATTCTTCAAGTGGAAAACCTTATTATTATGGCGATTCTTCATTAAAGACCATGAAAATAGCTCTTTCAAATGAACAACAATTTCACTAAAACAGTAATCAATTTCTCGATATGCAAAATCTTATTAAAAGGAACGATTCACTTGTGGATCGATTGAATGTTAAAAAAAAAAAGCTAAAACTCTTTCTAAGATTTTAAAGACAATTAAAAATGATAGCAGCATCACTAATTGGTGGGATTCTATTTCTCAAAGTTATGAAAAAAATAAAGAAATAGAAGAAGCTCTTTTAAGTCTTCAGATCTTCTTGAGAAACCAAATTTCTTTCAGAATTGATGCAAATCAGGTTACAATTGCGGATACAACTACAGCTGAAAATGTGACTTCTACATCATATCACGGTGGTAAGATCTCTTTGATCATCTTAATTAGTATTGCATTAGCTTCGAAATATTTTTGAATCGTTTGTTTTTGGTGTCAACTAACTATCATTTTGAAAAAATTAATTGGACATAGATATATGAATCGTATAGCTAAAGGTCTCATGTTTTGTGCAAAAATTTCAAATTTTGGATATTGATAACATGAATTATCTTTTTACCAAAATCTTCATATTTCATTTACATAAAAACTTTCTTAGATACGAAATAATAGATGTGGATTATATTACATAGGTAGAGATCACTTAAATTTCTACTAAAATTTTGACTTTTGAAGAAGTTAAAGCATGAGTAGTTATTTCTTTTGGAATTTTAAAATGTTAAAGGATTTGACTGTAGAACGTTTTTACAAAGTAAATTTTTATATATTTAATATCATTAAAATATCAAAATTTTATCTCTCTATAAAAAATTCTACATTTGCAGTTTCTACAATTAAGTAAAATCAATTGTTAAATAAAGGTAAAAAAATAAATAAATTCATATCTAAGACAAATTTCATAAATTTTATTATTAAGCAAAGTTAATAATGTTGTTGGTCAATTTTGTCTTATTAATAATAAATGTTCAATTCTTCAATGTGACTTGTTTTAATTGTTTTTTAAATAGATCAAACCATGGTTCAAGTTAACACTGAAATTATTGAACCATACCCTACTAATGCAAGTGTGAGTATTTTCTCCAACCTAGCCTTTGATGACCATAATGCCCCTGTTCAGTATCCTTTACCAGATCAACACCAACAAGGATATAATGGTCCATTTTTCTACAATGCTGGTAATTGGAATGGTGCTGGGGAAGTCACGGCGGCCACGGCGATGGCGGTGGAAATCATCCTTACACTTCAAATTATAACAATAATAACGCCGGAGACTTTATTGGTTTTCCATACAACAACAATAATAATCCATTAAACAATGATGGTTATGGCGGTGTAGGGTTTTTCTAAAGGAATTTGTAGGCAATAATAAAATTTGTGCTGATTAAAGTTAATGTTAATGTTGTTTTCCCATTATTGTTGAACCTTGGAAAATATATAAGACATATTATAGTTTGCTATTATTAATATAATGTTGTCCTAAATTAGATATCATGTTAAGTTGTCCTATTATATGTTACATGCATGTATGTGATGAAAATTGTTATAGCAGAAAATAATCATGCATATTTGTTCCAATAAGTGGGTCAACTTACTCACCTAGATGCAGTGGGTGGAGTTAATAATCAGAAATTTTTTTCAAGGTCAAAAACTTTGTCAAGAATTATTCAAACACGAACAATGAGGCACGAATTTAATTTAAGATATTGTTGTTAGAAAATAATTTTGAATATCTTAACCATTGTGGGATCTATATATTTAATTTTTCAAACAAGACAGATGGTTAATTAAAATCTCAGCGAGTATACTTTGACAACATTAATTAATTATGATTTTATGTATAATCTATGATGCATGGACACTGGCACGACATGGGATACGTTGACACGCGAATTTTAAAATCTTATAAGATACGAGAATATATATACATATAAAATATAAAGTATTTTTTGGATAAATCGTAATTATATTTTCATATTTTATTGATATTAAAATATAAATTAATTTCTTAAATTATTTTTAATGTCTTATTTTAATTATATCAAGTATTTAAAATATTTTTTATTTTAATAAATAATAAATATATACTAGATCTAAATTCATTTCAAGAATATATGTTAAAAATAAGATTGGACACGCTCACATATAATGGTATTCAAGTGTGTCCAAACGTGTATAAAGAAATTTTTTTTACTTTTTATTAAGATACGTACAGTACAGTTGGACACAGCAGACATGCGTGTCGAACAAATGTTGGTAAGTATCATATTTGAAATGTGTCTGACACACACACATAACAATTCAACGAAATATCCGTATTTCATAGATAACATAAAAAAGGAGACAATATAATGAATAATATATTTTTTATTTTTATTTTTTTAAGTTGGATTTATCAGATCAATATGCGAATATGATATTATACAATATCCTATATACTTGTGGATTGCAAAATTCAAATTCGGATACAAATCAAATCTAGTGATTAGACAATCAAATTCCTTTCTGTAACCCCTATTCTAAATCATCGTCAAAATTGAAACATAATAAAAATAACATCATAGCAAATATCCCATATATATATATATATATATATATATATATATATATATATATATATATATATATATATATATATATATATATATATATATATATATATACCCTTCCCCCACACACATAAATTTATCAAAAAGTGAAGAAGAAAGAATTTTAATTTGTATCGAGCATATATATATATATATATATATATATATATATATATATATATATATATATATATATATATATATATATATATATATATATATGAAACATTTTTTTAGTGTCTACTCATTGCTTGTATTGTGTATCATATTTTCCTTTTTTATAATGGTATTTTGTTTTGGGAAATAAAAATATGGTAAACGCTTAAATAAATAATTTTGATGTGTAAAAAACTACACATAAAACTCATCATTTAAAATTTAACGTCCCTTGTTTTTTTATTCCTGATATATAAAAGTATATAAGAAAAATCAATTTCAAAATAATTTTTGAGTAATTGACAAATAAATTTTTAAAAATTTACATTTCAAACATATTAATTTCTAAAAAAAAATATTAATAAATTTTTTTATAATAATAAATATAGATAAATTATATTTAAATTAAACTCTTTTATGATGATCATAAAAATAATCTAAATATAATGTGTCTATATTTATTATATATTGTAGAGAATTTCATAAATATTTTTTTTCTTCAAGAATTACCCTGGCCAAAATACAATTTTTTAACCAAAAAAGAGTAGGAGAAGGGAGAGACCAAATTATTGAATTAATTTCTTTAAAAAAAATTAGAATTTTGTTAGGTAGATAATGATTTTTGTAAACAACGTGAATAAGAAGTTCTAAAATTGGTCTAATAAAATAAAAAATATACTACACCTTAGAAGAAGGAAATTAGCATAATATTGGATATAACTGCAAGTCTGCACATTTGCAAATCCTTATTTTTTAAAAAATTTAAAATCTAAAATAATTAAAAATTAATTAAATTAATTAATTTTAATTTTCTTTTTTATTCTATTATTCACGTTGTTCATTATTTTCATTGTCTCCTTATATACTTTTCCAAAAAATTAAGACTTTGTTTAAACAATTTTTAAAGTTGAGCCTCCTTGGATACGACACGCTCGCCCAACTTGTGCATCAAACTGTTATATATGTGTTTTATTTGAATTTATCTATCTTCAACCTATATATATTTAAATTTCATTTTAATAGTTAATTTCCTCAAAATTTCGTTTTTTTTCTAGCTATTGAACTCTATCTAATCCAACCTCTTAGTTGAGTTCTCTGCATGTTATTTTTCTAGCTATTCTTAACTATTTCTCTATAACATATATAATCTCTAAAATTAATATAATTAAAAAAAATATATAAAAGAAAGAATAATTTTTTTACTAACGAGTTATAAGTTATAACTTAAATGACATATTTTTTTATATTAATCTAGAGATCGCAGATTCGAGTCTTTTTATTTTTAAAAAAATATATTTTTAGTTGACATTATTCTAGCAAAAGCAAAAGCAGCTGTTTAAAGCACATGATCATAATGAAGTTCGTGCACTGCATCATATATATTGCATTGGGTAGGGGACCAAATATGTGAATCCTTTCTAGTTTCAACACGTAGTAGTGTTAGTTGTGCACTGCAAATTGGAACATTCATTATTATTTTCTCCCTAGTTATATATACTAGAGCAATGTTAGGGGCCAGTAATTTTTGTGATTGTTAGCTATCAATGATGATTTGATGGTATGAGATTAGTGTGAGATTTCATTCAATGGCTCATCTTTCTCTGCTGATTACATACTGACCAAAATTCAATAAAACTGCTAGCTCCTAGGCCTTTTCTATATACTAGTATTATATATCAAGATTCATCACTCGAAAAGCAATGCAAGTTTTGCTTTCTTATTTCAATTAAACCTCCCAAAAAGAAGAAGGGAAAATCTATCTAGCTAGATTATGAACAACAAAATTAATTAAATGTATGTTTATATGATAAAAAATAGTTATTTTGTATATATAGTCGAATTTGATTTATAAAATATTGAGTTATAATTATATTTTTTTGTTTATTGTAAGCAATAATCATGCTTGTTGCGGGACAGTACTAGCAGCTAGGTATACTTTGGTACGTAACTGTCATGGGATTGTGGGTGTGGAATAATAATGGGGGTGCTGGCAAAAATAATGGACCCAATTTTATGCAACTGCACTTGTCTTTGTTTTCGAATCTTCATTGGCTCTTAAAAAAAAAAAAAAAAACTTATAATAAGGGAAGAATTTCACATGTTCGTAATACATCAATGATCCAATAATTTTAGCCTTGTGAATCTCAATTATAATAAAAAATATAATATATATTAATTAAAATTAACGATTAAAATTATTGAAAGGTCAGTGTTTCAAAAACATTTAAAAATTTTCAATAAGTACATATGCTGATATGCATGTTCTTGAGAAGTTTATGGTGTATATGCTTGTTAACAAATAATGATGATATAAATTAAAGAAAAGAAAAATATCATATATATGCGTGCAGAAGTATAATGCATGACAAGAGACGAGGACCGATCATATGCGGCACACTACTTTAAAGACATCACAAAAATTTGTAGTTATTTCAGTAATTTTGTTTGCAACTATATATATCCCAAGATATTGATTATTGAAACATGTTTGTCAACCAATCATAGTGTCATTAGTGTCTCAATGGCCATGCCAAATATTTTCAAAATACTGTATACATATAAAAAAATAAGTTAGAGATATAATTATTAATATTATTTTTTTATCGATTTAAATTTTTAGAATAAGATTTAATTTAAATAAATTTTTTAAATAAGTTTTTTGGGAAATGAGTTTAAAATATAAGGACTTTTATTAATAGCATATTATAAATAAGTTATTTTATATTTAAATTTTTAGTTATAGAAATACTTATTTTAAAGTTGTAACATTTGAATAAATGACTCAAAAAATACAATTTTTTTACACAAAGAGAATGGATATTAAAATAACGATGATAACAAATATCTTTTAATATTTAATATTGATTTTATATAATTTAAACACTAAGATTTTATGTCACACATAATATTAAATACAAATTTAATAATAAAAATAAAGTAGTAAAATGATAAAAAAAATTTTGAAAGGAACACATACATGCAGCAGGTGGTTCGTAAATGGAATATTGTGTAAAAATGGTGGTGAAAAGCCAATACTTTTAGCAGATAGAACATTGAGTGAAAAATAGTGGTGGAGTGCTAATATTTTCATTAGAAACAGAAAAAATTATTTCATCAAGCCAAGAATGAAAGTAGCACAATGTTCTCTTTTATTTTAAAGTCAATTTTTTTAATAGGAATGATAAAATAACTTCTGAAAAGAAAAAAGTCATTTTTTTATTTCTTCAAAAGCTCTCCGTTAATTTTTCAAGAAGTTAAAAACATTTCTCAGGAGTGGTATTAAACATGCTTAATGTAACTTTTTATAATCTAAATGTTAAAAAAAAAAGTGTTTGCTACTTTTCAAACAATTTTAAGTAGTTTTACGATATGGTATCAGATCTCTGTATTCGAAAAGTCAAGAATTTGATCTAATAGCATAAGATAAATTAAAAAAAAGAGACTTATGCAAAAAATTAAACAAATTCAAATCTAAACAATTTTTTTTCTCAATTTAAATTTTTGAGATAAGTGATTTTATAACAAAATCAATCCCTATATATATTTATATATTTTGTTTAATATATTTTTGTTAATGTTTTTGGGAAGTTAGATCCATGGTCATTTTTATTAATTATTACCTTAGATTTCATGTTGAAGCATATTTCTAGGGAGCATGCCAAATATTTCGTTGGTATTGCCATAGCCATATTTAAGTCATCATTATATTGTACTCCGATCTGTCCATGATTATTTTTGAACAAGCTAGGCGTTCTTATCAAGATCAGATCCTAGGCAACTCCCATGGCTATTAGCTATGCACGCACTTCTTTATTTTCTCATAATGACTTTGGTTATGATGTTGGATTAATAATTTACCCCTCAATAAAAAGTTATAACTACTAGCTATTAGCTAAAACACAATCTTTTACTTAATTAAAATTATGTGACCGACATATATTAAATATATGGTCTGATTTTACTTGGAACTTATCTTGAACTTTACTTGAATAAAAATATATTAGCTATTTACTTATTATTCTATTTCATTCTTTTCATTTATAGGATCATAATTTTTTAAAGTAAAAAAATTAATAAAATAATAAAGTAAAAAATTAATTACTTTTAAATTAAAATAATAAGACATATATTTCATAAAAATTATAAAATTAATAGTAATTAACCCTTTACTATTTTATTAACTTCCTCACCGTATAAATCTAAATTCTCATTTATAATATATACCTCAATTCGCAAACAGATTACCTTTTAAAATCATATTATATTAGCTATATCAGTCAAGCAATATGATGAGAATAACATAATCAATACATGTTTCTTTGTATAAACTACACCCTAAACCCTAATAATTGAAATAGCACATCATTGATACATTTACTATGACTTAGTTTTGATGCAAATATATCTATATATCGAAAATATTTTAAAACAAAAAAAAATTAGCCAAAACACCCGTAACTTACCTTATTTAATATTTATTAATTGTTACGACAATTAATGAATGCTAAATAAAATAAGTTTTGACTTTTTTTTTATTCTCTAACATTACCGATAAATAATCCCTCAACTTAATTTATTATGATATATCAAAATTCAAAAGTCATAATTGAACATAACTGAACATTATGGCTGAATGAAATGACCTAGCTAGAAATCCATTTATTATAATAATAAGCTCTATAATGTACAAATCAAATACTAGTTCTGGTTTTATTAATGACATACAAGTCACTTTTTACTTCTTCGGTATTTTCTTTTTGTTAGATTATATTTATTGAATAAAATTGCTGTATCTAGCTAGACACAAAAGTTGTGATTACTTTTTCCCCGTAGGAATGTTTCTAAAAAAAAAGAAGAAGGAAATAATGTAAACAACATATGAAAACGAATGGAAAGCAGGAGTCAAAGTGTGAAAGCTAAGCAGAAATGGATCCTTCAAAACTTTATCATTATTTATGAAGCTACATTATTACTTCTTTTCTTACATGACTTTCCATATCAGTTATAATCAAGCATGTATATCTCACGGGACACTAACTATCGAAGTGCATGAATATTAAGTTCAAAAGAGAGCACTTAGTTTTACTCATAATGGAATTTGTGATAGAAACGTGCACTTAATGAAGGATGTATGTGTCTACATCACATTACTCCACTTCTATACACATACATACAATTACTCATTCATTTCGTATGTATATAATTTATGGCTATATATTCCTAACCTTTCTTATTATGCTGACAACTTTTTTTTATTTTCAATTTAGTTTCTGAAATTGAGTTAAGTTCACTTAGTTTTGAATAATATATATTTTTGAAGAAGAGTGCTAGAGAGCCATTAATTTTGAGGTTTTATAACTATCAAGTGGTCATTAATAATGTTTTTAATAGTGTGAGATTACATTCAATAGTAGGAGATCATTTATTTTTTTTTATAATTAAGTGCTGGATAAAAAATACAAAAATTATTATTCCCTAGACTTTTTTATTTTTGAAAATAGTATAAAATTTCTGGTCGCTTAAATGTGTATTGAAAAATATCGATATTTTTAAAAAGCAAATAATCATTAAAAATAGAAAGAAATTAAATTAGATATTCGTTAAATATCAATACAAAAATAATATTTATACACTAAAATTAGTAATTAAAATCAATTATCATATATTTATGTATAAATATATGTGTTGTTTAATTCATTTTTAATATGTATTTTATATTTAATATATATTTTATATTAATAACTAATTTTGATAGCTGATTTTAGTATACAGGTTGATATCATTATCTAATGTTACATAAATAATTAAAGGGTAAATACTCCGTCCGACCCGTAAGACATAACGCATCTTAATCATTCTTAAACCTTAATCAGGTCTCACCTATTAAAAAAAATGATGAATCGACTCTTACTACCATATGACAAAAGATTGTCGCTAACATATCAAGTAACCCTATCACGTGTCACCTCCAAATAGTTACGGGACTAAAAATTCTTTCCCTAACTACTCTTCCTTCCTTCCTTCTTGCCAATTTTCTTTAATGGGTGGGAGTCTGACTAATGTTAAAAAATGATTAAGGTGTACTATATTTCACAAAAAAAAATAAAAAACAAAATAAAGTATCGAAAATGTTTAGTAACAAAAAAAATTAGTCAAAAACAAATAAAATTTGTCTTATTTAACATTTATTAATTGTCACGACAATTAATACATACTAAATAAGATAAATTCTGAGAGTTTTTTTTTGTCTTCCTGATAAAATATTTACCCATAATTAAATATCAGTGAAGATTTTTCATTGTAAGTGATACTCATGGCCTGATATAATCTGTTAGGGTATGGGTAGATGCTTTTATTTGTTGAGAAGCTCTATAATTTAAATGGCCCCTCCCAACTCTATGCATTCTTGCCCAGTATATGCCCAAAAGGTTGTCATTGAATCCGCATGTTATTGGTGCTTCCTTGTGATAGCAACCTTCCGTCAGGGTAGTCACATGAAATCTTAGACAACAATATCACCCATAAAGATTTAGGATAGTGACCCTGATAATTTACTCTTTTTTTTTTTTTTTTCTAAGTCAACTACAAATTGGCTCGGAACTACCTCACATCAAAATTCATGTTTGTTAATTGTTACCCTCTTTTAGTTAACAAAGTTGTCTCTTAAAAAAAATAATTACTAGAGTTAAAATTAAATGAGTTTAACCCAACCACAAAAATAAGTGAGAGAAAGTATAGAGGAATAATGATCATGTTAAACAATGTAAACAATGAAATAGAAAAGGGTTAAAGTGTAAAAAATAAAAATAAAATTTTTAAAAGAGTAATTAGGGGTAGATTGTTTTTTTTTTTTTAAAAAGTATAGGTAGATAATGAAAATATTAAATAATGTGAACAATAGATATATCAAATATTTATTTTATTAGGTGTGTGGATGGTTATTCTAATATTAAAATTTAGATGAGTAATTTGAAGATGTAATGTGCTTTTATTTTATTGGTAGTTGTTCATGTTGTTCAAAAAAGTCATTGATTATCTAACATAACTTTTTTTTTTACCTTTTGTGGTCTATTATTCACAATTTTATTAAATAGACAACGAAGATGGTAAATAATAAATTACATCTCAGACTTATGAATAAATTTAATTAATTTAAAATTTAAATTTTAAAATTAAAATTAATTTTTTTTAACTTATTATTTATGTTGTTTAAAAAAAAACGTTATTTCTATACTTTCTCATAACTACATGCTTGATTGAACATCTTAGAGAGAAAATGATTGCCTTAACCCTTCGGAAAATTGACCTGGGCCAAAACCTTTTCTTTAACTCAAATTACATAGCTAATAAGAAAACATATGTGGAAATTGAACAAAAGTCTCACCCATGACTAATAATAGAATTAAAATAACAAATAAAGTTCTTTTATTTTTGTATCATTAATTCATTATTGCAAATACTATTAACATTTGATCGATATTGATGAGTTGACTAATGCGAGAGGCACAGAAATATATAACACTAAAAAAAGTTCAAAATGTTCGTACGGCTCTACTGATATAATAATAATATAAGAGACTTACGAGAGAATGAGTGGAATTTATAATTTTTAATTATTAAATTATTATACTAAAAAAATTAAATTAATAATTAAAAATACAAATAAAAAGAAAATAAATTCGGATGGTTTTTGAACGTTTATTGTGATACAACTTTATATAAAAAGAATGTAAAAATTTAGATAAATTCGACTCTACGTGAAGTTAATAACTGGCCGTTAAATGAAAATTTAATTAAATCAATTAAATCTACTCTCATATATCAACTTCACCTGAACACTGCGCCTAAGTTTCTTAAGAGAAGAGAGTATAAATTGTCATTGATTCTCCTCAAGTATCGGAAGGAATTGAACAAGTAATAGTGAGCGAGAATCCAAGAAAGAACACCATGGTTGTTAAGGTTGTGTCCCACACAAGCGAATTAAACCGCTTTCTCCCCATCAAGCCATGCAAAACTACTCCTCCAACCATCTTTTCCGGCACCCCTGAGGTTGACCTCTCCCACCCGGAGGCCAAGACAATAATGGTCAAGGCCTGCCAGGACTATGGCTTCTTCAAGCTCATCAACCATGGCGTTTCATTCCACCTCATCTCCAACCTCGAAAACCATGCCCTTAACTTCTTCAGCCAGCCGCAGTCTCTCAAACACATGGCTGCGCCGCCTCACGACCCTTTTGGCTACGGCAGCAGCCGAATTGGCTCCAACGGGGACGTCGGCCGGGTCGAGTACCTCCTCCTCAACACCAACCCCGATGTCCTCTCCCCTAACTCCCTCCTCATTCTCCACCAGTTACCCGTACTCTTCAGGTTCCATGATTCATGTTAGATATACAATCATTTATATTATATAATAATTTCATGACATATTCCATATTTTTTATAAAGTGAAAACTTAGGTGCAGTAAACTTCACGTGAAATTGATATTTGAAAACTGTTAATTAATTTGACTGATTTGACTAAATTTTTATTTAACGACTCTAAGATATCAACTTTATGTAAACTCGACTTTGCCTGAATTTTCACCTTTTTATAATAAAATAGATTCAAATCATTTATCATCAAACATTTTGTTGTTGAAGATGCGCGTTGGAAGAGTACATGGTGGCGATGAAGAAGATGTGCTGCGAGGTGCTGGAGGTAATGGCGGAGGGACTGGGGATAGGGGAGAGGAATGCGCTGAGTAGGGTGGTTGGGGACGAGAGGAGTGATTCGTGCTTTAGGTTGAACTACTATCCGCCCGTGGCGGCGGATGGGAATATGTTGATTGGGTTTGGGGAGCACACAGACCCACAGATAATATCAGTGCTTCGATCGAACAGCGAATCAGGGCTTCAGATTTGTCTCAACGATGGCAGTTGGGTTTCCGTACCACCCGATCCTACTTCCTTTTTCATCAATGTTGGTGACTCCTTGCAGGTACCTACCCATCCCTTCAACCATTCACTCCTTTCCTTCATCTTACCACATGTAAAATGTTATTCATAGGCTAATATATTTATGTATATTATGATTTAATTTATTTTAAATCTTGTATCTATATTTTAACATATATTTTATACTAATAGCTAATTTAATGACTAATTTTTTTATACACATAGCATAATTATTCTTCTTTAGGGGACAAAATAGTTACGAGTGTTTAATTTTTTTTAACCATATTATTTGAACATCAAAATAAACTACAAAAATTAATCATTAATATAAATTATATATTATAATTTAAATACATATTAAAAATAAATTAAAATAAACATATATTTATATATAGATATAGTATTAATTTATTTTAGTAGTTATAATTTTAATATATAAATAATATTTTTAAATTTTTTATATAAAAAATATTATTTATATATTAAATATTCTTGATATTTGTATAAAAATAAAATTATATTAATTAATTGTATATTTAAAATATTTTTTAATTAATAAAAAAATGTACATTTAATTATTAAGATAAAATAGTTAACTTTTGGACTTATTTTTTATTTATTAAATTTAAGTAAGCATTTTATTCTTTTTGCGATTGTTAAGATTTTTAAATATTTATTAAATTTAATTTTCATGCAAAATAAAAAATTATCAAATGTTTATATTAATTAATATTTCATGTTTATTTTTTTCTAATAACAATTATATGTCATTCTAGAAGATAGAATAAGTATAATACAACACTTATTTATATTAATTAGTAAATTACATTATATTTTTATGAAAACCATTTTATCTTTTTGCATAATTTTCTAGTATAATCAAGATGTTTTAACTTTTAGTTTTTGTATTTTTTTTATCCCTTCTGTTATTCGTATTTTTTTCACGTTATATCATTTTTTCTTAGACTATATAATATATAGATTATAGAATAAAGTATTGTACTAATTCCTAACCTTTGAATCAAATCCTCTTTTTATTTCTAATATTTGAAACATCTTATTTTATTTCAAATATCTTATTTCGACTTATTTTAGTTACTTAAGTCAAAATGAAAGTTTTTTATTTTTCCAAAATTACTATTCCATTATGATTTCCTTCAAGTAGCACCAAAAACTGTAATAGAAAAAATAATAATTTTTGAAAAAAAAGTTGACCGAAAAACAAAAAACACAACTAAATAACATATTTAAAACAAAAATATAATGTTTTAAACATTAAAATCAAAACTAAAATTTAACTAAAATACTAAAAATTAAAATAATATTTTATCTTATATTATATATGTCCAATTCTATAGTACTTTTTATTTCGGTTCTTAATTTATCTAACTTATTTTTTAAAATAAAAAATTAAATGTTTAGAATTCATTAAATATTAACAATTTAAATTTTTTTAACAAATTAAGTACCATGCTAAAGGCACGTTAGCCAGTAGCCAGCACCATTATATATAGACTCCACATCACATTCAATATCAAAGAAAAATAAGTGATTGTAATCTCATAAAAAAAGAATATAGATATCATTTTTGACCAAATAATACCCTACATTCTCAAGGGAAGAACAGGAATCATGTCTCAATCTTGTTCCTCATAATCTGCCAGCGACTGATGTCCTTGTTTTAGGGGTGTGTGTACCTATGTGTCGAAAAAAAAAAAGTCATATATGCTTACTATTATATTGCATTGTTAAGAAAATGACATTCCAATATTTGATTCATTCTACTAGTTGGTCTTTTATTATTTTCCTCCAAATTTTTTTAAAGAATAAAATATATTTTTATTTTTAACGTTTGTAATTTTTTTAAAAATATTTTTAATGTTTTATTGCATTTAATTTTTTTTTAACGTTTTTTATTTATGTTAAAATTATCTTTAGATATTAATTCTATGTAAAATATTAAAGACAAAATTAAAAAATTTTAAAATTATTTTGACACAAATAAAAAATATTAAGAATAAAATTGATCGAAAATAAAAAAATAAATAAAATTAAATATTAAAAATATTTTTAAAAAAATCACAAACATTAAAAATAAAAAGTATATTTTATTTTTTATTTAATTTTATCTGACTTGGTTTTGCACACGTGAAGGTAATGACCAATAGAAGATTTAAAAGTGTAAAGCACAGGGTATTGGCAGAGTCAAAGAAGTCAAGAATGTCAATGATATATTTTGGAGGAGCAGCATTAAGTGAAAAGATAGCACCATTGAAATCACTCATGTCGAAAGATGAAGAGAGCCTTTACAAGGAATTCACATGGTTGGAATACAAGAATGCTGCTTACAAGTCAAGGCTTGCTGATAATAGGCTCAGCCTCTTTGAGAAATAATAATCTCATCCCACAATAATATGAAATTAAATATAACGGCGCAGAGAATAAATTTCCAAAATAGTGTTTTCGATTTACGGTTTTTAATATTTTAATCTTTCAAATTCAAAAATTATTATACTAGTTTTTGAAATTCGAACACTATATTAGTTTCTGAATCTTTTTTAATGCTGCATCAATAAATAAAATAATGAGTTGATTATGACTTAACTTGACAGATTAGACATATAGTTAAATAATGCCGTTTTGTTTAACATTCAAATAAGACAAAATAAAAAAACAAAAAAAATTTGTATAATGTACAAATCGTATTAACTTATTTTATTTTCTAAATGATCGATATCTTTTTTTTTTAATTGTTTAAGCACCAAAATGAAATCACGTTATTTAACTTTGTACTTAGTATGGTAAGTCAGAGATAACTCAATGTATCATTCCGAAAAACAATAAAAAAAGTCAAGAAACTAATATAGCGTTTGAAGTTGAATCTCAAATACTAGTATAATAAATTTTAAATTTAAAAAACTCAATCAATAAAAATTGTGAATCTCAAGAACCACTATAAAAATTTATTCCATCAAACATACATAGTATTTGAATTTCGCTAAGGAGTCAATTGAATATTTATACAATGTGTATAATGTGCTATTTATTTGGCCTAATATGAGTTAAAAATGAACATCTAGAATAAAATATTACTAATTTCTCAAATACAATACACTTATACTATCCAGAATAACCATCTAGATATCAGAAATAATAAACATATGATATTCTACTAAATCAAATATCTCTATATCCCCATTATACACATTATATAAATACTCTATTAACTTACTATATTTTCTCATAGTATTATTATTTCGTTGGATTGAGCGCGCGTTAATAAGCTCACCAAGTTGCAATCAAGCTCAAATATATTAGCTTCGGTCCCTTTTCAATTTTTTTAAATTGAAATTAAGAATGTAAACATATATTGGGGGACAAATTACTAAAATAAATTGGTTGTCTTTTAATATTATCAAAATATAACATCTATACATTAAATACAACATCGGATTGGTGTGCCTTGTTTAAAATTTAAATTTGTGAGTTTGACAGGTATTTAAGTACGATTTAGGTTAAATTTATACTCTACATATGTTTTTAAATTTTGACACTACACTAGTTAGCCTAAATGATGATATGTTAAATTTTTATTCATGTAAAATAAAAATATTTTTTATTTATCTAAAATAGAATTTATAGAGATATAAAATAAAGAATTATGTATTGTATGCATATCATTTCGACTATCATGAATTAATCAACTTAATATTCATCCCTTTTGGTGTACCATTCTAAATTCATTACAACATGATGTAAACGAAAGTGGTATAAAAATAATATAAGTTTTTATAAGTAGTATATATTATTGTATTAAACTAGAAACAAAAGCATGATACAGTCTATGCAAACAACACCAAAATATATAATGACTTCAACCACTTGTCTATGTGTACTTAATGCATCACAATAAGTCACATAATATTAAGAACTTTAACCTCTCATTTTCTTTTCTTATTACATTGTACCTTTAGAAAACGAGAATAATTATTGTCAAATTTTTTTATAGTATTCCAATATAAATTTTATATTGTAAATTTTAAAAGACCAATTGAACTTGCAGC
Source organism: Arachis hypogaea (assembly GCF_003086295.3). Classification (NCBI taxonomy): domain Eukaryota; kingdom Viridiplantae; phylum Streptophyta; class Magnoliopsida; order Fabales; family Fabaceae; genus Arachis; species Arachis hypogaea. The sequence goes on from NC_092048.1 coordinate 141,845,255, forward strand.
ACTCAAACAAAATTCTATTTTGCAATTTTTTGTATGAATTTCATATCATAAGAACTTAACTTTAATTTAGAAGATAATCAGCCATATGACTCGGACAATAAAAAAAAATTTAAATTGAATTCAACGTCAGTATAAATGAAAAAAATTAGATTCGATGAATCTAAAAACGGTTATGAATTTTTATATTAATAAATGACATATCATTTTTTAGGGGATATATAGACAAACATAAATCGCTATAGGGTACTGCGATTTATATTTTTTAAGTATTCTATCAGAAACTGCTAGAAGGATATAGCGGTTTCTTCTCACACACAATCCAATATAAACAGCTACACCTTTCGACAGTTTACGTCCAAATCATAATTCATAGTATCTTTATGGTAGTTTCTATAGAAATAGAAAAAATGCATTTACGTCTATACATTATATTCTAATAATATTAAAAGATAAATAATTTATTTTAGTAACTTAGCCTATATTTAGAGAACAAAAATTATAAGTCAAACATACATGTAGAAACTCTTAAAATTAATTATTCGTATATAATATATATTAAAATATAAAATATATATATTAAAAATTAAATAATACATGTATTTATACATAAATATATAATTTTTTATTATAATATAAAATATAAAAAATATAAATATATACAATAAATATAATTATAAATATCAAAATTAAATTGATAATCAATCTCAATCAATTTATAGAAATATTTTGGTAAGTTCACTTTGGATTTTGATCATGGATTGAAATAATAAATCAAATTGGTTGAGTATTTAATCAAGTTGGATTCATCTAATAGTTAGTTCACTAATTCATTTTTTTAATTAATTTTTTTTTGTTACTAAAGATGTTTGTACATCCCCCAACTCGACAGGTTAAGAACTAATCCTTCGCGAATCTAAGCTCTATTTAAGGATCTGCTGCTGGCCAATGAGTTGCTGCATACATAAGGCAGAATTTAAACTCTCGATATTTATTTAAACGAACAAGTAAGCTGACCACTTGACCAACCCAAGTTGATTTTCGTACTGCAAATACTAATGCAACTTAAATCACAATATCATGAATGGTTGTAATTATAATTTAAAATTTTAGTTTTTTAGCTACAGTACAATTTACACACAAACTTGTGGGCGCCATGTCTATTAAGTTCATCAATAAGTACAATAATGGTCGGTGATTTTTTCTTTTTGTTTGTTTGTTCTCTTCAAAGACATACACATGCATGCATGTAATGTAATGCATTTGATGAGTTTTTGCTTTCAAGGGTCCAAATTTGACGTACCTTATGCAGTTATGCACATGCGATCATACTTAGTGTGCGTTTGAAAAGTTTTAAAAATATTTTTTTTTTAACTTTTGACTTATAGAAAATAGTAATATTAATATCTGGTGTAATTTTTAAAACGAAATTACAGTTTTTTAAAAAGTTATTTAAGAGCTTATAGAGAAATTTAAAAAAATAATTTCTTTTATAATACTATTATTTTTTATCACATTTTTATAAAATAAATACTTGTAGAACTAAAAATTCAAATACAAAATAATTTATTTATAAGCTATTTTTAATATAACTATTTATTATTTAAATTATTATTTTAAAAGAAACTTAATTAAGCTATTTATCCAAACTGTGACTTAATACTATTAGAATCGAAGCCACAAATACACGTGTGCATCCCATATTGTTATTGAGAACCAACAAACAAAGACCATTTTTTTTTTCATTTCCATCATAATAATTAAAGTGAGTTCATCTTTATTTGAAAATAAACATATGCTGCTATCTACATTTTGCTTGCCAAATTCATTGAACTTCCCATCCGTTACGTCCGTACGAAAAAACTGGACTATGTGCAAATAATAACAACTATTATACAATGGCATAATGCCAATATAATGCGTGGCGGATCTAGGGGCCTAAGATGGCCATGGTCCCCAAAATTAAAAAAAAAATAGTAAATAATAATAATTAATAATATTAAATTTATTTTTATATATAATATTAAAAAAAATATAAGTTATAAAATTTTATAAATTAAAATAATTAAAAACTGCACTATGTATTAGATATTTAAATTATTGTTGCTTTTGTTAATAAATAGCCCATTCTAATAATTAATAAAAATGGTTCTATTATACTAGCCCAAGTCCATGTTATTAATTAAAGTAACACTAGTACATTTTTCAAGTATTTGTTTCAAACCATCAGAGACATCAGCGCCACTTTTTTCTCTCTTTTAGTGGTTTCCAAACTTTTGGTCTTCTACTCTTCTCATTCTAATTTTCTTTTCATACCAAAATAAGACATATGAAGAAAAACCATTGAAAAAAAGTGAACAGCAAAATATTAACCATTAAATGCACAACAATGATTCAAAGAGGTATATTTCAATTTTTTTTAAGTTAATAACAATGTCAAGTATTATTTATATTATTTATTTAAAATAATTAATTTAATTTTTTTTTATAATGGACAGTGTTCAAAGATTGAAGTGAGGGCAAAACTCAATAGAATTATTTTTGGGTGAGACTTGGAACAAAAAAATAATCAGGTAAATCAATAACTTTATTTTTGGTTATTATATATTTGTGTTTCTAAAATTATTTGTTATTGCTCAATAGGTTTAATATTTTTTTTAAAGAAAATAATATATATGCAATTATTTTTGTTTTTTTGTTAGATAATTCAAGTTAAGTTAAAAATGTCAAAGATGAAAACAATTCACTCATTTTTCAAGAGAAAAGAGAGAATATATGATGAACAAAATTCAGTTTCAGATTCTTTGAGTAATGTTCAAAATATTATTGAGCAACCTGTGACACAACTTGTTGAGCAAGATATTCAACCCCCTGCTTCCAAAATAAGAAGGTCTGAAATAGATCAAGTTAATATTGATACATTGATGCGTGATCTCGGAAAGCGTCCGCATCGCAAATTTGGAATTATCCTGTCAATCAACAAGATGAAATCCGTAGAGCATACATAAAGTTTGGATCATATCAATTTATTATGGATGAGTACCCTCTTTCTGGTCTAGAAAGTCATCATCGTCGTTTCAAAGCTCATTGGTTTAAGAGTTTTTCTTGGCTAGAATATTCGCCAGAAGTGGATGCTGCTGCATTTTGTCTTCCATGCTATTTATTTTCTAGAAAATCAAGTCCATTCACATCAGGAGGATTTCGCAATTGGAAAAAAGTGAATAATGGAAAGGATTGTGCATTTTTATCTCATGTGGGTAAATCTCTTAATTCTCCTCATAATATTGCTGTTAAGTCTTGTAAAGATTTGCTTAATCAATTATGTCACATTGACAAAGTATTGGCTAAGCAAAGCTCACAACAAGTTTTAAGCAATTTATTGCGTCTTAAAGCCTCTATTGATACTGTCAGATGGTTAACGTTTCAAGCTTGTGCTTTTAGGGGACATGACGAGAGTCATGAGTCTCAGAATCGAGAAAATTTTCTTGAAATGTTAAAATTATTAGCTTCTTACAATAAAGAAGTGGATGCAGTTGTTTTGGATAATGCTCCTCAAAATGCAATATACACATCACCTTCTATTCAAAAGGAAATTCTACATGTTTTTGCTAGAAAGGTGCAAAATAAAATTCGCAATGAGATTGGTAATGCAAAATTTTGTTTGATTGTTGATGAAGCTAGAGATGATTCTAGAAGAGAACAAATGGCACTTGTTGTTAGATTTGTTGATAAGCATGGATTTGTCAAAGAAAGGCTAATAGATGTTGTTCATGTCAAAGATACTACTTCTGCTACTCTAAAACAAGAGATTTGTTCTGTATTATCTCATCACAATCTCAACATTCAAAATGTTCGAGGTCAAGGGTATGACGAAGATAGTAATATGCGTGGAGAGTGGAAATGGTTACAAGCTTTAATTATTCAAGAATGTCCTTATGCATATTATGTTCATTGCTTTACTCATCAATTACAGCTAGCTCTTGTTGCCACGGCTAAAGAAGTTGTTGATGTTCATGTTTTTTTCCAAAGTTTGAGTAATATTATCAATGTTGTGTGCTTTTCTTGCAAACGCAATGATGAATTACGATCTGCTTATGCAACTGAAATTTCTCATTTAGTTGCAACTAATCAAATTGAAACAGGAATGGGAGCAAATCAAATTGGCACATTAAAAAGATCAGGAGATACTAGGTGGAGCTCTCACTTCAACTCAATTTGTAGCCTTTTACGTATGTTTGGAGCAACAACTTCAGTTCTGGAAGATTTGGCTACTAATGGATCTACATATTCTCAACGTGGTGATGCTACTTATGCTCTTAAATCTTTATTATCATTTGATTTTGTTTTCATTTTGCATATGATGAAAGAAAGCATGGGAATCACTGATAAACTTTGTCAAGCATTGCAACAAAAATCTCAAGACATTTTGAATGCTATGCATCTGGTTTCTAGTACAAAGTCATTGATTCAACAGTTAAGAGATAGTAGTTGGGGAGCACTTTTGGAGAAAGTTAGTTCTTTCTGCAATGATCATGCTATTCAGATACCTGATATGGGTGCTTCTTTTAGTGACATAATTCGGTCTCGTCGTAAAAAGGATGTTGTCACTGTTGAACACCACTATCGTGTTGACATTTTTACTAGCGTGATAGATTTTCAATTGAAAGAGCTAAATAGTAGATTTAGTGAGCAAGCAACCGAGCTCCTCATATTGAGTACATCTTTAGATCCTAAAGATGCTTTCAAGTTATTCAGTGTTTGCAACATATGCAATCTTGTAAAGAATTTCTATTCTTTAGATTTTTCTGAGCAAGAAAAAATTCAATTGGATTATGAGTTACAACATTATGAACTTGATGTGGTTAAAGCTCCAGATTTTCAGAATTTGTCTATTCTTGCTGAATTGTGTCAAAAATTGACAGAGACAGGAAAATCAAATATATACCCTTTAATTGATAGATTAATTCGTCTTGTTTTGACTCTTCCTGTGACAACAGCAACAACTGAACGGGCCTTTTCAGCTATGAAGATTATTAAAACAAGGCTTCGAAATAAGATGGAAGATGAATTTTTAGCAGATTGTATGATTGTATATATTGAAAAGGAAATTGCTTCAAAATTCACTTCAGAGATGATAATCGATGATTTTAGTTCCATGAAGCATCGTCGAGCAAGTTTAAAAATATCAAAATCTTAAAGTATGTAGTTGAACATTGACTTTTATATAATATAATTACTTTTTTGATATATATGCTACAAATTATATTTTGTTAATTTTTTGTTATAAAATTGGCCCTCCTCTTATGAAATTTCTGGTTCCGCCACTGAATGCGTCATTGTATGCTTTCGAATAATTTTGTTCTCAATTTCTAAGATGACATGCACAGTATGTAGTAGGATCATATTTTTTGATTTGTTGATCATTTCTGATTCTAAGATGACATGCATAGTAGTAGGATCATATTCTTCTAAGTTTAGAGTTTATTTGAAATGTTAGAAATTAAAATTTACTCCAGAATTAAATTTCTTTTCTTGTTTCAGAATTATCAAAGTCTAAGTTATAGAATGTGTAGCAAGAGCTGAACTCAGTTCTAGAGAGAAGAGACATAGAAGAGAGTGTGATTTAAAAATAAGAGTAATGTAATTGTCATTGTAAATGGATAATTATTACAGATACTAGTGGAAGTATTTATAATCGTCAAAATATTTTATAATAAAAAAGAATTAATAAAAAATGGTCAGAATTTATCTTATTTAATATTTGTTGATTATTAAAAAAATATAAGAAAACAATAATACGTATTTTCTGAACAACATAAATAATAGATTAAAAAAAGTTGATTTTAATTTCAAAAATCCAAATTTGAATTAATTAGGTCTAATCATAACTTTGAATTCCTTTTTTTTTTGCCACAACTCTCTCGCAATCTTATGCCACCGCTGGTGCTGTACCACGACCCGGTGCCCCCGCAACTGCTGTCTCATTACTATATATGCGGATGGTTCTTTTTATTGTAAAGTGAATGTTTATTTGGGTATATCCTTGGTATTTTACTTGATTTGCTTGATTTTGCATGCACATGCCCATAGAATGTTCATTTTACTATGTATACGGATGGTTCTTTTCACTAAAATGTGGATGTTTATTTGGGTCATACCATTTGGGTGAACGAAGCAAAGCAGCACGTGATGGAAGTGGCGAAGACACGACACAACGGTGTGGAAGCAAGGACAGAGATGCAGTATTGGAGAAGCGGCAAAACAAGGCTCTGGCTCGACGATAATGCAATGTCGTGAGGGGGGAGAAGAAGGCACGCAGCGACAATGTCGCTTGCAGAGAAAACATGAGCGGCGCAATGCATGGGAGAGGTGCAACAGCAGCGTCGAGAGTACAGGGGGATGCAGGAAAGAAGAAAGAGCAACAGCAGCATCGATTGCAGAAAGCACAGGAGTGGCGCGACGTATGGGAGAAGATGCAGCAGCAGTGCAGTGCGTTGCTTCTTCAAACGGTGACGATGGTAGTGAGGTGCATTGGTAACGCGCGACAGAGAATAGAGAGTGAAACGACTGCAGTAAAATGAGAAAAAGGTGAAAAATGAGAAATTAGGATTTTAGTAGATAAATGGGGTGAAATATTTTAATGGCACTCTTCAAATTTTTTTGGTATAACATCTTTTTAGGAAGTTTTGATTCATTTATATTTATATAATTTTATCGTTTGCAAAGTTATTCTCGATATTATTATAATTAATAAATTTCGAGTTGAACTCATTTTTTTAGAGAAGTTGTATCTATTTTTTCGAATTGAGATATTAAATATAAATTTATCGACCGTTGTGTCAAAAGTAAACCAAAAATCAAGCTAAACAATTACGTATTGGTTATAAAATTATTCGGGATATAATATGACTCAATCCTCTTTTGTCGCTCAAATCTTCGGTTAATAGTTATGGCTAATCACGCAAGAATTAGCGACTGAATCCTTACAACCTGGGCAAACTATTCCATGATTAAATTAACGGACCTACTAACCATTCTTTGTGGTTGCACCATTTTCTTTTTCATTTTATGAGATATAGCTCCAGTTTCTTTTCTCATCAATCATCATAGTTTATGTTTATACATAGGTGGACTGAGCTAAATGTACTTTTGCAGTTTTTGGTCAGTGTCGTTGTCTCCTCTTAATTTGGGCTATAAAGGACTTTAAGGCCAATCGCAAGTAAACCAACAAGACAAAAAAAAAAAAAGCAAGTAAACCAACTTGGGTTAATAAAAAAGCCAACTTATGTTAAACTCACTTGTGATAAAATGTGTGAGGAATGTGTGGGTGAAATGTGTATCTAGAATTGAGAGTTGTCAAATCTATTGAAGTATTTAAGATTGGAGGTTGTCCAATTTATTAACTAAAAAAAATTGAAGTAACAAATTATGTGTTTTTTAATATCCTACATCTAAATTCGAATATTAAGATTGCTAAATAATAAACAGAATTTTTAAGTCTTATGTGTTGTTCAATTTGAATTAGTCGAAACTAATTTATTAGTCAATAATAAATCTTAAATAAAATTTAGATTCATTACGAATTAATTTAAGTAATGAAGAATTAACGATTATAATGGACGGGGGATTATCTCGAAACAAACAAGAAACATGAATTTTCCAAAATTTAAAAAATAAGTCGAACTATTTAACTGATAAAAATAAAAGTTGAAAGATTCAATTGGTTCATCAATTGTAAATGTGTATTGGGACAAATCCCTATTTGGGAAATGTAGCTGGTCAACCAACCCGCCCCGCTTGGACATTGGATGCAGCAGCGGTGTTGGAGTCAATGTCATCCAGGTAATCAAATCTGATGCGCCATCAATCCCTCTTCCTCATGCATCTCGTTGGTGGATTTCAACCCCTTGCTGAGTTTCATTAACTATATGATTTTTGGTCACACAATTCCTATAAATTTTAGAAGCTGTGAATGATTGAATTGGCCTATATAGAGTGGATTGGAGTGCCTTATTTTCCCCTTTTTTTTCTCACACATGTTTCATTTGTTAAATTATATACATCAATTAAATGAATTAATTGATTATTAAACATGTGTAGGACCGACAAGCCATTCTGGCATATTGGCCCAATTAATTTACACCAAACCTTAGCAACATACTGCCATTTAGACAAGTTTTATTTTAGACCACACAGTAGCTTTTAAGCCTCTAATCACTTAGTATTATTATCATTTTATCACTATTACAATTTCTATTACAGTTATTTTATTTAACCATTTAATAAGTAAATAAATATTATTTATTTTTTATTATATTTAAATTTAATTATATTAATTTAAGAATAATTAATCTATCTTTTTTTTTACTTTATGAGAAAAAGATAAATCGATTCATAACTTTTTAGTCTATTAATATTTAAAACTTTAAGAATTTAAAAATATATTTAAATATCTGGCCTCTTCAAAATTTGTACATATCAATTCTTGAATTTAATTTGTTTAATTTTAAAAAATTTTTAAATATAGAGTCAGTTTATTTTTTATTTTAAAAAATAAAAAATTTAAATATATATTTTAAAATTTTTAAAAACTTAAATATTTACGGATTAAAAAATTATTTGTCATTTCTTCTTGCTTTATTAACTTTCTCACACTAGCTTGAGCGTAGAGACGTGGTGGCAGCACGTGACTGAGTATCTCCAACTCAGTAGAAGGTAGAAAGAGTATCCCTTTCATTTTTTGTTGGTTGTCCTCGCTCATCACTCTTTCCAGAGTCAGAAGCTGTTGCTTTGCATACTATACTCTTGGTGTAGCTGGCCACGGAACTTCTAGAGAGAGAAACCGCTTTTTGCTTCAACTCTCTCTCTCTTACATGGCCGATGAACCAATGCCCACTCGCTGGTCCTTCCAGGTCTGAGTCTCTCTCTCTCTCCATCTCTCTTTGTTTGTTTCCTCAGAAGATCTTCAACGCTAAAACCATGCGCAATTCTCAATTTATTTTGCTGCTTTTTTCCGTTTTTGGCGCTACGAACCCTTGGACTGCAGTTCCCCCGATCAACCTACTTGGACGATTTGTTGCGATGCTTTCAATTGCATTGTCATGCAGTTGTAGAAGTAGGATCGGTTTGATGTGTTTTTGTTAATCGGTTGTTTTTTTCTTCCGTTTTCTCGTCGTGCTAGTTGAGCTGTTCTACTAGATTGGATCCATTTTCCGTCGTTTAGTGTTCTAACTAGCTTGCAAAATTTCTAGGAAATTTTATTTCTATTTGAGAAGGCATTTACTGTCTGAATTTTCGTTGGTTGTGCTTTTGAATCTTGATCTGGTGGATTTAGTGTATTTGTGCCGAGGGTTTTACAATTTTTCATCTCTCTCTCTCTCTCTCTCTTGTCTTTTTTATTTATTATTATTATAGGACTTCAAATTGAATTATGATGCGATGTTTGGGAGGAAGAAAGTGGTGGAGAATGGTGAGGCAGCTGATAAAGCTGTTGGTAATGGAAACTTATTGAACCATGCATCCAACGGCAATCTGCAAGCTAAAAGATCATCTGATATGACAATCTTTGAGCAGTTTCAGAGCCAGGTTCCTATGTCTGATACATCATATTTTTCACGTGAACCATTCATCAATGCTTCAAATTTGACTCATCCGTGCTTCATTTTTATGTGTTTCAGGGGCAGAATCCGGCGCAGACAAATGGCTTTTCACCAAACCATGGGGACGAAAGGCCGTATGGTTTTTTGACTCATCACTTTGTATTATTTACCAAAAGAATTCAGCACTTCTATTTTTCTGTATGGATTAATCGTGTAGAAAGAAAAAAAGAAGGAATGGTATTGGCATGCTCGAGTCGTGAATCGTGTTATGATTGGATATTAATTGCATCTCTTATAATTGTTGAAGTCTTCATTTTCAATGCTTGAATCTATTTTATGAATTATTGGTTGAAGTTGATTGCTTGGGTAATTGATAGTAGTGTGAAGTCTTTCTAGTTTTTCTTTGTTATGTATAAAATGAAACATTAAATCTTATTAACAAAGATGTCACTGGTGTATTCTACACTAATTAGAGCAGTTTATTGGAATCCTATGTATCACAAACATGTAGGTTATTGTCCGTAATTAATTGAGCAGCAAATTAATTGGATTGTTGCTAAGCTCTGACTTTGAGTGATGTTATGGTAGATTGAAAAAATTTTCATTCTCTAAACTACTGATAATTAATTATCCTGAACATTTTCAGGCAAAAGTCTTTGCTTCCACCTTTTGAATCTGCAGAGATGCGTGCTTTAGCAGAGAGCTTAAGTAGGTAAATTTTCTCCTAATCTTTCACAAACATTTATACAACTGATGGTCATATGGAACCGATACATTGTGCTTGGATCAAGGATTTCATGTGTGATTCTTTCGTTTTATCTTTATCTTTATTATTCCACATCATACTATTGGCAGGGATATAATTCGTGGGAGTCCAAATGTGAAGTGGGAAAGCATCAAGGGGTTAGGGAATGCCAAACTTTTGCTAAAAGAGGCTGTTGTGATGCCAATTAAGTATCCCAAGTAGGTTTCACTATTTAAGACTTACTTTGCCTAATATTGGCCATATAACTTGATAACGGTTGGTCTCATTGCATGTTAAAATACTCTTGAATATGCATGTTGTAGACCATTTACTGGACATATGAGGTGAAAACTTCTTGTAGTCACACTGATCTTTCTCATTTTGTCTAGGTACTTTACTGGTCTGTTATCTCCATGGAAAGGCATTCTCCTTTTTGGCCCACCAGGGACAGGAAAGGTTTGTTAATATTTCCCCTAAATTGTATAGGGATTTGATCCTCAGTGTCTACTAAAATTGCAAGAGATTGTTGTTTTTCAGTGAAATAAAATCTTACTCTCAAACTAAACTAAATTCTTTCGACATAAAAACACAGCTTTTTCTGGATATCCATGTTTTATTTAAATTGTTGAAAATTATATAACTTTAATTTGAATGATGCAGACAATGCTTGCAAAGGCTGTTGCAACAGAGTGCCAGACTACATTTTTTAATATTTCAGCATCATCTGTTGTCAGCAAATGGCGAGGCATGTTACTCATAACTCTTTTTCCCCCTTGTTTCCAAAGTACTTATTTTTCTTTTGTATTTTCGTTTATGTAAAACTTATAAGTCTGCAGTGTTCATTTTCTCAAGAAAGTGATTTAAATATCTTGGTTGCAAAGAATAATGCTGCAATTCTGTTTCCCCGAACAAGAAGATAGACTAATCTTGTCTACAAGGTGATGCAACTAACTATTGTTGATGAAATAGTATGGTGCAACAAGTGGCCTGGATCTTGTTAATCAATCTCATATCCTATTTGGTTCAGAAAAGACATGGTACTGCTGTCATCCTCTGTTACTTAGCCAAATATGTACCCAGAGGCACTCACATCATATATCATATTCAGACTGCCAGGAGATCAAAACGGCCACTTGGTATATTAGGGATGATCTGGATTGAAAGAAAGAGTGTGGATATATTTGTTTTATGAGTTTTGCAATGTCCTCCAAATAATCCTTCTAAAACAAGCATAATGTTTTTTTTTTAAAAACTTACTTTTTTTTTTAAGTTACTAAATACATTTTCAGAGCATTCAAATATTTTTCCTTGTTTGGCAATTATGAGGACTGTTAGGAGAATTCCTTAGGAGGATCTAGAATTATTCTTGTATTTTAGATGACATTGCTGCATTTGAATGCCTAGATTCCTCCTTTGTTTGGATTAAATTGCCTTTATCTTGTAAGGAAGAGAAAGAGCTTTCAAAGTGCTCCTTGTCCTTCTCTGTTTAGTTTATAATACAGTGGGCAACTGGGCATGCACATTTACAGAATTTATTCTAGATTGCAGGTGATTCCGAGAAGTTGATAAAGGTGTTATTTGAGCTTGCAAGACACCATGCCCCCTCAACCATATTTCTTGATGAAATTGATGCAATCATTAGTCAACGCGGTGAAGCACGCAGTGAACATGAAGCAAGTAGACGACTAAAAACTGAACTACTCATACAGGTGATGCTTTCTTCTTAAACTAAATATAATTTCATAATCACCAGCTTAATGATAATAACATGATTTGTATGGAAAACACTTTATATGTTAGCTGTCCTTGGATAAAATCAACTATGATAGAATTCGAAGTTATTGCATATATTGGACTTGTTTCTTGCCTCCTATATATGGTCAGCAAAAAGAGAATGTACTAGTTGAGAGTGATTACCATCCAAAATATGACTGTTATATAGAGGTGGATCCACATTGTTTATGTTGTGGGGACAATTACCTGGACTAAGTTTGAGGAAATTTTACTGAATATGTTTTTTATTGTTCATTTCACCCTTTAACTAGCTAGTGTGACCGAGATTCATTTGACCATTATTTTACCGGACTAAGAAAGATAGGTAATACTTTACTCTTATTGAGGAAACTGAATATTTCACTAACCCGTGATCCGACCAGATCACTAACTCTTGAAATTTTCAGTCACATTATCTCACTGTATTTATAGTTCTGTATTTATACTACACAACGTACAATTCCTTTAGTTCCCTTGCAGCACCTTACAGCTCCTTTATCAATTTACAATGAAGTGACGTGTATTCTGTTGTGCTCTCTCAAATATTGATCATTTGCATTAGATTGCAGATGGACGGTTTGGCCAAGACTGATGAGCTTGTTTTTGTTTTGGCGGCAACAAATCTTCCCTGGGAATTGGATGCAGCCATGCTCCGCCGTCTTGAGAAGCGAGTATCCTTTCAACATATAATAGTTCATTGTTCACTACCAAAATTTGAACATTTTATTCTTTAAACAAATTGACATTCTGTCTTGGTTAATATATTAATTTTACTCCATCTGGAGATGCATTGCCAGCCAAGTAGAGCTGCATTTTTGCAAGCTCAGTATGCATGAAGCTCACTATAAATTGGGCTTATTTTAAATTAACCTAAGATGTTTGGGAGGCACACACATGAATTACCAAGAATGTAACCAACTTCATAGATCCTTTCTTTTGATCAGCACACTGACTGTTCTTTCCTTTTAGGGTAGAAAATATATCTTTGTGCAAGTCATGTTCACATGATACCTCCTAAGCAGTCTGATCATGCAATTTATCCTCTCTAATGGTTTTCCTTTGACCATATTGGAAAGATCCTTGTACCACTCCCAGAACCAGAAGCAAGAAGATCCATGTTCGAGGAACTCCTTCCTCCACAGCCTGATGAGGAAGAGATCCCCTATGATTTGCTAGTGGAGCGGACCGAAGGATATTCAGGGTCAGATATCCGGTTACTCTGCAAAGAGACAGCAATGCAGCCTTTGAGACGCCTAATGTCTCAACTTGAACAGAGACAAGAGGTGGTACCGGAAGAAGGTATGTCAGTTTGCACAATCTACATGCACTGGTTACTCCTGGTAGTGCTGTTCCTTCAATGTTGACATTTGCAATTCGCATTAATTGTGTTGCAGAGTTGCCAAAAGTTGGGCCAATCAGGTATGAAGATATAGAAGCAGCATTGAAAAACACAAGGCCATCTGCTCACCTACATGCCCATAAATATGAAAAGTTTAATGCTGATTATGGCAGTCAAATACTTCACTGAATAGATGTAGCCTTCACTTTCTTCCATTAGGTAGCTCTCCCAATTTGTATGTGACACAATTGCGGTTGTACAACTACGGAACCCGAAACATTATTTGGGTGGAGTTTGGCGATGTTATTTGCATAATTTCATCAAATGGTTCTCAGGTTCTGGTTTTTCTCAAACCCCGGTCAATTTGTGTTTGTGCAACAATTATTACAAGTCCCGTCGTATTTAGGCTTCGGGATATGGCTGTGGGTAATTAAGTTTTTATGACTACAATCTTTATAATTGCTTGGTAATTCTCTCTTCTGAGTTAATTTTTCGAGTCAGTAATTTTTCACTTAAATCTCTAGTTTATATATGGTTTTTTCTGTTACTGATACAATTTTTTAATGCAAACGTTAGCGTTAAATGCCTTGCATTCTTACGTTAAAAAAAATAGTAAAAGTAAATACCTCTCGGTTTTTGTTATAGTTAGAGTTAAGATTTTTTTTTTACAATAAAAAAATAAATATGCACATTATATACAATTTTCACACTATTTTAAAAATTTAGTTATAACATTTACTTTTCAGTAAAGAACTCCTTTCTATTATCCCAAATTATCTCTTAAATTTTCATTTTTCACAAAATTATAAAATTTAAAAGTATTAAAAATAAAAGAAAGAAATAAAAGTTAGATCAAATAAGCCCTAAGGATTCATTATGTCGGGTAGATTCTTAATTGAGTCATGAAATTGTTTTAACATGTATTACTTTTGATATAGTTTATTTGACATTGAGTAAAATTTTTTGGGTTTTTTTCCCTCAATTTAACATATTAATTATTAAATAAGAATTTGTCAAAAGTTCTTTAATTTTATCTTAGCTTTCACATGTTTTTATGCGCAAGGAATTTGATGATCCAACAACTTTTAGACTATTAAACAGTTCTAACAATAAAATATATTTTTTAAATTTTTTAATAATTATTAAATAATTTTAATTATAAATTAATTTTTCATATATTATTTAATTATAAAATTTATCTTCTATTTATAAATTATTATTTATCTATCTTTTTTTTAGAATTTTATCTTCAATAGATAGATGCAAATTAATATCTAGTAGTTATATGAGTCTATTAGTGTTTGTAGATAAATGTCTTCACTAAGATAGATTTAAACAACAAGATGCAATACTATATTTATAAATTTATGCAATCTACTACCGATTTGAAATTTGTAAGTTTTTTTTGTCTATTCTTTGGTATATATAATTTTTCCTTAACAACATACATAACATTCATGCTATAATTTTATGGTTTATATATATATATTCCATTTAAGAGGATGAATACTGATATCTAATGATAATTTTTGTTGAGAATTGTACAATCTATCACTCGGACATCTATTTTGATAATGACAATTTTTTTTATCGTAAACGTATTATTAATACATTAATAGTACTAACAAAACATTTTTTAAACTTGGTTTATTTGTAGAATATTAATTCGCATGTCTCTAAAGATATAATAACATATATTGTTGAGTTTGAAAAACTAATATCTAATTTGATGATTAAACATTATTAAATTGTTATTTGTTTCCAATAGGTTGTTTAAAGTGTTTTTTTTTTTTGTTAAAGTTGTTTAAAGTGTTTGCTAGTGTGCAGATTTCATATTGGGTCAAAAGGCAATATGAGCCCAACTTGTTATTAATCAAGCCATGTGCAAAATTAATATAAATGAGTGTGCATTGAAATAAAAAAAATCAAATTGGCCCAAATCATAAGTCCAAATGGATCATTGAAAAAAATTCAGCTTTGGACATAATTTATTCAAATGTTAGTGGCTAATTGTTTAAAGAAAGAAAGAAATCCAAGGAGGCCAAATCCATCAAAGCCCATCATAAATTAAAAAAAAGAATCAAGTGGCCCAAAGCCTTGAAAGAAGCTTTTCAATGATCACAATGAAATTTCTTCAAGTGACCAAAAGTTCCATATGGTGATCACAAAAATGTTCACTCTCTCACATGCCTTGATAACCAAAAATCAATTTAATTCAATTAATTACTCCCTTGGTTAAAGTGACACATTTTCCAACTAACCACAAGTTCCATACGTTACTCTATCCCTCTTGGTAATTGAAATTAAAAATTAAATTGAGTTTAATTTTTTTCAAAGCTTTCACCAAAAGTTTTACCGTTCTCTCTTTTCTTTCTCCTCTTTTTTTGTTTTTGGTCATATTATGTCAATCAGAAAAGAAGCAAAAGCAAGTTATCAGAGAAATTACAGTAAAACTATGAAGAAGGAAAAATGTTAGGTTGTTGATGGCCTTTGAAAAAAAGAAGATCCAAGGTATAGCGTGACTGAGATCTTTTTCATTAAAGGCAAGAAGTAGTGAAGAAGTCTCAAGATCTCCATGCCTAAAGTAGAAGCAATTCGATTCGGTCAAAAAAGAAGATCTCTGAGAAGAAGATCTATGAGGAGAAGCTCGTTTCCACTTTTGTTCATCCATAACAGAAAATAGTTACTGTAGCTACGTGAAGGAAGAAACAAAAATGGAACAGATGGAGCTGTCAAGGATCAAGGGTTCATTAAGGATCAGAATTCTTTCTTGGAGACAAAGTCAAGATGGAAGGTTTAGATTGATGAAGTTTGATGATAAGAGACGAGAGATAATTGCATGTTGATTTGCTTTCAGTTTTCTTTCTCTCCTCTCTCCGTCCGAATCGATCTTTTGGATTGAAGAAGAAGAAGTTGGCTCGGTTGAACCGTTTCAACCTTGGAAGCTTCCCCTTCTGTAATAAGGGAGAACCGCCAATGGTTGAAATAAGGAGTGAGAGCACACGTTTGGATTCCCATAGCTCTTTGAGCTGTTTATTCTTCTCCTTCATGGCTTTCATTGAATATTTCTTTTTCTCAATGAGTCTGTCTGTGTTTCATTGGTAAAAGACAAAATGTGAGGTTTTGTAAGAAAAAGCTAATAAGTGAAAAATGGCAAAGAGTTAAAAAAAGCCATTATTATCTCAGAAATTCATTGTATGTATTTACGTTTTGTTGTTATGATCCTGAGAGGATTCCTTTACAAGTTGGGTTAGCACTTTGCGGTTGAAAGCTAGATTGAGGTATAGTCAAGTTTAGGTTGGGGTAGAATCTGAACTTGTTCCCCTGCAAGTTGGGTTAGCACTTTACAGTTGAAAGCTTAGGGTGTGTTTGGGGTTCACGTTGGGTAACATAAAAGCTCGTTTGAACGTCTTGAACGCCACATTGTTATGTTTGGCAATTTTTTGGAATTCCTAACCCAGAAGTGCTTTTACCTCTGAACGTACGTTCACGTGAAGCTAAAAATTCAAGCTTCTGCGTTCACGTTGGGAAGATTAATGACCGTTGGAGGAGTTAGGTAAGAAATTCATTTCATATCTACCAACTATACCCTTCATTTCTTCTGTAAAAAGGATGTCCATAACCACATAATTTCACACAGTAGTTCTTTCTATGTTCTTCGTTACAGAATTTTTTTTTATCAAACTCTTTCAGATTTGTTTTCATCACTGTCAAAGTAAAGATTTTAATTTTCTTCTTAATATTTTTTAGTTCTTTCTTTCATATTTTAATTTTTATATTTTTTATTATATTTTTTATTTATATGATAAATATTTTTCATATTACTTTTTTAGTATTCTGATGTTATTTTTTTAATTTTCTGTTATTATATTTTTATTGTATTTTTTATTTATATGACAACTATTGTTGATATAAATTTTATTTTTATTAATTTTTATTATTTTTTATTTATATAAATTATTTTTTTTATCCTTTATTGTACTATATTTATGTTATGTATAAAATTTTTTATTTTTTTATTTGATTATATTCATATAAATTTTATTTACTTTTTATTATAATTTTTTGTTCATATGATATATATTGTTGGTTGTAATTATTATATATTATGTTTGTATGATTTTTTTGTTTTTATTTTTTATTTTTATTGTACTTTATTTGTTTTTATTATATAGTAATTATAAGTAATAAAAGAGTCATAAATAATAAAAATTTATAGTCCAAAATATACTAAATTAAAGAGAACTCACGGAATTAAAATAAACTATAAAATCTTTTCTTTTTATTTGACATTATAAAAATGTATAGTACTCTCTTTTATGTTTTTATTTCTTATTGTTTTTTAATTCATATGAATTTTTTTTATCATTTATTATTTTTTATGTTTAATATGTAAAGTGTCTTTTTTATTTTTATTTAACTTTGTTTTTTTTTTATTTTTTACTTATTTTTATTATTGATCTTTTTTATATTATTTTTCAGTGTTCTAATCTCTCATCTCTCAGGTATGTTATTAATTTTTTTTATGGTATTCTTATTATTTCTTATTTATATAAATTTTATTTTTCTTCTCTTTTATGCACTGTATTTATATTGTTGGTTTTATATGATATATATTGTTGATATATATTGTTCATATGAATTTTATTTTTCTTCTCTTTTATTATATTTCTTTTATTCATATGATATATATTATTGGTTTTATAAAATTTTTATCGTTTTTTATTTACATGAATTCTCGTTTTATATTTTATTATATTTTATTTTTGTTTTGGCTGAAATTTTTTATTTATTATTCAACTATGTAAAATTTATAATTATAATTTTCATATATTATATTTTATTGTAACTCTTTTTATAATATAGATTAATTGATTCCATCAAAAAAAGACAAACTAAATAAAAAATATTCATAAGTATTAATAAAATTATGAATGTTGGATGTCAAAAAAAGTCTTATAAGAATAAAATTATTGAGAGTATATTAATTTTGTATAAGATATTATTTTTTATGTATTTTATTAGTGTTTTATCTTTTATTTTAATATTTATTAGTGTTTTTATGTATTAAAATATATTTTGTCAATTTTTATATGTTACTTTAATTTAGTAAGTAAATATTAACTTTATTATAAAATAAATTAATAAGATCTATTCAAATATTTAAAGTAAAATAATAGAATAATATAAAAAAATAATATTTTAATTGATGTCTATTTTAGTAATTTTTCATCTAAAAGTGATTTTGAATAGTATAATCCAAACAACATTTATTTTACTATAATCAATTTTAATATAAAGATTGCCAAACATAATTCACGTTAACACAAACTTACTTTTCATCAAAAGCAAGTTTATAAAATCACTTTTATGCAAACACCCGTTTGCAAACTGAAATCCAAACACACACTTAGTAGGTGACCAAGTTAAGTTTAGTTTTGGGGATAAATTCTGGACTTGTTTCGGATAGGAATGGGTAGTTTTTAGGGAAGAATTGGTGTATGTAATCAAGATAATTATAGTGAAATTCTGTCACTGTTGTGATGGAGACTGAATGTAGGCTGCATTGCATTTAGCAGCTGAATCAGGATACTTTTGGGTGTGATTCTCTCTTTTTCTTTTTCTATTCGTGGGAGACAAAATTGAAAAATATCTCTTAACCGGTTACGAGACAAAAAGAAAATGTCTCTTGACCTGTTATGAGACAAAAAGCAGAAATATCTCCTGGAACTATTCTAAAAGGCAGAAAGTAACATTCAAAAAAAGAGGGCTAAGATTCAACCCCCATTTTCTTAGCCACTGATTATCATCGTATATTATGAAGAGAGAAGTTTTTTATTTTAGAGAGAGAAAAGAAGTTGTGTAAAACTGGGAGCTTCTGTTAAAAAAAGGAAGGCTGAACATAGAGATTAAAGACATAATATATAGTGCAATACTCAATTTAATCGATTGTAATATATTTTCAATTAATTGAATAAAAAAAATTTATATTTTCTTACAAAATTCAATCGATTGTGTTATATTTTTAATGAATTGAGAATTGTATTTACAATTGATTGAATACGAAAAAATTCATATTTTAGTGTGCAATTCAATTGGCCATGTTATACTTTTAATCAATTTTTTGACACCACTCTGTTTCTTATCAATTGATTGGTGTCAAATTAACAATAAACATAATTTTTCTAATTTTTATCAAGAGAAAAAACTCGTTAATTTATATTGTCAAAATACATATAGAGATCACTATTAATAGAAGATTTATTTTATTGTTATTTTTAATTGTTAATAAATATAAATAATAAAATAATAATTTATAAAATAAAAAATAAATTTTATAATTAAATAATATATGAAAGATTAATTTATAATTAAAATTATTTAATAATTAATAAAAAATTTAAAAATATATTTTATTACTAAAATTATTTAATAGTCTAAACACGATGATGTCGTCAAATTTTTTGTCCACAATATATTCATTGAGTTTAAAAAGATAAATTATTTATATGATAAAAAAATATTAAATGGTTGTGTTTCTTAAAGTTATCACCTGATCGTACCATTTTTTCTAAAATATCGTTTATATATAGATTTATTTAATATTTTGTTATTTTTAAACAAAATAGTGGATTAATATACATAATAGTTAATACAAGTCACTGGTTTGATTGAACCAAGCATTGGCAGCCACTGTCCAAGGGGGAAGTGAAGGGGAGTGAATATCTCAATTTCTTTCTGTCAATAAATATTATGGCTGGGCCGGGCCCCAGAAGCAACAGAATTATAGAAGAATCAAAGAAAATATGACAATAGTAATAATTTAATAAATAAAAATGTTATTTGTATCAATCACTAAAGTCAACCACTAATATATTTGTGTATAAATAAATATGTAATTTAATTTATTTTTAATGTATATTTATATTCCAATATATATTTTATATTAATAACTGATACAGTATTATTTTTTAATAAATAATGTTGACTATCCATCTATCTTTTTTAATTCATTCATACCCAACCACTCATTCTACAAACACGTTACTGTAAATACCTTCACAATTCGCCCTTCCAACTTCAAACACGCAGGCGCACGCCATGGCTTAGTTCCACTTTCGTGCAAAATGGTACTGAAATTCTTGTACAAATTACTCACCGCCGTTTCTTTCTACAGTTATTATATGTTGTCGTCGAGTTTCTTCTAAAAAAATAAAAAATAAAAAAAAGGATGGAGAAGAGTTTTCCATGCATTTCTCTGCAGTAGTCCCATGGAAATGCAGTAGCATTTCTCATGCAATATCCATCAACACGAAGAAACATTAATCTCTATTTCAACAAAAAAAAAAAAAAATAGAAGTAATGACCGTAGACGCCTCTCTTAGCTACCATGAGTTTCCCTAATTAATTAGTTTTCTCAAGAAAGGAAAATTCCCAACAACGCACCTGAACTATACAATTAATATAAGAATACAACAATATAAAAAATATCATGTTTTTACAAGTTAAATTTCATGCAAAGTTTACAAATGTTGACACGCTCATATCATACATGTAAATGTACACATGCATGCATCAAACACATCTATAAATACGAAATGGCGGATCAAATACACAAAAACAAATACAGTGTTAATTAGTCCATTGATCACAACATTTTACTAATTACATTACATCTCTCACAATGAGTCGACAAACTAAACCCCAAAATGTGGATCAGCTCATATCCCTTCGCGATCCACCCCGGCAGTCCCGCAGCAGCAACCAGCAACCTCACAGTGGCGGCAACAGTGACAGCAGCAACCAGCAGTCTCGTGGCGGCAGTGGCGGCGGCAGCAACAGAGCAGCGAAAATTGAAGACATGGCCTATACGCCTAACATGACCACAAAACCCACATGATCACTAGGAAACAAAACAGGTACTTAAAGTATATATATTATTATCTCATCGTTATTAAGCATGATGTGAAGAAGATGATAACTAAATATTATTCATCCTTTCAATATTTTTGTTGAAGGTACATGCATATGTGGAAGTGGGAATAAGCTTGCAGCAGCAGCAGAGATTGTTATTGTTGATCAAAGATTATTCGTTATTTGGTTAATTAATTGTAATTCGTTAATTATTATTGTTCGTTTCGTTCTTATTGGTCTGTTTAATTTGTAGCTTTTGAACATTATTATATAGAAAGCAATTTACAGAAATACTTGTTAACAAAAAAAAATTAATAAAACATAACTATAATTTAACTTATTTAATATTTATTAATTATTTTAATATTTATTAATTATTATGATAATTAATAAATATTAAATAAAAGTAAATTTTGGGTGAAATTTTTTTTTATTTTCTTAACATTACCGTTATATTTATAGGGAGATTTTGAAGATTTAATTAAGCGGCCATCACTAACTCATTTTCTTTGGATAAGCCTCCCAATTACTCCTTATATCATATCACCCCACCCATTTTATCTAATTTCCCACATGCTGCAACTCTATATTATCAGTTTATCACCCTTATCAACCATTTAAGGAAAATTATTTCTATTACTTGGCCAAGTTTTATTCAACCTCAATAAAGTTTTATTTGTATGTGCACCTTGATTATGTCTACTAATAATTATTTTAGAATTTAACAAAGATTAAATATAAATTTTTTTTATCATAAAAATCTAATAATATATCATAAAATAAATAAAAAAATTAAACTAATAAAATAAAACACATGAATAATTTTATATATTAACAAAATTAAAAATATTAAACCACATAAATTTGACCAAACAATTAAACTGTATCAGAGAATAATTTTATTTCTAGACATATTATTTTATTTAAGAAAAAGTATAATTAGACAATAGTTATTAATTTATTATCAAATAAATATGTTTTCGCTCCATCTAATCAAAATACATGCTCAATGATGAGTTTTTGAGTTTAATATATTATTAATATAAAATATTTTATATAATTATATACTTATATTTATATTTTTGGATGATTATTTATACATTCAATAAAAATAGTAATTTTTTAAAGATAAATATTATTAATTGAATGCATAGATAAAATTATTTTATATTAATAGTAGATTAAAATTAAATTTTGTTTAATACCAGATATAATTAAGTTGCACCCTCAAATACTTTCTCTCTCAAACAGTAGTATCTGCATATTTAAAAAAAAATTAAGATCAAGTAATTTTGTGAAACTAACTATTCAATAACAATGTTGCATTACTAATCAAACTGTTGTAAAATAAATAAATAAAAAACTATAAATATAAAGATGTAAATAAATAAATCTAATATTAATGTTCATAATTAATATTTTAATATAATAAAAATAATTTATATATATATATATATTTTACTAATATATATAGTAACTTATATATAAAAGAGATAAGAGTGTTTATATATTATGGTAGTATGTAAAAAAAGAAAAAAGTGCTTTCTTATTATTGTATGATATGCTTCAGACTTTACTATTATTTATGCACATACAAAATATTCAATTTTCAAAATTCATAAAGTTTAGTCTTTTTGAGAAATTAAATTTTTCTATTAAAAGAGTTAGCTGTCCAATATTGTGAAAAAAGTTACAATGTATTAAATGAGCATTTATTTATATTTATCACAACACTCTTTGTTAGATGTTCATTTAGGATGATGTCTCGTTAAAATTTTACTAATAAAATTTTAATAGAAAAAAATTAATAAAAAAATAGTACAATATCATTTGTAACATGGATTGTCTCATTAAAAACATTGTCAAAAAAAATTCAATAGAAAAAAAAACCTGACCAAAGAAAAAAGAGTATAATCTCCCCTTTTACCAAACATTATTTTATATCTTAAAATCGGCGCATCCCAATCTGATGTACCAATCTTTTAAAGGAAGATTTTGGAAGTGACTTTATAAATAAATATGTCATATTATTGCTTGAGCGGATCTGTTGGACTAAATTGATCCTTGATTTTGAAGATCATAAAAGTGAAGAAGAATTGTTTTGATTGGAGTTTCTAGAAAATGCGCTTTTAATCGAATAATTTGAACAAGTAATCTCGCAAACGCCAGGTTGCAAGAAAATAATAAGCACACATGTGACCATCTCGAATATGCGTCTATTAGGACCATAAAATATCTAAAAGATCCATATGGTGGATGAATAGGTCCACATATATCACCTTGAATAATTTCTAGGAATTCAGGAGACTCAAATCTAAACTTTACCGGTGATGGCTTTAAAATTAACTTTTATTGAGAACATGGAGCACAATAAAATTCACTAAATTTAAGAATCTTCTGAATGTTCATGAAAATTTTTAATAAATCTCCGCATCATGGTTGTTCTCGGATGACCCAATCGATCATGCCAAATTATAAGGGCTAGTAAATTTCTGTAGGTTTACAATGGCATGTGATTCAATTACACTAATTTTAGTATAATATAACCCGGATGAAAGTGAGAGTAACTTTTTTAATATAACCTTTTTATTTAAATCATGAGTTGTGGTATATAAGTACTCATGATTTTTCTCATTCATTGTTTCAATATGATATCTATTTCGGTGAATATCTTTAAAATTCAACAAGTTCTTTAGAGACTTGACAGATAATAGTGCATTATTTATTATAAATTTTGTTCCTTTGGAAAACAAAATTATAGCTCTTCGAAACCTTTTGTCACATTGTCCGAGCCAATAATAGTATTAACATATTCTTCTTTTGGTAAAAGATGTATAAAATATATATATTCTTCATTGTTGCGTTTAGCAACAAGAAGATAAGAAATTAGCTCAGAATATTTTTTAAATTCTTTTTCTCAATACTGTTGTTGCAGGAGCATATTCGAGTCATATAAGGTCGAAAAAGTTTTTTCTAACATGTCATTATTAGTTATCTTTTTTTCACATAATTTTATTCATGAGGTAATTCGGAACATTACTGAATTGTATTCATTTATGAATTTAAAATCCTTAGACATAAGTGTGTCCACTCATATCAGGTTTGAGAAAGTATCACTATTTTTTTATGATTATTAGACATTTTTTCAAAGTTTTTCCACATCTCTGCAGAATGTTTTAGTAGGAGATATTCATTTTTCAATCATTCGACAAGGTGACGACGAAGGAAGATCATGACTTTAGCTTTATCTTTCTGGAATGCATTATTTTCAACCTTAATAGAAGATCCATTGAATCAAGATGGATTTCGACATCTAATTTCTATGATAAGTAGTTGTTTCCAAATATATCAAGAGCATTGAATTCAAGATGAGAGAGTTTTGATATAATAAAAATTTATTACCTGAATTTTCTTAAATTTTGAACAGAATCTCGTGCTGATAATAAATAATAAAAAAAGAAAATTAATATAAAATGAAGAGATGTAAATAAATAAATCTATTAATATTTCAATATAATAAAAATAATTTATATATATATTACTAATATGTATTTATAAAAGAGAGAAGAGTATAAAAAAAGAGAAAAGTGTTTTATTATTATTGTATGTCATATGTTTTTACTACTATTTATATACATTGTAAAATATTCATTTTTCAAACTTTATAAAATTTAGTCTTTTTCGAGAAACTAAATTTTTCTATTGAAAATATTAACTGTCCAACATTATAAAAAAAAGTCACAATGTATTAAATAGACATCCATTCATGTACAAACCAACAAATATTATATTAAAATTTCATAGGATACATCTAAAGTTCATCAGTAGTTATTAGGGGAAAAAATTACTGTACAGACATATTTATCAGTGCACTCCTTAACCATATATTATTAACAAAGTGTTTTCTCCCAACCATAATAACAGTCAACGAATTATTATGGCCAAATCTCTTGAAGCCTTTGGAATATGGAGCAATTGCGATGCTAAAATACGACGCATCTCCACCGTGTGAGGGTCATCATTCTTGTTATTCAAAACATGGATGCTGAGCTTCGTCAAAATTGAAGCCGCACTGATGAAATAGGAGCATGCATAGAGTTGGTCGCTTGTTGCTATAAACCCATTCATTTCCACTTCCCTGAGGCTTCTTCTGAAGCAAGTTGGCACTGGCAACCTCTTCCAGAAATTCTTAAGATCCACATCATAAGGGACTTCATATTCCTACTAACACAAAAAATTGTTCTTCTTGTTGTTGTTAAAATTTTAATTATGTGCTTATAATTAAGAATCTTGTTAATATGTACAACATATTAAAAATATTGAAAAATAAAATTTTTTATTAAAATAAATTAAAAATATCAGAAATTAAAAACATGTTATTATTATATTTCATAAAACGTGCTTTTCAAAATAGCTAAATCCTATAATTAAAAGGAAAAGTTTAGGGGCCAGCAGTTTTATTGAATTTTGATCAGCGTGTAACCAGTAGAGAAAGGTGAGTCATTGGATGAAATTTCACACCAATCTCACACCATCAAATTATCATTGATGGCTAGTTGATGGCTAACAATCACAAAAATTACTGGGCTAGCATTGCTCTAATTAAAATGAAAAGCATTTGAATTGAATAGACTCACGGAGAGGATATTGCAGTGGTGAAGGTCTATGGTAACTTTGGTCAACCTAGGACAACTGTTGAGAAACCAAAGGAATCCGCAAAATTCTTGGGGATGCATTTGGATTTTCATCTTCAAGTGTCTCACCCTCAAACCCCCTGGTAGCCTCACCGGTTCATCTCCCGAAGGAATCACCTTTCATTCATTAACAAATTAATAAAATCACAAAAAACGTTTTAGTTACCAAAGAAACCGTTGCAATACCAGACATATACGAAGTACCTGAAGAATCACGCTGCAAACTGTAAGAACATTGACCGCAAAGAAATCTTGAAGAAAATTCTGAAGTTCGTTGCCACATTCAAAGAACTCATCCATGGGGCTTAAATCAAGATCTGCCTCTTCTATGGTACCAGCTTCCACCTTCACTTCAGACACCGGCGGCACTGAACCACAGTACTTGAAAACCTTCAAATTTGGCGCCTCAAAACCAATATAATCCGTTCCAATTATGCACCTATCAATCACCAACTTCTTCAGTTCCAATTTCTTTACATCAAAGGATTCAATATCCCAACAGTTCTTCAGGCTCAAACTCTCGATCCACTCGCACGTCGATAACAGCGTCCTAATCGATTCCAATTTCAACGGAATCCAAGCAAGAGTCACATCTTTCAGTGCCACAAACTTGGCGAAATTTTTTGTTTCGAAACTGCACGAGTGCAGTTTCAAACTCTCGAGCTTCTGGTGCAGTTTCTTGTTCTCGTAAAGGTGTCTCGGAAATTCAACCGAGGCATCGTGGATATTCTCTTCAGGATGTTCGTCCTCCCACTGCGCTTCGGCGAAATCGAGTTCCAAATCTTTCACGCCGTCCTCTACGGCGAAATCGACGTAGGCTCCAACGATGTCACCGCAGTTCGAAGGAGGAGAAACCCTGAGGGTGAATTTGTCTTGGAGATGGTTGTTTTTGTGCAATGTGATCCAGATCTTGATGAAGTTGTTGAAAGCCTTCCTTTGCGGTACTTCAACGTTGTTGCATTCGAGTTGGTTGTTCTTCACTGTGTTGGTAGATTGCCACAGCTTCAACCACTTCTTGGAAAGGATACATGTTTTCGCTGCTTCTTTGAAAGGAAGCGAGGAAAGAATGTTGAGAAGAAGCTCTTCGGGTAATGAAGAAATTTTGTCGGTTTCTTTTTCTGCCATCTTTCTAGTTCTTGAAATGGTTATGGAATGTGGAGCTATGAAGAATTATTAATTATATTTATAGGGAGGTTTTTGAATATGAAGTGGTGCAAATTAAAAGACATAACCTTTTGAAGGGAAGGGTTTTGACTTTTGTGTAGTAGTTTCAAAACAATGCAATGAATAGGAGAGCCGAAATGTTTGGTAACCAACCAAAAATAAACAAAAATATTGCATAAAATGACACTATAAATCTATATTATATTATTATCACTACATTAGATTTCGTGATTCCTGATTAATTAGATGATGTATGCTTATTAAGACTCATCAATTAAACCGTATCTTTTTTTTTAATATGGAAATTTCAAATAATTGAGAGCTTGTGCGCTGAGGAAAAAAGCTACTTTGGATCTCGAGCAATACCTTATAGAAGATATATTTCTCAAAACTATGAATGTTGTTGTTTACTCATATCGCATAAGGTGACAAGCGAAAATGTCGGAGACCCAATTTTGTAAGATCGGGCACGTCTTAGTATTAAGTTATACTACTTGTACACTAAAATCAACCAATAGTATAAAATATACCTTAAAATATAAATATATATTAAAAATAAATTAAATTATACATATATTTATACACAAAAATAAATTCTAAATTTTTAAATTATAAAAATTTTGATGTTATATCATATAATAAATTTATTTTATTTAAAATTTTAAATTGATAAAAAAATACATAAATCATTATATTTCTAATAGTACTGTTGAGCTACAGAATAAATACTTAATTAGTAGGGACCAAACCAGTTATTGTGATTATCTCCTTTGGCAACCACATTTATTTACATATATTTACACACACAAATTAAAGCACATTTTGCCAAAGGAGAGTTGCCCTGTTAATTCGCACTCATTATTGCTACTATATGCCAGGTCACTCATGCATAAAACCCTACCCGCTCTCTATATATAGTCATTTTGTTGAGTTTGAAGAGCACACCAAAATAAGAATATTGTATTTCAAATTGAACATTTTCATTGATCACAATCACAAATTCACAATATTATTAACTATGAAAAAGTCTTGGGGCAGCAGCTTCATTAAATTCTAGCCAGCATCTAATCAGTAAAGAAAAGTAAACTATTGGATGAAATCTCACACCATTAAAATCATCACCGATGACTATTTGATAGCTATAAATCACAAAAGTTGCTGCTCGCTAACACTCCTCTATTGATCGATTGCATTGATTGATATATCGATCTGCATGGATGATCTCAGCAAACCTAAGAATATCTCCAAGGGAATGAACTTTGCAGAACCAAAACAATCGCAGCAGCTGAAGCCTCACGACAAAAAAATTAAGAAGAGTGAGGCTGTGAAAACTGAAGACATGGGTTATAATATTCGTATGACTAAGCATCCCAAGGGACTCTAGCAGTCTAGCGTGCATAATAGTTCCATAAGACACTGTGATTCTCATAACAAAATATGATAAGATTTTGAGGATGTGATATAAAGAATAAAGGCACAATTATTTTATTTTTATATTTTATTTGGTAATAAATTAAATATAAAAAGAATAAATTTTAAAAGTCTAATTTATTTTTTTATTCAAAATATTTAGAAAAAAAAATATAATGATAAAAATTATAATTATAAAAAGATAATAAAAATAATGAAAGAAAAAATATAAAAAAATAAGTTGTATCTTTTATTAGTGTTTGTATCATTCTTGTTAATAAAAATATAAAATACATTAATTCTATATTTTTAGGTATGTTTCTGTCTGTCTCATCTGTCAAATATATTTTTATATTTTTGTGTTTAAGTTTTAGCATCTTATGCTTAGAAACAAATATAGCTTAAATGTTATGTTTTCTATTAATTGAAAAAAAAAATTTCTTTTTTTTTTTTATGTCAAAAGGTATTAGAAATTAATTTTTAGTTAGTTAACATTAGTCAATTTTTTTAATTCTAAAAATTTTTATTTTACGAAGAATTTAGGGTTTAGAAATTATAACAGTCTAATTAAGGTTAAAAATTTATAATTTTAAATCTAAAATAAATAAAAAAATAAAATTACTTTATGTTAATTAAAATACTTAAAAGTATCTAGAATTAAGAATATCATTAGATCTTTAATTATATATTTTTCGAAAAAATATTCTATTAATTTTAATATTTTTTTATATAAAAAAGACCTAATTAAAAACAATGCAAAAATTCAATTAAAAAATATAAAAATTTAGTTATAAATTTAAAAATATTATAGAGATAAATAGAGTAATTAAATTTTTTTTTAGTGTCTGTGAGTAAATTGTTGTCCAAGCATATTTAATTTTATCACTCTCAAATTTTAATGTGTTTTTTATTTTGATATTTTATCATTCTTATATGTGTTGTGCTTAAATTTTCATAATATATATAACTTTTTTTACGATATAGTTGACTTAAATTTTTCTTTAATTGCAAATTAGTTGCTTTTTTATCTAATAACTAAGACCATATAGTGGAAACATAAACAATTTTGCTTTAAATAAAGAAGATAACATAAAATACATTTAATATAATGTAATTAATTTAATCTTCAGTATTATAAATTGTGATGTCTTTCAATTGTTGCTATTAGTCGTCTAAACTGGAGGAGGCAAGGGAAGGGAAATAACTATTTTTTTTTTCTTTTGTGTACACCGTGAAAAAACAAAGGAACCTTCCACATGTAAGCAAACGGAAATCTGCAAAAAAAAAAAAAGAAAATCATTTTATTATACATGGAACTGTAAAATACAGAGCCAATTTAATCGACCTGGGTCCTCTTAATTAATTAGCGAAGGATAGTACCGAAATAAAATATATATTATATCCATCTTTGAATAATTCATACTCAGAATACACGTTTTCATAAAAATCTTGCCCCATTAAGTTCAAATGTACAAGCTATGGTATATGCCTTTAGCTTCATCTTTCGCTCAAATGACACTGAAATTATTATGAAAATTACTCAGTTTATCTCTCTATGGACTCAATTGTTTAACAAAACAATTTAAAACACAATTATACTATGTGAAAAAAAATAATCACTTATCAATCACTGTGTATATATATTTGGGATATAAATTTTTTTATAGTACTATATATTATAAACAAGTTTCGTTATTTTATTATAACAAGTTTATTGTTTTGTTAGCTAGCTAATTATTTAATTAAAATATATATATATATATATATATATATATATTTGGTGATTGATTTTTAATTTACATATAAAATTTTTATTTAAATATTTGTTATCTGAGGTTATAATATATTAGAATCAATTAAATTTAATTAGAAATATTTAGCATATGTGAATATTTATTTTAGCATATTACGTCTTTATTATATATTTCGATTCCCTTATCACCTATATATATCCTTTTATATATTGTATTAGTTTACATAAACTTAAATAAACACAAATTTTTTTCTATTGTTTTCTCTTGCCTTATCTGAAATGAAAAATAGGATTTGACTTCATTTTATGTATTTCACTTCATAAAGCGTTCATATAAAACAATTTCTAAGAGATCTTTGTTCAGCAAATTTTATATTTTGCTTATTAATTTTCATATTTCTTTTCAGAAAATGAAAAATAGTGCTCTAATCACATACATCGTTTTTTATTGCCCCTCCCTCTCTATTAGAGAGTATTCAGTATTAGAGTTTAAAACTATATATTAGATATAGCAAAAGGTTAAATTTTAAAGAAAAATAATTCATAATATACATATACTGTTAAAACCTCTTAATAATTTATTATTAATATATGTTTAAATTATTCATATATTTTCAATTAATGCAAGACCGCATAGCAATGCTCATCTCGTCTAAATACCGGATTAATTACTTTACTTTGATTTTTTTTTTTACTTAAGATAGGAGACTTGAACTCGCAACCTCTTAATTGAATATAGGAAGACTATGACATTTGAGCTATAAATTCATTGGCAATTATTTTACTTTGATTGGACCAAAAAGAAACCGATATATATATTATGTAATCGTCTTCCATGCATCTTCTACATGACAGTTTCCTTCGTTTCTTGTTGCTCTAGATTTCTTCTTAATTTTACCAACAATTTCGTTGTATATAGCTAATAAAATAATTATAATTAATAATGTTAAATTAAATATATATATTTTACAAGCTAAATTAAAATTCATAGGATATTTACATGATGAGACGCGTATACGCATTTGAGACCTAATTTACCTTTGATTACTATGGCACGTCATTCATGCATGCAAAAAAAAAAAAAAACCCTAACCCCTCCTCTCTATTACTATATATAGCCATTCTGTGGAGTTTGATCAAGATCACACAAAACAAGAATTTTGTATTTCAGATTGAACATTTTCATTTATCACATTAGTGTATATTGGTTGCATTTATTATTGTATTGATTAATATCAATTAATCTCCATGGCTGATCTCATCACCAAACCTCAGAATATTTCCAAGTTTATGAACTTGGAAGACCCAAAAAAACCGCAGCAACCGAAGCCTCAGAAGAAGAAGAACGACAACAACAACGATAAAGTGGGAATTGAAGACATGGGCTATAACCCTCGTATGACTAAGAATCCAAACGGACGAAACTGATTCCCAAAACAGGTCTACCGTGCAATAACAGTGTTCTGCTCTTTTATTTTATTTTTGTATAAATGGTGTAGACACACATTTAGTTTTAAAAATTTAATTTTAATATATTATCATTATAAAATATATTTTACACATTCGTTTTTTAATAATCATTTATATTGTCAATATAAAAATAATTTTTTAACGTAACATTATATAATTAAATATGTATATATATATGTAAAATTATTTTGTATATATTAGCAGTATATTAAAATTAAAATTTTAATTTTAATATTATTAAATTTTGATTCTTCTTTTATTTAATATACTTTAATCCATGATTTTTATTTTTATTATATATATTTTTTAGATTAATAATCAAATTAATTCTTAAAAATGGTTCGTTTTTTAATTTTTTTTGAAATATTTTATCAATTAAATGAGTCTTTTAAATATTATAAATTAATTATTTTTATCTTTCAGTCACTCAATTGATAATTTTTCGATTAATGACATAGAACATTAAAGTTATATTAGGATTAGAGTTTATTATATAATTAAAAAAATTAATTAAATTGATGAATTTTCCTAAATATATTTGATTAGCATTCAATTGAACATACTAGAGTATCATGTATGCTATCGGTTAATGTTCTATGTAATTAATTATTGTTGATGAAAATTATATTTGTGTAATAAAAGGATAAAAATAATTAATTTATAATCTTTGAATGAATAATTTGATTGATAAAATTTTTTAAGAGAGAATTTAAAACATAGCCCATATTCATGAACTAATTAATTTAACCATTAACCCTGTTTATTTATACTTCATATGTAATACCAATTTTAACTGTAAAATTTTTTGTCTTCTTTTTTTCTTCTGAAAAAAATGATTATTTTTTACTTGTTTGCTATGTTAGCTTACCTTAAACACACTAATGTTAAGTGAAAAGTGATTATTACAGATATTTGTTTTTGATATGTTCTCTGATGTCATTTCTTTTATGCATGACACTGATCATGATATGCTCTTCATTTTGTTACAGCAGGTATATAATATGTATGTGGAAGTGGGGACTATATCTGTAGATTGCTTTGGAACAATAATACTTCTGGCAGCAGGAGTAGCAGAGATTATTATATTGTTGGTCAAAGATATATATATATTTCATTATTTTTTATTTAATTAATTCATATTATATTGTTGTTCGTTTCATTGGTTAATACTAGAAGTGCAAAATTTAGAGCTAGGAGGCTGTGATCTCTCACTTTCTATGTATTATTTAACTTTATAATGAACAATATAATCTTCTCTTAAAGTTTGTGCAATTTTCATTGATGGTAATATGATGGTGATATATATATATATGGTGAATTGATAAGCATATTAATGATATATCAACTCTAAAAAAAATTGGTATAAACTATCACGTTTTTTACTGTTAATTTTTTATCACATATATTGTTTATTTATTTTAGATCATACAGCATAAATTTAATAATTTTGAAGCTCATTATATTCTTCTATTTATTCATATGCTTAAACTAAAAGGATAATCTTGATTTAAAATTAATCAGTTTTTTTTTAGGTCAGGAAATTAATATCAGTTTTATCTTTACTCTTATGTAATTAAGCCCAACAGAGGGACAAGACTAAAAGGCTGCATTTGGTTATAAAACTGGATAAGACCAAATTTCGAAAATAATAAGACAAAAAATATAAAAATTAATATTTTTATATTTTATAAAATATAAATTAAAATATATTATTTCAGTATTTTTTGACATAATATCTTTTTTATATTTTATTTATTAAATATAATTTTATATCTCAATGTTCATATCTTAATATCTTGTGTCTATAGATAAGCGTAGTCAAAATATTCTCACATGAAAAATAAAGATATTATTTTGATGTGTCACAAAATGATTTTGTTATATGTTATTAATTTTATTATCTAACTTATAAAATGATTAATTTTATTTATAGTTGTATCCTTTATGAATCAATTAAAATATTAAATATTTTGAAGACTAAATTAATGTAATTAATTTTTTAAAAATTATTTTGACAATTAATTTTCTTTTATGCATGGCCCCTTAATTAACCTACACACGGGGTCAAACACTCAACTTAATTGAGAATGTTATTTGCAATGCAAGTATATTGTATTGAAAAATAAAATCATTCTCTCTAAACCTGAAATTAAAAAATTGCTCAGTATCTTCTTCTGTTTTTTTTTATATTTATTTATTTATTTATTGGATATTATTATTATAACTTCGAAAATTTAATTAAAGAATCTTGACAGAAGTAACTAATTAATACTATAACTACCAAAAACTGATGATAACTATATAGCTAGAATCAATGTTATAAAAGGAAATCTTAACAGACCAGTTGTTCCACTAGATAATTTGATTTGTAACAACAAATTATTGATTCAATAGTAACATCAATTTCTTATTAAGATATTTTACAATGAGAAACGCACTTATATATTACAAAATACTCCTTACAAATGCATTGACACTTAATATGAACTTGATTTGGATATATATTAGGTCTTGTTGTGAATAACGTTGATGATGAATTATACATTGAAATTACCAAGTAATTTACATTGAAATTCCTACCATTATTTCTCTCGTATTGTATAATACAAAAACATTGAATTCCCATAGCTGTGGAGTTACTTGCGTTACAAGATTTATCCACGCTGAGTCGGCAACTAATGCAAGGCCTATAATATTAATACGTTAAATAATGTGGTGATTAAGGTGGTATTGCTCTCAATTTACATAGAAACTATGAGGAATTGAAATTAAACTCTATATTAGTACAGTCAAATGGGTTTGTTAAACTTTGAATCCACACGCCGGAGTATAAAAACATAGTGGGGCCTAATAGATCTGGTGGCACATGTTGCTGACTTTTCTGCTACAACTTTGTCTTATTTTTGTTGGACGATTAATTAAGTTAGTATAAACGATAAACATAACAATAACAGGGTGAATTTCACAAACATTCATGGTATTAATTATTGTCGCCTATAGTTTATAAATCTGACAGTTTCTTTCATAGACACTGGCTTAATTTCGGATCAATAGAAATCAGAAGAGTAATTTGCAGAAGTAATAAGAAAGACAGAAAAATTTTGTGATCAGAATTTTGTGCAATAGAACTCAATTGTTCAATAGCAAAAGTCCACTTTTTAACTATAGGTGACCCTTCTTATATATCACATACTTAATTATTACAGCTGCTCTAAGACTATTATATAGTAAAATAGAAAAATTGGTTAGAAACAGAAAATTTATTTTCTGTCCTTGATTAACTGAGTTCTTGAATTTTGTTATTTTTAATTAGCTGAGTATTTTAGATAGTTTATCTTATTTCTAGTTTAATTTACAATTCTATGTTTTAAATTTGAGTGTCGAAATTTTAAGATTGTCTCTGACTTTTTCAAAATTTTATACATTATGTACGTTGGCACATTTATCATACTGAACCCCAGTTCTTATTTCATACATATATTGTTGCTTTTCAAATGCAGGTCGAGAGATACCTTAGTGAGTGTTTAGAGTTTTTTCTACAAGCGAAGTTGATTATTTTGGGATTACTATATTTTGTTTTATACTTTGTATATATGTATATAGATTCTTCTCCGTTTATATTTTATGTTTTGTCTCTCCTAGAGGTCGACTTGGAGAAATAGAAGTATGTATCATGTCTCTTGAGCTGTTTTTGGGTTATATATGCATCTATATATACTCTGGCCTATATACTCTAAAAAAACATATTTTGTTGATTCACATATTTTATTATCGTAAATATTTAATAACAAAAAAAATTAGTTAAAAATAATTAGAATTTATCTTATTTAATATTTATAAATTATTATAATAATTAATAAATATTAAATAAGATATATTTTATTTTATTTTCTAACGTTACCAATCTATTATATACTTATAAATTATTACAATAATTAATAAATATTAAATAAGATAAATTTTATTTTTTTTTCTAGCGTTACCAATCTATTATATACATACGCATATAAATTAATCATTGGATCGAAACAATCACAACACTACTATAGTACACTACTATAGCTCGCTACCGTATCCCAAAATTGAATGTATTAGTATATTTCTCATGCAGTTCCTGTTCCTCCTTTAGTGCTCGATCAAATTAAATAACGTAACAGATTGAGAAGCAATTAATGTTCCCCTTTAGAGTTTTAACGTTCATATGGCAAAATTTCCTCAATTATATTTAGTATGGTTTAGACTTTAGAGTTTTAACACCGCACAAATAAATGCATATCATCACATTTTATTACTAAGATAAATCTCACTTGTTTTACAATGAGAAACACATTAAATTAAAGTACAACTATTGGAGATAGAAGCACATATTTTAACAAATGTAATTAAGTGGAGTCAAACTAACAAATAAAATAAACAAATAAGACCACTACATATATATATATCCTCCTCATGGTACGTACTTAATTGCACTGCTTCATTCACCAAAAGCACACTTGAATCTGTAACGAACAAAATCGAACACTATAAGAAATTAGTATGCTGATGAAATAAATAAGAATATAAAGCAAAGCATTAGTACGTAGTGGGATTATGATTTGGTCCTTCTTGCAAAGGCATCTTGAATAGTTGGCAACTTTTTTACAGGTTTTGGAGGAGGATTTGAATTAGTAGGAGGTGGCCTTGTCACAGGGCACAGAACCTTTTGAATGCTTATGTTTTGGCTACTCATTATTTGGAATCTTATGAATGTTGATGATCGATGAAGCATAACAATATGAGAATCCTCTATTTATAGGGGGTGCTTCATTAATTCCTTGTTCACAGTAACCGAAATTACCAAGTGATTCATGTTAATCTACATAGAAATTTCTATCATTTTATTTTTCATATTACATTTCTCATTTTTACAAATTGAATATCTGATTTAGTTTGCGTGAAAAATGTAGCTTGTGGCACAAGGATATATCCGCGGTGATGTGAGTCGTCACACCCAAACCGTGGCAAAAACCGTCATGAAAATTTCAGAAGAAATTTAAGCAATTGAAGTTTAATAAAAATAAGTTCTAACAAGCAAGGAGTTCAACGTTCAATATTACTACTAATACGCGCTACGGACACGGTTGAATAGTTGGAATAATATAAATATCAACAATGCTAGGGAACTAACTCTATATAAGCCAAGAATCAGCCAACTGGTAATCGGATGTTGCTACTAATAGACACACGGATGTTTCTTTTTCTTGTAAATTGGATGGTTTTGGATATAATTTCTATGTTTCATGTGTTACGCATTAATAAAACATAATTAATTATATGGAATCAACTAATGAATGATTAAAGCATCTGTTCCGTGATTCTCTCCTAACACTAACGTGGTCAACAATAATTTAACAAACAAATTAAATTATAAATTAATAAACCTAATTATAATTAATTATGTTGTTCCATTCTTGGCTGATTATTAGTTGGTTCCATATACTTTTCCTATAAATATATGCATAATTTAAGTGGGATTATATAAATTATTAAAATTTATTTGTTAAAACTAATTTAGTGATTGAACGGGTTAAATAATAACAAAAAATTTTAAAATTTTTTGCAAGATGCCTCTAAAAAAGTTAGAACAATTAAAATATAAAATATACTACTTAAATTATGCATATATTTATATAAAAATATATAATAACTAATTTTGATTAATTTTGATATATAAATAATATTTTTAAATAAAAAATATATAAATACTAAATTTAAATACTAAGTTTAAATAGTAGCTACGAGAAATTTATGATTTTGTTTATGATACAAGTTTAAAGCAAACACTTTTTTTTTCATCCCTTCTGTTCTTTTACCTTAAAAAGAAATTAACTACATACTCATTGTAGAGGGTTATTAATTAAGATTTGAAATTCTAGACATACAGAAATTTTGCGTTAACTTAACTGGAAATTACTCCATTAATAATTAACTTCACGCACACGACAACAAATTAAAAGTTTGTAGTTTAGTCAAATTAATGTGGATACGATGTTTGACTGACGGTACTTTAATTTCTTTCAAGCCGTATAAGAGGTTGGTGGGATTCTTTATTCTTTTACTAAAAAAACTTTCTGCTTGTACCCTCATTTTGTTTTATTTCTTTATAAAGTTAAATATTTACACCAAGGTCAAACATATTATTTTTCACTTCAAAAGGTAACGTGTATTTTATTCGTAAAAATAATAGTGTATGTTAATTATATTATGCTTCATATTTCACCTTAAGAAAACGATAGCAATAATATATTTTTTGATAAAATATATTTTTTGTCTTTAAATTTGATCAAAATTTTAAAAATATTTTTAAATTTTATTTTGTTTTAATTTTATTTCAAAAAATTTTTATTTGTATCAAATATATTATTGACAATTGAATTTGCATAAAATTTAAGACTAATCGAATAATAATGCATGAAAAATTAGTTTGAGAATATATTTGATATAAATCGAAAATTTTTGAAACAAAATTTCAACAAAATAAAATTTATAAATATTTTTAAATTTTTTACTAAATTTCAGAAAGAAATATATACTTTAATTTCCCGTATATTTTTATTGAAAAACATTAATGCATATTTGTTCTGCAATTAAAAATAACAAGAATAATGTTAGAAAATAGTAATTTTAGTACTTTATAATTATTAATTGACTATTAATAATATTTTTAATAATGTGAAATTATATTTAATAATAAAAAATTATTTATTTTTTTAATAATTAAATACCGACAAAAAACACAAAATTATTGACTCTAGACTTTTCTCAAAAATAATACTCCAAGCATTCACGAATGCTGTTATCGATAACCAATTGATGAGTACGACCCGTCAAAAGTTTGAACATGAGTAGCGACTAGAAAGTCAGGTTTTTGTTTTTTCCTTACTGCGAATTCAGTGCATTACAGGGTGATATTTATCAGAAAGTTAGGATTGATCATGCATGAGATTAATTAAAAATTAACTTTAATGCGTATTAAAATTAACTTTAATGAGTATTAAAATTAAGTGGATCTAACTTAATCTAAAATCTAGTTTAATATATAGGAAGTAGAGATTTTGCACGTTTATAAACTATCTAATAGACATATATTTAAGATGTTTTATATTTTAATTATAAATTATTTAGAGGTCAAATATATATATATATATATATATATTCATTATTTTTAATAAAATTTTAATATATTTATTTAACATATATATTAAAATCAAAGTGTTTCATCTAAAATTTATCTATTTGATTTTTAACATTGTTCAATAAATATATTAAAAATTTTATTAAGAATAATGAATTAATGAATCAATCTATCTTACAACATAATTTTTAGACTTCTAAAATAATAAATATTTATTTAAAATCAAAGTGTTGATCTAAAATCTATTAATGAAGTAAATCTAAGTATTTACACTAAAATATATATTACCCCGGAAAAATCTTACATTAAATTGTTTAAATCTAAAATATACAACTGATTTTAATTTTTTAAATATTACGTGATATATTTTCTTTATATATATATATATATATATATATATATATATATATATATATATATATATATATATATATAACTCATTGGTCCAATTAATCGAAGCATTGGTGGCTTTCCAAAGCGGGAAAATTAAGGAGTATGTATCTCTTAATTTTCTTTAATAAATACGCTTAAGTGGAATATTT
Source organism: Arachis hypogaea (assembly GCF_003086295.3). NCBI lineage: Eukaryota > Viridiplantae > Streptophyta > Magnoliopsida > Fabales > Fabaceae > Arachis > Arachis hypogaea. The sequence continues at coordinate 141,884,829 of NC_092048.1, forward strand.
TATTAATATAATATTTTTATGTAGTCACCAAAAAAAATTTTAAGTGTTTTTTTTTCTCATTTAAAAAAAAATGCGATGACATATAATATATTATGCTTAACAATATTAGTCTAAATATATATATTTTTAAAAAAAATTAGTTGAAGTTGATTGATGTAATAATGTGTGCCAATCAAATTATTAGAGAACGAATTATATTTTTTTGAGCAAATATTATTTAATATTGGTTAATTTTTTATTATTATAAAATTATTTTTGAAAAAAATATTTTAAAAAATTTAAAATTTAATAAAATTTAATAAAAAGAAACCTTCAAAATTTAGAAGAAAGAAATATTTAAAATTAATTAAAAAATAACCAAAATCTAGAAATGAATGTCATGTGTGACGTAATCGCTACAGTCGCTCTCTTGTGAGTTGTCGACTGCGGAAGATGCGCTGCTTCCGTCGGAGGACGAATGAGGTGGGGTGATAGACGGTGCAGCGTGAATTTGAAGAAGAAACAGAAGAGGAAAAAATAGATGAATATATACGGTGCAAATACTTGAAAGCGTATTTTTTAAAATGGACGGCATATATAATTGATTACTTATATTTTTTATTTTTATCTTTAAGAGATTTGAGTTTTTATTATTGTATTAAATATTGGTTGAAAAGTTGGTTATCAAATTGGCTCCCATAATTTCTCAAACTATTAATATGGGCAGGCCCAGTAAGTAACTGAAGAATTAAAGAAAATAAGATGAAAATTTAATAAGAAGACAACACTCGTACTAAATAAAGTAAATAACAGGTTAAAAAAATTAAATTAACTTAAAAAATTAAATTAATTTTAAAAATTAAATTTTTAATTAATTAAGAATAACTAGATTTTTAAATTTGTAATTAGAATTAGGCAATATAATTTCTTCTGAACACACTCTTACACCACGTTCCGTTTCCTCTTATTGCCGCACCGTGACACAACATCACTTTTTCTCTCACTGCGGCAACCATTCGCCGTTTAGACCGCTGCCGCTTCGCCTCTGCAGTGTTAATGCTGTTGAGTTTGTTGATAAAACTGATTTATGGCATAAGAGATTATGTCATATGAGTGAGAAGGGCATGAATATGTTATCTAAGAGGAATCTTTTATCTGGTTCTAAGGTTGCTTTACAAAAGTGCAACCATTGTTTTGCTGAAAAACAAAACAGAGTTTCTTTTAAGAGTCATCCACCTTCAAGAAAGCCAGAGATACTTGACTTGGTGCATTCTGATGTATATGGGCCAATGAAGACAAGAACACTTGGAAAGTCTATCTATTTTGTAACCTTTATTGATGATCATTCTAGAAAATTATGGGTTTACACTTTAAAAACCAAAGATCAAGTTTTAAATGTGTTCAAGCAATTTCAAGCTTCTGTTGAAAGAGAAACTGGGAAGAAGTTGAAATGTATTCGTACTGACAATGGTGGTGAGTACTCAGGTCCATTTGATGCTTATTGTAAAGAGCATGGTATAAGACATCAGAAGACTTCTCCGAAGACTCCTCAGTTGAATGACTTGGCTGAAAGGATGAACAGAACATTTGTTGAAAGAGTTAGGTGCTTATTATCACAATCTGGATTGGCAAAATCCTTTTGGGGTGAAGCTTTGAGCACTGTTGTTCATGTCTTGAACCAGACACCATGTGTTCCCTTGCAATTTGAAGTGTCAGAGAAGGTATGGTCAGCTAAAGATGTTTCTTATGATCATTTAAGAGTCTTTGGATGTAAAGCTTTTGTTCATATTCCTAAAGATGAGAGATCTAAGCTTGATATAAAGACTAGGTAGTGTATTTTTATTGGCTATGGCATGTATGAGTTTGGTTACAGGTTTTATGATCCTGTTAGCAAGAAGGTGATTCGAAATAGAGATATTGTTTTTGTTGAAGACCAAACATTGAAGGATGTTGATAATGCGGAGAAGCCAATGGTTCAGTCTAGTGATGATTTTTCTAACTTGGATATTACTTCTTCTATGCCTATGATAGAAGATGGTAGAGTTGAAGTTCAAAATAATGAGCATGATACAAGTGCAGGTGAAAATGGAATAGTTGATCCGATACTTGATGAAGTTGGTGATGATGATCAAGATGAAGAACCAGCTTTAGAAATTCATGCAAATGCACTTAGAAGGTCTACAAGAGAGAGAAAGCCTTCGTCAAGGTATTCTCCACATGAGTTTGTTTTATTGATTGATGGAGGAAAACCTGAATGCTTTGGAGAGGCTGTTGAAGATGAAAGCAAAGCTCAATGGCTTGAAGCTATGCAAGAAGAAATGAAGTCCTTACTTGAGAATGATACCTATGAGTTGGTGAAGCTACCGAAGGGTATGCGAGTTTTGAAGAACAAATGGGTATTCAGAATCAAGAATGAAGAACACAATTCTAAACCTCGGTATAAGGCTAGATTGGTTGTTAGAGGTTTTAGCCAGAGAAAAGGTGTTATTATGAGGAGATATTTTCTTCTGTTGTGAGGATGCCATCCATTCGTGCTGTGCTTGGATTAGCAGCGTCTCTTGATTTGGAGATTGAGCAAATGGATGTGAAGATAACTTTTCTTCATGGTGATTTAGATAAGGAGATCTACATGGAGCAACGGGAGGACTTTGTTATTAAAGAAAATGAAGATTTTGTGTGCAAGCTTAAGAAGAGTCTTTATGGGTTGAAACAAGCTCCAAGACAGTGGTACAAGAAGTTTGAATCTATTATGGAGGAGCATGGTTACCGTAAGACAACTTCGGATCATTGTGTATTTGTGCAAAAATTTTCTGATGATGATTTTATCATTCTTTTGCTTTATGTGGATAATATTTTGATTGTGGGCAAGAATGCTTTGAGGATTAATGAGTTGAAGAAGCAATTGAGCAAGTTCATTGCTATGATGGACTTGGGTCCTGCCAAACAGATTTTGGACATGACTATTACTCATTATAGAGATTCCAAGAAGCTTTATTTGTCACAGGAGAAGTACATAAAGAAGGTGCTTCAAAGGTTTGGCATGAATGATGCCAAATGTATTGCTAGTTCTTTTGCTCCTCATTTTAAGTTGAGCACCAAGTAGTGTCCAACCACTGATGAGAAGAAACAAGCAATGGATGAAATACCTCATGCCTCAGCTGTTGGAAGCTTGATGTATGTTATGATGTGTACTAGACCAGACATTGCTCATGCGGTTGGTACTGTGAGTCATTTTCTCTCTAATCCAGGTAAAGAACATTGGAATGCTGTTAAATGGATTATGAGATATCTCAAAGGTACAACTAACTTGAGTTTGAGTTTTGGTGGTGAGAAACCTTTGCTAGTTGGCTTTACTGATGCAGACATGACAGGAGATATTGATTCTCGAAAGTCTACTTCAGGTTTTTTGGTCAAGTTTGTAGGGGGGCTATTTCATGGAAATCAAGGCTACAAAAGTGTGTTGCACTTTCTATCAATGAGACAGAGTTTATTACAGCAACTGAAGCATGTAAAGAGTTGTTGTGGATGAAGAAGTTTCTTGCAGCACTTGGTTTCAAACAAGACCGTTATGTGTTGTTATGTGATAGCCAAAGTGCTATTCATCTTGCCAAAAATTATACTTTTCATGCAAGATCTAAATATATTGATGTTAGGTATAATTGGATACGGGATGTGTTAGATTTCAAGTTGTTGGAACTTGAGAAAGTTCACACCGATGACAATGGTGCTGATATGATGACAAAAGTATTATCAAGAGAAAAGTTTGAAACATATTGTTTGATCGCCGGAATGGCGAGGGCCTCCACCTAGTCGAGAAAGGAGAGATTTGTTGGGTTTTTCTCTCCTTTGTGAGGCCCAAGCCCAACATTTTGAGGGTGTCTCTTTGTACCCATTGTGCCACAACCCTAATCAGATTTTGGGGTCATTGTGAGGTAAAGAGAATAGCCACCAAGTGAGAGAGAAGAGAAAAAATTGTTAATGTTGCAAGTGTGAGGAGTGTTGGAGTTAGTCCCACATTAAAGAAAATAAGGAAGAGTGAGGAGTTTATAAGATGAGAGAACCATTTACTTGACACCGTAAGGTTTTGATGAGTTGGATGTGGTGTCATCTCATCTTATGTTCTCTCGCTTGATTTCTCCCCGAAATCTCTCTGGTGGTCGAGAGCTCCCTACGGTTGGCCCAATAAGTGGTATCAGAGCCGATGGTTAATCGGTCTGGTGGTTTTAAGGGGTATTCAAGGTGAAGCATCAAAAGTCTTCCCGGCAAAGGTGGTCCGGACAACGTGTCCCGCGGTGTAGTACGGCAGCGGCGGTGTGATGGACGAATACTCATATGTGGTGGAGGAGTTAGAGGGGAGTTGATGCTTGATGTGGAGGCTCACACTTGAGGGAGAGATTGTTAATGTTTTGAGTTGGATGTGGTGTCATCTCATCTTATGTTCTCTCTTCCCATGTTACTGCGTCATACTGTGTGTATGCCTTCTCTCGTGTTGCCGTCCTTCTTCTGCTGCCGTGACTGCTTCTTCTTTCTTTTGCTGTGATTTGAATTTTTTTCATGTATTTTTGGATTTTTTTATTGTATATGAATATTTTTTAATATAATTTTTTGCATATGTCTATTTTTATTATACATAAATGTTTTTTTTACTGTGGCGCCGAAGTCCAGAGAAAGAGTAGAATAGCTGCGGTAAAAATAGGATAATAAGAAAGATGAAAAGTGAAATGTGTAATTAGAAATAAAGATAAATAATTAAATTGAGATGTTTTTTTTTTATGTTTAGTGAGTTTGGATACAGTCCATTATTCACATGATTTGCACCCTCGTTATCTACTTAGAGGAATTAGAAATAAAATAATATAATGTTGATCTCTATAGTCTATACATGTATCTATGTCTACTTTAATTCATACCCATCTAACTCATTTCCCATATGCGTTACTATAAATAAATGTCTTCATAATTCACCATTCAAACTTCAAACACGCACGCATGGGTTGGCTTAGTTCCTCGAAGTGTTGGCGCAAATGATACGGAAATTCTTTTATACAAATTACTCTTCGAGTTATTAATTAATCAATCTCGTTAGTTATTAACAATATTTTTACCAATTTCTGTAAATTTTTATTTATAATTATATTTAATAAAATATCTTTGTGAATTTGTCTAATAAAAAATGTTTTTTTTATGCTTGTATTTAATAGAAGTGTCTTTATAAATATATTTTATGAATGTATATTTTTTGTATGTGTTTAAAATATAATAATTAATTATTATTGACAATAAATTAGCAGATAATATGTTGGTACCTTATACTTTTTTTTAATTAATTATTATTGTTATTGATTTTCTTAGAATTAAAAAATACAAAATAAAAATGGAGATCGAAGAGCATTTCATCATTTCCCTGCAATGTCCATCGAAATGCAGTAGCATTTCTCATGCAATGTAATATCTTTCAATAAAAAAATAAAAATAAAAGTAATGACCGTAGACGCCTCTCTTAGCTACCATGAGTTTCCCTAATTAATTAGTTTTCTCAAGAATGCATCTGAACTATACAGTTAATAAGAATACAACAATCTCAAAATATAATATTATTACAAGTTAAATTTCATGTAAAGATTACAAATGTTGAGACGCTGATATCATATGTAAATGTACCCTAATTTACGTAGAATATGCATGCATGAATCACATAACATCTATAAATTAAGATGCCATAACAATAGATTTCCAAGCTAACCCAACACCTAGCAAGAACAAAAACCAATAACAACAACAAAAAGAAACAATGAACACTGCTGATCACATGGCCTACGAGATTCAAAGAGGGAACTCAGGTCGGCGGCAGCAGCAGCAGCCACCACCACCACAAACTGGAAACTTGGGCTACACGATTGGAAAAACGAACTCAAATCCGCCGCCACAGCCGCAGCAGCAGCCACCACCAGCAAAACCTGGAGACATGGCCTACAACCTAAGATGAACATGAAGTCCATGATCACTAGGAAACAGGTACTTAAAGTGTATATATATCTTCTTGCATTACTTCCATTAAATGATATCAGCTAATTAAAAAAAAATAATACCTATACATCTAATTATGTTGACTATTCATTAACTGTTTTTATTTTATTATTCACCGCTACTTTCTTGTACTGCAAACTTTTCTCCTACAAAACTTTGCTTTAACTTTCTATATATATATATATATATATATATATATATATATATATATATATATATATATATATATATATATATATGGAAAAGTATATGAACTAACTAATAATCAGTCAAAAATGGAATAACATAATTAATTATAATTAGTTTTATTAATTTATAATTTAATTTTTTTTTAAATTATTGTTGACCACGTTCAAAACATGAGAGAAAATATGCTAATGATAGGAGAGAATCACGGAACAGATGCTTTGATCATTCATTAGTTAGTTCTATATAATTAATTATGTTTTATTAATGCGTAACACATGAAATATAGAAATCATATCAAAAACCATCCAATTTACAAGAAAAAAAACATCCGTGTACCTATCAGTAGCAACATCCGGTTAAAGTCACCGGTGCCTCTGATTTATCAGTTGGCTGATTCTTGGCTTATATAGAGTTATTCCCTATCATTGTTGTATATATATATATATATATATATATATATATAGCTGTTTTTTAAATTTTATTAATTAGCTCATCATTATTAAGCATGATGAGAAGATACTAAAATTATTATTCATCTTTTCAATATTTTTGTTGAAGGTCGTACATGCATACGTGGAAGTGGGAGCTATGTAGCTACTAGCTATTGAAATTAAAGGAATAAGCTTACACAGCAGCAGAGATTATAGTATTACTGTTAATCAAAGAATAAAGATCATCTATTACTTGGTTAATTAATTGTAATTCGTTACTTCTTGTTCGTTTTGTTATTATTAGTGGTCGCTGTATGTTATTGCAGCTTTGAACATTATACGTAGAAGGCAACTTTTATGTGTAATTATTATTAATGTCTCTGAAAAGTTTATATTATAGGCAGTGCTATTTTAAGTAAATTATTGTGAATATAATATTCACAATATAATATAACTATAGGTCATTATTTCGATTATTGTACGTTTGTTCTCCATTGAAAGGTATCAATATAAATCAGGGTAAAATTAATAAGTAAGCTCCTAGCATTATAAAAAATTCTGGTTAAAATACTTTTTTTTAAGATTTTACGGTAATTTTAACTGTCATTATTATTTTTAACGCGGTAAAAAAATTGCCATAATTTTAAGTATCATTTGATTATTACGCTGATTTTTTAAAATTATACCACAATGTTTTTATTAAAATGGTAATTTTTTAGTTGGTTTAAAATGGCTCTTAAATAGCTATTTTAAATTAGTTAAAATAACAGTTATTAAATTATTTAAAATAGTATTCAAACTGTCATTATTCTTCATATATAATGGTAATTTTAAACTGCCACAATTTTCAAAAATGACAATAATAGTAAAAAAAATAAAAAATCGTCATAATTTAAAAAAATACAGCATTTTTCATTAAAACCACCATAATAACCATCACAATTTTAGAATCTTATTATTTTAAAACTGCCATTATATTTATTATAATATGTTGTTAGATTTTTTCATCAACCTATTTTTATTATAAAATTTCATAATTTTTACATAAAAATATGATCGAATTTACAAAAATTGCATAATAATAGGGTCAAAAACCTAAAATCTAAAATCAATCATATCATGTACGTAGAGTTCTATTAATTTTTTGAAGTGAGATAAGAACACCTTATTTATTAATATTTGATAAGTGACTCCAATATTTTTCAATACAAAGACATTATCACATAGTGGTAATTTGTTAATGAAAGAGGTATTCTTTTGATCCAGCTTATACATCGGGATTTAATTATATCCCAAATATGCGTCCACAAAAGATAAGTATTTGTAGCCTGAGACTAAATCTACTAGAGCATCGATACTGAAAAGTGGATAAGGGTCATTGGAGCAAGCTTTGTTAAGGTCGGTGTAGTCAACGCACATCTTCCATTTCCCGTTTTGTTTCTTCACGAGTACTATGTTCGCAAGCCATAATGGATATTTTACCTTTCTTATAAAGCCAACTTCTAGCAGTGCCTGGATTTGTTCTTCTATAACTTCTGCTATTTTAGGACTGAACTTTCGTCGTTTCTGCTGGACTAGTCATGAGCCCGGCACTATAAGAAAAATGTTAAGTACCGTCGGATTTAGCGTCTCGAGTTACTGACGGGTTTATGGAGGAATTTGTTGTGAAATTTATTACGTCAAATTATTACCGATGGATTCACTTATCCGACGGTAAATTCGTGGATAATATTTGGAGGTAAAAGGTATGGAATAGGTGTGAAATTTTTTGTCAGATTTATCGTTGAATTATTCCGACGGTAACACATTTTAGTTAAGCGTTGCATTTTGATGAAACACATCTGACGGTAAATTCAACAGTAATCAGGTCTCAAATTGAGAGCGCAAACACTCTCCCCCTATATCTCTCAAACCCCCTCTCTCTCTCAAACCCTTTTTCTATCTCCATTTCTCTCTACCCAGCACAACCCATTTTGCTGCCACTCCAACCCCGCCGTCACTGGCCCTGCTCTCTCACTGCTTCTCCATTTTTCTCTCTACCCAATCCCTTCAGCGTTTCTCCAGCACCGCCGCCGCTCCAGATTCAAGTACATCCTGACTCTCCATCTCTATGACATATATTTTAAAATTAGAAAAAAATTTTCTTTAATTGTTAGTGTATTACTTGTTAGTTTATTATTCTATTAGTGTTAGAAATTTGATTAGTGAGGGTTATGACTGTTGAATGATTTTGAATTAGTTAGAGTGTTATATATTATTTTAGGAATAAGGATGTTTGAGAATATTGTTTCAGAAATCATGCTTAATTTGTATATTTGTGTGTGTTAATTGTTATATTACTTGTGTTTTGTTTTTACTTGTTTTTGTTAGATTGAAAAATCATGGGCTATGAGAAAAAAATTTTATTTAATTTTTGACGTAAATTCCATTGGTTTGAATAATTAGTTTGTTTGAATAAGTTAGGGTTTAGGATTTCTATTCAACCATTGTATGTTGGTTTTGATGGATATTTAGTTTGGATGAAATTCTTGAAGGGTAGAAAAATCCGAATTTTAGGAAAAACTCTATCAAAATTTTTACAAGATTTTGAGTGAAATTGAAAAATTAAAACTATGTTTTCAAAAGTCTTAAAATTATGTTTAGGGTTTATAAATATTTGTATTAATTATAGCATGAATTGGTTCTTCCTTAAAATTTTTATTTTAAGTATTTTAGGTTATTTGTTATAATTATTTGTTATTCATATCTTGTCTCATATTGTTACAATTATTTGTTATTTCTTGAGTTTTTTCTTATGTTATTATTCATTAGTGTTTGGTATGTTATTAATATATTTACTGTATTGAGTGTATTAATATGTTTAGAGTTAGTGAATTTAATTGTGTTTTGATTAGTGTAAGTAATATATACGTTGTGCAGACATGAAGACAGGTAGCAGACGTCGGTCGAGTGAGTCACGTGGTCGTGGTAGATGGCGGGCTTCCAACAAATTTCCAAGGACTACCCAATCATCGCCTTCTACCCCGACTACCCCGTCGACTCTTGTGACGTCATAGGTGGGTCCAGCGGACCAGCAATTTATCATGGTCCTAAACTCTACGTGCCTCCTTCTGCTATGCCCCTTGCCGATCTAGACATGCATCATTCCTCCTATGCCTCTAGCAGGATGCCCCTCCACCACCGTCGGTCATCCGACTAAGGATTTAGGCTGATGGCATGTAGGTGTGAGTACATACAATTTTTTAATCTTACGTTTGTTAATCTTAACTTGATGCGTTTTATGTGTTTGTTAATGTTAGGTTTTTTCTCTGTTAGGTTTGTACCAAATCTCAATGCTCAAACGGGAGATTTTTGACATCATTAAGTTGATGTACGACCATTCGTGGGCGACCTACACGCAGATTTTGGCCGAGACCAGAGATCGATGGTTTCAAAAGTAGGTAGTAAGGACCCAATAATGTTGAATTAATTATCTGTATTTGAACTGTATTCATATAAAATTAGAGGGACTTTTCAACTTCTTGTTTTATTCCTAAGAGGCTTGGCACATGCCTGACCTTATGCTTTTGGATGAAAAATCGGGTAAGGAAGCTTCTTACCAAATCATCAAAGCACATAACCAATATAGGTGATAAACTATTAAATCATTTTACGGCCGCTTCGGTTAATGTAGTAGGAAAGGCTTTACAATGAGTTGCATCTGATGCATCTAATATGCCAATTACATGCAGCTTTTGAAATTGCTCAGATGATGCCTTGGATTGGTGGTTCCATCAGAAAAATTCATGTCCTAGATCTTAAAGTTTCTAGGTACTTTAGCCCGCATGATTTCTTTTATGAATGGATCTTCGCCTATCAGAAGTATTTTTTCTCGGTCAGCTCGGGCTATCTGGCCTTTAAAGTCGAACTCCAATTTTAGGAGCTTTTCTTCTAGCTCCTTTCGTCGTCAAACGTCCCTTTTTAGGGCTCTTTCATATTCTCGTTGTCGTTCTAGCTCCTGCTCGAGTAGTTTCAGTAGAACTTGATGTCCGTGGACAAGTCTGATGATCTCTATGAGATCTCTTAACCCGGATGTTTTAGGTCGGTGTACTTATGAGCTTATCATGTGTCCTTTCAGGTTTAAAGTGTGCGTATCTCTAGGTGCACCTATCCCTTTATCAACTTGGGAAAGTATGACTAGCGCTCGCTCGTCGTTATGTTGCTCTTCTTCTTGAGTTCCGAATCGAAAGCTATGTGTCCGTCCTCAGCGTTGTCTTCTGCCATCGTACAGTCTTGATTTCTAAGTCCCCAGCAACGACGCTAATATTTTGAGGAATACTTGAAACTGGGTTGCTTTGGGTGATTTATCTAACATCTTCTCCAATGAGGATGAACCCGTCCGAATTGTTTGTGAGTAGAGATGGGTGGTACTTGTAAGGAACTCCGATGCTTAAGTTAGCATAAGTTTTAGGCAAATTTTTAGTACATTGAAATTCGAAGAATATATGAAAGTATCAAGATATTTATAGATGTAGCGTCAATAACCACCTTTTGAAGTAGTTCCACCTTTGATGGAGAGTTTGTTACTCCTTTTGCTATGGAGTTTGTTGAGATCTCTTTTTTAGATGAGTAGTAGCTATTGAGGGGGTTAGTTACTTATTTGGATAAGTAGAATTAAACTCTGTCGCCATATCTAACCTCTTATAAGGTTAGACAAATAAGAATGAAAATTTGAGTACTAATATTTGTAGAGTGTTAAATGAGTTCTGTGCATTTTAGATTTGACTGAATTGTGGAACAAGATATAAACAACTGTATTTTTTAAAGTTATAACATGATTGTATCATTTTCCTAAAATATTTTTCATATATATAATTCTTTTATAAAATATATTTTATATATAGATTTATATAATATTTTGTTATTTTTAAACAAAATAGTGAATTAATTAATAGACATAAATATATACAAGTCACTGGTCTTATTTCAAAAAGTATGATAAAATATTATATTTACACCAGCAATTTCTTTTTAAGAAAATACAAAATAGAGATGAATTATCTTCTAAAAACCTATACCGAGTCAAATTGTTAAAGAATTACATTACAAATTTACAATACACCGTCGCGAAATCTGCAATACACTTTCTATTGTTATGATCCGACTGCATACCGCTTTAATTTAACTATTAATATGGCCGGGCCGGGCCCAGAAGTAAGTAACAGAATTATAGAAGAATCAAAGAAAATATGACAATTAATAGTAATAATTTAATAAATAGAAAGTATGAGGAATCCAAGGACAGATCCAAAAATAGTACTATGGGGGGCTAAAAATATATATAATATTAAAAAATTATGCAAAAAATTATATAATGTAAAATGCATTACAAAAATATACTGATAGAGAATATATTTTAAAGTACAAAAATATATATGTACTTTTTATTAATAAAGTGGTCGATTCTTCGTTTCATAAAATTCATCGATAATAGAATTTGTGTCAAATTTTTCTGCAATTTTCTTTTCAATATAATTAAAAGACAATTAGCAAGAAATTTATCTTTCATTTTGTTTCTAAATTATTCTTCACAATATTCATAGCTGAAAAAGAACTCTCAGTTGTAGTAGTTGAAACAGAGAAAATTAATACCAAATAAATCAAGAAGGACGCTCACAAAAAGAAAAAAAATATACTTTATCAAAATTGAAAAATTTTATTTAATTAAAAAATATTAGTAATAATATATTTTTATATTTTTTTAATATTGTTACTTATTTTTTAGATATTAAAAATCATTAATATTTAGGTTAGACTGGATTTTTATTTATATTAGACTAAATACTAAATAAATTTTTAAAAAAATTATATCATACTTAATAATTTATTACTATTAATTTTTTCTAAAAAGGTTGGGGGCCGAGGCCTCCACTCGCTCCCCATAAGTCCGTCCCTGGAGGAGTCAATGAAATATTTATACAATATGTATAATAAAAATTTATGGAATATTAAAAATATAACTATTAGTATTACATTTTTTTATTAGTTAAAACTTTTGAAATGGATAGAATCATAACATGATATTAGACTTTTGATTCGAAACTCTCTTGCGCGATCCTTTAATAAATAATGTTGACTATTCATCTATCTTTTTTAATTAATTCATACCCAACTACTCATTCTACAAACACGTTACTGTAAATACCTTCACAATTCGCCCTTCCAACTTCAAACACGCAGGCGCACGCCATGGCTTAGTTCCACTTTCGTGCAAATGACACTGAAATTCTTTTACAAATTACTCACCGCCATTTCTTTCTACAGTTATTATATATTGTCATTGAGTTTCTTATAAAAAAAAAAAAAAGAAAAAAAAGAAGAGTATTCCATGCATTTCTCTGCAGTAGTCCCATGGAAATGCAGTAGCATTTCTCATGCAATATCCATCAACACGAAGAAACATTAATCTCTATTTCAACAAAAAAAAAAAAAAATAGAAGTAATGACCGTAGACGCCTCTCTTAGCTACCATGAGTTTCCCTAATTAATTAGTTTTCTCAAGAAAGGAAAATTCCCAACAACGCACCTGAACTATACAATTAATATAAGAATACAACAATATAAAAAATATCATGTTTTTACAAGTTAAATTTCATGCAAAGTTTACAAATGTTGACACGCTCATATCATACATGTAAATGTACACATGCATGCATCAAACACATCTATAAATACGAAATGGCGGATCAAATACACAAAAACAAATACAGTGTTAATTAGTCCATTGATCACAACATTTTACTAATTACATTACATCTCTCACAATGAGTCGACAAACTAAACCCCAAAATGTGGATCAGCTCATATCCCTTCGCGATCCACCCCGGCAGTCCCGCAGCAGCAACCAGCAGTCTCACAGTGGCGGCAACAGTGACAGCGGTGGCAGCGACAGCAACAGCGACAGCGACAGCGGCAGAGCAGCGAAAACTGAAGACATGGCCTATACGCCTAACATGACCACAAAACCCAATGGTCACTAGGAAACAAAACAGTTACTTAAGGTATATATATTATTAGAAAAATTTCACTGTCCAATTGTTTTATCCGTAGATTTTAATTATATATATTTTCTATAATTTAGATCAACAGTTAAAATAATTAAAATATTAATGTTTCTGATATATTTAAATTTTTTTATATATTATTAGCTCATCGTCATTAAGCATGATGTGAATAAAATTTTAAGTGTAGAATTTTTTCTTTTATTTGTTTCTTTTGAAAAAAAAATTTAATTATTATGTTAATTTTTATAATTTTATTAAATTTTTAATTAAATTTTTATATTTTTTAATTAAATTTTTATATTATTTTTAATTTTATAATTAAGTCATTTTTTATTTATGTCAAAAATATTAAAATTAGGTTTTTAATTGTTAATATTTTTAATTTATAAAAAATATTTAGTTAATTTTAATATTTTTAAATTAAAAAAAATATCTATTTATAAAATTAAAAATAATGTAATGCTCAAATTTAAAAAAAAACCAATATTATTTTTTACTTGTTTGCTAGTTAGCTCACCTTAAACACGCTAATCTTGCGTGAAAAGTGATTACAGATATTTGTTTTTGATATGCTCTCTGATCTCATTTTCTTTTTATGCATGACATTGATACGCTTTTCATTTTGTTACAGCAGGTATATAATATGTGGAAGTGGGGACTATATCTGTAGATTGCTTTGGAACAATAATACTTCTGGCAGCAGGAGTAGTAGAGATTATTATATTGTTGGTCAAATATATATATATATATATATATATATATATATATATATATATATATATATATATATATATATATATATATATTAATTCATATTATATTGTTGTTCGTTTCATTGGTTAATACTAGAAGTGCAAAATTTAGAGCTAGGAGGCTGTGAACTCTCACTTTCCATGTATTATTTAACTTTATAATGAACAATAATCTCTGAAAGTTTGTGCAATTTGCATTGATGGTGATATATATGGTGCATTGATAAGCATATTAATGATATATCAACTCTTAAAAAATTTGGTATAAACTATCACGTCTTTTACTTTTTTTACTTTTTATCACATAGTTTATTTATTTTAGATATCATACAGCATAAACTTAATAATTTTGCAATTCATTATATTCTTCTATTTATTCATATGCTTAAACTAAAAGGATAATCTTGATTTAAAATTAATATCAGTTTTATCTTTTACTATTATCTGTGTAATTAGGCCCATTAGATTGAACCCATCAAAGAGACAAGACTAAAAGGCTGCATTTGGTTATAAATTCGGATAAAATTTAAGAGTAAGATATAAAAATTTATATTTTTATATAAAAAATTGAAAAGAAAAAGATAACGATAAAAAAGTATAATTATAAAAAAATAAAAAAATAAATTATATTTTTTATTGATATTTTTTAAAAAATATAAAATATATTAATTTAATATTTTTAAATATAATATCTTTATTTATATTTTATATATTAAATATAATTTTTTGTCATAATATTTTTATTTCAATATCCTGTATTTATAGACAAACACAACTAGAATATTGTCACATAAAAAATAACGATATCATTTTAATGTGTCACAAGCAAGATGATTATGTTATGTATTATTATCTAACTTATGAAATGATCCATCTTATTTGTAGTGGTATCTTTTGTGAATCAATTGAAATATTGAATATTTTGAAGACTAATTATTTGTTTTTAATTTTTTTTTGGTAAATAAAATGGGGCATAACACCCAAAAAAAGAAATTACAAAACAGAAATTAATCGGAGTAAGATAGCCCATCTACAATCATCAGTTAAGATGCTCTTAAGTTTGGTATTAGGTTGATCAATGAAATGATATCCTGATTCAGTAAAAAAGCTTTCATTTGCCATGCAGTCCGCTCCTCTATTTCCTTCTCTGTAATTATGTACCAGTTTAGTTTGCCATTTCCTCTGGAGGAGCTCCACTATTTTCCTCACTATTGCTTTTGGGTGTTCATTGGAATCTGTTGCTCCTTTTATCGCGTCCACCACCGCTTTGGAATCCACTTCTAGAATGACTTTTCTCAATCCCAATTCCCATGCTGTTTTGAGTCCATAATAGACCCCCCATAACTCTGCATAGTAAGCTGTGTAATAACCAACCATTCCAGGATTTTCCTTTGTAGCCCCATCTGTATTGACTTTCATCCAATCCTCAGGTGGGCATTCCCAGCATATATTTGTTTCAAATTTGTTTTGCCTCTGACCCTCCTTCTTGAAAGCTTCCTGGATTAGTTTCCCCTGTTTTAGAATAAAAGGCAGAGGTTGCATTGGTCTTTGGAATGGTGGGTTGAATATTTCTTGATTCCTTCACTTCCATAACCACTGTTAGAGAATCATTAGAACCAATTTAGATCAATTAGTATCGTCTATATTTATATAGCATATCTGTACATTAATTGTAGGATTCTATGTCTTTATTACTTTGATTCATTTAGCACCTATAAATACCCCTTGTATATTGTACCTGACACAAAACTCAATAATACACTTTTCACATCATTCTCTCAGTCTCTTGTTTCTATCATGGTATCAAGAGCTTAGGTCTTTTTTTTTTCAATGAATATTAATTCATAGCCTCTTTGTTTTTTTCCTTGTCGGCAGTGTTCTTTGGCCTCCTTTTTCGTTCTGTTTTTGACTCTTTGATTCGTCACCCCCATAACCATATTGTTCGTCTTGTTGCCGTGATTCCAACGCAACCAGAACCGTCGCCATCCGCCGCCAGACGCGCCTCAACGCGCCGCCGAAAGACGCTGCCACGACTAGGTTGATCTTCCTCCAGATTCCACCCGTGCCTATTTGCTCGCAATTTTCGAGCTATTTCCGACGCTTTGGTTTGTCACCTCCGGCATCATCGTATTCTTCTCTCCGTCAGCTTTCCAACGCCGCCAAGATTGCCGCCAACTACCACCGCACGCGCCCCCACGCGCCGTCATAAGATTGCTGTCCACCACCATTCTTTCTCATCCAGAAGCTTCAGCAGCCGTTGGATCTTCGTGCAGATCGGACGTCCCTGGATCGTCCACGTGTCACAAGGCAAGCTGGTTGGGTAACCTTGACCCGCGACGACCCGACCCGACCCGTCTTTGACCCGCGTGCCACCTGTCGCCAGCGTGCCTCCTTCCGCCAATCCGGTGCTGCCACGTGTCGTCACTCGCTGACGTGGCACTGACGTCACCGCTGACGCATCACTGACGTGGCGCTGACGTGGCTGCCAAGTTGACCCTCCCTAAGGTTTTTTGGTGAGCTCTTTCCGATTCCACGCTCTGTTTTCTCGTTTTCTGCTCCAAATTTACAGTTTTCTTCTTCCTTTGATTTTTCTTCTATTACTATGGAAAAACCGGATTTCTTTCAGCCTATCCCTGTTATTCTTAATGGCTCCAACTATGCACATTGGGTTGAAGCCATGCGAGGATTTCTTAAAGGGAGAAAATTATGGCGATATGTGACTGGTGATATTGCTTGTCCTGTTAAGCCAACTGTATCCAAAGATGGTTCCTCCAAATCCAAGGAGGATGCTGAGAAGGAGAAGGACTATGCAGAGAAATTGGAAGATTGGGATAGTAAAAATCATCAGATTATCACCTGGTTCCGCAACACTTCTACTCCTGGCATTCACTTACAGTTTGGGCGTTTTGAAACTGCTAAAGAGGTATGGGATCATTTGGCGAAACGTTACACTATCTCTAATCTCTCTCATCAGTACTAACTGCTTAAGGAACTTCATAGCCTTAAGCAAGAACGTGGCCAAGCAGTTTTTGATTTTCTTGCTCAGATGGAGATTATTTGGGATCAGTTGACCTCCTGTGAGCCTGTTCTTAAAGATCCCACTGACGCTAAGGCATATGAGGATTATCGGAACCGGACACGTCTCATCCAATTTCTGATGGCACTTACTGATGACTATGAGCCGGTCAGGGCTTCTCTTCTTCATCAGAATCCCTTGCCTAGTCTTGAAGATGCTCTTCCTCGTCTTAAGTCTAAAGAAACACGCTTGGGATTGCTTCGTTCTAAAAGTGAAACTGTCTTTGCTGCCACCGACAGAAAGGGAAAAATCTGTCGCAATTGTAATCGGCCTGGGCATTCCTTCTCCGACTGTCCTTCTATTGAATGTCGTAAGTGCAAACAAAAAGGCCACATTGGCTCCAACTGCCCGAAACTGTTCTGCCATTATTGAAAGCTCTCGGGTCACTTGATTGCTACCTGTCCTACTCGACCACCACGCTCAGATCAGAACAAGTATCAACCTCGTCCCAACAACTCTTCGCATGTGCCTGCCTCTGCTACTGCTGCTACTACTGAGTCCACCTCTTCCACATCTCTCAATACACCTTCTGTCTCTCCATCAGATATTGAAACCCTTCTTCGGCAACTTCTCTCTTTTTCTGGTAATACCCCCACTACTCTTTTCACCCCTCCAGGTAATTCTAAATGGTATTTTGATTCTGGTTGTTTCAATCATATGTCTCCTTTGCGTCATCTTTTTTCGTCGTTGTCTCCCACTACAAATGCACCTTCTGTTAACACTGCTAATGGTTCCCTCTTGCATGCAACACATCACGGGGTTATTTCACAGTCCAATATTCATCTTTCTGATGCTTATTTTATTCCAAAATTGAATTTTAATCTTATCTCTGTCGGTCAGCTTGTTGAACTTGGTTTTGATGTCATTTTTTCAAATTCTGGATGTCGTGTGCAGGATCGTCAGACGGGAAAGATCATCGGGACTGGATGTAAGGTTGGACGCTTATTTGAGCTCGAGAACCTTCATGTTCCCTCTACCAATCTCTGTGCTGCTTCCTCTCCATCTACTCTTCACTTGTGGCACCGACGTCTTGCCCATAGCTCCTTAGGCAAATTACGTCCTCTTATATCTACGGGTGTTTTAGGTCAAGTTCAAAATGAGTCTTTAGATTGCATTTCTTGTCGCACTGCAAAACAACCTGCCTTATCCTTTACTAATAGTACCTCTATTGCATGCTCTCCTTTTGATCTTATTCTTTCTGATGTTTGGGGACCCGCTCCCACCGCTTCTATGGGAGGGGCTCGATATTTTGTCCTCTTTATTGATGATTATTCCCGTTTTACTTGGGTCTATTTGATGACTAATCGTTGTGAGTTGCCTCAGATTTATATTAACTTTGCCACTATGGTTCAAACTCAGTTTTCAAAGGTCATTAAAATTTTCAGACGTGATAATGCTATGGAATATCGTGACTCCAAACTTTTAAATTTTCTCGCTAAACAAGGTACTTTGTCTGAGTTTTCTTGTCCTGATACCTCTCAACAAAATGGCAGAGCTGAGCGTAAACACCGTCATATTCTTGACTCTGTCCGTGCGATGCTTATTTCCTCTTCTTGTCCTGAGCGTGCTTGGGGTGAAGCTGTCCTCACTGCTGTTCATGCTATCAATAGACTCCCTTCTTCTGTTCTTGGTAACACTACTCCCTTTGAGCGTCTTTATCGTACTTCTCCCGATTACAGTTCTCTCCGTGTTTTTGGTTGTATCTGTTTTGTCCTTCTTCAGCCTCATGAACATAATAAGCTTGAACCTCGGGCTCGCATGTGTTGTTTTCTTGGGTATGCTTCTGAACATAAGGGTTATCGTTGTTGGGATCCTATCTCTCGCCGTATTCGTATATCTCGTCATGTTGTCTTCTGGGAACATCACATATTCTCTAGTTTTTCCTCCTTTGAGTCCATTCCTTCTACTCAATCACCGTTTTTTACTAACCCAAATGTTGATCTCTTTCCTAGTGATGATACTACAGGGTCTACCCCAAGTCCACCACTCGAGGCTCCTGATCCTCCACCTTCTCCATCTCCCGATGATTCCAGTCCGGACGGCGATCCCGCTCCTAGCGTCATGCCTCCTCCTCCCACTCGTTCTTCTAGGGTAAGGAATCCCCCTCCTCATCTTCTTGATTATCATTGCTTTTCTACTATTCTTCATCAACATGAACCTAAGTCATTCAGAGAAGCCTCCACAAATCCAAATTGGCAACAAGCAATGCAGGAAGAAATACAGGCACTTGAAAAAGCACACACTTGGGATTTGGTTGATCCTCCTTCTGATCAGAAAGTTATGGGCAGTAGATGGGTATACAAGATCAAGACTCGCTCTGATGGCTCTATTGACCGTTATAAGGCACGATTGGTTGCTCAAGGTTGTACGCAAGAGTATGGTATTGATTATGAAGAGACTTTTGTTCCTGTTGCTCACCTTACGTCTGTTAGAGCTCTCCTTGCCATTGCTGCGGTTAAAAGATTGTCTCACAGTAAGATGGATGTGAAGAATGCATTTCTTAATGGGGATTTGAAACAGAGAGTCTATATGAAACCACCTCCAGGATATCCTTGTCCTTCCAGTAAGGTTTGTCTCCTTCGCAAGGCACTTTATAGACTTAAGCAAGCTCCTCGTGAATTTGACAAGTTCAGCACTACCATTTGTAGTCTTGGCTTTATTTCTAGTCCTCATGAGAATGCACTTTTCATTCGTAAAAGCGACCGTGGAGTTGTTCTTCTACTTTTGTATGTTGATGACATGATCATTACTGGAGATGATGTTGATGGTATCTCTGATCTCAAGACCTCACTTCAGCGTACCTTTGAGATGAAGGATCTTGGTTCTCTCAGCTATTTTCTTGGTCTCGAGGTCATCTCCACAGATGATGGCATTTATCTCTCTCAGGCTAAGTATGCTTCAGATCTCCTTGCTCGCGCTGGGATTACAGATAGTCGCACTGAGTCTACTCTTCTTGAGCCTAATGTTCGATTTACCCCTATGGATGGCACTGTTTTGGATAATCCAACACTTTATCGCCAGTTAGTTGGCGGTCTCATCTACTTGACTGTCACCCAACCAGACATTGCCTATCCAGTTCATGTCCTCAGCCAGTTCTTGTCTGCTCCCCGTACTACTCACTATGCGGCAGTTCTTCGCATTCTTCGGTATGTCAAAGGAACTCTTTTTTATGGTCTTTATTTTTCTGCCCATTCCTCTTTGACCCTTCAGGCATACTCTGATGCTGATTGGGCTGGTGATCCCACTGATCGTCGTTCTACTACTGGTTATTGTTTGTTTCTTGGCGACGCTCTCATCTCTTGGCGTGCTAAGAAGCAAACGTTCACTGCTCGCTCAAGCACAGAAGCTGAGTATCGTGCCCTTGCTGACACCACTGCTGAGGTTATCTCGGTTCATTGGCTTCTCGAAGATCTGGGTGCTCCTCAGTCGTCCCCTACTGATGTCTTTTGTGATAACCGCAATGCTATTCAGATTGCCCATAATGATGTGTTTCATGAACGCACCAAACACATTGAGATTGATTGTCATTTTGTTCGGCAACGAATCCTTATTGATGCTGTTCGTCTCATTGCTGTTGGGACACTGGATCAGACTGCTGATATCTTCACGAAAGCTCATCACCCGACTCGCTTTCGGATTCTGTTATCCAAACTCAAGTTGGTATCCTTAGCTCCCACTTGAGTTTGAGGGGGGATGTTAGAGAATCATTAGAATCAATTTAGATCAATTAGTATCGTCTATATTTATATAGCATATCTGTACATTAATTGTAGGATTCTATGTCTTTATTACTTTGATTCATTTAGCACCTATAAATACCCCTTGTATATTGTACCTGACACAAAACTCAATAATACACTTTTCACATCATTCTCTCAGTCTCTTGTTTCTATCAACCACCAACAAGTTACTAGAAATTGCGTATTCCAGTTTCCTTGTTTTGAGGTTCCAAGATCCATGGCAAAATTCCATTGGATCCAAGCATTAAAGGGAGCTCTAAAGAAATCATGTATATGCTCATGATGGATTAGTTTTACCCAAACTCTAGATGCCACTGGACAGTCTCGCAGCATATGTATTGTGTTTTTCTCTACACCAATACATCTATGGCAGCTTGAGTTCATCCCAAAAATCTGTGCTCTTCTGTGTAAAGTCATGATTCTTTCACGGATGACTAGCCATATAAAGCATTTGATCCTTTCGGGTCCTCTCCACTTCCAAATAATCCTCCAAATTTGATCGGTTTCCTCTCCATGATTTTCAAGTATTCGATATGTACTTGAGATGGAAAAGTTACCGTCATTTGCATGGTTTCATCTCAATCCATCACTACCAAATTCTGGTTCAGCTGGTGGTATAGCTCTGATCTTGCATAAAGTTTCCTCATGCAAAAATTGTTGTAGAAATTCAAAATTCCATTGCCCATGTATGACCGCCTCACTAACTATCATATTGAGATTTGTGTTATCAATAAGTTTTTTGTTATTCAGCAAAACCGGAGGTTCATTAAATTATTTTGACTATTAAATATTAACCTTGAAAAATAAGGACCCAATTCTTAGACTATTCTTCCCTCCGTAGGCCCACCCAACCAAATAATTTTCGTTAAGCATTTATTAATTTTCTTTTACGGCTCCTTAACCTACATACGGGGTCAGACACACTACTTAATTGAAAATGTTATTTGCAAATTGCAAGTATCTTGTATTTATATGTGGACATACATGGAAAATATTCATTAATTCATCACTTCCTTTTTAAGTTTGTTCTTGCATAAGGTTTATCAATAAAGTTTAAAATAACAGTATGAAGTGAAAAATAAAGCATCTCTCTAAACCTGAAATTAAAAAATTGCTCAGTATCTTCTGTTTTTTTTTTTATTTCATCAACGTAATTAACTTTAGATATATGAAAGCATACTCCTCTTGAGAGGACTATGATTTAAATTGTTGTAAAGGTGTGTTGATTTAAAAGAAGAGTGTATACATAAGATACCTCTGTTTTTGAAATTAGTATATCTTAATTTGTTAGTTTATTATTATCAGTAGAGTTCTCATACCATTAATCTGTTATTATGTTTTTTTTGTGGATTGATACATGTATTGTTTATTTACTTATTTTCTATCTATTTGGTGATAATAGACAATCATTTGAAACTTGAAAGTATTTACTTATGTGGGTCTCGTCGTTTTAGTAAAGGACTTTCATTCTTGTTTCTATAGATTATGCTGGGTATGATTGAGAAGGATTGATAGATATTTAATCGCGATGAAATCTTTAAAAAAAATCTAAATTTTAGAGGAGATTTTGTCAAAATACTTATAAAATTTTGAGTGAATTTTGAATTAATTGTTTAATTGTGTGTTGACTGATGCTGTGGATTGAGATCGGTTGAATTTGTGTTAATAATAATATACACTGATTGCTGTTAGTTATATATTTGCTATACAGACATGACAACAAGTAGAAGAGGTAGGTCGAGTGGGTCACGTAGACGTAGTAAAGGGCAAACTTCCACCGAATTCTCAATGACTGTCCAGTCATCGCCGTCTACCCCATCTACCCCGTCGAGCCCTGTAACATTATCGGTGGGTCCAGCAAACCAGCAATTCATCGTCGCTTCGGCTTAGGTTGTTCTTCGCCAGTGGTCTTTGCTCCTCCACGTTGGAAGCTTCCTCTTCCTCTACCATCAGCCTTACTGATCCCCAGGAAATTGCCGACTTGAGGGAGGAAGTGCAAAAGCTGATGCAGGAGCTTCACCAGTAAGCGGATCAGTCTAAGCAAAAGTACAACGACCTTCTTACAAGCGTGGGAGGAGCTGTTGTTATCGGCTTAGACCTGACGAAGAAGCTGGAGCAGCTCAATCGGTTGCGAAAGCAGATAGAGCAGTACAACCAGCAGATGCATGTTGGAGGTAACAGCGCTAGAGGCAGCGGCACTGCTGGTTCTAGCAATGACGCTACTGGTGCGGCTCCAACGTCATCACCTACACCACCACCTCAGTTGGGGACCACGACGACGACGACGACGGTTATCAGGATTTGTAGAATTTAGGGTTTTATTTAATTATTCGTCTACTTCGTTGTTGTATTCTACTTCTTTGACATTTTATTGTAGTCAGACCATTTATTTATAAAAAAATAATTTGATGATTTTTGTTAATTTTAGATTTCTACTAACAATTTTGTTAACAAAAGTTTTAATTTGACTACTATTTGTGATTTAACTATGACAAAAAAGATGAAAAAATATAAAAAGACTACCGTCAAATTTACCGTCCAATTAATCCGACGGTAACTTGGCGCCTAAACACGTAAAATGGTGCCAAAGTTACCATCAGATTAATCCGACAGTAATTATCAACTCAGTCTCAACAAATTCATTGAAAATACCGATGGAAAATTCACCGGTAATTAGCGTCGGAAGAAAAAAATCTGCTTGTAAACAGTTTTCAGTGCCAATACCACCAACTCCAAGATGACGATAAATCTGACGATAAACTCATTACCGATGGATTTATTTGATTAATTTAACAGTAAATCCGATGGTACTCTGTATTTTTCTTGTAGTGATGAGATCGTGTCTTCTCCTCCAACCTATCGCGTCGGGAAGCTGTCCCCCCCCCCCGCCCATCTTATCTTTCCTCGCAGTGGTGCCACCCATGGAGGTCCGCCTGCCGTGACGCCACGCCATTGCCATTGGAGTCATCTCGTTGCACCTCCCTCTCCATTTCCTCGTGCAAGAATAGTACAACAACCCTGTCTATCTCCTCGCGCAAGTTCTTCTTATTCTTGGTTTTGGATAATTCTTTTTACTAGTTTTTGAATGTTTTCTTTTCCTATGTTTTCAAATGTCCTTTTTATATATATTTTGGATGTTTTTTCTTTTTGGATCTTGGATGATTTTTTAAATAATTTTTAGATTTTTATTTTCTTATTTTTTGGTTTTTTTTTCAATAATTTTGGATGTTTCGTTTTGTTAGGTTTTTTTCAATAATTTTTTTAATAATTTTGGATATCTCATTTTTATTAGGTTTTGAATATTTCTTTTTGTTACATTTTAGATATTTTTTTCTTAGTTTTCTCATATTCTTTTTCAATATTTTTGAATCTCTATTTTTGTTAGGTTTTGGATTTTTTAAAATAATTTTAGATATCTCTTTTTTATTAGGTTTTGGATTTTTTTGTTAGGTTTTAAATATTTATTTTTGTTATATTTTGGATATTTCTTTTTATTACATTTTAGAAATTTTTTTACAATAATTTTGGATGTTTATTTTTATTTGGTTTTATATTTTTTTTCTAAGTTTTAGATGTTTCTTTTCGTTTTGTTTTATATGTTTCTTGTGATAATTTGAATTTACGTTTTCTCCAAAAAAAATTAAAAAAAAAGTTACTAGTTGGTTACAGTTGACTACACCTCTTGTTAATTACGTAGCAAAATTGATTACAAAATACTCCTTACAAATGGATTGACACTTTTGTTATAAAAGCAAACACTAACTTAAAGTCAAACAAACAAATTAACAAATGAAATAAACAAGTAATTTCCATGGCACTACTTGCTTCCCTTCACTTAATTTCATCCCGATGTTATTTTGGATCAGGACGAGATCTCCAGTTAAAATTTTTTTTCGTATGACCTTATTTTTATGGGTATTTTTTGCTTAGAATCTTGTTCTTGAAGTCGTACCTTGGGAAAGATGTCGGATTTTTCTTTGTAAGTTCTAAGCTTATCCGGCCTCGTTGCAAGAGGTCAGACTTTTTTTCCTGAACTCTAAAAGAGGTTGAATTTTTTTTGTAGACTTGGATCCTTAAAGGTTGTCAGATATTTTTTCTTTCTTTATTTGCCACAATTAGGGTTATTATTTCAATGTCGTAGGTAGGTAGGCAAGCTGGACCCTTATTTGTGGGCTGGGGAGTTGCCTGATGTGCTTGTCGCCTCAGCCCGAGCTCTAACATATTAACTTCTTTGCTTGTGGGGTTGCTTAAGCTAAAATTTTTATTGTAGTATTTATGCTTCTACTACGAGATTTTTACTTGTTCGGGTGCTCGAAGGAACAATCCGAGCAAATTTAAACCCTATTTTACAAAGGGTCATAGTGAGATAACACTAATGAGCTCTTCTAGAGGTGCCACGTGGGAATTTCATATAACTAACAGAGAAGGGCACCTCTTCTCGAAGTCGGTCGCATCATTTTATAAAGTCGGCTTGTAGCATCTTCTTTATTAGTGAACTTGTCCCCAGATGATTTTTACCGATACCACTGTGGATTTCATCTAAGACCCTTTCAAGTTTGAGGTCAGGACATATTTCAATATTTTTTATTTTACTTCCTTACCAATACCACATTGGTTAACCATAAGGGATCTAAACCTAGCTTCCAGGAGTACTTGGTCCTATTTTTTATGACTTGTGCTCTTTTAGGGTTGAGCTTTTGTCACCTCTATTGTACAAGTTGGGCACCTGGGTATATAGCTAGCTTGTGGTTCATGAGGTCGGGATGAATGCTTGGCATATCAGAAGTCTTTCAAGCAAGGAGGTCAAATTTCCTTTGTAAACTTGGAGGTTTTCGATCTCATGTAGAGTCCGACCTTTAAAAAAGGTCGAACTTTTTTTTGTGAACTCTAAAAGAGATCAAATTTTTTTTGTGGGGTTGCTGCTAAAGTTAAAATTTTTTGTAGCATTTATGCCTCGATTGTTGATCTCTATAAATGGTGGCTATCCCCTCCTTTGTTGGAAACTATTCAGTTTAGAGGTGTCCAACCTATTACTACATTATAGGTAGATGGGTGTCTACCACAATGTAGTCAGCACTGATAGTACAAGCTTTAGGACTTTTGTCGAGGTGGTATAAAGGCTTATGTAAACAAGAGGTCGGATTGGTATTTTTCTTAATTCAGATAGAGTTTTGGGGTACACCTTTAAGTCTATTTCGTCTAATCCAAACTCGCCGAAGGCAACTTTGAAAAGGGTATCTACAAAACTCCCTTTGGTATCTTCACGTGCAAAGGTTATAGTGTAGAGGTCGATCGGGTTCTTTAAAGTCTTTCCGATCTGGTAGACTTCTTTGAAGTTGTTAAGATGGTTATGTGAATCAATAGATCCATCATAGGAATTTATGTTGGGATGTTGAATATTTTTTGGGACCTTTGCATGCGTAACCTATTCAGAGAAAAGATCATCGGCTCTAGTGAAGATTGAGTCTTTATCATCCCGACTTTCTTTTTTTTTGGCACGGATGCCAATTTTCTTAGTTTATCTTCAATATATCTTCTATTGTGCAGTTCTTTTCGAAATTGTCTCTTCAATTCTCTTTGTCGTTTTTAACTTGTTTCCCAGCTGTTCGAGTCGACTTTGATGATAATGGAAAAGCTCCATGATCTTTTCAATATTTTGATTCCCTAATTCCTCAGGGATGTGAGCCTGAGAACTCATTATATGTCTACCACATTTTTGTTTGTCTTTCGAGGTGTTATTATGAACAGAGAGTGTTCGATCATTATTGTGAGGGTCTCCATTTTTTATCCAAAGATTGACGCAATTTGTCTTTCTTGATGTTGATCATTCATCGTTATCAAGGGTTGAGTTCCAAGTCTTTGGCAATGGTGTCAATGTTCCGAAGGTTACCTGAAACGGATGGATTGGGTCTGAACGTGAGGTTCGTCAAACGCCTTCGAGTGAAAGGTCTGACGTTTTCTCCTGCAGGGATGAAGTCGTCCGAGTTTTTCGTGAAGAGATGTGGGTGATACCTACAAGGGACTCTGATACTTAAGTTAACATGAGTTTTAGACAGTTTTTTAGTAAATTAGAGTTTGAAAAATACCTGAGAATGTTAGGGTATTTATAAGTGTAAATGTAGATTCAATAACCACCTTTTGAGTAGTTTCACTTTTGATGATAAATTTGTTACTCTCTTTTACTAGGGAGATTATTAACATCTCTTTTTTTAGAAGAGTAAAAAAGATAATAAGAATTGGTTAGTATTCATCTTATTTAAATAAATCAGGCTAAATAAGTATTTTGTGGACTGACCTATAGACTGAAATTCTAATAATTTTAAACATGGCCTAACTAAATTTTAGACCAGAATATGAGTAGATAGTATAAAACATAAACATAATAATAACATGGTGCTTTCACAAACATTCATGAGATATTAATTATAGTTGGCTGTAGTTTATTAATTTGACAATTTTTTTCATAGTCACTGGCTTCGAATCCTCTCATTTTTTTATTATTTAATAATATGGTGATCTCTCGTATTATATTTTTAAATAGAATAAAAATATAAAAAATATTAAATAATAAAAATATTTTATTAAATAATTAAAAAAATTAAAAAAATTTACTCCCTAATCTTTATGAGTTATGCTCCATAATCAATAATTTTATTTAATAGACAATATATAGTCAATAGAAAAAAAAAAGACAACAAACTAAATATTTTTAATTTTTAATAAAAAATAGCATAAAATAAATTTGTTAATTATATGTTAAATCAAAGCATTTGATTACTTCTGTCGTCAAATAAAAGGCATGGTATATAAAGAATTTAATTTTGATACATTATAAGTATAAAATTATTTTACGTGTGAATTTAATTATATAATGTTATAATAATAAAAAAAACTATTTTTAACATTAACTGCATAATAAATAATCATTTAAAAAATAATTGTAATTGTTTAACTGTATAAAATATTTTACATTGTCTTTACATAAAAATTAAACTCTATATATAAATTAAAGAAGTTAACAGAAATATAAAAAACATCTCTGTTATTAGAAAATTGAAAAATATAAAATTTTTTATCATTTATAAATTAAAAAGTAGAAAATAGAAAAAAAGTGAGATTCATTATAAAATTTAGGCACATAACAAGGAATCTTATTTTATTTTTTTTCAATTATTTGTCTAAATTAAATATTTTTCAGAAATTGTACCTAAAATTTATGCGTATATTAGGAATCTTATTTTGTTTTTTTTTCAATTTTTTGGTCTAAATAAAGTGTGAAATTTAGAAACTATGTCTGAAATTTAGCGTATAGAAAGACCCACTTTATTTAATAGGTTTAGTTGATTAAAAAAATGATATGGTTTTTCGTTACTGATACTACTGTCAGTATCACTTCAAAAATGATTTTTAATGCAAGTTTTAATTTTAAATGAATTTAGTTACTATACAGATCAAAAGTGAAACCTAAAAAATATTTCATTAAAATAATGGAACTCAAGAATTATGTATGAAAT
This sequence comes from Arachis hypogaea, assembly GCF_003086295.3. NCBI lineage: Eukaryota > Viridiplantae > Streptophyta > Magnoliopsida > Fabales > Fabaceae > Arachis > Arachis hypogaea. The sequence continues at coordinate 141,913,580 of NC_092048.1, forward strand.
TTAGACACATTCAAAAAATCTTATTTTAATTTTTATCATTTATAAATTAAAAAGTAGAAATAGAAAAAAAAGTGAGACTCATTATAAAATTTAGGCACATAACAAGGAATCTTATTTTATTTTTTTCAATTTTTTTGTCTAAATTAAATATTTTCAAAAAATTGTGCTTGAAGTCTATGCACATATTAGGAACCTTATTTTATTCTTTTTCAAATTTTTTTGTCAAGATTAAATGTGAAATTTAAAAATCATATCTGAAATCTAGCGCATGAAAAAAACCCTCTTTATTTAATAGGTTTAATGGATTTTGAAAATGATATAGTTTCTTGTTACTAATACCACATATTAGTAACACTTTAAAAATGATTTTCAATACAAGTTTTAATTTAAACGAGTTTAGTTAATTTACAAGTCAAAAGTGTTACCTAAAAAATATTTCCTTAACATTATAGAACTCAAGGAATTATATATGAAATTTTAGCACATTTAATGAATATTATTTTTATTTTTATCATTTATTACTTAAAAGATAGAAATAGAAAAAAGTAAAACTCAGTATAAAATTTAGGTACATAACAAGAAACGTTATTTTATTCTTTTTCAATTTTTTGTCTAAATTAAATGTTTTCCAGAAATTGTGCATGAAATCTATGCGCATATTGGAAATTTTATTTTATTTTTTTTCAATTTTTTTGTCTAAATTCAATGTGAAATTTAGAAATTATGTCTGAAATCTAACGCATAGAAAGAACCCCTTTGTTTAATAGGTTTAAGGGATAGATTAAGAAAATGATATGGTTTCTCATCCCTGATACCATATGTCGATATCACCTCAAAAATGATTTTCAATACAAGTTTTAATTTTAAATGTGTTTAGTTATTGTATAAGTCAAAAGTGATGCCTAAAAAACTTTTCATTAAAATTATGAAGCTAAAAAATTATGTATAAAATTTAGGCACATTTAAAGAATTTTATTTTGATTTTTATCATTCATTACTTAAAAGATAAAAATAGAAAAAAAGTGAAACTCAATATAAAATTTAGGCACATAACAAATCATCTTATTTTATTCTTTTTAATTTTTTGTCTAAATTAAATATTTTTTAGAAATTATGCGTGAAATGTATACGCATATTAGGAACCTTATTTTTTTTTCGACATTTTTTTGTCTAAATTAAATGTGAAATTTAGAAATTATGTCTGAAATCTAGCGCATAGAATTACCTTCTTTTTTAATAGGTTTAATGAATTAAAAAAATGATATAATTTCTCATTACTAATACCACATATCAGTATTAGTTCAAAAATAATTTCCAATGTAAATTTTAATTTTAAATGAGTTTAGTTACAGTACTGGTCAAAAGTAATACTTAAAAAATATTTCATTAATATTATGGAAATCAAGAATTATGTATGAAATTTAGTTACATTTCAAGAATCTTATTTTAATTTTTATAATTTATTATTTAAAGGTAGAAATAGAAAAAAAGTGGGACTCAAAATAAAATTAGGCACATAACAAAGAATCTTCTTTTATTTTTTTTAATTTTTTGCCTAAATTAAATATTTTCAAAAATTGTGTCTGAAATCTATGGGCATACTAATTAAGAACCTTATTTTATTCTTTTTCAAATTTTTGTTATCTAAATTAAATGTAAAATTTAGAAATTATGTCAGAAATCTAGCGCATAAAAAGACCCACTTTATTTAATAGGTTTAATGGATTAAGAAAAGATTTAATTATTCTATTGGTCCTTATAGTTTCACAAAATTTTCAATTAGGTCTTTATACATTCTTTCCTTTTAATTGGGTTCCTACACCAATTTTTTTTTTCAATTAGGTCCCTCTTAGCTGTAATTGGCATAATTGTATAGGGACCTAACTAAAAAAAATTGGTGTAGGAACCAAATAAAAGAAAAAAAAGTGTAAGAACCCAAGAAAAAAAAATTAGTGCAAGGACTCAATTAAAAGGAAAAAAATATAGGGACCTAATTAAAAATTTTACGAAATTATAGGGACCAACAAAGTAATTAAACCTTAAGAAAATGATATAATTTCTTGCTCCTGATACCACATATCTTTATCACTTCAAAAATGATTTCTAATGCAAGTTTTAATTTTAAATTAGTTTAGTTACTATACAGGTAAAAAATGATACCTAAAAAATATTTCATTAAAATTATAGAACTAAAAAATTATGTATAAAATTTAGACACATTCAAATAATTTTATTTTGATTTTATCATTTATTACTTAAAAAGTAAAAATAAAAAAAAGGTGAGACTCAATATAAAATTTAGGTACATATATAAGAGGAACCTTATTTTATTTTTTATTTTTATTTAAATTAAATATTTTTCATAAATTATACCTTAAATCAATGCGCATAAAGGGAACTTTATTTTATTTTTTTATATGTTGTCGTTTTATTAGAGATATTCACTTATTATCTAAAATTTAGGCACATTCAGCGAATCTTATTTTATTTTTTTACCTTCTGTCCAAATTACTTAAATAGTAGAAATAGAAAAAACTAAGATTCGATATGAAATTTAGACACATAACAAAAAATTTTATTTTATTTTTTTAAATTTTGTTTAAATTAAATGTAAAATCCAAAAATTATACCTGAAATCTATGCGTATAGAAGGAACCTTATTTTGTTCTTTTCATATGTTGTCTTCTTATTAGAGATGTCCGCTGATTCTTTGTGAACAAGAAAAATATTCATGGCTATGACTTTCTCTAACTTCAAATAAATAAATAAATAAATATTATCTAACTTTATTTAATAAGTTTAATGAATTATGACTCGTTATTGATACTATATCAGTATCACTTAAAAAATAATATTCAATACAAATTTTAATTTTAGATAAGTTTAGTTATTGAATACACTTAAAAAATATTTTATTAGAGTTATATAATTCAAGAGAATTATGTCTGAATATTAGGCACATTCAACGAATCTTGTTTTTATTTTTATCATTTTTATTCAAATTACTTAAAAAGTAGAAATAGAAAAAAGTGGGACTCAATATGAAATTTAGGTACATAATAGAACTTTATTTTGTTCTTTTTTTAATTTTTTGTTTAAATTAAATGTGGAATTCAAAAATTATGCCTGAAATTTAGGCGAGTACAAAGACCTTATTTTTATTCTTTTTTATATGTTGTCTACTTATTAGAGATATTTTCTTATTTCTCCCAACAAAAAAATTATTTTTGGCTATGACTTTTTCTAGCTTCCAAAAAAAAAACAAGCATCATCTAACTTTATTTAAGGCCATTTGGTAAACTTTAAAAGTAATTTTTTTTAGCTTTTAACCTATGAAAAGTAGTAGTATTAATGTTTGGTGCAAATTTCAAAACCAAATTGCAGCTTTCTAAGAAACTATTTAGGAGCTTATAGAGAAATTAAAAAAAAAGACTTCTCTTATAATACTACTACTTTTTATCACATTTCTATAAAATAAGCACTTTTAAAACTAAAAATTCAAACACAAAATAACTTATTTATAAGCTACTTTTAATATAACTACTATTTATTATTTAAGTTATTTTTTAAAATGAGTTTAATTAAGCTATTTACCTAAATTGAACCTTAATAGGTTTAACTGATTATGAAAATGATGCAATTTTTCGTTACTGATACCACGTATCAGTATCACTTTAAAAATAATTTCTCATGCAAATTTTAATTTTAAATGATTTTAGTTATTATATAGGTCAAAACTGATATCTAAAAAATATTTTATTAGAGTTATAAAACTTAAGAATTATGTATGAAATTTAGGCACATTCAAAGAATCTTATTTTGATTCTTATCCTTTTTTGTCCAAATTACTTAAAATGTAAAAATAGAAAAAAATAAAACTCAACACATAATAGAAAACTTAATTTTGTTTTTAATATTTTATTTAAATTAAATTAAATGTAAAATCTTGAAATTATGACTAAAATCTATGTGCATAGAAAGAACTTTATTTTATTCTTTTTTATATATTGTTTTCTTATTTAAGATAGGGAGACATTTATATAAAAATGCTTAAAACATCTTTTTTTAAATACGATTTTTAATAATTAAAATTTAACCTATATAATCAATTAAATTGTGTTATTTTTGTCAAAAGTAGATCAAACAAACTTATTTGACTAAAAAATCGATAAATCAAATCTTGAATCGTTCTAAATTAATATTCTTTTTTATAGAAAATAGCTATAATACTCTTATATAAAAAATGACTAAAACATTCTTATTATATATATTAATTTTAAAAATCCTAAATTCTAATTGAATGATGGCATAAAGAAAAGAGAAAGATTAGGATTTAGAGTTTTTAAAATATATAATAGAAATATTTTAAATCATTTTCTATAATAGGAGTATTATAGTCATTTTTATAAAAATATTAACTTAAATTGGTTCAATATTTAGTTTATCGATTTTTCGGTCAAATTGATTTATTTCATCTAATTTTGACAAAAATAACACAGTTTGATCAATTATATAGGTTGAATTATAATTATTATAAAAACATCTTTAAAAAAAGGCATTTTAAGCGTCTTTATGTGTGTAGTTCCCTTTAAGATATCCACTGATTTTTTGTGAACAAAAAGAACATTCATGGCTATGACTTTTTCTAGTTTCGAAAAAAATAATCATCATCTAGGTTTATTTAATAGGTTTAATGAATTATGAAAATGATACGGTCTCTCTTACAGATACCAAACCAGTATCACTTAAAAAGTTAATATTTAATGCAAGTTTTAATTTTAATTGAGCTTAATTACTGTAGAGGTAAAAAATGATACATAAAAAATATTTTATTAGAGTTATAGAATTCAAGAATTATATCTAAAATTTAGGCACATTCAAGAAATTTTATTTTAATTTTTATCATTTTTTATTCAAATTACTTAAAAAAATGGAACTCAGTAAGAAATTTAAGCACACAACAACAGAAACCTTATTATATTCTTTTTCAATTTTTTGTCTAAATTAAATGTGCGATTCAAAAATTATGCCTGAAATCTAGGTTGTGAACAAAAAAATCATTATTGGCTATAACTTTTTTTAGCTTTCAAAAAAATAAGCATTATCTAGCTTTATTAATAGGTTTAATGAATTATGAAAATGATACCGTTTTTTGTTACTTATACTACATATCAGTATTACTTTAAAAATGATTTCTCATGCAAGTTTAATTTTAAATTAGTTTAGTAATGATATAGATCAAAAGTGATATTTAAAAAATATTTTATTATAGTTATAAAACTTAGAATTATGTATGAAATTTAGACGCATTCAAAAAATCTTATTTTGATTTTTATCCTTTTTTGTTTAAATTACTTAAAATATAAAAATAAAAAAATGAAATTCCGTATGAAATTCAAGCACATAATAGAAAATTTAATTTTGTTCTTTTTAATTTTTTATTTAAATTAAATTTAAAATCCAAAAATTAAACCTGAAATTTAGGAAAAGAACTTTATTTTTTTTTATATGTTGTCTTCTTATTTAAGATATCCATTGATTCTTTGTGAATAAGAAGAATATCCATAACTATGGATTCCTTTAACTTTCAAAGAAACAAGAATTCTCTTTCTACTGCTATCCGTTTCTTTAAGATTATTCTCAGAAAAAGCCTTGATGATGGATATCTTGTGAGAATTTTCTTCCTTTCCTATCCTCTTTTTATCTTTCACTGTTTTTATTTTACACATACAAAATTTTTTCATGTATACTTCTCGTGTTTCACTATTTTTGTCAAATTTTCTATGTGAGGTAACAATCACACACATGTATGGTTTCTTTTCTTACCAGCATAATATGCTCCTCAATATTTATGTTTTTTAGTTTTGAATTTTTTATTGTTATTTAGTTAGTTAGTTAGAGTAGTAACTGAATCAACAAAGCTACTGTTAGTGTTAGGGAAGGATAATTCTTAGAAGGTTGTTAAGAGGTTGAGTAATACAAATAGAGTGAGTCGAATCAAGTTTTGTTTATCTGGCCAATTTTGTGTTATGATTGTGAGTTTTGCTAAGTATGGTTACCAACAACAGTTTCATTGGCATTGCAGAAAATACCAAACAAGTTCTGTAGAAAATATGGTGGTGATATGCCAAATCCAGTGCAACTCCAGCCTCCAGATGGCACTGAATGGAGAATAGATTGGACTAATCGTGATGGTGAGATTTTGTTTGAAAAGGGTTGGAAAGAGTTTGCTACATTTTACACTTTGGAGAATGGTCATGTGTTGTGGTTTGAGTACAATGGAACTTCTAACATCAAAGTAAACATATTCGACATGAGTGCCCTCGAAATTGATTATCCTTCCAATGGCCGAATCGGGGATGACAACTCGGTTGAGATTTTGGATGAACCGCCGCCACGAAGGGGCCGGGGCCGGCCGAAGAAAAAAGTGATAGCAGAACCAAAGCAATCATGTGCTTCTACAAGCAAAATAATGAAAAGTGCCATCAAAACTAAAGATATAGATAAAAATCCCAATACACAAAACTTGAAGCTGCATGTCGAGAATGAAAAAGATGGTCAATCTGAAGAGACAGCAGATCTTAAGCTGCCAATAGTTCAACGTGCCATACCAGATATGGATGGTTGTTTCATAATCTCATCATTCTTTCATTTTTTGGATTCTACTTTTTTTTTATTTTCTTTGTTGCTAAAATGCATAAATACCTTGTTTATGGTTATGGTACACATTTGAAGTTATTAGAGAAGCAAAGAAGTTCAAGTCGAAAAATCCTTCTTTTGCCATAAAGATTAAGCAAATGCACCAAACAGGATCACCAGCAGTAAGTTGATGCATCTGTGCAAACTTTGTATGTCATGCAAAATTGAGACTGTTGTGAACCATGATGAAATATTCTGATATGATTGCAGAATCTTCCAGTTTGTTTCTTCAGAATGTACTTCGAGAACACGAAGCAGTATGCAATTCTACGAGTTGGAAAGAAGCAGTGGCATGCAACATTGATCTATTATCCATATAGGAAGACTGCTCTTATCTCTAGTTGGCGCTTGTTCCTTGAAGAAAATAACTTAAAAGCCGGAGATGTTTGTATCTTTGAGCTCATTAACAGACAACGTCCAGATCTTCAGGTTCATATTCGTCGAAGCCATGATTAGCGAATGGCTTTGCTTACTTGTGTTGCAGATCAATGGAGTATGTTCAGGGATCAAGAGTTGTAACAGAGTCATAGTTTTCATCATACTAAATGGTTGCATTGCAGTGTTATCTCCTTACTACCATAACTAGAAATATATCAGTGATCCATGCATGTAGAATTATATATTGTTGGTAGTATAAGATGTTATTTGGACAAAGTACCTAATCAAAAGTTGCCCAACTACTTATTTTCAAAGCAATTTATGGTTTGGATCCTATTTCACTCATTCTCCCTCATTTATTATACTTGTCACTTTTTAGAAAGTTACTAATTATTTGCAGAGTTGCAGTAATTCCATACAAAATTCCAATGTAAATAACTTTTAATGGGTGTATAACTTTTTTTAATTCATTGTATTGGAATAATTGATAAATTGGTACAAGTTTATTATGTCATATTTAAACAAACCTAAAATAAAAGTTAATTTTGCTTACTTTATGTAAGATATAGGTATGAATATGTCCATAAGTTCTGTCAAATTTGTTGAGAATATGTCCCATTACAATACACAATCTTGTGTATGAAATACGATCCACAGGTACTTTTCTAATTTCTGATTTGTAGTGAGAACAACACTGCAACAATTAAGTGTGAAATGTGAACAAAAACATGAATCCATTGTCACAACTCTTAATGACTAACATAAATAAGCATTCATGACTAACATTCAAGTTTGATTTTAACAAAGTGGAGTGACACATTTTTTAACCAAATTTCTTGATACAAGAACTCCTGATACTCTAAAGAATGCCTAATTAAGCATCCCTTAGAAAAATATGAGCATCAAGTTCTGCACCTTCTCTGTAAACAAGCTCAAAGATACAAATGTCTCCGGCTTTCAAGTTATTTTCTCGAGCGAACGAGACCGAACCGGCGGACAAAATGGCAATTTTCCTAGTCGGATAATAGATCAATGTTACAGGCCACTGCTTCTCTCTGTTGCGTAGATTTACATACTTTGTTTTCTTAAAAGTGTTTTCTGAAGAAGACTGCTGGAATGCTCTGCATCATACATTATGTGTATATATATTTCATCACCATTGTTCAGAACAAAGTAACAGAATTTTTGCATGACATGAAATGTTTCTGACAGAGATAAATGTGTCAACTTACTGGTGAAGATCCAGATAGTTGAGTTTGCCTTATCTTGGTTAAGAAAGAGGGATTATTTGACTTGAACTTCCTTGCTTCTTGAACAACTTTACATGTGCACCATAAAAATTTGCATAAAAGTTACTTGTAGCTAAGTTCAAGCTTCAAACAACACAGTAATTTTTATTCATTTGAACGAAATTTAAACGCAGCCTAAGAACAATAAGATATTTATTGCATAGTTACATGAAATGCAATACGCCATAAGTCATAGTTACAAATTCACCAAATATTTATAGAAGGAGATGATACTTCTGCTGCTGCTTTCAATTTTTTCCTCAGTTGGCCTCGACCTCTTCGTGGCGGTTCATTCTCAACTTTAACCATGTTGTCATCATCAATGTGTTCCTTGGAAGGATAGTGTATTCCAGGGCACGTTTCACTACTTCAGTTTTGGCAGAACTTGTGAACATTATTAAACTATTCTTCCACCTTAACCCATGACAACAATAAAGAAGTTTCGTGACCTACAAATTTAACTCAACAGAATATATAAATTTAATTACAATTTTAGTCTTTATTATCTTATCTTTAGTTGTTCTTATCTTATCTTTATTTGTTTTTATCTTTCATAGCTCTATATATATTTAGTTTTACTTTATAATTTATAACACACTTCAATACAATATTCAATTAAGGATGCCTTCTCTTGGTGTGTTGGGTCACTTGATCAATCTTTTTGGTTTGACAATTGGAGTATTGAGGGCCCAATTGCTCAAGATGTCCCTTTTGTACATATATCTGACTCTGATTTAACTATTAGAGACGTTTGGAAAGATGGTCAATGGAATCTCCATGATATTTTCTCTATCATTCCAGAAGATGTCAAACAGCGTTTGAATGCTTATAATCCGGATTTGAATGCTGGAGAGAGTTCGGGTTGGTCGTGGGGTGTGGCATCTTCTAGACTCTACTCAGCTAGGAGTGGGTACAGTTGGCTAGCCAAAAGAAAGTTTGACTGGAATGAGCATGATAATTGGTTGTGGGTATGGCGTCTGCATATTCCTGAGAAGTATAAGTTCTTGATTTGGCTCAGTCTCCATAATGATATTCCTACAGCAGAGTTTCGTTTAGGTCGTGGTTTAGCTTTATCTAGCATCTGTCATCGGTGTCAGAATGGTTCTGAATCCACTCTTCATTGTCTTCGGGAGTGCCCTAGTGCCAAGGAGGTCTGGACCCTTTTAGGCTTGTATTCAGATAACTCGAATTTACATGATTGGCTCTACAGAAGTGCAAGGAGTGGATATGCTTTTCTTTTCTTTTCGACTATCTGGTGGATTTGGAGAAGCAGAAATCATGACTTATTTAATATAGATGATTCATGGAGTGCTAGTAAAGTGGTGAGTTTGATTCGTAGTTCAGTAAGGGAGTTTCACACTATTTTTGCTATGCATCAATCTCTGTCTCCTCCTTCACTTTGTTTGCATTGGGTTCCACCTCCAGTTCATTCTGTTAAATTGAATTGTGATGCTAGTTGGTTTGCTCCTTCTGGCTATGCTGGTTTTGGTTGTATTATTCGCAATCCTGATGGATGTTGGTTGAAAGGTTGCACTGGAAAAGTCGAAGTGTGCAGTGTTCTTTTTGCTGAATTGTATGCAATTTGGAGAGGTTTACTTCTTGCTTGGGAGAGTGGATTTCGTGAGGTTATTTGTGAAACAGACTGTTTAGAAGCTCTTTTCTTGGTAAACCAAAGAATGCTTAGTAAGGATATTCCGGAATGGGATTTGGCAAAGCATATTCAGGAGGTTATGAATTGGAATTGGAGAGTCTCTATTCTTTTAATTCAGAGGACTGCAAATAGTGTTGCAGATTGTATGGCTAAAGCAGCTGCTTCTGTCGCGGACATTCATTCGAATTGGAGCCAACCATGGAGTGAGCTTCAACATCTAATAGATTTAGATATGACCCTAGCCAATTAATTTGGTTTTGTCTCTTTTTTCTTTCTTTTCTATTTAGTCACCAAAAAAAATACAATATTCAATTTAATCAATCAACAACTAATAAAAGTTTTTTTCTTTGTTTTTCTATTCTTTCACAATTTTATCAAACATTTTACTTGTACAAGGAGATGGTGTCTTTATGCTGCTTTCTCTGTTTTCCTCGGCCAGCCTAGTGGCGGCAGTTCATTCAAGATCTCAATCGAATCATCATCGCTGATGTGATCCAAGGAAGGATAGTCTATTTCAAGGCAAGTCATGTCAAAAATGTGTACTTCAATTTTAGAAGTTTTATTGTACTCAAACCACATCATATGGCCATGATCCAAAGAGTAATATGAAGCAAATTATTTCCAACCATTTTCAAATTGAATCGCACCATCACACTTAGACCAAATTATTCAAATTATTTTCAGATACACTGGATTTGGAACACCGTCACCGTATTTCATACTGAACTCTTTTGGAAACTTCTGCAATTCAAATGAAAGTATGAAACTAGTCTTAGTAATAAGCATAAATGAAGAAACCCTTACAAGGGAAAAATCACAAAGAGAAATGCATGCATTAAATAATATTATAAGTAAAGAGGATATGTAGTGAAGAAAATGCTTACGAGTTTCCATCTTCAAGGCTTTGTCTGAGAACAATCTTGAAGAAACAGATCACAGAGGAAGGAGAATGCTTGTTTCTTTGGAAACTAGAGGAAGCCATGGATATTCTTCTTGTTCACAGAAGTGATAAACCAAAAAGCGAAAGAAGATGACAGCCACAGAAGTGATAAACCAAAAACTATGTTTAAACTCTTAATTACAGGGGATTAAAATGATAGTGGTAGTTAAAAATGGTTTTATCTTTAATGTATCAATAAGGTTCTTAAATTTGGAAAAGACTCAAAAATTATTTTAAAAGAATTCTTAACCTCTTCAATTGTTATAAATTTTATTTGATAAATAAAAAAAATTCTCTCCAAATAGAAAGCACAAATTTAGTATATATTAGTATTCTAAAAAAAATCTTACAAATATTGAAATTATAATTATTTTATATTTTATTAATCTTCAATCTTTTTTATGATATACTATTTTACTGCGTTCATGGATTAGATTCATAGGTAAATTACAATTTTGAATCAAATCCATGAAAAATTCTGCCTCATTTTTTTTATCCTTATACCAAACACAACGAACCTTGTCTTTCACTTTGAGAAGATATCAATGCAACCATGAAGAGACAAAACAAGAAATAAAATCAAAACACTCAGTTCATACATATATATAACTGGTCCAAACCAAAAAGGATTGGATACGGTAGAAGTTTGATTCAACAAAAAAGAAGAAAAAAGGTGATACATTCTTCACGAAATTAACTTTATTTAAGAATTATGAGCTCTTAGTTCTTGGAGTTATAATACATTAGTCTAGCATTGGGCTCTACAAATATGAACATCAAACAGATCTTTTTTATTGACGAGCTCAAAAACACAAACATCTCCAGCTTCTAATTTACTGGCTCTAGCAAAAGAGTTCCAACCAGCCAAAATAAAGGTGTTTTTCGATGACGGATTGTAGATTATCGTAGCAGGCCACGACTTCTTTCCGAATTGTAACTTTACATCCTGCTGATTCTTTTTAAAATACTTTCTGTAGAAGATAGCTGATAAACACCGCATCACATCCCATTTTTGAATCAGTATGGTCAAAAATAGTTATAAACTTACAATTTGTAAAACTAAGTATAAACTAGCACTCAGAAGTTTGCATGGCATATTATGTTTTGTCATCGATAAAATATATCGAAATAAACTTACAGGACTTGATCTCTTTGGATCACTGTCTCTTATCTTGACCATAAAAGAGGATTCTGTGAGTTGAGCTCCTTAACTTCTTTGAAGAGCTGAATTCCATGAGTCACTGGTTTGAAAAGTGATTCTGATACCATAACAGAATTGTAAAAAATTAGCATGAATTTTACTTGTGGAGAATTTTGGATACAAGTTATATCTATAGGGTTGGAGACCAACACAAATTTTAGCATAAGATTAGTTTGTACAACAAATTGTGGTTACATTAAGGACCAAATACATAGTCACTGCATTCATAAGCTAACTCCATTTTTAGCCAAAACTAACAATAATTTTCTTGAGATTGGAATTCTGCTACTATAAATGTTTCAAGGAAGGGAAGAATTAAAGATTTTAAAATGGATTCCAAGTCAAACACGGGGTCAATTAATTTTTAATATAATTTTTTTTACGAGGATAATGCTAAATTTTATTCCATTTTTAAAGTTAATTATGTTTTCAATATTGTACTCATATCTTAATTTTTTACAGAATAACATGGCTTAAGAATTCCTAAACATCAAGCACCGGATCTTTTCTATTGATGAGCTTAAACAAACAAACATCTCCGGCTTGTAATTTACTGGCTCGAGCAAAAAGGTTCCAACCAGCAGAGATAAAGGCATCACATGATGATGGCCTACAAATCAACTTAGCAGGGAACAACTTCTTTCCAAATCTTATATTTGCATTTTGGGGGTTATTTTCAAAATACTTTCTGAAGAATTTAGTTGGAAAGTACTGCAGCACATCATATTTATGTCATCATGGTTAGAAATAAGTAACAAAGTTTGGAAGAATGATAGCACATGGAAGTTCACATGATACATAATTTTCAACATGGATATATGTATTAACCTATACTTACACATGGTGCTCTCGATTGTGACCGTTGCGTTATCTTGATGATGAAAGAGGGCTTTTTCCACTTAAACTTCTTAGCTTCTTTCAGAGATTCAGGTCTTGTAGGACAGGGCCTAACAGAAGATAAAGAATCTTTTCCTCTATTCCTTTTGCCTTGTACATATGAAACAAAGAATCAGAAACTATCACTATAATGTACACTATAATGTACAAAAAGCAGTTGCAAGTTGTAACTTAAAAACAACGGTTGAATCCACAAAAGGAAAGGATGATCTAATTGTGAGACACATACCATTAGAATCTTGATTGACAGAGACTGGCATCTCATGGTTTTTTTCTTTGGATTTAATATTGTGCAAACTGAGGCTTCTTTCCAAATCCCTGATTTGTGTGTCATTTTTCAACTGTCTACCTTTAGAAGCAGATGACACTAGTGCTCTCAGTTTTTTTCTCAGTTGGCCCTGGACATCTCTTGGCAATTGTTCATACAATCTTTTCTTCTGTCGTCCCTGGTTAAGTCTCATGTTTTGGGTGTTAGAACTGCTATCCACATCTCTTGGTTCTTCTGGCCTTTTCACCGGCTGCTGCTGACCCCTGCGTGGCAGCTGCTCTTTGATTTGATCATTGGCAGGATACTCTATTTGGAGGCAACTCATGTCAAATATGTGTACTTTAATGTGAGAAGTTCTAATATTATACTTAAACCATAACAAATGGCCATGATCAAGAGAGTAATATGCAACAAACTCTTTCCAACCCTTTTTAAACAAAATTTCACCATCATGATTAGTCCAATCTACTCTCCATTCAATATCATCTGGAGGGTTAAGATACAATGAGTTTGATAGGCCAGAACCATATTTTTCAGTGAACGTTATTGGTAATTTCTGCAATGTTATGAACCTGGTGTTAGCAACCATAATAACAATAAGGTGACAAACATTGGTATGTCTTCACCAAGATGTTGACATGTATTATGTTAAATAGTTTAGTCAAATATATCAAACTATTTAACGATTTTCGGTTATCATCTTCTTATAATAATAACATTAAACTCCCAATTCATCCTTCACTGATAATTATAAATAGTGCAGTAAAATAGTCCAAACATATTAGTCCTAAATTTTGTATGTAGGTAAAGATTAATTTTTTACCTATTTTAAAGGAGAGACTAATTTCAAATTTTGAGGGGCTATTTTGCAGCATTATTTGCATAGTTAGAGACTAGGAGTGAAATAAAAAAAATGTTAAAGGACGGAATTGTCCAACATAAAAATTGATAGGGATCAAATCAGTAATAACAAATCAGAACTCATGCATAACGAAAAATGATGATGAATATGATAATTTTTTAAATCACCCCAATATGTCTTATGATATTTCCTAGTCTTGATTAGTAAAAGTGTTACTTAGATCATTTTTCATTAATAATAATGTAGATTTAATCGTAATTAATTTTGTAGTAAAAATATATATGGAGTACATAAAATATAACGACTAACAAATATGTTTTTAGGTTTTCATTTATCTTATGTATTTTTTATTTTTTATGTATTTCTGCTACAAAATTAATTATAATTAAGCCTACATTATTGTAAATAGAAAATGATCTAGATAACAAGAAGAAGGAGTTTACTATTATTATATGTGCAGCTAAGAAGCCATGCATGTGTGTTGTTCTATGAAAAAAATGTTTATAAACGAAAAAAATTATATATATGGAGGAATAAAGAGAGAAATTTTTTGTTAACTAAACAATATCTCAAAAGATAAACAGATTAAGAAAAAAATAAAAGAGGAGATGGAAAAGACGAAAAAATGCTTACAAAGACTTCATCTTGAAGATCTTGTTTGAGAATAATCTTAAAAAAATAAATCACAGTAGAAGTAGAAATAGAAGGAAAGTACTTGTTTTGTTGACAGCTAGAAGAAGCCATAGCAAATGGATGATGGATGGATTTAACTATTGTTGAGACTCAGAATCTTTCTCACCCAGTATTCCTTAAATAACCTTATTTTGGAATAACAATTAAATTAAAAAAATAACAAGTGAGTACTAAAATAAGTTATATATATTTTACTTTATTTTTAATATAAAATTTATATTTTCATATGTATTATATATATAAATAATTTTAATATATATTTAATATAATTTAATAAATTAAAAAAAAAGTTAGGACAGATTCCTTTATAATTGATTGCAGAGTTATATAACGTTAATTGATGATGGTGTTATTAGAAAAATAAAAAAAATAGTTAAAATTTATTTTATAACTATTTTTGTCTAATTTTTCTCTTTGCTATCAAATATTTTTGAAATGATAATATGAAATGTGGTTAGACAAACTAAACAAAAGGAGAAGGTGCATAATGAAATAGCACGATAAATGTTAGTACATAGAATAAAAGGTGAATACTAATAATCAATTGAGTTAAGTTAGACTTGATTTGATAAAATTTTTATCTTTTAAAAGTAATTTATAAAAATTAGTTTTAAATATAATTTTTTAAAAATGGTAGTATTTATATTTAATAAATTAAAAATAATTTTTAATAAACATAAGTAATAACAAGTGGGTCTGGTAAAATAATTTTTAAAATTTAAAAATATTATAATAAATATTAATGTATGAATTAAATTTAAATATTAATTAATATATGAAATTATACTAATTTTTTTAATTTTGATAAATATAAGCAAATTTTAAATTTTTTTAAATGCTTTTAAAAGTACTTTAAACTTTTAAAAATTACAAATACACTCACATAATTTTTTTTATTTACTAAATATAAAATAAAGTGCTTATACTTTTATACCTTTTTGAAAAATTTTACTAAACCAAATCTTAGTGTGTTTGATAATAGATTATTACTTATGAAGATATCGAAAAATAAAGACAGACAAAGATGTTAGATAATTAAATCAAGAATATTTTAAGAAAAATATAAATATAACATCCTAGAATATTGAAAAAATTCAAAATCAAATTGAATTGAAATTGAAACCAAGTTGTATCTTAAATTAGAAGGTGGTAGAAACGGACAAGAATCCAAGTTATTTTTCTAGTGCAAGACAACACAATATTTATGAAGAGCGAGGAATCATGATTGAAAGCTTCACGTTGATGACTAAATCTAAAGGATTTGAAGCAAATTTGAATAAATAACTTGATTAGTAAAAGTTTTTACTAACTTCATGAAATATTACAACTGTACTTAGTTATTATAAAAACAACAATGTTAGGAACCAACTCTATATAAGCCAAGAATCAGCCAACTAGTAAACTAGAGGCACCGGTAACTTTAACCGGATGTTGCTATTGATAGGCACACAGATGTTTCTTTTTCTTGTAAATTGGATGGTTTTTGATATGATTTATATGTTTCATGTGTTACGCATTAATAAAACATAATTAATTATGGAACTAACTAATTAATGATCAAAGGATCTGTTCCGTGATTTTCTCCTATCACTAGCGTATCTTCCCTCATGTTTTGAATGTGGTCAACAATAATTTAAAAAACAAATTAAATTATAAATTAATAAAACTAATTATAATTAATTATGTTGTTCCATTCTTGGCTGATTATTAGTTAGTTCTATATACTTTTCCTTATAAAAATTATTATTTTATTATAAAACTTTGCCCGTATAAAGGCTTGAACACATTTACTTTAATCATATCTCTATATGAATGAAAATACATTGAGTTGTTAGAAATTCTCTTCTCCTATGTCAGTGTGTTGGTGAATTTGAGAGATGAAAAATGATAGTATTATTTAAGTGAGTGAGTGGTCCTAAGACTAATAAAGTGTGGGTATTATACTTATATTTAGTATCGGTTAATCCAGAGCCAAGTATTTGAGAGTTTGTGAAGTGTAAGAGAGTTCTCACATAATTATTTGTTCATGGAATCAGTATAGCAAACACTTTTAATGTTGTGTGGTTTAGTCCCAAATTAGATGAAAAACGTGATTACTAAGAGACTTTGATGTCTACTCATTTGAATGCTTATATCCTGTAAAACTTCATTGAATTGGGCTTGCGAGAAGGAGTTGATGCTACCCAATAGAAAAAAAAATCAATTGGCATTGTCTCAAATTTACCAAAGTGTATATTATACAGTATTGGCAAAATAGCAAATGCCAAAAGTGCAAAAGAAGTATAAAACAGGTTAAAACTGTCATACAAATGCATAGATAAAGTTCAAAAAGCAAAGTTACCATCTTTAAAAAGAGAATATAAAAGGTACTAGATGTCTAACTCAAAAACTGTTAAGCAATATTCCCAGTAGCAAAGTGGTGAAAAAAAATTTTTACACTATGCTGAAGTATGGTCATATGGCGACTATAATATTAGAGTCCCACGATATGGATACTATGATGATTACAGAGTTGTAAGAAACTATGGAAAGTCATATTAGCATAATATTAGAGAAGTTAGAAAAATCAATTGAAGAAGTCCTGAAAAGACGAGTGAATTTAAACAATGGTGCAGAATCAAACCGTACCCAAGAAGGACGAGACCGTACTTTCAATTTTTAAAGTAGATGTAGAGAAAGTTCCAGACATAGAGGTCATGATAATCACAGGAATAGAAGTTATAGTAATTTTACATCATCTAATCAAGAAAGAGATGGAATAAATTTCAGGTTTGTCAACCAAATAAGAAGTCGAGGCAATTTTTATCAAGAACGAACTAATTTCAACTGCTTTCATTGTGAAAATATGGACATAAAATGGTAGACTGCAAAATCAAAATAATGAATAATAATCAAGCACACGTTGCAAAAAATTAACATCAAAATATTGATGATAATCCGCATATTCAAACTTTATTTTTTACATGTGACTCATATGCTGAAGATAAAAATATATGATACTTGGATAATGATTGTAGTAATCATATATCTGGTAGAAAATTTTCTATTGAAGTTTGGTAATAGTACAAAGATCCTTATTGAAGGAAAAGAACAAATACCAATTAGATTGAATGATTATTCTCTGAATTATATTTTTGATGTTTTCTATACTTCTGAACTTGATTACAATTTATTGAGTACGGGGCAGTTATTTGAGAACGGATATAAAATAATCCATTAAAAGATTAAAAGATTTCAAGAAGAAATATACTATCTCTCCAATGTTTTGAGTGTATTTCTTAAATCTTTTGGGTGTATTTCTATAACCGTTTGGATGTATTTCTGTAATCATTTCAGTAACAGTTTGGGTGTATTTCTGTAATTGTTTGGGATATTTTTGTAATCGTTTGGGTGTATTTCTGTAATCATTTGGGTGTATTTTTGAAATTTCATTATCTTCAAAACAATTTCAAAACTTGATTTCATAAATCATGAAAATCGAAAAAAAAAAACGAAACAAGAAGGAGATCTAACAAATTTGGCAAGAAATTCGAAAAAAAGAAACAAATCTTTTGAAAAATGAAAGTTATATATTTGCGCGTTAATTGATTTGAATTGATTTAAAAGTCTATTAGAGAGGTATGTAACATAAGCAGCGCGTAGTGGGTTTTGTTTTTTTTTAGACTTATAAAGCTTGTAAGCACAAAACATTTATATATAGAGATTAATCCTAAATATAAAATTAGAATTGGAAATTAAGTTGCACCCTAAATTAGATAATAAAAATAATAAGAATGTAAGTTATTTTTTTAATGCAAGACAATATAATATTTATGAAGAAGGATGAAATATGAATTGAAAGTTTCAAGTTAATAGTTAAATTTAAAAAATTTATAGTAAATTTGAATAAAAAATTTGACTAATCAAAATTTTTATTAAATTTATAAAATATTACAAATACAATATGAATAAAAATATATTGAATTATTAAAAATTCTCTTATTCTTTGTGAATATATTGGTGATTTAAAAAATAATATAATAATATTATTTAAGTGAGTGAGTAATCTGAGAGTAATAATAAAATTGGATATTATACTTAAAAAAATGATATAGGATAGAATATGTGTAAGTACATTATAAATTTGTGGATTAGCTTTTATTCTATTTTGTTTATTGTTTTGTGTTTTGTGTTTTCTATTTTTATTTTTTATAACATGTTCCATTTATAATTGTGTTGAATTTTTACTTAAAAAAAATTAGAGAAATTAATTATATTTTATCATTAGTTAATTGATAATATGAAATATGTCATTAACTAACCTTATTTGGAAAAAAATGGAACTTAATTAGGAGGGTTTGATCATCAGATAAAAATTATAAGATCAATTTGATTATTTTCTCTATCTATAAACCAAATTGATTATTAGATAAAAGTTGGAAACTAGTTTAATTATTATTCAATTTAGTTACCAATTTAAAATATTTTATGCTATTAAATTTTAATATTATGTTTAATAACTTACAATTAGAATAATCAAATTTTAACTGCTTTGTTAAAGTATAAATTGATTATTATCGTATATTGTTGATTCGTAATTTTAGTTAAGAATTACAAAACTCACGTCATTATATATCTCTTTCATTTAGACAAATTCTTTCATATATATTTACAAATAAAAAATTTAAATAATTAATTTACACTTTATATGATCAAACCAAACATATCATTAACAATATTATAATTCATAACATACCTGAGCTATATGAATATTCAACTTATTATGGGTAGCAAAACAATAGAGTTATGCAAGTTGCAAAATTAAGTGATTAACTGAAAAAAAAATACTAAATTAATAAGTCCTCAACTTTATGCATGTAAATAATTATATAATGAATTTACATTTTAATAAAAAGATTAAAATTTATTTATTCTAATTACGATTTATTGCAACATAATTAAAATTTAATAGCATAAAATATTTTTTTCAAATTAGTTGCTAATAAGGATAACAATTAAATTCTTCTTATAATTTTTGCTTAATGATAAAATTGGCAAATTGATTAAAACCATATTTCCTACAAGTTAGCTTGCCTAGTGGCATGGTATAATTTCAGTTTGGTAAATAGTTTAATTAATTTTTTTTAAAAATAATTTAAATAATAAATGCTTATATCAAAAGTAATTTTAAAATAAGTTATTTTGCATTTAGTTTTTTAGTTTTAAAAGTGTTTATTTAAAAAAAATTATGATAAAAAATTTTTTATTATAAGAGAAGTTATTTTTTTAATTTTTCTATAAATATTTAAATCACTTCTTAAAAAGTTATAATTTGATTTTAAAAATTATACCAGACATTAGTATTATTATTTTTTATAAATCCAAAACTCAAAAAAAAAATAACTTTTAAAACTTTTTAAACGGATGCATAATGTCAAATAACCTTCTACGTCAACTTTTTATCAAGATATAAAAATTATCTTGATTTATGGTTTAATTAAAACTGAAAACAAGTTAGTTTAAAATTGAGAAATCAATTAATTGTTATTTGATTATTTCACGTTCTTTATCATATACTTGGACAATTGTTGGATAGTACAACTATCTTGAATCAAATAAAAGATTAAAATTGAGTGTATTTAACTTAATAACAAAAATTAATTCATAAAATAAAAAAATTATCTTAACACATTCATTTAAAACAGTTACCTTTCTAATATATTTTACGAATTATTATAATTTAAATAGTATTTATATTTTTGTTTTGTTTTTTTTTTTTACAAATTGCAATGAAAGGATATTATTTACACAAGAATAACAAATAAGGGCAAAATTTTAAGAAACTAGATTTTTTTTTTTGAACGAACATAATATATCTATGAGAAAAACTAAACTAAACCCAGTGATATCCCTAATAAATAGTAGAAAAAAATGTAGTTTAATTATAAACTGGAGCTTGTTATTTATTTACTTCTGACCCCTTTTTTAAATTATTTTATTCATTTATGTTAACTCACAAAAAAATAAAAAATAAAAAAATACAAACGGGTCAAAATGCATGTCGTCAAAATCCGTTGTTCTTATAGTAATCCCAAATTCCAAGGTACCGTCACAAATAATAATAATAATAATAATAATAATAATAATAATAATAATAATAATTTATATGCTAAATGACAAATAAGGGAATCTGGGAACTAACAGAAAAATTGAAAAGAGAGATGCATGCTTTGGAAATTGGAGCAAGTACAATCCAAGAAAGAAAAGAAAGAAAAAATAAATATGTGGTCTACATGCACTGGTTTATTATGGCACCTGTATTATTCTGCAATACTTAACTACAAGAACCCGAACACTCTATCAAGGGAATGGCAACGATCTTTTTTAAATTTGTGCGTGGAGTAAATTGTAAAATTAGTCTTTTGAAAGATTATTTGTCTTTTAAAATGTTCTTTGAAAATTTTTTTAATTAAATTTATTTTTTAAAATTAATTTTTTTTAGAGTTCATCTATCATGCATTTTAGAGGCACATATTAAAATTATAAAACAAAAAAGTTCTTTTTGAAAAATATAAAAAATTTAAGAAAAAATTATAAATTGATCTCTAATTTTTTTATTAGCAGATATTTAAGTCTTTGAAGATTTAAAAATATATTTAAGTTTTTGACATCTTTAAAATTTAAACATATTGATTTCTGAGTTTAATTTGTTTCATTTTAAAAACTTTTTATATGTACGTTGTATCAATTAGGTCAGTACAATAGAATTTATATTTGATTTTTTCGTTGGGTATGACAGATCCAAATGAATATAAGAGATCGATATATCCAAACTTTGAAAATAATAGAGACTTAAATGTATTTTTAAATTCTCGAAAACTTAAATGTTCGCGAATCAAAAGGTCAATGATCTATTTATCATTTTCTCATTTAAATTTTCAATACATTTAATTTATAGTCATTAAATAAAAATATTTAAAATTTTTTATTATTGATAAATTTATCATATCTCTTTAAGACATATATTAGCTAAATCTTTTTTGTATGGGTGACCTGATTACTTTCTTCTATTGCTGTTATATCTTGTTATTTTTCTTTTGTAGTGTATTACTTAATCATGATCATAATACATGCAGCAGGTTTAATTTGCATTTTGTTGATTGGATGTCACTAAAGCAATTTTTGTCTTGAGCCTTCGTTTTTGTCTCGAGGAATATTGGCCTATATCTTGTTATTTTTCTTCTGTTTTTTTTTTAAACGATGGAACTGAATTTTTTCACACATAATAATAATAATAATAATAATAATAATAATAATAATAATAATACTTATTATTATTATTATTATTATTTATATGCTAAATTATAAATATCATTGATGATAGGAATCTAAGAAATTAACTAAAAAATTGAAAAATGAGACTTGTATATTTTAAAACAAGTAAGTAACACTGCATAAAAAATAATTGACCCGATAACTCCAAGAAAGAAAAGAAAGATAAAATAAATAAGTATGTGGTGGACATTATGCACTAGTTTATTATGGCACCTGTATTGTTGACTTGTTGTGCAATACTTAACTACACAACACTATAAAGAGAATGGCAACAATCTTTTCAAATTGTTTATGTAAACTGCAAACACATTAATGACAACTTCTAAAATATATTTCCAAAATAAATTTACCAATTAAATTCTATAATCTAAATTTAATTTAATAAGTTGATTATTTACATGATATTTTAGACAATTAAAAATATTTTAAATATTTTGACGCGTAACATTATTTAAATATTGTAACTTATTTATTTATACTATACTTGATTATATATATTATTGAATGTTTATAATTAATTATGAGAGCATCTTTAATATTAGTTTTAATTTCATTTTATTTTTGGTCTTACAAAAATATTTTTGTGCAATGAGACTATATATCATAAATAGTGATTTAAAATTAAAAGTGAATTTTGATCTTCTAATATTTAATATTAGTTTAATTAAAATTTTATATTATTTTTATTTATTTCATCAATATAATTATATAAGTACCAAAATTTTATTGGTTCTTTATCAACGTGATACCATATTTCTAAAAGTAATATCGGTTTCATTTTATAAATCAACTCTAATGGAGATTTCAATTCAAAATTATATTTTCTAATTCATTTAAATAAACTTAATTAATTCTAAAATAGTTTTATTGTTTAAATTTAATATTAATATTATATTTCAATTTATTAAAATCATTCAATTTTTTCTTTCTAATTCAATAAAACAAACTTAATTATATAGTTGCTATTTTTATTTTAAAATTACCTAAACGTGTATCTTGATCCTTTAAAATCAAACTTAAATTTTAGTATTCTAAATTCATTAAATGACATTAATCCTAAAAGGTATTTTGACTTTTCAAGATTAATCTTAAATAAAATATTTTAATTTTTTATATTAAAATTAAATTTCTAATTTTTTAATGTATTTAAACAACATTAATACTAAAAAGACATTTTGTTTTTTTATTAATATTTAAATGAATATTTTAGAATTTTAAAGTTAATTTTTACAAGAGATAATTTATTTTTTTAAATTCAAATATAAATATGTAGTCTTTAAAATAATTAAATTCTAATCCTAAATATTTTGTTCTTTTTATAATTAAACTAATTTTAAAATTGAATTAAAGAGTAATTCACACATATAAAATAAATTCATATCAAAATTATAACAATATCCTAAATTGAATTGGGTTATATACATGTCTCATTTATAATTCTATGTAAATTGAACCTAATTAGTTCAAGTTACTATATTTACATATAAATCAAATTGATTTGCTTTACTACTGGTACAACATATACATAGTAAATCAAGTCAATTATATTTAAATTTACATAGGGTTGTAAACGAGACATACATATAACCCAATTCAATTTTAAGACATTGATATAATTTTATTCGATTTATTATGTATATGTTGTATCAATAATAAATCGAATCATTCTAATTTAATAACACAAAATTTTAATTGTATATCAAATATTTTTTTCATCTTATAATTACCTAAAAATTAAGAATGGTGAAGCAGGTTGCTTCTCGTTAATATTTACCTATAGACAACAAAGCAAATTGATTTGACCCGTCAAAATAAAATCAATTTAAAATGTTAGTTTGTCTCATTTTATGGTGAGCCAACATATTAATATACTTAACTCTTTGTTTAAGAAAAAATATTAATTAAAAGTAATCTAATAAAAATTATAAAAAATACAAATTTAATCTTATTTGAACACAATTTTTTCATAATTTTCTAAATTTTCAATGTCAATAAAATTGATTATCATAATATGTATTCTCAAATTACTACAAATAATAAAAAATATTAATTTTAAATTAATTTTCAGCAACTAACAACTTTAAAATAATAACAATATTTATAATACAATATAACACAAACAAAAACATAGTTTTGTGATAAAAAAATATTTATTTAAGAAACAAGACCACATACATGTGGAAGTGCTAAAAAAACTAATAAAAAATAGAAAATAAAATAAATAAAACGAATAATCGAAAAACAAGAAAAATGTGTGTTTGTAGATCATAATTTTATTTGTATGTGTATATATCACCAGTATTTTATCAAAAAGAAAAATTCTAATTTAATGATTGATTTATCTCGTTCAATTTTGATAACATTTCATAAGTTTGATGATGTGATTTGCTAAATTTTTTTAGTGTGACGAACATCAAATCTTAATTCATTTTATCTTTTTAACAATTTGTTTCGATTTGTTTTAACATCTTTATTAAAATTATATTTTAGTTATTTAAAATCAAATTTAATTTTAAACATCTTAATTCCATTAAATAACACCTATTCTAAAAGAACATTTTAGTCTTTTCAACATATATCCTAAATAGGATATTTTAAATGCCTTTTAAACACAAAAAAAGATTTCTTTATTTTGTTAATTAATCTTTAAATATATATTTTAAAATTAATCCTCAAAAGTGGTAATTTTATTATTCTAAATTTAAATATAATTTTTTTAATATTTAAAATAATCAAACAACTTTAATTTGAAAAGGACATTTGTGTATTTTAAAAATTAACTAAAAATATATGTTACTTTTTTAAAATTAAATTGTATTTTTAATTCAAATTAAATAATCTTAATTTTAAATGATATTTTAGTCTTTTAAAATTAATTGTAAAAAAATTCTTATTTTATTAGTTTTTTGTTTACCTTTTATGCTTTTATTATTATAATAGTTCAATATCAATTTCAAAATAAATAACCCAAAACAAAAATAATAAAAAAATTAATCCAAATAAATTTTAAATAAAAAATCATAAAATTATATTTTTTTCTTTAATTTATTACTGTCGCTACAATTTTTAATTTTAACCCACTACAATTTTAAATAAAAAAAATAATTCCAACTTAAAATGTGTTTGCGACAACAAAAAATAAAATGTGTTTTGATGACCCAATACTAAAATACTAATGGATTTAGCTCAAAATAAAACAAAAATTAATAAAAGAAAAATTTTTTCTCTTTTTTCGCATTTAAGAACTTTTAAAATTTTAAATGCAAACTTTCATTCTTTCTTTTAGTTACAGAATTTTAAAACTTCATTTATCTTTAAACCGTGTGCCTTCTTTCTTACTTCTCACATTTATTTATTTTTTATTATTATTATAATGCCTTATTCACTCAAAAATACTTGTAACAAAATTCAAATATATATACCGTTCTAAATTTATTCTATTCAAAATATTAACAAAAAAATATATTAAAAGTAATTTTTATTCATATAAAAGCAAGAACAGTATAATTCTTTTTAGAGCTTATTTATAATATGTTCTAAAGGCACATGTTAAAATTATAAAATAAAAACAATTATTAAAAATATAAAAAATTTAAAAGAAAATAATAAATCAATCTCTAATCTTTTAATTTACAAACATTTAAGTCTCTGAAAATTTAAAAATACATTTAAATTTTTGACCTCTTAAAAATTCTCTTACATGAAAATTCATATCAACTATGTCAGTATAATGAGAATCGCCTTTGATTTTTCTATTGGGTCTAACAGACCCAAATAAACATGAAGGATTGATATATCCAAATTTTAAAAAGAGTAAAAACTTAAATGTATTTTCAAATTTTTCAGAACTTAAATATTTGCAAATTAAAAAGTCAATGACCTATTTGTCTTTTTCTCATTTAAATTTTTAATGTATTTTTTTATAGTCATTAAATGAAAATATTTAAAATTTTTCACTAATAATAAACTTATTATGTATCTTTAGTATACATATTAGCTAAACTCTTTTTTTTATAGGGGAACCGACGAATTTTCTTTTAATGAATATTACATGATAAAATGAAAAAAAAAATTGAAAAAAAAATTGCGTTCAATTTACCTTTTAAAATATACATAATATTGCATCCGTCTATTTTGCTTCAGTTTTTGAAGTATCACTTCTCTTCTTCAACCTTTTTTTTTTGTCTTAACTGTGGTATTCTCTGCAAAAATATTTTTTTTAGTAAAAAAAAATCCGTTTCTTAAGTTCCTTTGCTTTTATATATTTTCTAATTTTTGGCTTTTATATATTTTTAAATTTTTGGCTCTCCCCTTTGCTTTTGATGCTTCTTAAGAATTTATAGAACATAAAAAATATTTGACATGATTGTACTCCCATATCTTCCAGTTCATTTCTTTGTTTATTTAAAACTTTTTGACAGGTTAAGAAGTGGGCGCTGATGCTTTATACCTTCGTTCAATGGATAACTTCATTATTGATGTTCTTCTTCTCTTGCTATCATATCTTATTACTTTTCTTTTGTGTTGTAATACTTAATCATAATCATAATGCATGCAACAGTTTTTTTTTTTGGACATATTTAGGGCAATCATAATGCATGCAACAAGTTTTTTTTTGGACATATTTAGGGCTAAGCCCAAATCTTATCCGAACCCATAACCCAACCCGCCCAAACCCAAACCCCAATCTGATTTTCTCTCTCAAAGCTTTTAATTCTTGCACCAAGAGACAAGCTCCCATGGCCTCCACAGGTTAATTTGCATGTTTCTTGATTGTATGTTAATGTCACAGAAGCAATTTTGTAAGTCCAATAAAAAATCTTGACCCTTCGGTTTTGGTCTTGAGGAATATTGGGCTATATTGGCCAGACTTCTTCTATTTTTCTTCTAATTTTTCTGTTTTGTTTTTTGGTATCGGTAGAACTGATTTTTTTTTATACAGAATAATAAGTGCAAACTAAATTACAACCTAAATTAGATAATAGAAACTACAAGAATGGTTCACCAAAAAAAAAAAAAGGAACTACAAGAATGTATATTATTTTTTTAGTCCAAGACAACATAACATTCATGAAGAATGAAAAATCATAAATGAATTGAAAGTTTTAAGTTGATGACTAAACTTAAAGTAGTTAAAGCAAATTTGAATAAAAAATTTAACTAGTTAAAATTTCTACTAAATTCATGAAATATTACAAATTTTATATTAATAAAAATATATTAAATTATTAAAAATTCTCTTATTTTTTGTGAATGTGTTAGTGAATTTAAAAAATAAAAAATATAATAGTGTTATTTAAATAAATAAATAATTTAAAATTAATAGTATGGATATTATACTTAAAAAAATAGATATAAAATAGAGTATGTATAAGTATATTATAAATTCGTAATTTAGCTTTTATTCTATTTTGTTTATTGTTTTGTGTTTTATTTTATTTTTTATAACATCTTTCACTTATAATTGTGTTAAATTTTTACTTTAAAAAATATGAGAGTAATTAATTATATTTTATCATTAATTAATTGATAATATGAGATATGTCATTAACTAACCTTATTTGGCCAAAAAAAAATTGAACTTTAAATAGGAGGGTTTGATCATTATATAAAATTATAAGATTAATTTGATTATTTTCTCTATTTATAGATCAAATTGATTATTAGATAAAAGTTAGAAACTAATTTAATTATTATTCAATTTAATCACCAATTTAAAATATTTTATGCTATTAAATTTTAATATTATATTTAATAGCTTATAATTAGAATAATCAAGTTTTAACTGCTTTGTTGGAATAATTATTTTTTAAAAAAATGGGTGATTAACATATTTTTGTATTTAGTTAATAATTTTTTCCTCTTTTTAAGAGAGAGAGAGACAGAGAGATTATTTCAATTTTCTTACATTAGCCTTAATAACTTATATTAGTAGAGTATAAACTTGTCAGCCATGTAACTCCTCTTTGATTAATTAATAGGTTTTAATACTTGTAAAGGATAAAATAAAATATTATCACCCAACTGCTCCGATGCTTAGGCAACATACACGTTATTGTCTTCAAATTAGAGCCAGCAATCTCGTCGTCGAATCAGAAATTTTGAACTTCATATTATTACTTGCTGAATTATGTATTTATTATAAAGTCCATCAAATTTATACACTATTTAATAAGATTATAATTTTATTTAATTTTTAAAGAAAACTACATGGCAAACCAATTTTTAGATCAGCCGACATCAGCCAGCTTTCTTTTTATTATCAAAATTATTTTTTTCCTCTTATTATTTTAAAAAATTTAAAATTTAAGATTTAAAATTTAGGATCTAAAATATGAGTAACAAGAGTAATAACCTCAGAGAATAGCCAACAATAACAATGATGAGTGAAATTATAGTTGTGTTAAAAGTAATATTGGAAAAAAGAAAATTAAGAATGAAGTTGACTAGAATTGAGTATCAAAAATTGTTTTTCGAATTAGTTATTACTCTTTTTAAAAAATATTTATTAAAAAATTATATCTACTATAGACAATATGTATTGAAATATTAATTCCATGTAATGTGTTATGTGTCAAGATGATCTAAGTAATTAGGAGTTGGTTTTAGTACGATAATTAATTTATATGATTTTCTTGAACAACATAAATAATGGGTTATAAAATTTGTTTAATTTAAGTAAAATATACTATATTCTAAACTACTCACATAAATTTTAATATTAGAATAACTATCTGCACATTTAGTAAATTAAACATCTGAATATCTATTATTCACATTATTTAATATTTTCAATTATGGAACTATACTCTCTCTTTCTCTCTCTTTCTCTCTCTCTCTCTCTATATATATATATATATATTGATACAATAGAATATGTAAGCGAATGAAAAATGACACTTAAATTATATTTATCTTCGTCATTATTTATTTTTAAAAAATATCATATCATTATATACTTTAAAATGTATTTATAAATAATTATAAAAATACAAATATATCCTTTTGATTATTGTAGTGAAAAAATTAAATAACTCTTTTTTATTGTTATGAGAAAAATACCTTTTTACAATAGAAAGATTAAAATCAAATAAAATCAATCTAATAATCTTATAAATGAACAAAAATTCAAAATCAAAGAAGTAGAGAATAAGTCCCCAATTATTGTATTTGAGAAAACAAATTCGTAATTGTTCATATGAAAAAGTAAACACCCAATATTCAACATGGGCAATATAATTTATGTATTTGTTGTCATAAAAAAATGTTCTACCAAGCTAAATCCTAGAAACGTAACAACAACAACAACAACAAGGCAATCTTCATCGAGTTCTTCTCTATCTCTAAGTCCCCACATTTTCTCATAAGGTAATAGATAGAATGTTGAGAAGCTATTAATGTTAAGTTCCACCTTTATTCAACGTTCCCATATGGCAAAATTTCCTCAATTATTAGTTAGTATGGTTTAGCGTTTAACACCGCACAAATGCATATCATCACATTTTTGTTACTAAGATAACTCTCACTTGTTTACAATGAGAAACACATTAAATTAAAGTACATATTATTGGAGATAGAAGCACATATTTTAACAAATGTAATTAAGTGGAGTCAAACTATAACAAATAAAATAAACAAATAAGACCACTACATATATATATATCCTCCTCATGGTACGTACTTAATTGCACTGCTTCATTCACCAAAAGCACACTTGAATCTGTGACGTACAAAATCAAACACGATAAGAAATTAGTATGCTGATGAAATAAATAAGAATATAAAGCAAAGAATAAGTACGTAGTGGGATTATGATTTGGTCCTTCTTGCAAAGGCATCTTGAATAGTTGGCAACTTTTTTACAGGTTTTGGAGGAGGATTTGAATTAGTAGGAGGTGGCCTTGTCACAGGGCATAGAACCTTTTGAATGTTTATGCTTTGGCTACTCATTATTTGGAATGTTATGAATGTTGATGATCGATGAAGCATAACAATATGAGAATCCTCTATTTATAGGGGGTGCTTCATTCATTAATTCCTTGTTCACAATAACCGAAATTACCAAGTCATTCATGCTAATCTACATAGAAATTTCTATCAATTTTTTTGTTCATATTACATTTCTCATTTTTACAAATTGAATTGTCTGATTTAGTTTGCGCGAAAAATATAGCTTGTGGCACAAGGATATATCCGCGGTTATATGAGTCGTCACACCCAAACCGTGGCAAAAACCCTCATGTAAAGTTCAGAAGAAATTTAATCAATTGAAGTTTAATAAAATAAGTTCTAAAAAGCAAGGATTTCAACCTTCAATATTACTCCTAATACGCGCTACGGACACGGGTAACTATAAATCTAATTAATTAATTAACAATTTCTGATCCTCTCCAATATTTTTAACACTTAACAGAATATAATGTGATTTTTCACCTTTGATTCTCTAAGTGGAACCAGAAATAAATAAGAGAGAGAGTGTGATGAATGGTTATATATTAAACACTGCACACCATCCAGTTTTTTTCACTAGAGAGGATCCACTCTCTTCTTCTATCTATGCGTTCCTCTCATATACAGATTACAAACCACTTTAATAAAGCCATTAAAAATATTTTTTTAAAAATATTTATATATGTCATATTATTATTAGACATCTTTGTTAAATTGGTTAATAATTTATTTTTTTAATAAATCAGAACAAAATTAATTTATTATAGCAACAATAATAAACCCAATTATCTGTATTATAATTATTATACTCGATTTGATCCAATCGAATTACACAATCTAAATCGAATATCTTTAAAAATTTTTGATAAAAAAATAAATATATCTCTAGCTTTTTGTTTTACTGACATTTAAATCTCTAAAAATTTAAAAAAATTAAATTTCTAAAAAAAATTGAATTTATTGTTATTGTTATAAAAAAATGATTTGATTTTAATTTATTAAAAAATTAAAAAATAACTAATTTATTAATATGTAGAATAATAATACAACACGTATACTCGTTTTTATGAGAACATCCCTCATTTTTATATGTCTGAAAAATAATAAATGTCGCATATATTTAAAAATTAAAAGGTTATTACACATTCAAAATTTCAAATTTACATATAAAATATATTTTAACAACGATAGTGACTGCTTTTTATAATTTTTCCGATCACCATTTTGTATCTTCAATTCGTTTTTTGTTTTGTTTTTTCTCCTTTCACACATGCACCAACTCTTTTCGTTGGCACGCAAAAGACTAACTGACCAAGTCATGCAGATGAGGCTTAAGAGGCTCAAATTTAAGGGTCATGCTACTGTGCTGAAGCTTCTTTTTTTCAGTAGGTGCTGAAATGAGTTGGTTGTATTGAGAGAGGGACGCGTGTTACTGCTGCTGCTAGACGTAGAGATAAGACCTCAATCAAATCAACAGTGGCTGAAACTTGTCTGAACTGATACAGTGTATTTACGTTATGGAGTGGCATAATTAACCTCGATTAATTTGTTCTTAATTATGCTAACAATTGGGTTGGATTTTTTTTTGTTAGAGTTGGGCTCTTATTTTTTTCAAGTGGTCTGGACTGAAGATGTGTATACTTGATCCAAGCAATTTTGGCGTAAGACTTTTTAAGGATAATAATAATAATAATAATAATAATAATTAAAGATATGGTGAGTGGTAGGATTTTGTCTGAAACAAAACTCACAGGAGTGTCCCACCTTCTTTTTATGAAGTGGGCTAAAGAAAAATGAAATAAAATTTATTATCACTTCTTTCCTAAAAGAATTTGTCATCATGTCTATTTTTAGTTTTTTACACATCATTTTTAACATATAGATATTTAATGTCTATACAAAAATTTGATTCTAATTATATATTTTTAAATTTGTAATATAAATAATAATTTTTATGTTTTACTATTTTTATTTTTTATATTCATACAACTAAATATTAAGTTGTTAACGATGTATATTCATATAAGAGTAAAGTATCGTTTTTATCCCCAACGTTTGGAGTAAGTCTTATTTGTGTTCATAACATTTAAATCGTCCTACTTGTATCCCTAACGTTTATAAAAGTGATTCAATGTTATCCTACTATCAATTATACTAACAAATTAGATTATATTTTTCAATTATTCTCACTTAGATGTATTCATTCTCAATTAGGTCTCACTTGAATGTGTTCGATTTTAATATTATACACACTATTTGTATTTAGATTCAATTATGTCTCTAGAAAAGTGAATTATGTAAATGTTGTAGGAATTAGTTTCAACTTTTGATGAGTTATTTTTCGGAATGGATCATCGATTCTATCCTAGATATTTGTATTCTAACTTCAAAAAGAAATCTTTAAAACTCAAACTAAAGCATTCATGATGTGTAATTGACAGTAGGATAATATTGAATCATTTTTACAAACGTTGGGGATACAAATAGGACGATTTAAACGTTAGGGACACAAATAGAATTTACCCCAAACGTTGGGGACAAAAACCATACTTTACTCTTCATATAAATATGTAAATTATTATTATAAATCCTAAATATAAATTTTTATGTTAATAAATACATTAAAAAGTTTTAATGTATGAATTAAAATAAAAATTTAATTATAATAAATTTTTTATTTTAATTTATACTTATTTATTATGTATGTATTCGATTTACTGTGTATATCTTGTGCATAATAAATCGAATCAACCTAATTTAATTTATATGTAAATGCCTAAAAATTAAATTTGTTTGATTCAATTTATATAAATCTGTTTAGGATATGTGTGTAACCAATTTTTTATTCAGGATATTTGTATAATTTTAACTTCCAATCAATTTATTAACATAAATTATCTTTATTTTTAAATTCAATATATATTTCTTTTAGTTTTATTTTCTCATAAATTCACTATTCTTTTAAACTTTTAATGATTCATTAATAACTTTGTATTTGCTGTACTCTTCAAATTTTTTATAAAAAGATCAAAATCATCAAATTACAAAATACTAACAAAAATTATTTTTTCTTTTTAATTTCTGAATATAATTTAACTTTAATTACGATAGCATATTTTATACAAACAAAATAAAGCATATCAGATAATAATATTTTAATTTTTGAATATAATTTAATTCATTATTAACATGAAAATTTATATTTAGGATTTATAATAATAATTTATATATTTATATGAATATATATTGTTAACAACTTAATATTTAGTTGTATGAATATAAAAAATAAAAATAGTAAAACATAAAAATTATTATTTATATTACAAATTTAAAAATATATATTTGGAATCAAATTCTTGTATAGACATTAAATATCTATATATTAAAAATGATAATGATGTGTAAAATAATAGGTAAAAAACTAAAAATAGGCATGATGACAAATTCTTTTAGGGTAGAAGTCATAATAAATTTAATTTCATTTTTTTTTGGCTCACTTTATAAAAAGAAGGTGAGACACTCCTTGATATGAGTTTTGTTTCAGACAAAGTCCTAGTACTCACCACATCTTCAATTATTATTATTATTATTATTATTATTATTATTATTATTATTATTATTATTATTATTATTATTATCTTTAAAAAGTCTTAGGCCAAAATTGCTTGGATCAAAGATACACGTTTTCAATCCAGACCATTTGAAAAAAATAAGAGCCCAACCTCAATAAAAAGCCCAACCCAACTGTTAGCATAATTAAGAACAAATTAATCCATGCTAATTATGCCACTCTATAACATAAACACACTGCACCAGTTTTGACAGGTTCCTACCACTACTGATTTGATTGAGGTCTTGTCTCTGCATCTGGCGGTAGCAGCAACACGCGTCTCTCTTTAGGCACAACCAACTCATTTCAGCACTTACGGAAAAAAAGAAACTTCAGCACAGTAGCATTGGCCCAAATTTAATGCATTGCGAATTGCGATAATATACCGGGTTCATCGCCAATGGTTGCTTCTACAAGTTCTCTTCTTCTAATGTCCATTGGGATAAGAAATTATTAACTAAATGCAAATAATTAATTAAATTTTATTTTTCCAATGTATAAATTCTTACTTTTTTATATTTCTAATACTACTTTTTATTTTTTCATTTTTTAAGTTTTCTTCTTTCAGATTTAGAATCTTGAATGTTAGTTTTGTGCTATAGTTTTACTGGGAGAATTGAGGAATTCTATCTTTAATAATTATATTGGCGTAAGTGATTCAATTTTTAATTTTATTTATATCAATAAATTAAATGTTTCCCCTTTTTTTTTAAAAAAAAAGGTTAAGTTTTAACATGTTAAAATTGATCATGGAATTTTTGGGGTATATAAATAACAATAATTATGTTAAGAGTATATTAAAATTAATTACTAAAATTAATTATTAATATAAAATATATATTAAAATATAAAATATACAAATTAAATTATATATATATTTTTATACAAATAATATATAGTAGTGATTGATTTTGATGAATTTTGATATATAAATAATAATTTTAAAATAATATATACATATAAATAATATAATATGATATAATATATAAATACTAAATTTAGATTCTTTTTAACACACAGTCTACATGCATAGTTGCTACAAATAAATTGAAGTACTTAGTTTTTTACTTGGTTAAATAAAACAAAAAATTATTTAATGCAAAAAATTAAAGTCTTTTGTTTCCTTTTTTTATTTAGAAGAGGGAATAGAAAAATAACTTTTTAAAAAAAGATAGATAAAAAGTTTAATTTTAATACATCAATAAACTTAATCTTTTTACATAATCAATCAATGTAATTTGTTATTTTAAATAACTATTTACGTGTTAAATATAAAATTAATTATTTTTATTAAAACTACATGCAAGAACAGATATAAGGGGTGAGTGGAGGTCTCCGCTCCAATTTTTTTTTAAAAGTTTAATAGTAATAAGTTATTATGTATAATTTAATTTAAAAAAAATATTTAGTATTTAGTTTAATATAAATAAAATTTCTGTCTAATTAAATATTAATAAATTTTAATATCTAAAAAATAAGTAACAATATTAAAAAATTAAAAAATATCATTACTAATATTTTTAATTAAATAAAAAATTTTAAATATTATAAGTGAATTTTTTTTGTGACCGTCTTTTTTTATTCATTTGGTATTAATTCTATCTGTTTCAATTATTACAACTAAGATATTTTTTTCAATTATAAATATTATGAAAAATAACTCAGAAACAAAATAAAAGATGAATTTTTTGTTAATTGTCTTTTAATTATATTAAAAAAATTACTGAAAAATTTAATACAAATTCTATTATCGATGAATTTTTATAATACAAAAAATTAACTATTTTGTTAGTAAAAATTACACACATATTTTTTGTATTTTAAAATATATCTTTTATCATTATATTTTTATAATATATCTTATATTATATATATTTTACATAATTTTTAATAGTATATATATATTATTAACCTTATAATAACATTTTTAGATTCATTCCTGACTACATGTCAAATGTACTTACGAAATTTCTCTATACCTATATTATTCAAAATAAAATTCATAAACTATAACAAATAAAGTGGGCCTAAGACGCCGCAAGACCGCCACCGACTTTTACCTGCTCGTCGTATTTCGTGAGAATTTAGAAAGTGATTAATGGTTTAAGTAGTGGCATTTTAGTCCTTTTACTCCGGACAATGGCTAATATGTGTCTCCAAATTCCAGTCCAGGGTTGTTAACGTCAACATAATGTGATTGATAATAATTATTCTTAATTAACTTGGGAAAGACCTAAAGTCGAGGTTGATATATGGTATTCTTAGGTTAATTTTATAGTATGTAGCTAGGATAAATTTATGATTTTGTTTATGATACAAGTTTAAAGCAAACACTTTTTTTCACCCCTTCTTTTTTTTTTCTTAAAAAAATTTATCAACTACTTACTCGTTGTAGAGGGTTATTAATTAAGATGTGAAATTCTAGAATATATAGAAATTTTGCGTTAATTTAACTGGAAAATACTCCATTAATTAACTTGACGCACACGACAACAAATGTAGCTTAGTCAAATTAATGTGGATACGACGTTTGACTGGTGGCACTTTAATTTCTTTCAAGCCGTATAAGAGGTTGGTGGAATTCTTCATTTCTTTTATACTATGTTTGTTTGAGTGGAAAATGAAAGGAAAGAAAAGGGAGGAAAGAAAATAAGAAGAAAAATGATTGTTTTTCATTGTTTGGTTGAAGATGAAAATTGAAGGGAAAGAAAATGGATGAAAAAAAAATTGGTGGAGCCCACCAATTTTTTTTCTCTCCAACATTGGAAAGAAAATGGAGAGAAAACTAATGTTTCTCTCTCTATTTCCAATACTACCCCTTCACTTTTTCAATATATATTATAATATAGGGGTAAAATTGTCTTTTTATAACATTTCTTTCCTTCTTATCTTCCTTCCAACCAAACACATCTAAAGAAAATAAAAATTCACTTCCTCTCTTATTTCTTTCCTTTCTTTTCTTTCTTTTCACCCCAAACAAACACACCATCAATTTCTTTCCTTTCCTTTCTTTCTTTTCTATTTCCTTCCTCTCTATTTCTATTTCCTTCCTCTCTATTTCTTTCTTTTCTTTCCTTACTGAAAAAACCTTTCTAGTTGTACCTTCGTTTTGCGGCTCAATAAGTTGGATATGGAACATTATGGTGTTTTGGCTAGAAATAAAGTTATTTTGTGTATTACATATAGATGAACGTGTCAGATAAAAGCACAATACGCAGGAAGCGTGTTACCTAAAGCATGTAAGAGGTGTGAAAGACATGTGGTGTTGTGTGGTTGAACCAATTAGACAGCACGTATAGGGCGTGCTGACGTGGTGAAGGCTGATTGGCTTGTGAGGAGTAGCACGTGGGGGCGCGTGCTGACGTGACGAATATTGATTGGTCCACGTATGCAGCACGTGGAAGCGTGGTGAGTCAGCACACAGAGGCATTCTGACATGTGTCAAAGCGTGATTGGCTGAGGCAGACAGCACGTGGGGACGTGTTAAATGCACCCCTCTATATAAGGTAGAGCTCGATAGTATTTTGCATTCTGGATAAGATTTGAGTGTGTTTTGAGTGTTCTTTGAGGCTGTTGTTAGTGTAATGGAGGGCACCGCAAATTTGGTGGTGTATCGCGACGGTGAGATAATACATAATACTCATGAGGGAGTGAGATTTGTGTGCCAGAATCCGTTTTTGTTTGTGGTTCCATGCATGATGACGTTAATGGAGCTGCAGAACGGCCTCTGTCAAAGCATGGAGAACGGTACGTTAATGAGAGTGAGCAAAATTCTGTACCGAAATTCGGTTATAGTTTTTGGTGGTCTAATACAGTTTGATACCATGCCGATAACTGATGAAGCGAGTATGCAGAATATGTTTCAAATTCACCGGCAGACTCAGATGCGACACCCACAAATTGAGTTGTACGTTGAGTTTGAAACTGTAGTTGTAGTACCGGTTCAAAATGATATAGATATAGATGATGATAGAGTTGCAGTGTACGAAGGAATGAATAGTGACATCGAAGAGGACTTCAAAGCCACTTATGAAGTTGGCGACGAAGATGAGGATGGTGATGTGGGAGTTAAAGCAGCAGCAGAGAATGTAGTGGTTCATCCCTCGAGCAGTCAACTGATATACGTTCCACTTTTTATGCGTGAGTTGGATCTCGACGCCATGCATGCCCCCGAGTTTCCGGAATATGCAAACATAGGTACGTGTTGACTAAATAATAAGTTTTTGTTAGTTTATACTTTGGATTGATCAATAAACGATGATTTCGGCTTTCTGTAGGAGTTGCTGATCCTGAGGACGGAGATTTCTGGATTGGAATGGAATATAGTTCTAGAAAATCGGTCGTCACAATAATTAGAAGTTTTACTATATCTATAGGAGTTGACTATGATGTGTATGAGTTTGAGGCACAGACGTTCTATGCAAAATGCAAGATGTACGGGCGTGGGTGTGACTAGCTTATCCGAGCCAGCTTGATACAGAAAAAAGGTTGTTGGGAGATATGCAGATACAACGGTAGGCACACGTGCACGATCGGAATGATTTCACAAGATCATTTCAAGTTGGACTCAGATACAGTTGCTGAGGCTATAAGGCCATTGGTTGAGACGAACCCGTCTATCAAGATGAAATCTATAATTGCGGAAGTCCAGTCGAGATTCAACTATATCATCAGTTACCGAAAGGCTTGGTTGGCAAAGCAGAAGTCCATAGCCAAAGTTTTTGGTGGTTGGGAGGATTCTTACCAAACCTTGCCATGGTGACTCTCGGTCATGGTGCAGAAGATGCCTGGTTCAGTTGTCCAAATAGAAACACGACCACTGTATAACAGGAATGAGGAGGCGCAAGGTGTAAAATACAAAAGGTACACTTGTAGTCGCTGTTGCACAAGATGGGAACCAGAACATTGTGCCTATCGCCTTTGCCTTGGTGGAAGGGGAGACTGCTGATGCGTGGCACTTTTTTCTCAGGAATCTGCGAATGTATGTTGTTAGAAAAGACGGTGTGGGTATGATCTCAGACCGGCATGAGTCAATACGGGCAACAGTAAATCGTTCCGGAGGTGACTGACAACCTCCAAGAGCATGGTGGATGTTTTGTATAAGGCACATCGACAGTAACTTCTTAAGGGCATTCAAAGTCCCTCACTTGCAAAAGCTTGTTGTCAACATAGGATATTCAAGAATGGTGGAGGAGTACAATATCAACTATAAGAGGTTGGAAGAGCGAGGCGAGGCATATACCAGGTGGTGCGATGCCATTGGACTCAGACATTGGGTATTGGCATTCGACGAGGGACATCGATGGGGCCATATGATAAGGAAACGACTCAAACACTGCATGCTGAGGTGGACCATGCGGTGCGGGTGGTTGAGGGGCAGGTGACTATGGATGATGAGGAAAGTACCCCGACAATCTCAGCAGATGTCCGTAGGAGCCTATGTACCAATTCCTGTACTCAACCATCGGTAAAAAGTCCCAGGTCGGAAGGGGGTGCAGATCCCGCAATCGACTGTGTCGCCTGTTGGCCCACTCTGCTATCCATGGTCCATGCAGAACTGTCCAGTCATGAAGCTGCACTCCGCATAGAATGATGCAATGCTGGTCAAGTGGAATATCCCTTGCTGCCCGCAGAGGAGGTTGTACATATCCAAGATGACGCATCACTCGATCCGCGGGGTGCCACTCGACACACTCGAACGACAACAACGGAGCAACGATGTCACACACCTCAAGATGTCTATGCAACTCGTCAGGAACAATCAATCCGTCGTACGACCGCCACTCAAACTGCCACGTATTATTGGTATATTAGAACCCTAACAATAATGGTTGGAAAAACGGATCAGAAGAACCATAACTATTTACCTCCTGCATGTAGTCTATATCATGCCTGAATGTCCCTACGGTCTTCGATAACCACGCTGTGGTCCGTTCCGAATGACTCCACCTGAAACATTATTAATTGAAAAAATTTAAATAAGTCACCATATGTCAAACATGCATCATGAATATAACACATGGCTAAAATAAGACTTATTACCTCCTGGCAACTGGTATCTCGGTCGGTGGAAGGGTTTGTCTCGGTACGGGAGCAATACACGGCATTCGCTCCCGTACCCAAACCAACAACAGATTCAGAGGGCCATCCATCTCCTTTGTATCATATCGTGATGCACGACATAGTGCTCTGTAAAGATGTGCAAGACATGCTGACCCCCAACTATAGGTATGGATCCGCTCGAAATCGCGAAGTAATGGTAGATATTTTGCATGGGCATATGCGGTCGACTTATCCGTGAATAGCGTCGACCCTAACAAACAGAAGATCTGACATCTGATGTATCTCCTGATGGACTCCTCAGTGTCCAACGGCTCTGCGTCTCTGATACGTCGAACTCAACCCAGCTTTATATAGGACTTCGAAGAATGACTGACTGATGGCTCACGACCGAATATCGCTATGCTCTGACTTTGAAGGAAGTCGCCACTACTATCTGTCCATCTACTGACAAGCTCTCCATCAATGGGTAGGCCGAATATATGAGCGACATCCTCTAATGTCACTGTAACCTCACCGACCGGCAATACAAATGTGTGGATTTCTGTCCTCCACCTTTCAACCAGAGCAGCTAACAAGGGGAGAAATCCTCGTATGACTCCAATCCTAGAGATGTGGTAGAATCCCGTGGCGCGTAAGTAGTTCTCGACCATCGGATTCCACGTATGTGGCGGATCCAATTTATGCACCAACCAATTCCTATTAGGCTGCATCAACAAAGATATATGTTACATTAATTAAATAATAATTCTTATAAATATTTTAATAAACATTCACATATTTATTTTAATATCTTATTTGTTAAAATATTTAACATAACTTATCTATTTATTTATTTATTTATTAAAAATTTAAATTCTTTATTTATTTATCGAATAAATTATTTAATTCTTACAAAAAAATTTGTGCAGTAACAATATTTAATAACACTTATCACATATTATTCAATAATATTTATTTATCAAATTATTTATTTTTTCAATTTTTTAATAGCAATATATTTTATACATTTTACATATTTATTTTATTATAATATTTATTTTTTAATATACGCACCATATTTATTTTTAAAAAATCAAAATATTTTTTATTCTTGAATATATTAATAATAACAAAAATTATAAAAAATTATTAAAAATTACATATTATTATTATTAATGTTTATTTTATAAAAACTATTGTTACATTCTTAAAATATTTATAAAATATACAAAATAATATTCTCATTGCAAAATATATATACATAAAAAAAAAATAAATACAGAAAAAACAAACTTTAAATACAGAAAAAAATAAAAATTTCCAACTTACATAAATAAGATGATCCAAATAGTTGATAATATGTTCTTTGACCGCCGCATAATTACGTACCATTTTTTTTAATCCTTTAACTAATAATTTTTTTGCCGTATACTTTTTTTATTCACTACTACCCACTACACTCTCCTCACTACAACCTGTACATTAACACACTTCTTTTCTTCTCTGCTATTTTTTTGCTTTAGCA
This sequence comes from Arachis hypogaea, assembly GCF_003086295.3. NCBI lineage: Eukaryota > Viridiplantae > Streptophyta > Magnoliopsida > Fabales > Fabaceae > Arachis > Arachis hypogaea. The sequence goes on from NC_092048.1 coordinate 141,954,899, forward strand.
GCTGTGTGATGCTAAGAATAGAAAGGAAGAAGAAGAGTGCATATATATACATAAAGGAGAGAGCTTGCGCTGGTTCCCGGAGTGGGGGGTTGTTCCTTGCATGCAGGCATGGCTGCAACACGCCCCCCGCGTGGTGCTGCAACAGGCATTGAAATTCCGCGAACCTCTGTTGCGCTTCACGGGTCTCCAGGTACCACGCCTCCGGTGTGGTGAGTCAGCACGCCCCTGGCGTGTTGAAGGAGTGCCGTCACGTCGCTCACCTGCTCAGGCAGCACGCCCCTGACGTGTTGAAGGAGGGCCGCCACGTTGCTCATCTGTTCAGGTACTACGTCTCCAGCGTGTTGACCGTGAGCTCCACACTTCAACAATATCTCTCCTTGGCCAATATCCAGCCAATACACTATCCCTGCATCCATAAGAAAAATAATTTCTATCATTTTGTTTTATTTCTTTATGAAGTTATATATTTACACCAAGGTCAAGATATTATTTTTCACTTCAAAAGGGTATTGTGTATTTTATTCGTAAAAAATAACAGTGTATACTAATTTTGCTTCATATTTCACTTTTAGAGAACGATAGCAATAATATATTTTTATTGAAAACATAAATTCATATTAGTTCTGCATTTGAAAATAATATTCCAAGTATTTATGAATGTAATAATTGATAACAAATTGATGAGTGTGAAGATTTGTATTATGCAGAAAAGGAAATATTAAATTGAATCAATAGAGAATAGGAATGAGTATAGAGGAGAAGAGAGAAGGGATAAGAAAAAACAGAATTGTAATAGAATTCAGTATTTCAGTATACAAAGTATTGTTCCACACATTAGAACAGAAGCTACAATCAATTCAGAGTTCGCTGCTGCTAGTGCTTGATAACAAGAAAATAGAGATAAGAAAATAGAATATATGTATTAAAGTTGTTGTTTATATAATAAAGAGTCATGTTATTTATAAGAATTTTTCAAACTAATTTCATAAATATTTAGCTAGTAACTATTAACTCTCAACTACTTATTATTACTCTAACACAACTATTTATTATTGTTCTAATACGCTCCCACAAGATGGAGGATGAAAAATATCAAAAACTTCTAATTTTGAAAGATTAAGATGAAAGAGATGAGGGGACATTTAGGACAATAGCTTAGTGAAAATGTCAGCCAATTGTCCTCAAGAAGAGACAGGAAGAAGTTTCATCATTCTAGCTTGAATCTTTTGACGGACCACATGACAATCAACTTCCAAGTGTTTAGTTCACTCATAAAAAATAGGATTTGCTGCAAGGTGTGGAGCGCTCTGATTATCGCAAAAAAGAATAGGAGTGCGATCAGTTGGAATTTGAAAAAAATGCAGCATATTGATCAACCATTGGAGCTCACAGGTGGTGTTTGCAAGAGTCCTATATTCTGCTTCTGTTGAAGACCTAGAAACAGTGGATTGCTTCTTTGTTTTCCAAGAGATCAAAGACTTTCCCAAAAAGAAACAATAACCAGTTAAAAAACGATGAGTATATGGACAACCCGCCCAGTCAGAATCACTGTGCACTCATGCTCATTCTATTCAAATATAGTTCATTTTAATATTATTTTTTCATTTAAACTCTGCCTATGTTACACTTGCGTTACATAGCCAATCCCAAGTTCGGATAAAGGAGGAGGATTGTGTTAGGTCTTCGACAACCAATATAAAAATATAGTTGAATCCTCGTGACATGAATCAAAGCCATTATTGCGCTAAAGATAGGTCGTTGCCCGGAAGCAACACGCTGTATGGCTCGAGTACGGTGTCAAATGAGTAAGAGCCACTGCATCGGTGCCCGAATGTAGTGTTAAATGAGTAAGGGTTCTCGCGTTTTCATGAACGGACAAGGGTAAATGAGCTAGTTCACAAAGTAAAAAGTAAAGGTCGGAGCGACAGAAGGTTGAGATTTGGGTCATGGAACATATGCACTCTAACAGAAAAGTCCATGGAGGTAGTGGATACTATGACAAGGAGAAAGATTAACATTATGTGCCTACAAGAAACAAAATAGACTGATGCGAAGGTTAGGGAGTTGGATACTTATGGTTTCAAACTTTGGTATACAGGAAAGGTGAAGAATATGAATGGGGTTGGTATTATTGCAGATAAGCAGTGGAAGAAGGACGTAGTGGATGTCAAGAGGGAGTGAGATCGGATCATCTCTATTAAACTTGTGGTGGAGGGAGGTGCTTTCCATGTGCTTAGCGCCTATGCACCGCAAGTGAATTTGGACGAATAACACAAGATAAGGTTTTGGGAGGATCTAGAGAGTTTGGTTCAAGACATACCTTCAGGAGATAAGATTTTCTTATGAGGAGATTTAAATGGCCATGTTGGGAGAGAAGTGACTGGGTATGGGACTATCTACGGAAGTCATGGTTTCGAGGTAATCAATGCCGAGGGTAAAACTATTTTGGATTTTTCCTCAATCTTTGATCTTCTCATCGCAAATACATGTTTTAAAAAGAGAGATGAACATCTTATAACCTATAAGAGTAGCATGACAAGCTCTCAAATCGACTTCTTCTTGTTGAGGAGAGTCGACCAAAAATTTTGCATTAATTGTAAAATTATCCCGGGAGAGAGTTTGACAACACAACATAGGGTGCTCGTCATGGATTTTGGTATTGAGCAAAAGTTGAGGAGAAGACATCATACGAAGAACCCAAGGATGAGGTGGGGGCGGATGAAAGTTGAGGAATAAAGAAGCTTTCTAAGACAGGTAGGAGAAGAGGCAAAGTGGGATGGGAATGGAAGCACGGAAGAAATGTGGAGGGAGATGACAGAAGTTATTAGAAGAACAGCAAAAGAAAGCTTTGGTGAATCTAAAGGAATAGGACCAAGAGACAAGGAGTCCTGGTGGTGGAATACGAGTGTACAAGAAAAGATACAGATAAAAAGGGAGTGCTTTAAAGAGTGGTCTTTATGCCGCAACGCAGATAACTAGGAACAATATAAGGCGGCTAAGCAAGAGATAAAAATGGTTGTAAGTGAAGTAAGAACAAGAGTATATGAGGGTCTCTACCAGTCTTTGGGCACGAAAAAAGGAGAAAAAAGTATATATAGAATCGCAAAGAACCGTGAAAGAATAACGAGAGATTTGGATCAGGTTAAGTGCATAAAGGATAAGGATGGAGAGGTGCTGGCTCAAGAGGAGAAGATTAATGAAAGGTGGAAGAGCTACTTCTACGAGTTATTTAATGAGGGACAGAAGACTCTTCCGAGCCTTGGTCGGTTATGCACAAGGAAAGAAGATCAAAACTTTGACTACTATGAATGATTCGAGACTTCGAGGTAAAAGAGGCTCTAAAGCAGATGAAAAATGGCAGGGCAGTAGGACCTGATAATATCCCGATTGAGGTTTGGAAAGGCCTTTGAGGAAAAGGCATCAACTGGTTAATCAAGTTTTTTAATGAGATTTTATGATCAAAGAAGATGCCTGATGAGTGGAGAAAGAGCACCTTGGTATCTATTTACAAGAATAAGGAGGATATACAAAGTTGCAGAAACTATAGAGGGATCAAGCTCATGAGTCATACCCTGAAGTTATGGGAAAGGGTGATAGAACGGAGGTTGAGAAAAGAGACACAAGTAATAGAGAACCAATTTGAATTTATGCCAGACATATCTACCACTGAAGCGATATACCTATTAACAAGGATGATAGAAAGGTATCGTAGTAATAAAAGGGATCTACATATGGTGTTTATTGATTTGGAAAAAAGCGTATGATAGGGTGTCAAGGGAAGTCTTATGGAAGGTTTTAGAAAAGAGGAGAGTAAGGATCGCATATATTCGTGCAATTAAAGACATGTATGATGGAGTCACAACTAGTGTGAAGACTCAATGTGGTGTGATAGAGGAATTTTCTATTGGTATAGGATTACACCAGGGATCATCCTTAAGTCCATACCTTTTCACATTAGTTTTCGAAGTAGTCACAGAGCACATCCAAGAGCCTGTGCCATGATGCATGCTTTTTGCCGATGATATCGTCCTTATGGGAGAGTCAAGGGAAGACCTAAATAAGAAGTTGGACTTACGGAGAGAAGCTCTAGAAGTGTATGGTCTGCGCATAAGCCGTAACAAGACGGAATATATGGAATGTAGGTTCAGTCTGAGAAGGGAAAATCCTAATATAGAGGTGAAAGATTAGAGAAAACATCCTACGAAAAGTTAAAAGTTTTAAGTATCTTGGGTACATCATACAGGATAATGGAGAGATTGAACATGATGTAAATTATAGGATCCAAGCAGGTTGGTCCAAATGACAGAATGCATCTGGTTTTATATGCGACAAAAAAGTGCCTTTAAAACTTAAAGGTAAATTCTATCGCACCGCTATAAGACCGGCTATACTTTATGGTACGGAGTGTTGGGCGGGCAAAGGGGAGCGTGAACATAAACTAAGTGTAGCAGAGATGAAGATGTTGAAATTGATGAGTGGTCATACTCGATTGGATAAAATAAGGAACGAAGATATAAAGGAGAGAGTTGGAGTAGCACCCATTGTGGAAAAGATGGTTGAATTGCGTCTCAGGTGGTTTGGACATGTGAGAAGAAGACTGATAGAACACCCAGTCAGGAGGGTGGATGAGATGGAAGATGGACAAGGGGTGAAAGGCAGAGGAAGACCTAAGAAGACCATCCATGAAGTGGTCAAACGAGATCTACATGTAAACAGTCTCTCTGTAGACATGATACAGGACAGAGCACAATGGCATCGTTTGATTCATATAGCCGGCCCCACTTAATGAGACAAGGCTTTGTTGTTGTTGTATATAAAATGAGTATCAGTCCATTCGAATATATCGAGTATATATCTAATTAGTTGGCTAGTTGCTATAAGATTTAAAGATTATACCATACTTTTTCACCTATAGCCGGCCCCACTTAGTGAGACAAGGCTTTGTTGTTGTTGTATATAAAATGAGTATCAGTCCATTCGAATAGAACGGGTATATATCTAATTAGTTGGCTAGTTGCTATAAGATTTAAAGATTATACCATACTTTTTCACCTATATATAGCTGATAAACTCTATCAGGACATCATAAAATCAAATCATAAATATGGATTCAAGAGTGATAATATTAAAAAATTAAAATAAAGTACCCAATTAAAAAAAATTTAGTTAACATGTGTTTTAAAAATATACATTAAAATTATAATTAATACAAAGGGTTAAATTTTTTATTTTAATAAATATAAAATAAATATTAAAACTAAAGCTTACATTTTTTAATTTTGTAGTTCTTAATTTTTATATTATTTTTTTTAAAAAATATAAATTTGTCACAAGTACATCTTATTAATATTGTAATTAATAATTATGTTAAATATATACTAAAATTAACTATAAAAATTAAATATTAATAAAAAATATATATTAAAAATAAATTAAATAATATACATATTTATATATAAATATATTGTGATTATTTTTAATATACACATAATATTTTATAACAAACAATAATAATAACAAAGCTATATTCGATGACATTGAGTTTTATCACGTATCATGTCAATAAAAAAATTGTTTATAAGTAGATCTTGTTTGACCATTTTATAGACGGTCTTCTTAAATCTTCCTCTACTTTTCATTTCTTGTTCATCTTCCATCTCATTCATTCTCCTAACTGAATATTCTATCAATCTTATTTTGACATGTCCAAACCAACTGAAATACAATTTTATCATCTTCTCGCATAATATTTTATAACCAGTGCAATTTATTTTTCTAACCTAACCAACTGTAACCGTGAGAGTCAGGGTTAGTTATGCTGTTCCAACGACCACGAGGAATCATAAATGCAAATAGACAAAAATACCCTAATTGGATTACTGAAATTACAGAACTGCCACTGGCTTTTTCCTCGCCATTACTACTTGTTGTACGTGTTAGTTTCAGCGAGCAACCGACCTGCGTAAGTTGTTGGAGCGTTGGTCACATCGTCGACGTCCACGTCATCTCAGATTCCCTGCGCCACCGTAAGCTATCTTTCTCTCCGCCATTTTCCTTTTTTGGAATTTTATCGGCCTCGAAGATTTCAATGCGATATCATATTCCCACATTATTGTTCTTATAGGCTTATATTGATATATATGCTTCGTAGATTCTCTGATTGATGTGAAAGAGAAGCGCTAGGGTTTTTTTATTAGCATAAATTAGTTATTCTGGTTCGTATACATAGCGTTAGTTATGTTTTTTATTTTGTCTGATTTGCATGGAATCCATTTCATGAAACGACAATTTTTTTCCTTCTATTTTTGGTCCTTTCTGTGATTCTTGTTTTCTGCTTTTTGTTCACTTTTCTGTGTCCGCTTCGTAATTTTTTTTTCGGGTTTTGGGGGGGGGGGGGGGGGCGCGGGGGTATGAAAGTTATTTATTAACTCTAACATGATATTTTTGAGAGGAGTTTGAGTTCACTTGGCAGCGAGAAGTGAGAAATTTCTATACCTTTTGGTTCTAATGATTTCACTGTCACTTTCTTTGCTTCACACAGTTGTTGGATTAGATCACATGGCATATTGGTAAATGGTAATTGATGCGTGTGCTGCTAGTTTGTTTAATTGTTTTCGAATAGATGGTGACCTTGATGATTTATGTTGTGGCTTTTCTTTGGTATTCTAGTCATAGATGTTTAAAAGGAATTTTCAATTTATAGCGTGAGAGGTTTGAGCATAACACATTTTGAATTCATAACACATTTTGGATTCCAGAAGGTCGTCTTTGGCTGCAAGTTTGTATTGGGAAGTCCCTGTCAGTTCAGTGTTAGGACCACAAAGAATGATGAGGAAGACCAATCCCAAGTCTCAAAGTACTGAATTGGAACTTGATCAACCTAACATTGAAGATTACCTACCTTCTGGACACACCATTCATCAAGAGCCTCATGGAAAGCTTCGCCTGTATGCATACTTGTTACTGTGACTTTATGTTGTATGGATGCTCACAAAATAGTAGTCAACAAGAAAAAAAGCAGATTTCTTTTTCTCAATTGACATAGCTGAAACCTAGAGTCCTTTTTAATTCTTTTCTCATTTAATTTTTCACATACTCCTGGCAATGTGATGACTGGATTCTCATGTGGAGAATATATGAAAATTATATTTCAGGTGTGATTTGCTTGACATTTCTCCTACTCTATCTGAGGCTGCGGGTGCTATTGTAGATGTAAGCTTTCGGGCTTATCTTGAATATTTTCATGCTTTGTGGTGTCAGTTTCTCAGTTATTATCTTTTATAGAAACAATAATGATCATCAATGAGTGTATTAAAAAGGGGAATTTTTACTGTCAAGCAGGGCAAATTTAGCTTTTTCCAACAATAAATGGTGTCCTGTTTCTGCAGGCTTCATTGCCTCTTGATTTTTCTGTTCAGTTCTCATGGATGATTTAGGGTTTCGCTATAAATCAGAAGTTTTATATTTAAGGTCTAGTGGAAGCCGAAAGCCATTAGATATAATGTCATTTCATATTGATATTGCAATATATGGATGGCATCCCCTATTTTGCGCCTTGGATAGATTCTGGTCATCTGCTCACATATTGAGTTTTATGCTGAGCAGGATTCATTCTTAAGGTGCTTCAAGTCAATTCGATCAGAACCTTGGAACTGGAATGTTTATTTATTTCCTTTGTGGTGCTTTGGAGTTGTAATTCGATATTTGGTTCTGTTCCCTGCAAGGTCAGCATATTGCTTTTACCATATTTGCTTACATGTGATGCATCATATAGTATTACTAATGAAATAATGCTATCTGCCTAGCTAATTTTAGATGATACTTATCCATAGAGATATGCTTTGATGCTGACATTATCGAAAAGAAAAAAAAAAGATTTAAAGGACATGATTTGATCTTCAGTTTTAACTAAATATAATTCTCTTTTACACTCGGAATCGTTAAAAATAGAACCAATTTGATTTAGAAAGCAACTCCATGAATAGAATTCTTTATAAAAAGATGCGATTCAAATTTATTTGCAAATCAATTAGTACTCTTGGAACTTAAAAGAGATTAATGAAATTCATTTTTATTTCTATATTACTTTCTTGGCATAAAATAATGAGTTTAAGTTTGACGCACTGACAGTATAAAATGTTTTACAATAACAACAACAGAACCATATCATGTGAGTTATTGTGTCGTATCATGAATCATGTCTTGTTAAGAGAATATTAATGTTATCAATTTGGAAACCAAAACTAAAAAGCCTAATAAAATTCCTTCTACGGCAGAAAAAAAAAGGAATCAACCTAATTTTGAGTGGATTTCTTGATGTACACATCAATCAAATACAAGGAGTTCCTAATCCACTCAACTCCTTTCTAATTTGTTATACATCAAATGAAGTTTCGGTTTTTGTGGGCTGACTGAAACATACTGTTTGTAATTGGCCTATTAGTATTTCTTTTCAACTTTTCATATTGGTGACTTGTTTTATTGTAATGTTTGTCCCTGTGTGTTGCATCCTACTTCCTGCTTTGACCCTGCAGGGTTCTACTGTTGTCATTCGGATGGATGATATTCCTTTCAGCTTTCATTCCAGTGCACCTTCTCTTGAAGAGAGATAATAGCGTGCGGAAAAATATTGAGGTGTATATTTATTCATTCCTGCTTCATGACATTTTGTCCCATTTAAATTTTTTAGACTTCTGTTTCCTTTCAATATGCACTATAAAACTGGAAATTAATGATCAAACTTCTAACAGTTTGCAGTCAAATAAAAAGGATAAAAAAAAGAACTTCTACTGATTTGATGCATTAAGATTTCTTTGACATTTGAACCAAGTCCAGAATATAGAAAGAGAAAGGGTTCAAATATACAAAATATGCTACTGGTTCTGAATTGCTGTGGACTCTTGGCAGCACTGAACTGATGGGTTATAACCTTCTATGATGTCCTATCAATTTTTCAAGCTTTAAGGCATATAATGTAAAAATATTAGGTATAGTTGTTCCTGCTTAGTATCATCTTATGTTGTATTTTATTTATTACTGTTAAAATTTGGACTAATAGTGTAAGAGGGGAGAAAGGGTAAAAAGCAGTTAAAGCCACCTCATAGGGATTTGACCCTAACCAAGAAACACCCAGTCCCTTTCGCATTATTTGGATTTAATATTAAGTGTCTTGTGTCTGGTTTCAACTCATGTTGTCTTAACTACCAGAAGAAGAAACTTAATCCAATGGCTCTATTTAAACTTCAAATTTTAGTTTGACAAATGGAAGAGTTAGTGTGTGCGTGTGTATATTGAATAATAATAATAATTATTATTGTTATTATTATTATTTTATTTTATTTTATTTTATTTTATTTTCATGAGAATGCAACAAAATTTGGCCAATTCATTGATGGTCATAATTTATTTTCCCTTCAAGTTGTAATATCAACTTCTGTAATGAATGATTGCTTTATTCAAGGAAGAGGACATTTTTTTTCTTTCTAGTTCTTGTTTTTTATGTCACACGTTGTCTAATTAGCTCTCTGGTTTTCCCTTTGAAGAATAGCAACTTGACAACTTCTAACTTTTTGTGAATCAAAGTCAATGCACTGTAAGTTGCTTCTTTCTTTCAGAGATGTTTGGTGGAGATGATATGCGGTTTCTTTGTTGCATCCTGGACTGGGGTTGTCAAGTACCATGGGCCACGGCCTAGCATGCGACCAAAGCAGGTTTGTCTGATGTATATTGGTGTTGCCATTTTGTCCTTATTCACATATCGATTAGAGTTTGGTAGTAGTAATCTAAGCTTTTTGTTCATTGAATAGGTTTTTGTGGCCAACCATACTTCCATGATTGATTTCATTATCTTAGAACAGATGACTGCATTTGCTGTTATTATGCAGAAGCATCCAGGATGGGTTGGTAAGTGCCATGGTGTATAACAAGAGACACACAAAGCTTTTAAGTCTTTGTCATCAATAAGTAGCGCCTTTTTTATTATTATCTATTAATTTTTTGTGGCATCTCTTATCCTGGAAATTTGGTTTTGAGAATTGCACATTGCCAAAGGAAACAAAAAAAAGAAGTTTGTTGTGGCTTCTCTTATCCTGGTAATTTGGTTTTGAGAATTGCACATTGGCATTACCATGCTTCAACAATTGTTCTTGGATATCTTCACTAGAATTAATTTAGATCCACTTCCAATCAAATAACTTCCTTTAGATCTACTTTTTCACGTCACTCACTCCAGTGGTTATTATATTAACATGTTTCCATCATCATCTCTCAATAGATGCTACTCAGTCTTTCTCTTGATTACTTTTGTTCTTGAACCAATCTTTCCTTGTATATTCACTCATGTGCCTCAAATTTGCTTTGAACTTATTAGATATTTTACAAGCACAAATTTATGTCTGAAACATTTCTTCATATCATGAACAGGATTGTTGCAGAACACCATTTTGGAGAGTGTAGGGTGTATCTGGTTCAATCGGACAGAGGCAAAGGATCGAGAAATTGTGGCAAGGAAGTAAGTAGAAATGAAAATGTTAGGAGAGCTTGCTTCTCTGATGTTCTGTTATCTCTTTAGTTGTTGTTTTCATATGAAATATCTCTTCTCTTGTCTCCTTGCATTCTTCTTCTGTATGTCTTAACAGAATTGCTTTTTGATATAAAAAAAAATGTTCGGAAATATATGCATCAGATCTTATTGTTTTACTTGCATAATTTTTCATACTTCAGATTGAGGGAACATGTTCAAGGAGCTGACAATAACCCTCTTCTCATATTTCCTGAAGGAACTTGTGTAAATAATCACTACTCTGTGATGTTCAAGAAGGTGTGTAAAACATTTTCAGTTGCAGTTATTTTATTCTCTTGTTACGATAGGCTTTTGTTCCCTTCTGTGATTTTATCTCCATTGACTTGTATTCTAACTCCTGTATGCCGAAAGCTTTAATGGAAGCTTCTTAATTTTAATAATTTGTAGGGTGCATTCGAACTTGGATGCACAGTTTGCCCAGTAGCCATCAAGTACAATAAAATTTTTGTAGATGCATTTTGGAATAGTCGCAAGTAAGAACATATGTTTGAGGGGTTAATCATTCTGATCTTTCACTTTTCTTGTATTTCTGTTTTAGACTTTCTAGTTTTCATGCATTTGCAGGCAATCATTCACTAAGCATCTGCTGCAATTAATGACATCTTGGGCTGTTGTCTGTGATGTTTGGTACTTGGAGCCACAGAATCAGAAGCCAGGAGAGACATCCATTGAATTTGCAGAGAGGTAAAAGATCTTTATTATCAATGATATGCAGCATCTTTGTTTGGCTTCAAGGAGTTAAAACTTGAAACAGTGTGTTTATTACTTTATTTCAATGGCTGTAGGGTGAGAGAGATAATCTCACAACGTGCTGGCCTAAAAATGGTTCCTTGGGATGGATATCTAAAGTATTCTCGCCCCAGCCCGAAGCTTAGAGAAGGAAAGTAAGTTCAACTTCTTAGTACCTCTTCTTTTTAATCAAATGCCTTTGTAACGATCTAGGCATTATAACGAGGATTAGGATTGTTTTAGTTTTCTTATGATACACGTAAGTATTATTCGCTGATAATTGAAGTATTTTATCAAACACTTGATTCAAGGAAGTACTTATCAGATGTGCATTGGCAACATTAGAGTTTGCTGATAAAAGTCATGCTGTATTAGATTTGTTTACACTTTGGTTCTTATTTCAGTCATTTTACCTACCAAACTAATTATCCACATGCATTGCAGGCAACGAAACTTTGTTGAGTCTGTGCTCCGGCGCTTGGAAGAAAAGTAACGCGTGCTTTCTATACATTCTTAATTTAGCCCTTCACCTTGATTTTTATCTAGACTTCTGTTTTTTCAGTTGATCTTTTATGATGTTACCGGTTGCTTTGTCAGTTTGTTGTGATCTTGTGGACATTACATAGGAGCTATATTTATCGCTCAATTTTGACGTTAGTGGTTAGATGTTGGGGAAGTGCTCGCTAATCAATTACTACAATACTTATACCGCGAAACTATAAAAAAAAAAAAAAAAAGTAAAAACACACCTAGAGTTCTTTTATACTAGTGCTATATAAACAGCAACAAAAACAAATCGATTTTCCGTGTTATCCATTCCAAAATCGATTTTCGTAAATAATGTCTTCTTTTTTCCTTCGGGAAATAAAGTTTTATTTTATTTTATTTAAGAAAAAAATCCTTCCAAAAAATTGTCAATCAGGAATCACACCACTGATATTACGTTTTGTTGCTAGTGGGCTAGAGCTGAATTAGCAGGACGTAAGCATATATGTGAGAGTGTACATACTAATTACATTTTAAATTCGTAACCGGTAACCCATCAGTCAATTTAATGAATCAGCCTTGAAAAACAACAAATAATACAATAATGCATAGCTATAACTAATGGGAAGTGCTAGACCAACAAATCGAAATTGCCCTCAACAACTTCGGGTAAAACCAACCAAAGGTGTGCATTCTACACAACATGAAAATCCATCATTTTCTCACTCACATTTAATTAGCATATCTCATAACTAAAAGTGGGTTACGATCATTGAAACAGTTGACAAGGTATCTGTAAAAACAAATAAAAAATAGTAAATTAGCATATCTCGTAACTAAAGGTAGGTTAAGATCATTGAAACAGTTGACACCGTATTTGGAAGAAAAACAATATAGCAAACCTTACTATCAAGTTGCACCGAAGTCTCAGTTGCTCAGTACTTGAGTATGCTACGACCAAGTACAGGTCGAGCAATCATATAGTTTCATAACTTACAAAAACACAGCTTCAACTAAGGTGAAAAAGGGAGCAACAGGACCAACACAACTAACTATCATGACAAGTTACTATAACATTAAGAAGCCTTAGTGGACTCTTCCGGCAGATCATCTTCGTCATGGTATATGTTCTCTGCCATCTGCCATATTTGAAGTATGTTGTCTTCAGCCACACTAGCAACCACCCAATCTTCACATGGGTTCCAAGAGAAGTCAGATATTTTACTTGTATGGCCACCATGAATAAAAAGCAGTTCTGGTGGACCATCTTCCGCATCTTCTGGTGACTGCTCTTCATCAATCCTAAGGGGGCAAATACATGAACTTAATAATTAAGGAGGAAAACGGCAAAGTATATACAATTATCATGTACAATATTTCTAGATATTATTTAATAACCCATTTTCCTCAGTAAAACAAATAAACAATTATGAACCCTCATTTTAACATTGCTGCTAGTTGCAAGCTCTACACCTAAGAGCTAACATTAACCAACATGTAATAGCCTGTTCTACTGTATATGTGAAATGCATGAACTCGAGCTCAAATATACATAAATGCTTTCTGTCATGATTTGGCTCCCCTAAGTTGAAACCATTATAATTAAAAATCTAGCGAAAGGGTAAAAGAACTCAGCACCATATCAGTAAACCTAATATTGACTAAACACCAAAATTTTCAGGATGACAGTGGATTGAGTATACCTGCTAAGATCCCACACCATGAGTCTCCTACCAAGACAACAAGAAGCCAAGATTGTCTCATTCTTTGGATTCCAACCAACCTGGAATACTTCCTCCCTGTTGTATGGCAGAACCAAAATCCAGATCAAAGACAGATAAACACAATTAAGGAGTAGTTTCATAATAATTTGGAGAGATCGTTACTTGTGACAATCAAAGGTGTGAAGAGCAGTACTAATCTTGCGCAGATCAAATAGCTTCACAGTTTTATCAGTGGAACCAGTAGCAACAACCCATTCATTAAAGGGATTGAAAGCCAAGCAGTTAACCTAACAGGACATCAAACACAAAATCCAATATAAGTAGGTGATATTAAGGAAAGAAGGATGAACTGTCTGAAATTCCTGGAAAAGAAAATCAATTCCTGGTGAAATTAATTTTATCATGAATCAGAGAATACATAAGTATTCTCCTCAGAATGGTATTTTAACAAATTCTTTAAACAATGATTGGGCTTCAGTGATTGGGTGTTGTAGAGATGATCAATTCCATCACAAAAGAATTCCTTGGATGGATTTACTTTTCAACATGTGTATTAAGAACTAACTGGTTGACGCGATAAAATGAGACCATGACAGGCAGAATTATTATCCACCTCACTTGAATGGGCAACAACAGATTGGACAGGTTTGGTGACTGATGGTGTTCGGAGATCCCATATAAGCAAATATTGATCATCACCAACAGAACCAAATAAGTACTCATGCCTCAAATGCCAAGCCACATCCTCCACAACACCTTCATGAACCTGGTCAGAATAAATGACATTACTTGTGAGGCTGCAGATGAGGATATTAAGAAAAATAAAAACACTGTTAATTTGTCAGATGTAATCATGCAAGTAGGATGTGCAAGGAAAATTGGCTAAGGATTACTTTGCATAAAAAAAAATAACACAATAGGTGGATGTAAACTACGATGAATAGAAAAAGAAAGTACCTTGAATATCTGACTAGCTTCAAGGGTTTTATTCTTGGGAGTTGCATTAATATCCCACAAGCATATCTGAGCATCATCGGAGCCACTCAGCAAATGTCCCTGCTTGAACTTGCTCCATGACAAGCCATACCCTTCGGTATTGTGACCTCTCAATCTAAGATCAGGGTTACATGCCCCATCTAGAGGAGGCTTAGACAGATGCCTGCTGTAATCAAAGACATAAACCTCGGCACTGACAGTCTTAGTGGCAATAATAAAGGGGTTCTGAGGCATGTAACGAGCTCTATTAACCTCTCCATCATGATTTATCTGCTGGATTATTTGCACCTGTTGAACACAACACACACTCCAATGAGATGACACACTCAATACCAACTCAAATAATCCCCCAATTGGCACGTGGCAACTGCAGCTTTCAAAACCCGCCCAAAAATAAATAAAGAATCAAACTTAGCAAGGACCAAATTAACAATCCCTAAACCCTAGTAAGAATTAACCACATTGCACGTGCCATTTGCAAAAGTTGTTGAAATCGGGCAAAAAAAAACATCAAATTGAAGTCATACAAAGATGCAGAAGAAAAATGCATACTTTAGATCACCAAATTGTTGATGTACATGTACCCAAACTAAGCCCTAATGAAATTGCAATTATAGTTAGGGTTTAATAATGAAAATGAATAAGCAATAAAAATTTCATAATGAGGATGAAATTGCAAATGAGAAGAGCATGTATGGTTGGGATGGAGATACCTTGCCGTTGGCGGCGCCAAAGCCACCGAGGTCGGGGCGGTCGTCGTCGTAGTGGCGGGAATCGTTCTCGGCCTCGTCGAGAGGGAGCTGGACCTGAGCGAGCATGAGGTAGTTGGGCTCGTTCTCAGATGTGTGGGTCCCAAGAATCATCTTCTGAACGGAGTAGTCCTTCCCCGGCGGCTCGTCCCTGTCGGGAAGCCATTCAACGGTGAGAGAAGGCCACTCGAGCGCGTGGGTTATAACAAGGTCGTAGAGAAAAGGAGTGTTCTTTTTCCAAATCTTGTACTCTTCGTTTATTAACCTCTCTTCTATTTCACCTCTCATCTCCTCCTCCTCCTTCCCCATTCTAATTCCAATTCTTCTTCTTCTTCTTCTTCTCTATTACCAGATTCCAGAAGAAAGAAAGAAAAAATCACACTCTCTCTATCTAGGGATTTTCCCGCCAAATTCAGCGAGGGAGCGAGTAGAAAACCTAGGTTGTGGTGAGAGAAAAAAAAATGAAAAATGGGATTTTGTGTTGTGTATTGTTGGGAAAGGAGTGAAAACTGAAAACAAATGAGTGAGAATTGTGGCTATTTATTGCTGCAGTTTCTTCTGGGCGCTCAACTTACCGCCCTTCCTTTGGTTTTTTTTGTAAATATTTATGAGTAAAGTATCGACTATCAATTCAATCTGTCCATTTTCTAAAATGATAAGATGACCCTTAATAAAAACACGTTTTATTACGGTCTCTTTATTATTGTTTAAAGAATAATAAAGACAAATAAACTTCTAATCAATTTAAATTTAGAGACAATTGGGTTTCTATCCATTTTTAAACCTAACACGTCAACAATTTCTGTCGAATTTTCGCCGTGAAATTGACATTTTGACTAGATTGGCAGACAAAATACAGGATCAGAAACCGTAATAAAACGTATTTTTTTTTATTAAGGTCGTCTTGTCATTTTGAAAAATGAACAACAGGAACCAGGTTGATAATTTACTCAATATTATTTATCTAAATTGGTTCTTAAAAAAGTTTGTAGTGATCGTTTTAGTCTTTAACAAATTCTAATTACCCAATTAGTCTTCAATCTTTTTTCATCCTTCACTTTAGTCTTTTTTTGTTACTTTTTCATTACTAACTGAGAGAACAATCTAATGTATCACATAAAACTAATGATTCAACGGTTAAGTGCCATGTGTGAAATTAGGATAAATAAGTTTTTATTTTGAATGATGCTAAATACCGTATTTTAGGACTAGAGCACAATGATGTGTTGTTGTTTTGTTACTGAGTAGGTGTAAAGGTCTCTTTTTATCTTTCCTCTCCCAAAACAAAATACAAGCAACATCTTATTTTTTCCTAAGTTTTATAGAAAAAGCCACCACCATTCTGACATTGTTAAATCAAGATTTTGTATGAGACAGGATTATTGAGAAGAAGGTTTTGCTAGTCTATCGGTCGCCACTAGTCGAAGTTAATATATCTCTTTTCTAGTATGATGTGGATGATAAGGTATTCATAGTTGCACTTATTTAAAGGTGTGTATCTCTTGTAGTTGTTTGTGGTAGTAGAAATTAGTTGTAAAAAAAAAAATTCTAAATTCTTCATTACTATAAAAATCGGTTACTGATAAGTTGTGTAATACATGCATATATGAGCTTAACATTAAAAAGATTCAAAAGTTTGTGGTAAATACATTTTATGCATGGATTAATATGGTTATCACAAATAAAAAAGGAAACCGGACCCTATTGAGAACGCGCATGATGGAACAAAGGCACAACGAACATTTAAGGTTACTTATAAAAAATGTGGCAAAACTGGCCATAATGCAAAAACATGCAAGAGACCACTAAAGTCTAAACCCCACCAAAGAATAAAGGTAATGGAAGTGGATCCACCATTGCACCAGGGTCACATGAAGAAGTACAAGTAACCCTATCAGTCCCTCAACCACAGTCATAGATACCATTCTAAATTAGATTAAATTGGATTATTTATATGCCATATATGTATTTACTTATCTTGTTACCTTGTGTTGTGTCAGGAGCACATTATTACTTCATCCAACTAAGTTGCACCAACAAGTTTTAGGCCTCTAAAACCCGAACAATAAATTTTAAGACCTCATGTAGCTCTGGCTGCTACTCTAACACCTCCTCATACACTTGTTTTAGCTCTAAGACCTTCACCTCCATTTACTCTAATTTCTCCACCTATAGTCCTCGCTTCATTTAAATTAGATATCAAAAGTCTCTCTAAAAATAATTGCTACTACAAGTTCTGGAATTGCTGCCAGAATATTCAAGTTCATGTTTACACCAAGACTCAAACTCCAAAAGAAGAAATGTGCTCTGCGATCTTATGTTGACTGTAGTTAATTTGTTTAATTTTTTTAAGTCCTTTGAAAATAAATTGTGGTTCTGTAATGCTATTATGCAACTTTAAGATAGACTTTTAAAATGTATCTTTGATGCTAGAAACACATATAAATTAGCTAAAGAAATTTTATTGGAATATTCAGAGTTTTGATGCTTGGTTTCAATTATATAAAATTATGGTTATTCAACTATTTTTATAATGAGTAAATTCATTTATATTAAATTAGGTTTTTGGAACTTTATTTTGTGAATATATATGATTCTAGTATTAGCAATATTGACAATATTGATATGAAAATCAGGTTCTTTGAGCATTATTACATGATTTATTAAACAATTATGAAAGGTTATAATATTCGCAATTACACTATGATCACTTATTCAACTACAAGATATCCTTTTATTATAAGTCCATAATTCCTTTTTTTTTCTACATACATTCTTTCTACAAAATGACAAATCAAAAAAATCAGCATGAAAAAAGAATACTTTTCATTGACTGCTCCACGCCTTCCTTTTATTTGCATTTTTAGTCTTATTCTCTAATTCATCTATCAAAATTTTTAACTTTTTTACCCTTTTTTTTAGTACAATATTATGCTAGCTACCTTGCATTTTATAGAGAAAAATCTTGTTAAACCATATAAAGAATTCATAGTGTGAAAGATTTTTTTATATTGAATAGTAAAATACAAAAAATCAGAATTAACCCATGAACAAAATTTTGCAATTTATAAAAAATGTACTATATCTTATGTTCCTTACATGGTAATTAAGACATCCAAAGAAAAGTCTTCTTGAGTTCTTCTTTGTTTGAGGCTCCACAACAATGGCATAGGCTCCACAATGGCATCTTGAATTCTCTCCTCTTGCAATTCTAAATTTGGCGCCACTTGAAGCACTACTAGCAGTAGCACTACCATCTCCGCCACCTCTAACCCTCGACGATAAGAGCTTGCCGAATTTTCTCTACTTACCATGGTTTTACTTTTTTAGAATAGCACATGAAGACGATGATGACCTTCAGAGCATGGTTTTAGGCTTTACAGCATCATACAAAAACATCTTTGTAGTCTTTTTAAGGATTATTTTGTCTTCCATCCAACGTGTCACTTAACGTTCGATTCATTATTTTAATGTGATACGTTGGACTCCACCATTAAGGTTTTACTGAGTAAACTAATAGAAAGATTAAAGTGACGGACGCTAAAAAAAGTTGGAGACTAATTGTGTAATTAAATTTTATTAAGGACTAAAATATTCACTTTAAAATTTTTTAGAAACCAATTTAAATAAATATTTTTTGGTCTGTAGATTAATTAATTGCATTATATATATTTCACTTTTTCATTTTTTTGAAAAAAAATGCTCATTGGCTAAATCTTTAAACTAGAAATTTTAAAGATAAATAAATAAATACTATATTTACACATAATTCGTCGCAATTTATATTTTTAACGTATATTTTGATTTAACCTGATACATACTATTTGAATCGGATAAGTTTAAATTATATTCGATTTCAACATTTAAATTGTAATTTAAATCATATGAATCTAAATTTAAAAAAATTTAAATGATTAATTATCTTCCAAAATGAAATAAACATATCCAATCCAAATACAAGAGTTATAATTGGTTTGAGTTAAACAAAATTCAATCAATACAATACAAATGGTAAATTCGTATTCGTTTAAATTTTCAGATAAAAAATAAAATCAAACGTCCTCCTTTTTTAAAGGTCATCTAGTGTTATTAAAATAGGTTAAATTTATCGGATTATTTTATTTATAATTATTTTTTATATATAAGTCTATACAAATTATTTATATTTATGTGCACACGTTTTTTTATATTATTACTGCACGTTTTTTTTATTTTTTTTCTTCTTCTTCTTATTCTTCTTCATTATTTTTCTCTTTTATTATCGTCGTCACCAATATCACCTCCTCCTCCTCTTTTTCCTAATTTTTTCATTGGAATTTTTTTTTCTCCTTTCTTTTTCTCATTCTCCTCCATCATTAATTATCTTGTTGTTGAAAATAATGAATAATTCAAGTTCAAATTGTCAAATGAACAAGAACGAAATTGATTATTATTTTGAATCCAATCAATTGGTTGAGATGTGGTTCGATTATAGTTAATTTTTTTGTTAGTAGTTTATGATTATGTAGGTGAATAATGTTTCATCGTTGATGGTTTGAATTGGATGTAATGTAAAAGTTATGCATTAAAAAAATATTTTTCTGTATTTGCAGCAAATTAAATTTTGGGTGTAACACGAAGATATTTGAGTGTATTGTTTAAGAATTTTTGGTGTATGTGTGCTGATAAGTTTTGCATAATTTAAAACTCTTATTCTCCCTCCTCCTCATCTTCTGCTGCTTCTTCTTCTCTTTTTCATCATCATCATCATCATTTTTCTTTCTTTTTTCTTATTCATTTTTTTGTTCTTGTTTTATCTTCTCAAGTAGGGGTGTCAAAAATTCCCAGAAGGCGGGGATCTTGCGGAGACCGCCCCGAATGGGGCCCGATGGTGGGAAATTTTTTCCGTGGAGATGGGGATGAGGAGTAAAATTCTTCTGAGACAGGCGCGGAGACCCGAGCGAGGATCCCCGTCCCATCCCCGATAATTCTTCGATGTTAAACTTACTTAAATACCCTTACTTTATTTCTAACATAGAGGTATTTTAGTAATTTCACCCATTAAAAAACCTAACCCCTTCCCTTCTCACCTTTGTTGCTGCGCCGTCTCTAACTCTCTATTTCCATCGAAGCCCAACTCTCCAGACTCTAGTCACTCACTCACTCTCCACTTTGTTCAAACTTCAAAACCTTCACAACACCATACGCTGTCGTCGGTCTCCACTCGCCACCGGCCACTCTTGCGCCGTCACCCTGGCAACTTCACCGCGTCGTTCTCTCTCTTCAGGCGTGGCGTCCTTCCCCTCTCCACTTCTGCGTTTGCGTGTTTGCTTCCATTCTCGTCACTGTATGTTAACATATTTATGTCTCTGTTATTTTAACAGAGACGATGGAGATGTTTGTTGGAAGTTGTATGCTGACAATGAAAGAATATTTGATATTAAAGACTTTATTTTATTACTTTTTTTAGAATGGAAGTTGTATTTTAAGATTTTATTTTATGGACTATGATTTTCTATGTTATATTTATGTACTTGTAATCTTAGATAAGATATGTTTATGTGTTTGTAATAATATTTTGTAATTTGTTTTTTGATTTTTTTGATATTTTTTACTACAATTTTCATATGAATGTTAAACATAGGGAGATGTAGAATGGGGTCCCGCGAAAAATGTGGGGAACGGAGATGGGGACAATTATCCCCCCATGACGGAGAATGGAGCGGGGACAGGGATTAATTCTGGGGGTGGGGACGGGGAGCAGGAAGGCATCCCCCACCCCCGCCCTGCCCCATTGACATCCCTATTTTCAATTTTCTTTATTGTTTTACTCTTTTAACAAGAATAAAACAAAAAAACTAGACAAATAAAAAGAAGAAACACATAATGCTGTAAAATTACTTGAAAGAGGATGAACTTACTTTCATTCAACTAAAAGAAAAAAGAAATAAGAAAAAAAGAATAAGAACAAAATGCAGCATTAAAAAAAATATTTTTTTTGTATTTGCAGCAAATTTGGGTGTAACATGAAGATATCTAGGTGTAACACGAAAATATTCGAGTGTACTGTTTAAGAATTTTCAGTGTCTGTGTGCTGATAAGTTCTGCATACTTTAAAACTCTTCATCTTCCTCCTCCTCATCTTCTGATGCTTCTTCTTTTTTTCATCATCATCACCATCTTTTTCTTCTTTTTTTTTCCTTATTCATCATTTTCTTTTTATTTTACCTTCTAAAATTTTTTCTTGTTTTACTCTTTTAACAAGAATAAAACAAAAAAATTCAAACAAAAAAAGAAACACATAATACTGCAAAATTATTTGGAAGAGGATGAACTTACATTCATTCAACTAAAAGAAAGAAAGAAATAAGAAAAAAAAGAAGAAAAAAATGCAGTATTAGAGGAAATATTTTTATGTATTTGCAACAAATTTGGATGTAACACAGAGATATTTGGGTGTAACATAAAGATATTTGAGTGTATTGTTTAAGAATTTTTTGTGTATGTGTGCTAATAGGATCTGCATAATTCAAAATTTTTCCTCTTCTTCCTCCTCATCTTTTGCTACTTCTTTTTCTTCATCTTCTTATTTCATATTCTCATAATTTTTTTTGGGAGGAAAAAATTAAACAAAGAAAAAATACATAATGTTGCAAAATCAATAGAAAGAGGAGGAAGAAAAAAATTATAGCAACAACAACAGTAATAAAAAACGACGTTGAAGATGAAACACGCGAAGAAAAAGAAGGAGAAGCGCAAAAAAAAAGGAGAAGAAGTAGAAGAAAAATGAGAAGGAGGAGAAACGCGAGATACAAAGAGAAACAATGTGATTTCACGCGCATGTTATGTAAGTGACTTGTACGCCAAAAAAAATCTGTATGTATAATCGTACTCTTCTATTTATCTATTTAAATATATAAATTTTTATTTTTAAAGTTAAATTCGTATAAATTTCAGATTAAACCTGAGTAATAAAAAAAATAACAGATTAAATAAGTTATCTATTTATTTTTTTCGTATTTTCCAAAAAAATATAGTACTTTTTTAATATTTTTGCAGACTGTATTATTAGATTTGGCATCTTTTGCAATAGTGATCGGTTCCACATGGCTCAAACCTTTGGATAATTGGCGGCCTCTCCCAGGGCATACATTTGGCATCTTTTATTCTTTTTTCTTTCTTGTTTTATGTTTCTTTTTTTTTTTCGCGGTACAAAAACACAAATTTCGTCGGGCTGGACATAAATAAAAAAACTTAAAATTAAATTTCGTGAACAAATAAAAAAAAGTTAATTATTAATTTAATATTTAAAAAATCTAAGCATTCATATTTTCTATAAATTCGTTTTTGAATGATTTAAAAATATGATAAAAATAATTAATAAATATTATATTTTTATAAATGATAAAAAATATTTATATTTAATAAATAATTTATCTATTTAATTCAAATTTTTGTGATAATATTTATATAAATATTTAGAAATTACACAAAAAATAACAAAATTTGATCTTTAAATTTTTTTTATTTTTTAATAAAATTTAGTCATTCACATACAATAAATTTTTAAAAAAATCACTTGACATAAAATTATTAAATTTTAAAAATAAAAATATTTTATTTTTTAATACAATCATATTAAGTATATGCTAAAATTAGTTCCTAAAATCAATTATAAGTATAGAATATATTTTAAAATACAAAATACACATTAAAATGAGTTAAATTATATATATATATATATATATTAAAATATATCGTAACTAATTTTAGTGTATAAATAATATTTTTATTTTTAATAATATCTATAAAAAATTACATCAAAATCTTATTTTTAAAATTATTTTTTAAATATATATTTAATATTTAATATCTAATTATTTTTATAAAATTTTTAAATTTTTCAAAAATTTATTTATCAATTAATATCTTCTAAAATTTTTAGTTAATAACACGAACTTTCATGTACCATTTTAATAATTTACTCAATAAATAATTAACAAGCCAACCCATATAATCTTAGTTTACCACCAGTGAGTATCGAACCCGAGAGAGATGATTAAGGGACACAGACCCTCATCCATCTGTGCCAACTTGCGTTGGTAGTTTACCAAATTTTAACCTCAAAATATAATTTTAGTTTAAAGCCCAGATAAATAAGCGCGTTTGGATCGGCCCATTGGCTTGGGCAAGCAGTTTATAACAGGAAGCCTGTCAGATTCTGAAATTAAAAAAAAAATAAAAAAAGAGTGTTATTTTTGAAACTTATTTAAATGTGAATTAAAATGGGAGTATATACCTATTTTGTTCCTCAAAGAATTTTAGAGCAGACAATTTAGTCTCCAACTAAAATTAATTACTCGATTGGTTCCTAACAATTTACTCCGTCAATCACTTATTAGGTCCTTTACTACGTTAACTCTAACGGAGGACAAAATAATCTCTGACAACTCTAACAGAAGACAAAATGGTCTCTGATCTGCTCTGTTCGGAAACGATACTATTTTCTTTCGATTTCTATCATATCTCGCATAACACTAACAATCTAACACTGTAATTTCAAACTACACAATGCACACTCTGCAACTTCAATGTTCACAAGCAAAAGAAAAAAAATTCTCAAATTGTTCTCAACCAATTCATATTCACTAAACCAATGACTATGCCTCTCAACTACTTGTCCGATCGCTTCCTTCAACTTCTTCTCCGAATCAATGTTTAGTAATCGCTTCAGTTTTCATATGAGCGGCAATGGTGATATTGCTCGTTGTACTGATAGCTTGGATGCGAGGTCGAAATTGTCTGCCAACTTGAACTATGTGAAAGAATGAATGAAGTACTCGGTGTCTATTTCAAATGAGAATTTGCATATGATGTCGAAGGAGAATTTTCTCATGATGTCCTAATATTCAACAATCTATATTGCTTGCCAGAGAATGGAGAAAGGCGTGACCTTGGGGTAGTTGTGGAACTTGGTCTTGAGAATGTTGTGGACATTGTCGGGGTTGGAGGTAATGTTGTTATCGAGGATGTGGAAGTGGATGCTTCTGGTGGGTAAAGTGCAGAGGAGGTGAATATACTAATCACAGAGATATAAGAAGTGTATGGTCTATGACATGTTGAGGTAGGTGCGACACGTGTAGCAGTTACACTATGGCTTAATCTTGGACCTAAAGAGGAGGAAGCAAAAAATGGAAAAGAATACTGTGAAGGTGAAGAAGGAGAGTATGAATGTTAGAATTATAACAATGTCGTTTTCGAATAAAGGGGTCAGAGATTATTTTGTCCATTGTTAGAGTTGTCAGGAATAATTTTGTCTCCTGTTAGAGTTATCAGGGACTATTTTGTCTTTTGATAGAGTTGACAGAGCCAACGACCTAAGTGACTGACGAAATTAATTGTTAAGGAACAATCAAATAAGTAATTTTAATTGAAAACTAAAATATGTGATTCAAAATTTTTTAAAGACCAAAATAAATATATACTCATCAAAACGGTATACTCTTTTTTTATTGGCCAATTTTGATACACAATAAAATTATTTTATACATATATTCAATCACATAATAATATAATATTATATTAATAAAATAATTATCTTTATTTATTAATTGTATAAATAATTATCTAAAAAAATAATTATAATTATATAATTATATAAAATGTTTTACACTATTAATTAAAATTAAACTTTTATTATAAACAATTCATTGAATTCAGGGACTAGATAAAAACAATCTTTGTTACTATTGGGCCATGGGGTACGAATCACAAGAGAGAGAACGCAAAGAAGACTCGTAGGTGAAGAAGATATACGATAAAGAAAAATATAAAATCTGGCCACAGAAATAAAAGAAGGAAATTAGCACATCAAAAGATGGCTCACATTTCTTTTATCACAAAGAGGGGTAGGAATGCTAGATAACCTATTTTTTTAGCTAATATTTTTAAAATTATTTTATTTATTTTAAATTTTAATATTGATATTATAAATTTTTTATTTTAAATTCTATATTATAAATTTAAATATTAAAATTATCTAATTTTGATTAATTAAAAATTAGTTTTTTATATTTTTCTAAGGAATAAACTAGGAATTTAACTAAAAAATTTAAAAATAAAAAATACACCAAATAGACAATAAATTAACTAATTGTTTTTTAACAGACATCCTAATTGAATTTTCTTTTTGAAAAAAAAATTGTATGCATTTACTGTGGTATATTAAAATTTTAATTTTCATTTCAAAATTTAGTCTAAGCTGTATACTTTTTATATTACCATCCAAAAATTTTGGACCTATAATTTTATTAATCAGTGTTATAAAACACCTGTTGAAAATAATGATGTACTCTCCTAATTCCATTTTGTTATCCAAACAAACAACTTAAGATACATTTACTTATCATTCTAAAACAAACTTTTTTTTCTTTATATGGTATTTACAAATTAAGAAAATATTTTTAAAAAATTATTTATTTATTATTATTATATGTTTGTATTGATTTGTAAAAGATAATGACATCATTAAAATGAGAGTGTTAATATTTATTGTTTATTTAAAATTATTATTATTAATTAGAAAAATAATGAATACTATTCAGTCAAAAAAAAAAAAGTACTATAATCTCACTCATAATTCATAAACAGATAAAGTAATATAATAAACTATGTCACACGCATGTGAGAACAGTCAACAATCAACATCTAGATCTATCTTCCTAAACTTTATAAACGTGTAAAACAAAAAACATATACAGAAACCAAAAAAAAAAAAAAAAGAAAGAAAGAAAGAAAGAAAGAAAAGCATTCTTTCTCTCATATCATCTCATCTCATTTCTGCAACGAAGAAGAACAAAAATCTGATACCTCAAAATCCCATCCCTTCAAAGCAACCACAAACCAAAACTTTCGATTCTCTCTCTCTTTCTCTCAGATCAGAGAAGAACAGAACGAGAATCTGAGAAGAAGAAGAAGGAGGAATAATGGATCTAGCACCAGAGGAGCTGCAATTCCTGAACATTCCAGAAATCTTGAGAGAATCAATCTCAATTCCGAAGAGATCACCGAAGACATTCTATCTCATAACCCTAACCCTAATTTTCCCTCTCTCATTCGCAATCCTCGCACACTCACTCTTCACACACCCACTCCTCGCTCAGCTCCAGAACCCTTATCAGGATTCTGACCAAGCTAACCATGAATGGACCCTTCTCCTCACAATCCAGTTCTGCTACCTTCTCTTCCTCTTCGCCTTCTCTCTCCTCTCCACCGCCGCCGTCGTCTTCACCGTCGCTTCCCTCTACACCAACAAAGCTGTCTCCTTTTCCTCCACCATCTCCGCAATCCCCAAAGTCTTCAAGCGTTTGTTCATCACTTACCTCTGGGTCACGCTTTTGATGTTCATCTATAACTTTGTCTTCGTGATTTCCTTGGTTTTGCTTATTATAGCAATTGATACACAGAACTCGTTTCTGCTGTTTTTCGCGGTTATTGTGATCCTTTTATTGTTTCTCGTTGCTCATGTGTATATTACTGCGTTATGGCATTTGGCTAGTGTTGTGTCGGTGCTGGAACCGATTTATGGTATTGCTGCTATGAAGAAGAGCTATGAGTTGTTGAAGGGTAGGATCAAGTATGCTGCGGTTTTGGTTTCTGCTTACTTGGTTGTATGTGGCATAATCGGTGGGGTGTTCAGTGGGGTGGTAGTGCACGGTGGAGATAGCTATGGGGTCTTTACTAGGATTGTGGTTGGTGGATTCTTGGTGGGTGTGTTGGTCATTGTGAATTTGGTGGGATTGTTGGCGCAGAGCGTTTTCTACTATGTTTGCAAGAGTTACCATCACCAAGGGATTGATAAGAGTGCTTTACATGATCATCTTGGTGGATACCTTGGAGAGTATGTGCCTCTCAAGAGCAGCATTCAAATGGAGAATCTGGATGTATGATCAAAGGAAAAGAAATTTGGGGGGTTTGTAAGTGGATTTTTTCTTTTTCTTCTTTTTTTAATGTAATTGATGGAATAGTGTAATACATTTGGAAAGAAACACAAATGGTATTGGTAGATTGTAATTTGAATTGTGATATTGTGTTCTGTTGTGCGTGCTTCTATCTGTTCCTTTATATGATCTGCATTAGCAAATTCTTGTTTAGCTGTGGCTTAGTAGAGTTTTCTTTGTTGCTGGATATTTATATTGTGGTGGTATTGACTCATTGTTCTGACCAAAATGGAAGGTATTCAATTGTCATTAGATGAAGAACCTATCTGCCTTTGTAATTCCTTCAATGATCGAGTTTGTTTCAAGGTTGTGGTAATGTTTGTAGCAAAAAAGTATACCATTATTAGCTTGGCCTTAGGTGGTTTCATCAGGTGACAAGAAGACCTATAGAAAAGAATCGAAGATCAGATACAGTGTAACCCAGTAGTTGAGTTTGAGGTAGAGAAGGATTAAGATGAAATCATCAAGAAAGATTGAGATTTAAATGGCTTATATAATTCTTTGTAGACATCATTAATTCATTATCTATAGAATAAAATGGCATTATTTGATTCACTATTTCCTGTATAGTGTAATGCAAGGTCCAATGGCTTGTAGGATTGGTCAACAAGACATTCTTAGTCTAGTTTTTTTTGTTTCTTTGTTTGTTTGTGTGGTACTTTGTGATTGCTTTGAAGCAATGACTATTTGATATTGTGCCATTTCTTGGTCTTGTTGAAAGGCAACTTTATCAAGGGAATTAAAATTAGCTGTTATTGGTTTTTTGGATTTCATTTGTTACTTTTGTGGCTCCTAATGAATGCTGGGTAATCATCCGAATACTAGGATAATAAACATTTCATGTCATCTCATCCCAAAAACTTAAGTTGATTTTGAAGTTCACCAAGGATCGAACCCTTGACCTTTCAGATCTAGAACTCTAATATTATGTCATGAATCCACTCATCCCAAAAGCGTAACTTGACAAGACAATGTAACACTAATGGTCATGTCTCTAATACTTTCTAAATCTCCATTGTACACATTGTACGCTTAGATCATTGGCTCCCTATATTTTTCCTTTTTCAGTTATAGCAAGTGCTGAATACAAAACTTCATTTTATCTATTTAAACTATGTTGAATCAGCTAATTGAGTATGTGCTTGCTTATTATGGATTTGTTGGTTTCATAGTATGAAAACTCATTTATTTAGCATATAAATGGGATCAGAAGTGAGAGAATAAAAGTAATTGATCAGAGGCGACTCAGGCGAGAGAATAGAATATTTGTCTTTTATATCATAAAAGAAAGCAATAAGAGAAGTGCATACAAAGAGTGCTATAATTTTATCTTTAATATAGTCTATATAGATTAAAATAAACTACTTGCTCAGAGTTTCATTTTCATTGTTCTATTAGATGAAAACATTGGATGGTTTTTCCAAAGCGTGTTTTGTTTGGGATTACCATTCGAGACTATGCTTGGAATGAATGAAGCACTGGTACTTTATTGTGCCAGCTTTCAAAGTTTAAGAGATTAGAGGGCTAACTCAATTCTTAACCTAAAAAATAATAATTTTACACTATTAGATATAATTTTACATCATTAGAAACACTAATGATAATTAATTAATGGTTATAATCTGTTAATTTTTTAGGATTTGGATCCTCAAAAGAATTTGACTTTAGAGAGTAAAATGTGATCTCTCACTATTGATTTCATAGGTAGGACCAAGAATAAATATGAAAGAGAAACTATTCAAAGGTAGAAGATCACACTTTATTATCTAAAGTGAAATTCAAACTTTAGAGGATCCAAATCCTAAAAAATTAACAGATTGTAACCATTAATTAATTATCATTAGTGTTTCTAATGATATAAAATTATATCTAATAGTGTAAAATTATTCATTATTATGTGGCACATGTTTCGGAAACTATCTTCATATATATACATCGACCACTTGTATCAAGGTTATTTGTTCTGAAAGAAAAAACTGTTCATTTTTCTTATTTTCACATACGATTTGTTAAGAAATGGGAAATGTACCGAGGATAGCACATTTTGTTTAGAATATTCGTATTCTAATAGTTTTAGCGGTTGATTTCAATTATAAAAAATACATTTAATATATATTAATTAAAATTAATAGAATATTGATGTTTTAATATTGTGTTTCGTTTTGAATAAGTATTTTAATTTGGTATTTGCTGACAAAAGAACAGACAAGAGAATTATAACTAACAATGCTATAAAATTTTTTTGTCACCATTTGTTTTTGTTTAACAAGAAATATACTTGGACACTGTTTAATGGTTAAAGTATTTAAATATGGACCTCGTTGTGCTGAAATCCATTAATATGGATCTAATTTGTGATATTCTCAACTATGACAGCCAAAATAAGAAAACATAAAAAAGGAGGAGGCAAATTGTAATAACACAACACGGAACGGAAGAATTGTAAGTTTTAATTTTTCTTGAATCAATTTGGCAAGGGCAAAAGGTGTGCTGGCCATGGCATATTGTGTTTGATCATAATTATGTAGAGTGAAATAGTGAATACCCAACTCTGAAAATTTTTTTTGAAGGATTACGAGACATTCAATTAAAAAAATATTTATTTTGGTTCTTGGTATTTAATTTTGGGGATAAATACTATTTTGGTTCTTAAGGTTTAGGGTTAAAATCGAATTCGTCTTTAATCTTATTTTTAATTCGAAATCATTCTCAACGTTTCATTCGATATTAAAATCATCATTTTGATTTTTTAAGAACAAAAATGTCCTTATGTTTGTTCTGATTCCAAATTCATCGTCCATCGTCACCACCCCCTTACTTCCACTAAATACCAACCATCAAATTCAAGAACACAATATTTAAGAACAATACTTCAGTATTTAATTTGAATGATTATCAATTTTATCCATCACTAATAATATCATATCATTTAAATTCAACAATAACAACATCAAATTCAGTAACAAAAACAAAACACAACATTCTTTTTTTTTAAAGAAAAGATTGGGACAGAGAGAAGAGAGAGATGGAATCATGGGGAAGAAGAATAAGAAAAAAGAAGGAAAAAGAGGAGAAGGGTAGCACGGCGCCTGCTGCTTCCGGAGGAGTCATTGCTGCAAAAAACAAGAGAACGAGAGAGGAAAAAAAGACAGAAAAAAACCGTTTGCTTTCTCTTTCTTTTTTTTTGGTGGTCTTAGCGATGACGCCGATCGTTAAAAAAGTGTTACCTTTGAACTATACTACAATGGCGGCGACGAAAGCAATTTACAGGCTCAGGTCGTTATAATTTTTGCGCTCCATGACAACATATAGCGCATTTGCCATTATATGCGTCATCGACTTGTACTTCACCAGCAACCCGTTGCTAACCATGCGGGTGAAAGCATCCGATGGATAAAGTCGATGAGTTTATTGGCCAACTGCGCCGATGAGATGGCATGAGTCATGGGGAATTGAATGGTTGAATAAAAAATTGCGGAAAGAAGAGAGAACAATGTGAGTGTTGAAAAGAGAGAAAGAGAGATTAAAATCCTAGTTCCACTACCAATAATAATCAAGAGAGATATTTTTGTCTGAAAAAATATTAAAAGGACGATTTTAATATTAAATCAAATATTGGAGAAGATTTTAAATAAAATTTAAGGTTAGAGACAATTTTAATTTTGATTTTAAGTTTTAGGGAACAAAACAGTATTTATCCTTTTAATTTTGTGAGACTGGTTAGTTTTTTTGTTAATAATCTCTCTTTAATTTATGTGACATATTAATCACTAATGTATTTTCTATTTAATTTCTATAAGTAAAAACAATTTAAAAATGACTAATTTTTTTAATTTTACATAGCAAATTTAACCAATATATTTTAAAAAGGCAACAAAAAAATAAATAACTAAACGGTTATTGATAATTATTTATAAAAGACAACGAAACTCTTAACAAAACAAAATTTGTCAATTATAATTAATTTTTAATAAAAAAATAACATTTTAACATGTCATCTAGTCTTATTCTGTTAATACAAAAAATTATTAACGAAAGAACTAACTAATTTCATATAAATAAAAATTAAAAGCAGAAAATTTTTTTTATTAAAAACTTCGTTATTTTTTAAAATAATGTTCAAAACCATTTAAGTGTTTTTTTTTTTTTCTAACCGTGTATACCGTTCATTTTCACCTAATAAAATCATAAAAAAATTATAAATATAAAGGACTAACGACTAACGAGTAACGAAATTGCATTATTCATGATTATTACAGAAAGGAGTATGGGTGGTGGGTGGAATTAAATAGCGTAAAAATGACGAAGGATTAAGCTGGCTTGCGTAATAACCTATAAATATTTGGAAGGATTTCATTATTGTGTAATAGAGATTAGAGAGTGACACTCATGTCATTAGGGTTTTCGTCTCTTTCACCATTTTGGGAATGGCGGTGAAGAAACCGAAATCAACAACAATAGTTCAACAATGCCAGTAGAAAGGCATCGGAATCAAGAATTGTTGCTTCAAGATTCATGGCAAAGATTCAAGGTTGAAGAAGGAACCTCGAGAGGTGCTGCTGTTGAAGTAAGTTCAGCATGTTCAAATCATGAATATTAAAACAAGGGTAACATTCTTGTTATTTTCTCAAGTTTAGAATTATTTAATCATGAAAAAGTTTGTTGTTACTCTTTTCCTATCAAATGAAAAATCAATTATTTTCACAATATTATTGATTTTGACTTTATACCCAACACATAAAAATAGGTTCATGGAGGCAAGTTAACGGCTAAACTTCTTGTTACTCCGAGTGAAATGCTTATTGTGCCTGCTCTTAAATATAAAAAGCTATTTTTTTTGGTGACTTAATACTTGTTAAAGTTATTTACTATAAAAAGCTATTTTTTTTTATAAATTTAGCTATTATATTTTTAAATTTAATGTTGTTACTAATAAACATTTTTAAATTTCTATTTTAATAAATATACAATAAATGTATTACAAAATTTTTAATTAATAATTTTAATTTGTATCTTTAAAACACAGATTAATTAAATTTTTTTATTTATACAACAATTTAAAATCTTTTGTTTTGAAAAAAAAAAGACATTTAACATCTTAATAAAAATATACACATAAAGTAGAATCCTAAATATATTAATCAATTACATCAATTTATTGATCTAATTCAATTTGTAAATTCACAATTAATTTAATGGTTAGAATATAATTAGTATAATAAAAACATAATATCTTATAATAAATATTTGGATATATTAAATAATATTAATTAATTTAATTGATTCTAATTATTCTCTCTCAATAATCATAGCCATTTTCCTTTAACAAACGTGAGAAAGTGTAAAGCTGCCCAGCCTAGGCGCCACCGAAAACTGGTCTGTGGGTTCATCCACTCTCATCCTCAGTTCTTCCTCAGAAAGATCGTTCCTTTCTCTGCGTTGTTTTCTCTCCCTCCACTACAACACTGCCACTGAACCGGAGGTAAACACACAACTTCTAGTTTTAATGCTTCTTTTGTGCATATAGGTTTTGAAGTTTTGAATTTTCATGGTGGGTATTCTGTTGGAGGTTTGGTTTTTATGTGTTGCATGGATCTGCTTAGCTGGGAGCCTTTGCTTTGTGTTCATTGATGATATTTTTCCCTGCGCGGATTCTTTATTGTTCTATTTTAATTTAGTTTTTTATATTCTATTTCCTGGATTTCAAGCTTTTATGTTTAGTTTTGATACATCATGTGTGCAGGTTTTGCAAACGAAGTATTTGCAAATTTTGTATTCTCTTTGTTTATCATTTTAGCTTTTTTTTTTTTTTGGTGTATTATATAACACTACTCTGAGTGATTAGTTTCTTTACGTCTATTCACTCTATTGGTTGATCGTTTTCACTGTATATTTCTGGTTTTAGGAGAATACAACCACCAAGCATGTATGGTGTTCCAATTCAAATAGTTTACTATCTATGATTGTGATATGGCTGGTACTTAAGGTTGGGAATATAGTGGGTTGGTATATAACTATGTTATGAGCTGATATAGTTTGCTAGGGTCATTGTGTGAACAATATTGAATCATGGCTGAATATTTTAAGCATGTTTAGGTATATTTAATGTTTTAAAAGTGGAGGTAAATGAGAGAAAGTCTTCGTGCACATGTGACTATTTGGTAATTTATGTGTGGAAAAAGTTTTGTTGTTGTTACATCATAACTGGAAAGGAATACTGGAGGATTACCAGATAAAAATATATGTGGCAGTGTCAATTTTATGCAGTGGTATCATTCTCTGATTCTGCACTGGTTGGAATTTTGAATACGTCCATTACGCTTCCTTCTCTGCTTGACTTTTAGACAAGAAGTTGCAAAAAACGTCAAGGTTTCAACTTTCAATTGAATGGTATGGTGAACAATATTTTTCATCCAACTAACGATTTTTTAATCCATTTATAGGGGTTGGTTTAATTTGCAATGGCTGCTACTTCTCTTTTCTCCTGCTCAATGCATACAGAAATGCTTGCTCCAAAGACATTAAAAGGCTCAGATGTTTTATGCTGTCATATCAAAAGCTCCTATATGGAACCTGGTTATTTAAAATCAACATGCTGTCCAAAATCGAATTTTTTAAGTATGAAGAAGTCATCAAAATTGGAACAAATGAAAACAATCTTGCAAACGGATGGAATTCATTCCAATGCTTTGAAAGTTGAACGTGCACCTTACTTTTCAGTGGGACAAAAATTTCAACTCGATGATGTTATTGAAGCTCAACAGTTTGATAGGGACATTCTAAATGCCATTTTTGAAGTTGCACAAGAGATGGAGAGTATTGAAAAGAATTCTCCTGGTAGCCAAATTTTAAAAGGTTATCTTATGGCCACCTTATTCTATGAGCCCTCTACCAGAACTAGACTTTCATTTGAGTCTGCCATGAAAAGACTCGGTGGAGAGGTTTTAACAACTGAAAATGCAAGAGAATTTTCATCGGCTGCCAAAGGAGAGACACTCGAAGGTCAGTTATCTTAGTTTCTGTATTCAAGTTTTTGGTTTGCTTTTCCTATGAAGAGTCTCATGGAGATTTGCTTGCAGATACAATACGAACAGTTGAGGGTTACTCTGATATAATTGTGATGCGGCACTTTGAAAGTGGTGCTGCCAGAAGAGCAGCTGTTACAGCTGGCATTCCAATAATCAATGCAGGGGATGGTCCTGGACAGCATCCTACCCAGGTATGCATGAAATCTCTGCAGCAATATTTGTTGCATCAAGTTATGTTTCCATAGAGAATGTCAAACAGACTGAATTTGATAGAATATTCTGCTGAATGAA
This sequence comes from Arachis hypogaea, assembly GCF_003086295.3. Classification (NCBI taxonomy): domain Eukaryota; kingdom Viridiplantae; phylum Streptophyta; class Magnoliopsida; order Fabales; family Fabaceae; genus Arachis; species Arachis hypogaea. The sequence continues at coordinate 141,989,462 of NC_092048.1, forward strand.
TCTGATTTAGGCCATCATTCTCAAAGCTAGTTAAAATCTCCATACTATTACATATGTTAAGGTGCTTATTTTGCGTCTACAATAAATGTTCTTAAATAGGTATTAAGAATGATAAATAGTGATCTCAATTTGTTGTCTCTTTTAAGAGAAAAAATTAAAAGTATCCAAATTTTCTACTGTTGGGTCATCTTTATGTAATAAAGAATGCTACCAAATGAAAATATTTACAGAGAACACGATATTGGTTTCTGCCATTCTTGGCTTTTTGCTTCTGTCCTCTTTAATACTATTCAATGATAGTGAAACCACAATGGCTGCAATTCCAGTCACATTTACCATTATTAGATATAGTCGTGTGGGTAACGGTGATATTTCCAGTAACATAATTAGAGGGGCAGGTGCTATTAATTAACTCATCCATTGGGGTGGGAAATATTGGGAAAAAGTCGGTTTGGAGTGTCATATTCTTGGTCCCTGAGGAGAGATGAATATAATGTGCCCTATTTTTAATGTAGAGGTTTAGATATTAGCTCCGACATTTCTGCAGTAGATCTTAACTTTATGTACTTTCCATATACAAGTGCTTTTCCGCACTTTTTTTGTATGGTTGATGGTTCAATAGATTCCCATTTTCCTTCTTTGTTCTATCTTTTTCTTGTTATCTTTGTAAAGCTGGAAAGATTGATGCAAGATCATGTATGTGATAGAATGCGTAATTGAAGTACCACTTTTATACGAAGTTGCATTCATAGCTTTACTACTTCTCAAACTACTCAGGCACTTTTAGATGTCTACACTATTCAAAGAGAGATTGGGAAGCTTGACAGTATAAAAGTTGGGCTTGTGGGAGACCTTGCTAATGGGAGGACAGTTCGTTCATTGGCATACTTGCTTGCCAAGTACAAGGACGTGAAAATCTATTTTGTAGCACCTGATGTGGTTAAAATGAAGGTGACTGCAGCATACTAATTCTTCGCTCATAATGACAAAATACCATGTTTGAGTCTTTTTGAGATTTCGTAATTTGGTCTAACTTTATATTTAACTGTGTAGGATGATATAAAAGAGTATTTGACATCAAAGGGAGTGAAGTGGGAAGAAAGCGCTGATTTAATGGAAGTGGCGTCAGAGTGTGATGTGGTTTATCAAACTCGTATTCAAAAAGAACGATTTGGTGAAAGAGTTGACCTTTATGAAAAGGCTAGAGGCAAGTACATTGTGAATAAGGATGTTCTAAAGGTGATGCAGACTCATGCTGTGGTCATGCACCCTCTTCCTAGGCTTGATGAAGTAAGCATGCATGCTTATATTAAATGTTGTGAGGATGCTCTTTAGGAATTTAAGCAAGCATTGAGTTTATAAAATTTGATTCATGAATCGATTTGGTTTCGTGCAGATCACAGTGGATGTTGATGCTGATCCAAGGGCTGCTTACTTTAGGCAGGCCAAAAATGGTCTATATATTCGGATGGCACTTCTGAAACTCTTGCTTGTTGGTTGGTAAACCTGCATATTCATCCTCAAAGTGCATGGAAGAAAGATACTGAAAGATCATTACTTCTTTTGCTTTTATTTCTATTGTCCTTGCTTAAAACTTTCTCTCTGTTTTTTATATTGTAGTTTCTTATCTCATGAGGTATTGGAATGAGAAAGAGGAGAGCTTCCATTAGGCAAAAGTATTTACATTTCATCTTTGACAGCTTACTACTGATTTTACTTTTCATATATCCACTAATCCACTGTATAATTGATTGTCCTCAACTTATTAGTTACTTCAATGATTGCGAAAGAGAAATATTATTTCAGGATGGTATAAAATCTTCTAATAAGCTATAGTACCACTCTAGTTTGTGGCCAAGAAAAGAGGGAAATGATCAATTATAACACATATATTATAGTTATTATTTTAAAATGTTCCATAGATGTATTTAGTGTTTAAATTGTTTATTTTTCATAATTATGTATTTTTACTCTTCAAGAGCATCATATACAATATGTTCTAAATGTGGTAGGATAATTGATATTGGAAAGACCTGTTTTTCTTTTAAGATACCCTGCATATTAGCTTATCTCCCTACTTCACCCATCTAATTTTGAAATCCTGAAATATTTATTGTAAAATAAAAGACAATAAAAGAAAGCACAAGGTAAAATCTCAAGACTCCCTAATGCATAGTCCTTGTCTCAAGGGGTAAGAAGTTGAGCAATTTGCTTATGATGATGGCTATTGACAATTCTTTCTGTCATCCAACATTGACTAAGGAACTAAGATTGAAAAAAGAATAAAGTTGTATCATCTGTGATGAAGTGATGGATCAGAATGAACAGCATGATCCCTGAGCAACCATGTGAAAAATGAGACGGATACTGAAATGGACACGAAGGTGGGGTTTGTGAACAATGAGCTCTTTCCTTACATTTGGTTTTAGAATTAGAAACACATAACATTCCATATTCAATAATCGCCTATCACTCTTATGTTCATCAATCTTCAATCAAACACTTTTATGTAAGCTATTATGTTCATCACTCAGATAGGGTCGCTACCTTAGAAAATAAAAATAATGTATGTAATAAAGTGCTGTTCATGATTTTCGGTTAGTTAGTTTGATGGCATTACTAATAATAATAAAGGCAAAGATGCTCATTTCAGAACAGGACACTTGCTATGGAATCTAGACAGAGATGAGGTTAAGAGAAGAGTGGTTGACTATGAGAGACAAACACACACACCCTATCTAATCTTATTCTTATATTGAAATTCAAGAGTTTTCATATAATGATTTTCATTTTTATTGATGTGTTCTGTTTGCAACTTGATTTTAATTAGTTCTATTTCTAGAACATATAATGTAATGGCTAATCTATCTCATAAGACAATTAAGAATTAACATAGAATGTCGTATTTGGCCAAAAAGATCCTCTGACTAACTCATGCATTTGTTATTAATAACTTAAACTTCATGCAAACCAAATCGTGTTGGTCTAGTAGTTAGTTCACTAGTTTGCTTAAGTGTTGGGTGTTTGAATTCCGTTTTGTGCATGCAGTAACCAATTGACCAGCGACAAAAACCTTAAATGAAGTTTTGATCCACGACAAATTAGTTATTGGCCTGCCGAGTAAGGGGATACCGCGGGAAAAAAAAAACTTCATGCATGGCTTGTGCTTCTTCAACAAATTCAAAGACCACACTTTCTTACTTCGCACGACTGATCAAAAGCATGCACATTTTATGCCTCACCATGCCAAATTTGTGATTAAGTCCGTCTAGCACGTTTAATCATTTACATATACTTTTATAAAAAAAAATTTGGGGCAAAAGAAAAGTTTCAATAATCAATCCAACATGTCTATTCATCAATTTACAATAAGATTTTGCTGTTGATACAATCATTTTGAAAAGTGTTTATTCAAATCATAATGTATATATTCATCAAAAGTATATTAAACTCGATCTAAAATATATCTTATTTAAGGTGGGTTTAAAAAAAAAAAATCTATAATCGTATTTTTTCATAGATAAGATAACCATAACGCACTATATTTATATCTATATCTATATCTATATCTGAATGACTATATAGTTGAATACCTGTATCGAAGTTAATGGGAAATCTTATTCTGATGACGTATTTTAAAGAGCAGTTAATAACATATTGCAATATTTAATCAAAAGGAGGGATAATTGAGAGCCTTAATTCATTATCCTATTTTTTCAAATTTTAAATAAGTAAAAAATTTGAATATATATGTTGTTTTTAAAAAACAAAAAAAAGACAAAAAAATCAATATTTTCTTTATTTAAAAATGAAAAACACAATTAAAAAGATGAAATAAAATTTCAAACACTGTTCAACTGAAAAGAGTAAAACCCAGCATAATTAATAAAAAAATCCTAGTTTTGAAAATCTTAAATGATACAATCAATGAAATAACTATTGGTCTCCAATACATTATTTTCAACAATATAATACCAATTAATAAAATAACTATTTTTCTTCGATATATTAATCACCCAAATTAAATAAAAAATATCTTATTTAGATAATCTTACACTATAGCAATTAATAAAATGCAACTTTTGAAATATTTTTCAAATGCCATTAGATAGAAAATAGTTAATTCATGGATTCATAATAAATGATCTTTACAAAAATAAGGCGGAAAATGACAAAAGAAGGAAATTTTGTTTTCCAAAATTTTATGCAAGTCAATTTGTATTTATTCAAAAGTAGTATAAAATTAAAGTCTCTGCAAGAAAGAAGTGTTATAAGAAAGAAACTTCATTTGAAATTCACAACTGTATTCATCGAACCAAATTAAGAGGGGGAATTCTATATAAACAAGTGCATAATAGCAATTAACAAAATTGCAGATTTTCTAATAAATATTTACTTTATATGTCATGAAATAATGTTACTCAGTATTTATCAAAAGAAGGTAACTTCTGACTTCCTTTTATGAACTCTGAGAAAATCACAAACATAAATTTTTAGAGGCATGATATTAGTAATAGTAGTAGAATCTATTAGCAATGGCCAAAAAAATCTAAAAACAAATATGGCATTGTGATTTATGAAGGGAAAAAAATATCATCCTTATAGAAGATATGGAACTAGATTGAAAATTAAAGGGGCAAAGTCCAATTTCTAAGAAAAGAAAAAGCTGACAAATGAGAAAAAGTTAAAGGGCATTAACAAACAATTATTATTATTTATTACTTAAAAAATGTAACAAAAGCCATTAAAGTAATACACATGCAGAAACCTAAGCTATTGATGTGCGTTGATCATTCTAAAAATTTTCAGATATTCAAAAATGATTGGAAACTAAAAACACAGAACACTGGTTAGAGAGCATAAATCATTCATCAAACAAAGAGAATAGCGTGTGAGGGAGAATTAGAGAGCGCAAAGAGAAGGAGAAAAAAAGAACAACATTAGGGGGCAATGACTCGTGGTGGTGCCACGTGGCAGTGTGAGAGTGGAAGAGTGGCTTTTTGGGGTTGAACAAACAAGAATAAGAACAGCAACAACATCAACATTCAACAACTCTTTCTCTCTCTCTCTCTCTCTAAAAAAATTTTAATTTATAAAAAAAGATTCAATTTTTATCTTCTCTCTCTTCTGCCATGTCAGAGGGTAACCCCGTCCTATGACCCCGGCGAATCCGTATTTGTGTGTGTCTTTCTCTCTCTAAAATACACACACCAAAAAACACACACACTCTCTCTCTACAAAGACAACATCAACAAACAACAACAACAGCTATCTATCTTTCTCTCTCTATCTATTTATTCATTTGTCTGCCCCCATTCTCTCTCTCTCTTTCTCTCGCCTCGTATCTCTCATCTTCCTTGCTTCCCATGCCCTAATACCCCCTTTTCTGCACACCCACTTCTCTCCTTCAATCTCATGCAAATCGTGTCCCTATTGCTATTTGATCCGTCATCGAGATTGGTACGCTTCTTAATTTCTATTGTTTCTGCTCCTTTTTTTCTTATTCTGTGGCTTCTTGCTGGGAATTTTGGGTTCTTGGGGTTTTGTGGGTATGTGTTGTGTGCTTGTTCCAATTTGGTGCGGTTTGTATGTGTTGTTCCCTTGATGCTTGGGCCCATTTGGTCTGTGATTGTGATTCTTGCTGCAAAGTTTGTAAATTTCGTGTGTTTTGACACTTGGGTCTTGAACTGGTTTCTGAGCTCACTTGTTTCTTGAATGGGGATTCTGGGTCTTGGTTTGAGCTGAATGTGCATAATGCTTGACTGGTTGGAAGTAGATTGCTGAAATTTGAGTTTGTTCTTTGTGATTTTGTGGTATGCTGAAATGTGCTGTGGCTTGTTGTTCTATGTGTATGCTTTGTTAGATTCAGCACAATAATTCTTGTAAATGACACTGTCCTTTTTGGTTGCGCGTCTATGCTGTTATGGATAATCTGATCTTGCTTAGACTCTCAAATGAATGTGGCTTGTGGTTCTGTATATATGCTTCACGAAATTCAACGCATTCAATGGCTGTATGTAACGGTGTACTATTTGATTGTATATCTATGCTGGTATGGATAATCTGATCCTGCTTTGTCAATCTGTAGTATCCGAACTAATTTACCACCTGTTGTACCTGTTGTTTCCATATTCATTTATTGGGAACATTGCAAGTCTTTTTATGTCATATTCTTTGAAGTGTTATTCATTTATCATGCTGTGGCCTAACATTTGAAATTGGATCATGTAGGCAATCGATTCCTTGTTTCTTAAGAGAATGCAACGCTATTATTCATTTTAAACTCTTCTGCAATACTGACCTAGGTAATGCTATTCAAGTTCTTTCTTGAATCAAATTTGTTTGCTTCCATGTTAGGGAGATTTGATGCCTTTGGCTTTAGTATGTTTAACAGATAATGAGGAACACTTAATCTTGGAATAATGGAACCATGTATACTCTGAATAAGTTATGAGAATGCTTCATTAGTTTGGCAAACTTCTATTATTTTCTTGTAATGGTTAGTTAAACTTTACTCACATCTGTTGAGAGAAATATGCTTATGGTCAATGTTTTGATTGTTTATGTAGGAGGCATATGAATAATGAAGGAAAACAATTCATCAGCACCGACAATGATTAACAGTAAATGGGTTTTAAAGCGTAAGCGGAGAAAGCTCCCTTTAGGACAGGATCAATCCTCTGGTAAAGATGAATCCAATGGTAAAGAGCAGCCCAATTGTAAAGAGCAATCCAACGGTAAAGAACAATCAAATGGTAAAGATGACAATTCAGCCACATCTGAATCATCTAGGAGTGCTTCGGTCAAACGCATGCTAAAGACTGAAGTAGCGACTGATCAATCTTCGTCCAAGAAGAAAGGACATGACGGGGTGAGTTACTTTTTTATATATGCCTGATTTGGTGTCAATGAGTTTACTTTAAGTTAGCCCTTCACTAAGATAAGTGCTATGAGTGAGATTATTTATAATAATCGGAATACTTCACTTCTAATGTCAAGTTTTGCAAACCCAACCAGTAAAGAGCAAAGGGGAAGCATGCATATTGTTATGTAAATACATCATGGCCGTCAGGGCCATTTAATTATGTTCACATGTGCAAAATCATTTATATATTTTTTTATAATCGGAAATATGATTGATGAGGATGGAAGAATACAAGAGACAGGGCAAGATATCCTCTGAATGGAGTCAATGGACAACAAAAGGAAAGGGCAACTTGGTGCAAAGCATCCCACATTACATAGGGTCTAAGAAAGGGCTTGGGGTGCAATGTAATCAACCTAATCTGATGCAAGCATCAATGTTTTGAATCTGTGATGTCCTTGAGATCACATAGAGAAAACTCAACCATGCTCCAAGGCTCCCCCCTTTGGACAAAAGAAGAAAAAAAAAGGAATAACAAAAGATTTATAAACGAAGGAATAAGGAAAGCATAGATAATTTTTAAACCTTAGAGTGTGTCTGCCAATGGAGAACCTACATCCACTTAACTGTTGAAATCACGAGCTTGTCATGAAAACAATGAGTTTGTCCCTAAAACCCCTGGTATCCCTATCCAACAGTAGGACCCGAATAATAGCTAATATATTACCTGGCCAAGGGGTCTTCTTGCCATTTTTCCTCTGAAAATCTCTGAAATGAAATGTGAGGAAGTTCTCCAAACTTCCTTTTACGGAATACATGCCGTACATTCCTCAATAATATCTAGGAGTCTTTATGCAAATATCTGGAAGCTTGATAGTATAATGAATGCCGTCTCCTTCTGCCAATCGGAAAGGTGAAAACACATAGTTTTGTATTGGGATTTAGATAGTTGGAGGAAACTGATTGTGGGAAGGAAAAATGTACGTGATTAGTGAGGCTATATTCAGCACATCATGTTATTACTTGTTTCCTTTTCTATTTTGGTTTAGGATTGAATGGGATCATGCTAATTTATTGTTGGCATCTTTTACTTTGGGAGCTGGATTTTGCTTATTTACTAGTATAGATACTGACTGACTAGTTATAGGAAGTTGATTATGTTAACTTTAGTATTTTCTAGCATTTCTTTTATTATGTGTTGGCTGTTTGTATCTTTTACTCAAATACAATTGTTGCTAGATTTTTTCTCACTTCCGCCACATTGGTATGGAAATATGATGTGTTATACACTGTCGAAACAATAAATATCATGATAATGGTAACTTAGTGATTAGGCTGCAGCTTAGTTACATATTACCTCGTTCATTGATTGTAATTGCACAAACACAATTGAGCATTCTCTCTGTTTTCTATATGACACCTAACTGGGTGCCTTCCTTTATTACCTATCTTTGCACTATTTCACTGCCGAGTCCATGAAAACCTAGAACTCTTCTTCCATGGTGTCTGTCTCAATTTCCTGCCTTGTTGGCTTTTACTATTTTTGTCACTCTTGAATACTTTTTAATTTTCTGGTTGGTGTTTGCCTACTTTCCCTACCTGCATATTGTATGCGCTGTTTAATGGCTCTGTTTTTTCCTGTTATTAAATTCTATTTTTTACTCGCTGTTCTAACTGCCATATGATAAAACTTCTGGTCCAGTATTACTATGAATGCGTGGTCTGTGATCTTGGTGGCAACTTGTTGTGCTGTGATAGCTGTCCTCGCACTTATCATTTGCAGTGTCTTAGTCCACCTCTTAAGGTATGCTCATTTGAGCTGGTTTTGTGCTGAGTTCTTTCTAATTTTTTTAATTATTATAATTTGTATTACCAATTATGAATTATCATTCTCATTATTTGACTCTGTATCTGATAATCTGAAAATGTTATCTCCTGAAGCGCATCCCCACGGGGAAGTGGCAATGTCCAAGCTGCTTTGAAGAAAATGATCACCTAAAGCCTATGGACCATTTGGAGTCAATTTCAAAACGAGCAAGGACCAAGATAGCTAAGGACAAGCCACAAGTTGGAGTCAACTCACTTTGCCTTGAGAAAGTTTCCCGAATTTTCGGAAATAAACATGTTTCCAAGAAAAGGTCATCAAGCAAGGCAAAGCCTATTTCAAGTTTGGGGGTGAAATTCTTTGATAAGAAACCATTTTCTTCCTTAGTGGATGCAAACAAACCATGTGACCCATCTGTTGGGAGTTCCATAGAAGGAACTTCATCGTGTGCCGATGTTGATGACAAAAAATCAAGTGCTTCCCCAACAGTTTTCCTTGTGGATGAGAGGGCATCTTCACCTGCAACGGAAATTGTTTCTCCTTCTAAAGATACTAATTTAGAGTCAACTGATGAACAGTTGGAAGGAAAGCCTGATTTATCTTGTAATCAAATGCCTGTGAAAAAGACAGTTGTTCTTGCAATTGGTGTTGGTGGAGAGGAGGGGAGAAAAAGGAAGCATAAAGATGTTAATAATAATACTAGTCAAAAGAAGCGTAGGACTGAAAAGGGGAAAACTTTTGTCAATACATCTGTAAAGTGTAAGTCTGCTAATAATAAAACACCAAAGAAGCAGAAATCTGTAACTTATAGCATTTCTGCATCTGGATCAAAAGAGAAATTTGGAAAGAAAGATTCTGAAGTCCAGAAGAAAGATCAGGTAAATCTTGCTGCACTTGTTTTGTCATTAGATTTTACTGTTGGTAGGTAATTATTTTGTAGAAAGTTATTTTTTTTGCAGAGATAACACGTTTATATATTTATTACTTAATATATTTTAATGTTTATGTATTTGTCATAATTTATATTTTGATTAGATATTTATGTATTTTAATATCAAGTTATCAATATTACCACTATTGACTTGTTTATTCATGGAGCTAAAATCTTTATATATTTATTACTGAATTACTGAATATCCTTTCCAATTATATGTATTTTCTTAGTTTCTGCGCATTTGGTTAGATTTAGGAATGCCAAATTCTGTGGTTTATATAAGTACAGAAAATGTATAGTGTATATCATACTTATGATCTGGTCTTGGATTTACATCAATATACTGGCTGAAATCTAGTACATGTTCACCATTGTTGTTGAGATGCTATTGCATGTGTTTATTCTTAGTCTGTGATTGTTGTTTACTTGGATGCAGATGATCTCTCGGCTAATAAAAGACACATCAAATGATCCGGATATAGCAGGAAGGCATGTGGATGGAACTTTGATGCGTGATGATAGTGCTGTTGTTGAATCTTTGCAGGTAACCATAAGGAAGGGCTTATTATTAGATGGTTTGCATCTATTTGCTAAAGAAATTGCTTTCCTTGGTATGCTCTATGTGAATATCATGGCTTATTTTTTACTCGTATCTGACTTTCAGGTTGATCGGGTTTTAGGGTGTCGAATTCAGGGTGAGAATGCAAACACAATACAACATGGATCTTTGACCATTTCAAATGACTCACCTGGTGATCAGGCAATCTCAGAAAACCAGAATAGACTAGTGGAGGATAATTCCACCGATGATAATGATTTGGATGCTGAAACAGTTGAAAATGTTGTTGATGATCCACAAAATGATATCAAAAGTTCTGGTAAAGAAGAAACATTGACAAACTCCAATAGAGTGGAAACAATTAATGTATACAGAAGATCTACAACAAAGGAAAGTAAGAAGGGAAATTCCGCAGATTCATTGAGTAAACCTACTGATGATTTAGATTCCTGTCCCAGGGATAGTAATGATCAGGATGATTCTACCGTTTCTGCTGAAAATTTGGAAAAAGCAAGTGACAAGATGGAGGTGGAGGAGAGTATCACTGTTGCTTTAAGAAGCAATGATAACAGTGGGCTTCCAGAAAACTGTGAAATGCCGGCCACTCTTGAGACAAAACTGAAAGAAGTGGATATGGAGAAGGGAGTGAGTACCGATGTGATTGAGAATAAAGTTCTGGTTGCTAATGTGGCTGAATCTTCTTGTCTAGATGGAAAGAAAGTCTCCTATGAATTTTTAGTTAAGTGGGTAGGAAAATCTAATATTCATAATAGTTGGATTTCTGAATCCCGGTTGAAAGTTCTTGCCAAGAGAAAACTAGAAAATTACAAGGCGAAGTATGGGGTATCAATAATAAATATTTGTGAGGAGCGTTGGAGACAGCCACAGCGAGTTCTTGCACTCCGCACTTCCAAAAATGGAGCATCTGAAGCATTTGTAAAATGGACTGGACTACCTTATGATGAATGCACTTGGGAAAGTTTAGATGAACCTGTGCTTCAAAAGTCTTCTCATCTGGTTACACTTTTTCATAAGCATGAAGCCCTAACTCTTGAAAGGGATGCATCAAAGGAAAATTCAGCAAGGAAAAGCAATGAACATCGGCATGATATATTTAATCTTACGGAGCAACCTAAGGAGCTGAAAGGAGGTGCCTTGTTTCCTCATCAACTTGAGGCTCTCAACTGGTTACGTAAATGCTGGTATAAGTCCAAAAATGTGATACTTGCAGATGAGATGGGACTTGGGAAAACAGTCTCTGCTTGTGCTTTTATTTCATCGTTGTATTTTGAATTCAAAGCTAAACTTCCTTGCTTGGTCTTGGTACCCCTTTCCACAATGCCTAATTGGCTTGCTGAATTTGCGCTGTGGGCTCCGGATGTGAATGTTGTGGAATATCATGGCTGCGCAAAAGCAAGAGCCATGATTCGCCAATATGAATGGCATGCTAATGATCCAAGTGGGTTGAATAAGAAAACAGAAGCCTTTAAATTCAATGTGCTTTTAACTACGTATGAAATGATTCTGGCTGATTCTTCTCATTTGCGCGGAGTTCCTTGGGAGGTTCTTGTTGTTGATGAGGGACATCGACTGAAAAATTCTGGAAGTAAGCTTTTCAGTTTGTTGAATACCTTCTCTTTTCAACATCGTGTACTGTTGACAGGTACCCCTCTCCAGAACAACATTGGTGAGATGTACAACTTGCTCAATTTCTTACAACCGGCATCATTTCCTTCTCTGTCTTCATTTGAGGAGAAGTTTAATGATCTTACAACTGCAGAAAAGGTTGATGAATTGAAAAAACTTGTGGCTCCTCATATGCTTCGTAGGCTTAAAAAGGATGCAATGCAGAATATTCCTCCCAAGACAGAAAGAATGGTTCCTGTTGAGTTGTCATCCATCCAAGCTGAATATTACCGTGCAATGCTTACAAAGAATTATCAAATATTGCGGAATATTGGAAAAGGGGTTGCTCAACAATCTATGCTGAACATTGTTATGCAACTCAGGAAGGTCTGCAATCATCCATATCTCATACCAGGAACTGAGCCTGATTCTGGGTCTGTTGAATTTCTTCATGAAATGAGAATAAAGGCTTCAGCTAAGCTTACTCTCCTGCACTCTATGCTAAAGGTTTTACACAAGGAAGGACACAGAGTTCTTATTTTCTCGCAAATGACCAAGCTGCTCGACATCCTTGAGGACTATTTGACCATAGAGTTTGGGCCTAAAACATATGAGAGGGTGGATGGCTCTGTTGCTGTTGCTGATCGTCAGACTGCAATTGCACGCTTTAACCAAGACAAGAGTCGATTTGTTTTCTTGTTATCTACCCGTTCCTGTGGACTTGGGATAAATTTGGCGACTGCTGACACTGTCATCATCTATGACTCCGATTTCAACCCTCATGCTGATATCCAAGCCATGAATCGAGCACACAGAATTGGTCAGTCAAAGAGACTTTTGGTATACCGGCTTGTGGTTCGTGCTAGTGTTGAAGAGCGCATCTTACAACTTGCCAAGAAGAAACTGATGCTTGATCAGCTTTTTGTAAATAAGTCTGGGTCTCAAAAAGAAATAGAAGATATTTTGAAATGGGGAACTGAAGAACTCTTTAATGATTCTCCTGGCCTGAACACAACGGAAAATAACAATAGTAGCAAAGATGAGACGATAATAGATGTAGCACACAAGCAACGGAAGAGGACTGGTGGTCTGGGAGATGTTTACAAAGACAAGTGCACGGATAGCAGCAGCAAGATTGTGTGGGATGAAAATGCAATTTCTAAATTGCTTGATCGATCTGACCTTCAAGATGGTTCAACAGATATTGCTGAAGGGGATACCGAGAATGATATGCTTGGCTCAGTGAAGGTAAAATAATTCACTTGCGTCTGATACAGTCTTCTATCATTTCTTTAAATTCTGGGTAGAATTGTACTGGTAAGTTATATGATGTGTGGTGTGAATACATGAATCTTGTTTTGCATGTATATGTTTGGACGAGGACCCTCTCCCATTCTTCCACTGTAGTTTAAGTTCTTACACGATGATATTTATTTTTCTGTCGAGTAATCTTAAGAGCTTATGCAAATTTCTTTACTGTACTGTAGTAAATGGTTGTACTTGGTTCTAGAGGAGCTGTTTCAAAGCTTCATTTGTGATTAATGTGTAGAGTATCTAAAAGTTCTAAACAGAGTTTGTTGATGCTTATGTTCCCTTTGCGCTAATATTCAGCAAATTAATTCCATTTCATCCTAGTGTGATGGGAAGTTTCTCTCTCCTACAAATGTTTTGTTCTGCATCAATTGACTGGTTAATTTCTCTTTTATTTTGATTTTTTTTCTTTGAAATATTCCACTTTGCTTACATACTGTTAGATATATAAAGACAACGATGCCCCTAATCATGATTGTAATTTTTTTTATCCAGGCGGTCGAGTGGAATGATGAGCCAACTGAAGAGCATGGAGTGGATGAATCTCCTCCTCACGGAACTGATGATTTGTCTACTCAAAATTCTGAAAAGAAAGATGATATTGTTATGATTGCCAATGAAGAAAATGAATGGGACAGACTACTGCGTGTGAGGCAAGGACCTTTTACTTGCTTGTATCCTCTATTTCTGTAACATTTTACCTAAATCAAGTTGTGTGAGTGTTTACTTATGCACCTAATTACCTATTTAAAAAGAATAGAATTATCATTTTAGCTCTAAACCATATAATGGTAAAGGTGCTACAGTTATGAGATAATGGCTTTTGAAAAATCAGAACCTTTTAAATGAAACCTGGGATAGGTTATATCTCTAGAAATGATGGTTGTACAATTATCATCATCATCATCATTATTATTTGGCAGCACAATTAGCTATCTAGTGTTCTGAATGTTTCTTCTGCGTATAATCTGGTTTGTAGGTGGGAGAAATATCAAAGTGAGGAGGAAGCGGCTCTTGGTCGAGGGAAGCGCCAGAGGAAAGCTGTTTCTTATAGGGAAGCATATGCTCCGCACCCAACTGAAACAATGAGTGAGGTAATTTGGTTTCTTTCTGATTTTAAGTAAACCTACTTTTAAACAAGCTTTAGAAGACAAATGAAAAGGGTTCGCTCCTTTGGTAACATCTCAGTATCCTGAACGTTGTTTTCTTGATGTTAATGTTTTATTGATGTGCTTTTTCTACCAGAGTGGTGGTGAGGAGGAAAAAGAGCCAGAGCCAGAACCCGAACGTGAGTATACACCAGCAGGACGGGCTCTGAAGACGAAATAGTATGTTTTGTGCCTTTGAAATTTCCGAGTTTCTCTGCAGTTACTAAATATGAGTATAAGAGATAAATTTGTCCTTTATGGAGCATTTATAAAGTCCTACTTGCTGTCTGCTAAATTGTTCATGGTAGTTTGAATTCTCATACATTAATTTCAGCTAAACAAACTGGTTATATATGGTATATTTTACCTCCTTCTTGGTACTGTTTAGATTATTTCTATATTGGTCTGAATTATTCACTGTAATACTAATTCTCAAGCTAGTATTTATGTTGTGCACTCGTAATTGGTACTGTTTTCCGGAATGGTATAAGCTTCATAATTAAATGTGCTCTCAATGCTGAAAACACTTTCTATTATTGGACAGTGCTAAGCTCCGTGCTCGGCAGAAGGAGCGAATTGCTCGGAAGAAAGAAGCAGCATCACGTCCTCCTGAGGAAATCCCAGGAGTTGAGCCACTCCCACAATTTCCAACTAATACTAAGGGTGGGGACATAGGAGCTGGAGCAATGCATCCCGTTCAAGAGGTGCCTTCCGTCAACTTAGTGGACAGCAAATCTAGTCAACTTGCAGAAGCACAAGTTCAGAACAGCAACACCACAGATACCATTTCAAGGATCGACAGGCTTTCGAAACATAAAATGAGCAACCATTTTGATGCTCATTTGAATAATCCAAGCCGTACTCTACCTGACATTTTTGTCCCAAATCACCATAGTAAGGGCGGACCAAGTACCTCAAACTCTATGCCCCCCAACAATTTGTTGCCTGTCCTGGGACTTTGTGCTCCTAATGCTAACCAGATGGAATCATCAGAAAGTAATGTTCCCAAGTTAAATTGGAGACAAAATAGACATGGAGTCAGACAAGAATTTCCATTCAATCTTGCCTCTTGCTCTGGGACATCCATGGATGCAGAGGTCAGAAGTCAGGAAATGGCACCAAATACCAAAATACCAGATGCCTCGACTGAAAATGTTAAACATAGTTTCAAAAATAGCATCCCTGATAGCAATATCCCATTTGTTCCGGTATGCTCACTTAGTATGATGAGTTTGGACTTAATTTTGGGTTGCCATTGGCTTTATGTGTGTGGTTTTAATTCATATCCATTTGCTTTTTGCAGTTCCCACCTTCTGTTAAAGGAAAGGAATCCAATGCATTTGAAAAATCAGGTGCTAGATTCTCTGCTTTCCAGGAGAAGATGGCCCTGCCAAATCTGCCATTTGATGAAAGGTTACTGGCACGATTTCCGCTTACAACGAAGAGCATGGCAAATTCACATCTGGACCTCTTACCTAATTTGTCATTAGGAGGCAGGTTTGAACCTCTGAATGGATCTGGGCAAGACCTTCCAACAATGCCAGCACTACCTACTTTCAAAAATCCCCCTGAAGACTTGTTCAGATATAATCAGCAAGACAGGGATGTTCCTCCCACCTTGGGTTTGGGACAAAGACCAACCCCATTCCCATCTTTCCCAGAAAACCATAGGAAGGTGCTTGAAAACATAATGATGCGAACCGGCTCTGGATCAAGTAGCTCGTTAAAAAAGAAGTCAAAATCAGATGGATGGTCTGAAGATGAGCTCGATTCCCTCTGGATTGGTGTCCGTAGGCATGGAAGGGGTAATTGGGATGTCATGCTCAGAGATCCCAAGTTAAAGTTTTCAAGGTATAAGACGCCTGATGATTTATCAGGGAGGTGGGAAGAGGAACAAGTAAAGGTCTTTCAGGGGCCAGCTTTTCCTGTGCCAAGATCTTCCAAGATGACAAAGTCTACCAAAGCTGCACATTTTCCAATCTCTGATGGAATGATGGAAAGAGCTTTACAAGGGAGCAAATTCATCTTGCCTCCGAAATTTCAAAACCATTTGACCGACATGAAATTAGGGATAGGTGAGTCTGTGTCTGGTCTGCCACATTTTAGGACATTGGATCGACCTAGTTTGCAAAATGATCAGTTTGTGCCAGTACCATCTTGGAGTTCTGACAAACACAGAGCAAAACTACCTGAAGATGGTTCTGCTGAAGCATCTGATAGGCCTGGGACTTCTAATGTTCTTTCTGAGCACCCATTTATGCTCAATTCTTTTGGAGCCAGTTCCTTGGGTTCTTTAGGTTTGAATTGCTCAGGTGGCCTTGATATACGGCAGAAGGAAGATGAACAAGGAAACAGGAAGCGAGGAAAGTTGCCAGAACTTCTGGATGGATCGTCCAACGATTTGCGCGATAATCGTGCAAATGTGGGAAATGGTGAATCAATGGGCTCAGGATTGGCATCTAACGCCATTAGACCTGATCTTTCACACTCAAA
This sequence comes from Arachis hypogaea, assembly GCF_003086295.3. Classification (NCBI taxonomy): domain Eukaryota; kingdom Viridiplantae; phylum Streptophyta; class Magnoliopsida; order Fabales; family Fabaceae; genus Arachis; species Arachis hypogaea. The sequence goes on from NC_092048.1 coordinate 142,006,223, forward strand.
AGGAGATGATGTAGCTGGAAGTAGTACTTCAAAAGACAAGCTTCCACACTGGTTGCGAGAAGCCGTGAGTCCCCCTGCCAAGCATCCTGATCCTGAACTGCCACCTACAGTATCAGCAATTGCTCAATCAGTTCGCATGTTATATGGAGAAGATAAGTCAACAATTCCTCCATTTGTGATTCCTGGACCACCTCCATCCTTGCCAAAGGATCCCAGGTGTATCCTCAAGAAGAGGAAGAGGAGAAGGTCGCCTAAGTTTGATCGGGGTCTTGCAGATTTTGCAGGATCCAGCAGGGACTTCCCCAGCAACCGCGATGCTGATAATGGTGCTTCAAGCTCAACTCCATCGGGGCCACCATTTCCTCTACTTTCTCACACAGCAACTCGAGGACAGGTCGAATCCAACCTCAGCTTGCCTCTTCTAAATTTAAAAGATTCAAGTCCATCACTCTCATCCGGACTGTCTCCTTCCCCTGAAGTGCTTCAATTGGTTGCATCTTGTGTTGCTCCTGGGCCTCATCTTCCGCCAGTTTCGGGTGCTTCAAGCTTTCTTGAGGGCAAGCTCCCATTGCCAAGGCCTGTTGCCAGAGCCAAATTCAAGGACTCTGAAGGTGCCTTTGAAAACAAGAAAGCGCATCAGGTTTCACCAAAAACTTGGTGTCCACCTGAAGACGATATAGTAGAACTCCCTGACAGCGGAGATTCCAGCAAGACTCAATCGGATCCTTCCCGGGTCGAACGACCCGATGAGGTTGAGGAGGTATCATCCGAGGGAACAGTCTCGGATCATGTGGTGGGAGATCAGGAAACACAACTGTAGTTTCTTGAATTATAAATAAAAACCATATTCTTTTCTTGCTGCTTAGAGCCTTCTCACCAAGATGCTAGAATTTTTGTAGGTATGACAATGAGTGAAACTAGCAAATATAGGATTGTTGAGAACATGTGAAGGTTTTTGTCTCCAAGTGAAAATGAAATATAGTATTGCTTGCTGGGTATTTTGTTTTCTTCCATGGCATTTTTTCAGTTGGAACAAGATACATAGTGCCATGAAGCATTTGGAAACATTTGTGCTGCAGTAACAGTACATAAACATTACTACTGCAGTGACATGTTCAATTCTATCATTCTGCCTAGGAGAAAGGGTAAAGTTTCATAACTTAATGTTCTGAAGAATTTTGAAATATATTGTATTCTGGATTTTAATGATATATACAAGCTGTTTATGTATATAACTCTTTCAATTGGATGGGACCGAAATTTTTTAATTTTTTTGTTACTTCCTAGGCAAAGTGAAATTGCCCAAAGCCAAATTTAAATAGTGAATAACTACATTTCAAATATATTTTCAAATGACTGATGGATGTGCTAATTGAAATGTAGACATTTATTTCAATGTCTAAGGAATTATAACTCAAATCATATATAAAAAGTGAAGATTTTATCTAAATATAGAATTGTCTTATACTTGAATTAACAATTAACATGTGTTATTTGATCCAATTTTATAATTTTATACTTTGCATGTCAATTTGGATCTATTTAATTTTTCTAAAGTATTTAAAATTGGATTGACTAAATTCCCAAAGTGGTTATCCAGATTTGGGCTGTACACCAATTTGGCTCCTGAGATTCTAATTGCACTATTTTGGACCCCAAAATTGCGCTCTGGGCTACATACTGGCCCTTCACGCCAATTCCGACATGAGTCAGCAACTGGTTTGCTGATGTGGCACAACCACTGCCACCTAGGATGAGCATAATAACTAGATGGCACGGATAGGAGTGTACAATTCCCCAATTTAGTCCCTGTTCCCTTTATAAACCCTAAAGCTTCTTCTTCCTCCTCTCATTCTGGTTTTCTCCATCCATCTCCTATTCTTCATCTTCTGTCAATAGAAATAATCATCGCCCATGATAGGCACTGGGAGCCACATTACAGGAAGCTCGAACCGGTCATTTATCATAACAGTCTCTAAGTTTATTGCTCATTCACCATAATAATCCTTCTCATTTACCATCGTGTATCTAAATTAGTCCTAGCATCAAACATTACAATAATTTTATACCAATCATGTCCAGATTAACGTGAAATGAAGTAAAGTTACAGGAGTACTTTTTGCATAAGCTCCATCCATGTGTCTTATAGTCACTAAGATCTACATGTAGCAACGCTAGGAACCACTTCTAGTTATCCTTATTCTCCACTTCCATAATTGTCCATGCAATGACGTATATATGGTGGTTAGCATCATGTCCAACAGCCAATAGGATTTATCTTGCTTGACTCAAGTTTTCACTTTCTTACTTTACTTATGGATAAAATGGAATATATCTTACCCTACTTCATATGAATAGGAATAGAGGAGAGGGATGTTCTAACTCGACCCATAAGAGGAAGGGTAGAGATAGATTAGGGGAGGAAGCTAGTATAAGTCTTTATACTTGTATCATTGTCCTCCGAACATAGTCTTCAAGAAGGCACCTTCAAGTCCAATTAGTGGATGACACTCAGCCTTAAAACCATTCTTGCATCTACTCAAACAAGCGCACATCTTCTCAAAAATTACCTCACCACTTGGCAAAAGCTTTGTGCATATCTAAATTCTGGAACATGGGTTGGTCTTCAGCAGAGTTTCACCATAATTCCTTATCAAGGCATATTGCGCCTTCGCATCACCATAAACTACATTCCTAGCATAATAAAATGCCCGTGAGATTGAATTTCTATTAAGTGACAAATTGTATTTGATCTTAAAGAATGTTGTAGCCTTACAATGCCAAATTGAGATATTTTCTCACTTTTTTCACCAACTTACAAGCCACCCAATTTTTATTTGCTGCCCTATTCTTATTCTCTCTTGGACAAGTATGATCATCTAGGAAGGTCTTAACTTGCCAACAACTGTCCTCATGGTCCCTTGAATTATAGACTATCCACTTGTATTCTTTCACTTTACATTGCCCTAACCCTTTTGGTATTATTCTTCTTGAACCTAATATGCCTTCGTTCTTGTATAGTAAACTCCTTCAATGCCTCTTTGAAATTTTACTTAGTGTTGAACTTTATGCTTACTTCCAAGTGCAATTTACCAAACCTAGCACTATGCCTAAACATTGGAAAAACTTCTTCTGATTTGCCCTCTTCATCCAGCTCATCCTCTGAATTCGGTAAGATTTTCATCTCCAAAAAATGACATAAATCTGCACTATCAAATTCTAAAACCCAGATCATAGGCATTATAAAGATCAGCCCTGGCACCCCTAACAAATCCAATGTCAACTTCGTCATTGAAACATCCTCCACAAATGCATCATCATCAACACAAGCATTCTCTTCCCTTTTTTCTTTCCACTACCCTACTGAACCTTCTTTCTCAAATTGTATTTTCTTTTTTTATTCTTGGAGGAAGGAATTTCGTCTCCAATACCTGATTCAGATGAACTATCTTCCAGCAGTACAAACTTATACGGCTTATTGTCAGTACTAGCTGTTATGAGAGTCTGACTCAGAAGAGAGCAATATGGCATTACCTCCATCTAACTTTGATTTTGAAACAGCTTTTCCTAAAGTCTTGGGGGTGAAAGATCTCAAACAGTATCTCCTGATGTTGGTCACTCTTTTGTGTAAATTTTAGAATTGTCTTATGTAACATCCTTACTGTTAGAATGCCACACTTTCAGCTGTGCCATTCTGATAATGAGGATATTACGATGACTTCTATATACTATAAAATAAGAGTCTTTAACTCAAAATTGTATCGCTGTTTTCTTTGAAAAATTAAAAGTTCTTTTTCTTTTTACAAACATGCTTATATAAACAAATTCAATCACAATCTTTATATATATATATGAGACTTCGCATACAAGTAACGTACAAATATTATAAACATAAATATCATTACAATTCCTATCTCTCTTTACAAAAATATAATAGCTAAGGCGAGAAAAAACTATAACTAATATATAAATATACAACACAATCAGATGCGCAGAAGAAACTCTTTAGCTCCTTATCCGTCCTAAAAAGAAAAATATGTAAGGGGTGAGAACCTAACCACACGGTCTCACTAGAGAAATTTCGGAATTGTCATAAGAGGATATATAAAAGAAAGTTGTTTTCAACCACAGTAATCATCGTTTGTCTTGTGAATCTTTTCAAAAACTAACACTTATTAAAAACCCAAATTCATATTTCCATTATAAAATCTTAAAAGTTACTTAAACTGTATGAATGACCAATCTGTTCCAAGCATAAATTCATTAAATCTATACTAAACCAGTTTGATTTTTCATATTTTACTAAACCTTAAACATAAATCAATCGTGACTTCTGACCTAAGCAAAAGCAATCAACACACAATCCACCACAAGTCAATGTGCATGTTAACCTTTACCAACTTACTAAATTACAGTCTTCAATCCAATTAGTCACGGCCTCCGGTCTAAAATAATTAAATTTCGGTTTCCGGCTCACAACAATATCAAATTTAGGCCTCCACCCCAAAATAAGCACTTACATGCTACCACAATCCAAATCAAGTTACAATCACAAACAATTAATAATTAATTAATGTCAATTAGACAAGCCAAATAATTATGAGAGTCAGGTAAATACAAACAAATACGTATGCATGGAAGATGCTTAAGCACGAATTTGATATGCGAATGCCCTAACTCGGACACGCACACACGCTTCTCTTCTTTCTTCTTCATTCTTCCCTCACCCACCCTCAACCTCCATTTCAGTTTTCACCCTTCTACTATCAGCCACCATAACCCACCACCACCGACAAACACCCTCGCTGCCGTCAACCCACCTCCGCAATCCCCTCTCCTTCCTTCTTTTCTTCCCATCCTCACACCACCACAAACGCGAACCACCCCCTGTCCGCGACCCCAGCACCCTCCTCCATTAACCACCGCCGCGACACCCTCAACGTCGCGTCCAGTATCTTTCTTCCTCTTCCCCATCTGGTGCCATTTTCCATTTCACCTCTCTCTCTCTCTCTCCACGGCAGAACACCAAAACAGAGCAGCCCCCCTGTTTTTCTCTTTCCGGCACGTCAACTGCTGCCGGCACCACTCCCAGTGGCCGACCACCACTGCTGCTGCTCAGTCCAGCAACCCTGTACCCCCTACTCTGTCTCTGTTTGCTTTACTTCCAGGTTTTTATATTTTTTATTTTATTTTTTTTCTTTTAATTTCTGTTCATTTTAGTTAATTTTGATTAGTTAGTTTGATTTGGTTAATTGGTTAGTTAGATTAATTCTCTCTGTTAGTTGATTATAGGTTAGGTTAGGTTAGGTTAATTTAGTTAGTTACTAGTTTCTGATTCTTGGCTCTATGTGTTTGGAATTGTTCTAAGTTGGTGATGTATGGTGGAGATTCACTGTTTTACTACTGTTTTTCTGAGTTTGCTGTTATATTCTGTTGAACCAGTTTGATTGATGTTTTTGTTGGATTAATGGATAGGTTGCCCATGAGCTAAATTGGTTACTTGATCTGATTGTCTGAATTCTGTTAATCCATGATATTGATTGCTGGATTCTTTGGTTTTTACTTTATTATTGCTATTTGCCACGCTGTTATGCTATCTTACATGCTGGATATGGTTTAGTGAATATGTATTATGTGCGGATGAATTGGAATTGCAATTTATTGGTTTGATCATGCCGAATTTTTGAGCTATCTTGTTGCTTTTGTGTTATTAAGGCTGAATTTGATGCATTTGTGTTGCAAAGTTTCCTTATTATTGTTATTTGGTATTGTTTCTGACTTTGCATCCCAATTATTTGCAACATACATCAAAATGCTTTTTATTGAACATTTTGGTCAATTCTTTGACATCATTGCTTATTCTCTTCCTGTTTTACCTATTTGCATTGATGGAGTTTGAATTGGTTTTAAATTGACCAAAATGTTTGCATTTGGTATGTTTGAGGTTCTTTTTGCCTAATTTTACAAGATTGACAAATTTTGGCCTATGTAAATCATTTAATTCATTTCGTTTGTCCTTAATTGGTTTTTGGATTACATTAGGCTTGGAACTTCCCGTTTTTCATATAATCTTGCGATTTTAGTGTTGGAAAGCATTTTGGTGTTTGAACTTGCTATACTTGCCTTGTTGACCATTATTCTTGTTGATTCATTCATCAATTTCTTATGCTTTATGCCTATATGTCTCATTTATGTTTTGAATTACATGTTATAGCTACCATGTAATTTGATTCATTATTTCTTGTTTTGGCATTAAGTTGAGAATATTGCTTCTGTGCCCTTGAGTGCTGCTTATGTATACCCCTTGCTTTGTTTGCCGTGTGATTACATTTCACATATACTTTTTTTTATTCTTTTACAGGATGACCGACAGAAAACAAAAGGAAAAGACAAAGGGCATAGAGCCCAGTAAGAGGGGAAGAACCCGACAAATTACTGAATCAGTGGATAAACCACAATTTGAGAGGACGATCAGTAGGAGAGGCCAGATTAATCAGAGTACACCTTCTACTGATCCGTCTAAGTTCTCCAACCTCTACTCAGAGCTCAAGTTTTCCGAATTTCAAAAGAGGAGCCTCCATGTTGAGCTAAAGCTCCAGATCCTTGCTGATGAGAAAGTTCACTGATGATTGGATTGATCAGCGGGGATGGGAATGCATCTTGGGTTCGTGAATTCTATGCCAACTACTACATGGGAGCCCTCGATGCAGTTTACCTCATAGACAAGTAGATTTTGGTGACTGACGAAGCCCTCGAGGAGATCCTTCATGTTAGAACTAAGAGACTGAGAGAGTAATTTGAAAAGTGTATTATTCAGTGTGATGAAAGGTACAATATACAGGGGGTATTTATAGGTGCTAAATGAATCAAAGTAATAAAGACATAGAATCCTACAATTAATGTACATCTATTATATAAATATAGATAATACTAATTGATCTAAATTGATTCTAATGATTATTCTAATGATTCTCTAACATTCTCCCTCAAACTCAAGTGGGAGCTAAGGAGACCAACCTGAGTTTGGATAGCAGAGTCCGAAAACGTGTCGGGTGATGAGCTTTTGTGAAGATATCAGCAGTCTGATCTAGTGTTCCAACAGCAATGAGACGAACAGCATCAATAAGAATATGTTGCCGAACAAAATGACAATCAATCTCAATGTGTTTGGTGCGTTCATGAAACACATTATTATGGGCAATCTGAATAGCACTGTGGTTATCACAAAAAACATCAGTAGGGGACGACTGAGGAGCACCCAGGTCTTCGAGAAGCCAACGAACCGATATAACCTCAGCAGTGGTGTCAGCGAGGGCACGGTATTCAGCTTCTGTGCTTGAGCGAGCAGTGAACGTTTGCTTCTTAGCACGCCAAGAAATGAGAGCGTCGCCAAGGAACAAACAGTAACCAGTAGTAGAACGGCGATTAGTGAGATCACCAGCCCAATCAGCGTCGGAGAATGCCTGAAGGGTTAAAGAGGAATGGGCAGAAAAATAAAGGCCATGATGTAATACCCGGTCTAACCGAAATTAATTAAATAGTGAGTTAAGTAGGAGCGAATATGGTTGGAAGATTTGGCGATTGGAATTTGATGATTTCAATGTGATATTTGGATTCAGTGAATTTTTCCGAGTCGGAAGACAGTTTTCTGCGTAAAAGCGCGCAGTGGAATTTTGACCGGCAGTACCGGCTGAGACCTGTCTGGTACTGCAGCTGAGAAAATTGATTATGAGTAAATAAGATTAAGAAATGAGGAATTATAATTAGGGGAGGTAGAAATATTTGAAGTGCGATTTAGAGCGCTAATCTTAAAGGTTTTGGTCCAAAATTGGGCCAACGGACAAAAATAAGTGAACTGGGCCTAAGTGGGCCCAAGACCCAACATATATAAACATTAGTTATGAGCATTTCAGCTCATTTTGCCCTAAAGAAGGGGTGTTGGGCGCTGAAATTGGGAGAGAGAAGAGAAGAGAGAAAACCCAACTCTCTTTGATCTTCAAACCACCATAACTTGAGCTACGGAGCTCCGATTGACGAGCCGTTTGCGGCCACGCGTCGCTCTTCTCATCCTCTACAATTCTATCTAAGTTTTGTGGTGAGTATTCCATTCATCTCTGTCCAGTTTTCGAAATTCCCCACGGTTACACGTTTTTGGAAAGTTAGTGTTGAAATCTTGTGATTTTGGGTGTTTAGAGATACTCCAACATGGATTCTAAGTGGGTTCTATCCCTACTTCATATGGGCTGAGGTAAGAAGTGCTCAAACCCTTGTGATTTATCATCTTTATGAGCCCTAGGTTGATGTATGTATGTAATATTGGTTATGTTAGTGCATTTGATGGTTTTGGTGCACGATTGGGAGATTGGTGTTGCTTGAGGAGCTTTGGTGAGGCTTGGAACTAAGGTTGGTGGAGACTTCTAAAGAAGAGGCTCAATTGATTTGGCTACAAGAGGTACGGTTTAAGTTTCATTTAAGTACCGTGTGGTGTGATGAGAATTCCTAGGCTAGATGCCCCTAGGATTAAGTTTGGATTGTGTAAATGGTTGGTGCTAATATGCATAGTTGGTATGTAATGTGAATTGATGATTGGGTTGAGAATTGTGTGGCCTTGTATGCTTGGTGTATTGAAAATTTGATATATTGGGTAATGAGTATTGATTTGTGGTTTATGCATTTAAATTGTGAAATTGGGCCGGAGGCCGTGAATTTTGGGCCAGAGGCCGAAAAGAGGTAAGTAAGGTAAGTTGATGTGTGCATTGTATGATGACACAAGTGATTGGATGAATTTCAGATAATGAATATATGAATGATTGGGTTGGTTATTGAATAATGAGGTTTGAGGAGTTGAAGTGTGGAAATTGGTAATTTTGGGTGAAATTGTATAGATGAGGTATGTTTGGTTTTGGTTGAGGTATGTTATGTGGTCATATATGTGATCATGATTATTGATGCCTTGATGGTATGATAATGCATGAGAGATATGTATGTTGTGATATATGTTTGAGGAATGATTGGGGTTGATTTGGGGATGAAACCACGTGATAGTGAGTATGATATTGATCATGTATAATGATGGTTGAATCGAAATAGTATTGTTGGAAATTGGGATGATGAAGGGTGTATGACATGTTGATGTGTTTGTAATTTAGTCATTTGTTTGAAATGGGTAAAAATGGTTATATGGCGGTTTTGTGAATTGTGGTAATGTGTCAATGTGTGAGTCGAGGAGGCTTGACGTTGAATTTGATACATTTCAATTGATTTCAAAGAAAAGGGATGAAATTGGCATGTTTTAATTGATTTTGAAAAGGGTTGGAAATGGTTTGTTTTGAAATGGCACTTTGTGGTTTTTATGAAAAATATGGTTTTTGGGCATACTTTGGTGAGACATAACTTGGAGTACGGATCTCTGTTTTGCGCCAAATCTGTTTAGAAATAAAATGGGATCCGGGATGTCCATGCCGTTCGAAGAACGGATGAAAAATGATTTAAAATGAGGAAGTTATGTCCATTGGAAGATTGGGGTCTAAATCTGTGAATTCTGCAGTTTTTAACTTAGAAAATTTTTAGCAGAATAACCCCTTGCGCGTGGGCGCACTTGGCGCGTACGCGCCGATCTTCCAGAAAGCGCCATCCACGCGTGCGCGTGATGTGCGCGGGCGCGCCGATAGTGCTGCACCCCAATGCCCAGCCATTTTCCAGAGAGTTGTGCCAGAACTGTGCCAGCTTTGTGCCTGGGGCACGAGAGTATCCACGCGTACGCGTGGTTGACGCGTGCGCGTCGATTTGGCAAATTTTTAATCCACGCGTTAGCGTGCATGACGCTTGCGCGTCGATGAGTTTTTAAGGCCATCCACGCGTACGCGTGGAGTACGCGTACGCGTGGCATTGTTTTCATGCCAAAGTTGATGTTTGAGTTTTAAAAGCCAAATCTCATACTTCTAAGCCTCCGATCTCACCCCTTATGTATTAAATCATTATGATATGCCTAGCAATGAGAAAAGAGTTAGGGGATGTGGTAACTTGCGAGTGAAGCAAGGGAAAAGTTATGATGATTATATGAGATATGGAGGATGACGGTAGGAGTACCGTGTATGCCATGAGCCGAAGGGCTATATCTATCGATAAATGGCTGGTTTTTGATTGAACCATGAGCCGGATGACTGAGTTATTGCCGGGTCACGGCAAAGCCATTATTGATTGTGGCTGAGTATAAATGCATATATGATTAATGAATGAATGTGTTAAATGGATAATAGTGGAAGATGTTGAAATGTGATGTGTAACCCCGGGTAGTAGGCAGTGGCGTTGTCCACTTGCTCCGGGTATGAGACGGAAAAGGATGTTTATGATAAATGAGTTAATTATGGAGTTTTGAATGAATGTATTTGTGATACCTGGGTAGTAGTAAGGGTTGTGGTTCGTCCCACTTGCTCCAGGTTAATGTTTGAGATTTGATAACAATGAGGATTGATAATATGAATTGAGATTGAATGAATATATGTTTGAGATACCTGGGCAGTAGCAAGGGTTGTGGTTCGTCCCGCTTGCTCCGAGTTAATGCTTGAAATACCTAGGCAGTAGCAAGGGTTGTGGTTCGTCCCACTTGCTCCAGGTCAGAGATTGTGACGCCTGGGTAGTAGCGGTAGTAGTGGTGAATCCACTCGCTCCAGGTTGAGCTTTTAAACACCCGCCTGGGTAGTAGCCGCAGTAGTGGTTGTTCCGCAAGGGGGTTGTAGCTCAAACCTACTTGCTCCGCAAGGGGTGTTTCTGTCCATGGTTAGCTACCAGGACGTGTCGGGTTGGCTATATAACCGACAGATGATATCATCAGCCATAGGACAGGCATACATCATTTGCATATGTTTGAATTGTTTGGGTTTGCCTATTTGTTTTGGATTTCTATATCATAAATGTTATGTTACCTGATTACGTGCTACTTGTTCTACTTGTACCTTATTTGTGTATTTCTTGTCTGTATTGCTTGTGTTTGAACAACTGAGAGATCCCTCATGATGGTGTTGGTGGATGTTGGGGGCTGTTCTTGATGAGATGAATTAATAATGCGATTGCATAATGATGATGATTTTTGAATGAGATCATTAGAGCCCCCTGGGTAGACGCAGTGATGTGATTTCACTAGCTCCAGGCGAGGGTATGATGTATTGATATAGAGTTGTTGAGACAGAACAACTGGCGATGGTTTTGCTTATGATTTTAAGTCTGATTCGTGTAAGAATCAGCGAGTTGGGAAATATGTGTAACATGAACTAGATTTAGTATCCCCTTACGACAGATGCCTATTCATGGATTAGTGAGAATCTAGGCTGGATACTTGGAGAAAAGGAGTTTAGGATGCTTAGTGAGTTTTTATTGCAGTGCATTGTATTTATTTGGCACTTTTACCGTACTGGGAACCCATGGGCCCGGGGTTCTCATTCCGTATATATCTCTTGTTTTTCAGATACAGGTCCAGGTGCTCAGAAGTGAGCTGTGGTTTGTCTGAGAGCCGGCGAAGATCTTTATTTTCTCTACTTTGTGTTTTGCTTAGAATCTCTCCACCTTTGTTTTGAAGATATTATATTATGTGTTGAACTCTTTTGGAACTTGCCTATAGAGGCTCTTATGTTTCATTTGGGAGAGATTAGGATGTTCTGTTGTCAACTACTTTCATACTGTACCCTAGCCGGCCTAAACTTCGCGGGTCGCGACTAGTGGCTATTTACTTATGTTATATATATCTATCTGTTATCTATCTCTTAATCTCCTTTATGCCTTGTCCATATATCGCTTTCGGCTTCACGTTTTATCTTTTCGTTGTCGAATCGCTCTGATACGTCTTCGCGATTTTATTTCTACTCTTTTCAGGCTTCTCAATTAATACTCCTTTCGAAATTACCTATGTTTATATATTAAAAATCCACCTGAGAGTCGTACCACCGTAATATCATTGACTTATGACTCGAGCATAAGGATTTGAATATTAGGGTGTTACACATGAAATAGAGTGCCTTTGACGTAGCGAAGAATGCGAAGAACTGCCGCATAGTGAGTAGTACGAGGAGCTGACAAAAACTGGCTAAGGACATGAACTGGATAGGCAATGCCTGGTCGGGTGACAGTCAAGTAGACGAGACCGCCAACCAACTGTCGATAGAGAGTCGGATTATCCAAAATAGTGCCATCCATAGGGGTAAATCGAACATTAGGCTCAATAGGAGTAGACTCAGTGCGACTATCTGTAATTCCAGCGCGAGCAAGAAGATCTGAAGAATATTTAGCTTGAGAGAGATAGATTCCATCATCTGTGGAGATGACCTCGAGACCAAGAAAATAGCTCAGAGAACCAAGATTTTTCATCTCAAAGGTACGGTGAAGTGAGGCCTTGAGATCAGAGATACCATCAGCATCATCGCCAGTAATGATCATATCATCAACATACAAAAGTAGAAGGACAACTCCACGTTCGCTTTTACGAATGAAGAGAGCATTCTCATGAGGACTAGAAGTAAAACCAAGACTACATATGGTAATGCTGAACTTGTCAAACCATTCACGAGGAGCTTGCTTAAGTCCATAAAGTGCCTTGCGAAGGAGACAAACCTTACGAGAAGGACAAGGATATCCCGGAGGTGGTTTCATATAGACTTTCTTTTTCAAGTCCCCATTAAGAAATGCATTCTTCACATCCATCTGACCGAGAGACCATTTTTTAACCGCAGCAATGGCAAGGAGAGCTCTAACAGATGTAAGGCGAGCGACAGGAGCAAAAGTCTCTTCATAATCAATACCATACTCTTGCGTGCAACCTTGAGCAACCAAGCGTGCCTTATAACGGTCAATAGAACCATCAGAGCGAGTCTTGATCTTGTATACCCATCTACTGCCCACAACTTCCTGATCAGAAGGAGGATCAACTAAATCCCAAGTGTGTGCTTTTTCAAGTGCCTGTATTTCTTCCTGCATTGCTCTTTGCCAATTTGGATTTGTGGAGGCTTCTCTAAATGACTTAGGTTCATGTTGATGAAGATAGTAGAAAAGGAATGATAATCAAGAAGATGAGGAGGTGGATTCCTTACCCGAGAAGAACGAGTGGGAAGAGGAGGCATGACGGTAGGAGCGGGATCGCTGTCCGGACTGGAATCATCGGGAGATGGAGAAGGCGGAGGAGCAGGAGCCTCGAGGGGTGGACTTGGAGTAGACCTTGTAGTATCATCACTAGGAAAGAGATCAACATTTGAGTTAGTAAAAAATGGTGATGGAGTAGAAGGAATGGACTCAAAAAAGGAAAAACTAGAGAACATGTGATGCTCCCAGAAGACAACATGACGAGATATACGAATACGACGAGAGATAGAATCCCAACAATGATAACCCTTATGTTCAGAAGCATAACCAAGAAAACAACACATGCGAGCCCGAGGTTCAAGCTTATTGTGTTCATGAGGCTGAAGAAAAACAAAGCAGACACAACCAAAAACATGGAGGGAACTGTAATCGGGAGAAGTACGATAAAGACGTTCAAAGGGAGTAGTGTTACCAAGAACAGAAGAATGGAGTCTATTAATAGCATGAACAGCAGTGAGAACAGCTTCACCCCAAGCACGCTCAGGACAGGAAGAGGAAATAAGCATCGCACGGACAGAGTCAAGAATATGACGGTGTTTACGCTCAGCTCTGCCATTTTGTTGAGAGGTACCAGGACAAGAAAACTCGGACAAAGTTTCCTGCTCAGCGAGAAAATTTAAAAGTTTGGAGTCATGATATTCCATAGCATTATCACGTCAGAAAACTTTAATGACCTTTGAAAACTGAGTTCGAACAATAGTGGCAAAGTTAATGTAAATCTGAGGCAACTCACAACGATTAGTCATCAAATAAACCCAAGTAAAACGTGAATAATCATCAATAAAGACGACAAAATATCGAGCCCCTCCCATAGAAGCGGTGGGAGCGGCGCCCCAAACATCAGAATGAATAAGATTAAAAGGAGAGCATGCAATAGAGGAATTATTACTAAAGGATAAGGCAAGTTGTTTTGCAGTGCGACAAAAAATGCAATCTAAAGACTTATTTGGAACTTGACTTAAAACAACTGTAGATATAAGAGGACGCAATTTCCCTAAGGAGCTATGGGCAAGACGACGGTGCAACAAGTGAAGAGTAGATGGAGAGGAAGCAGCACAGAGATTTGTAGAGGGAACATGAAGGTTCTCGAGCTCAAATAAGCGTCCGACCTTACAACCAGTCCCGATGATCTTTTTCATTCGACGATCCTGCACACGACAACCAGAAATAGAAAAAATGACATCAAAACTAAGTTCAACAAGCTGACCGACAGAGAGAAGATTAAAATTCAATTTTGGAATAAAATAAGCATTAGAAATATGAATATTGGACTGTGAAATAATCCCATGATGTGTTGCATGCAAGAGGGAACCATTAGCAGTGTTGACAGAAGGTGCATTTATAGTGGGAGACAACGACGAAAAAAGATGACGCTGAGGAGACATATAATTGAAACAACCAGAGTCAAAATACCATTTAGAATTACCTGGAATGGTGGAAAGAGTAGTGGGGGTATTACCAGAAAAATAGAGAAGTTGCTTAAGAAGGGTTTCAATATCTGATGGAGAGACAAAAGGTGTGTTGAGAGATGTGGAAGAGGTGGACTCAGTAGCAGCAGCAGTAGAGGCAGGCACATGCGTAGAGTTGTTGGGACGATGTTGATACTTGTTCTGATCTGAACGTGGTGGTCGAGTAGGACAGGTAGCAATCAAGTGACCCGAGAGCTTACAATAATGGCAGAACAGTTTCGGGCAGTTGGAACCAATGTGGCCTTTTTGTTTGCACTTACGACATTCAATAGAAGGATAGTCAGAGAAGGAATGCTCAGGCCGGTTATAGTTACGACATATTTTGCCCTTTCTGTCGGTGGCAGCAAAGACAGTTTCACTTTTGGAACGAAGCAATCCCAAGCGCGTTTCTTCAGACTTGAGATGAGGAAGAGCATCTTCAAGACTAAGCAAGGGATTCTGATGAAGAAGAGAAGCCCTGACCGGCTCATAGTCATCAGTAAGTGCCATCAGAAATTGGATGAGACGTGTCCGGTTCCGATAATCCTCATATGCCTTAGCATCAGTGGGATCTTGAAGAACAGGCTCACAAGAGGTCAACTGATCCCAAATAATCTCCATCTGAGCAAGAAAATCAAAAACTGCTTGGCCACGTTCTTGCTTAAGGCTATGAAGTTCCTTAAGCAGTTGGTACTGATGAGAGAGATCAGAAATAGTGTAACGTTTCGCCAAATGATCCCATACCTCTTTAGCAGTTTCAAAACGCCCAAACTGTAAATGAATGCCAGGAGTAGAAGTGTTGCGAAACCAAGTGATAATCTGATGATTTTTACTATCCCAATCTTTCAATTTCTCTGCATATTCCTTCTCCTTCTCAGCATCCTCCTTGGATTTGGAGGCACCATCTTTGGATTGGTCAGTCACAGTTGGCTTAACAGGATAGGCAATATCACCAGTCACATATCGCCATAATTTTTGCCCTTTAAGAAATTCTCGCATAGCTTCAACCCATTGTGCATAGTTGGAGCCATTAAGGATAACAGAGATAGGCTGAAAGACATCTGGCTTTTCCATAGTAATAGAAGAAATAGCAAAGGGAAGAAGAAAAATTGCAAATTTGGGGCAGAAAATGAAAAAACGGAGCGCGAAAATGGAAAGAGCTCACCAAAAAACCTTAGGGAGGGTCCCACTTGTCCGCCACATCAGCGCCACGTCAGCCAGACGATGACACGTGGCGGCACCTGAGAGGAGGGAGAGAGCCACGCTGGCGGGGAGGTGCAGCGCGGGTCAGGAGCAGGTCAGGTCGAGCCGTGCGCGGGTCGGTGGATCCAAGGAGAGCTTCCTTGCGACACGTAGCAGAACGAGAAGCGTACGATCGGAACCAAGATCAACGGCTGCTGAAAACTGGAGGGCGAGGAAGGCTGGCGTCGCGACACGTGGTAGCACCAGGAACGTCCGATCGGCGCCGAGATCTACGGCTGCTGAAGCTTCTGGAAGGAGAAACACTAATGACGGGCAGCAACTTTTCGACGGCGCGTGAGGGAGCGTCTGGTGGCTGACGGCGGCGATCTTGGCGGCGTTAGAAAGCTGACGACAAGAGGAACATGATGATGCCGGAGGTGACAAACCAAAGCGTCGAAAACAGATCGAAAAACAAGGGAAAAGAGGCACGGTCGGAGGGAAAAAAAACAAGGCTATGAACAAAAATTCATGGAAAAAAAAACTTTAGGCTCTTGATACCATGTTAGAACCAAGAGACTGAGAGAGTAATCTGAAAAGTGTATTATTCAATGTGATGAAAGGTACAATATACAGGGGGTATTTATAGGTGCTAAATGAATCAAAGTAATAAAGACATAGAATCCTACAATTAATGTACAGATATACTATATAAATATAGATGATACTAATTGATCTAAATTGATTCTAATGATTATTCTAATGATTCTCTAACACTTCACATCCCACCTAAGCTTGAAGGCCAGGATGATTATGAGAGGGCGGAGAAGGATCGACTCATTTTGACCTTTGATTGGGACAAGGTCCTGGAGGTGATAGCCCAGTCGGACAGCACATGGATTTATGGTACTCAAAAATTGGGCCCAAATCTATTGCCATCAAGTACCTAACTATTGAGGCCCGAGTATGGCATCAGATCCTCTCTAACTATTTGATGCCAAGTACCTATGAGACCGAGATCACAGCAGATATGGCGGTTTTTATCTGGTGTGTTTTGGAGGGTAAACAGATGTACCTTCCAAGACTCGTCAGGAAGTACATTGGACTAGCTCACATTATGGGCAACCTAACCTTCCCTTGCTTGAACAGTCGGTTAGCTCTGAGGGCCGAGGTTGTTTGGGAGGACGCTGATGAGAGACCTACAGTCGCCGGAAGCAAGAAGATCATACCTGATGGCGACTGGTACAAATCTTAGCTATCCACCAGATGCAGAGGGTGCAGCCAGGGATCCACTTCAGCACCAGCACCTAAGCAGTCACAACCAGCAGCAGCACCACCATCACCATCATCACAGCCGATCCATCATCTTGTCCAGAGACTCTTCGAGGAGATAACCCGCTTGGAGCGTCGCTGGAAGTGGCGCTATGGGAATATCAAGCGTTAGAACTGGAATTAGGACCTGATGATCAAGGAATTAGACACCCCCTCAGAGCATTGCGGTGAAAAGGAGCAGAATCCACCAGTTGAAGGTGGAGACGAGTAAAGCTCCAACTTGTTTTGTTTGCACAAAGGACCATGCATATTTTTAAGTGTGGGGAGGTCGAGCGACAAGATCGGCTGTTGGGTGATAATTTTTCCTTCCAAACACTTGTTTTTTTATTTTCATTATACTTTTTGGTGATAATTTTTCCTTCCAAACACTTGTTATTTTATTTTCATTATACTTTTTAGTTATTTGCTAGTATTTTGATACTTTGAGTACCTTTTAAATTATTGCACTTTTTATTTTGATTTGTATATATTTTAAATATCTTTCCAAGTTTTAGCATATTTTTCTTCTTGCATATGGTATATATATATAGCATTGTACCATTACACACACATAATAACTTTAGTCAAAATAATTAATTTTCAAAACATTTATTTAAAGGCATTCCATTGATTTGAGTTAAAAAATTTTATTGAACTTGCTTGAAAATTATTGTGGAACATAAATGATTGTTAGAACACACAACCAAGTGATATTTGAGCTTTTATGTGTGGTTGAATTATATTAACCACTATTTTTATTTTTGTGCGTTATTCTCTTTCTATGATTGTAATATTTGACTTGTTTAATTTTTTATGTCAAATATTTTGTGTATGAATGCATTTACATTATTGAGGCCTTTATTTTATTTAGCTCACTTATCCAAATGGCTTTACCCTTTTATCTACCATTGTTAGCCAATATTGAGCTTATTTAATACTCTTTTGTTCTTAATTTTAGCACAATACTACTTCTAAGTAAAAAACAATAATTGTTCTTAGTTTAGATCTTTGTTTGGACTAGTGAGAGTGTGCATCATCTAAAGTGTGAAAAATTTTGAAAATATTGGTTAAGAAAAACGGGTATTTTGCATTTTTTGTTGAAAATCTTGAAAATTGAGTACATACTCATGCATTGAATGTTGAACCATATGCATTAATCTTTATATATATATATATATATATATATATATATATATATATATTATCTTATTGAAAAAAAGAGAGTTTGAAAAAAAGACAAAAAGAAAAAGAAAAAGAAAAATGAGAAAACAATAAAAAAGGGGACAAATGTTATCCCAAAAAAAGTTTGAGAAATAACTGCATATGTGATATGAATTAAAAGAATGCATGAGTGTGAAAAAAAGGAATAATAGGTAGTTAGATTTTGCATTTGAGTTGAATAGGTTGTCATAGATTAGGTGGGAGTTTAAGTTAATCAAAAACTCAATTTCAAGCCACTTAGACAAATACAATTTTACCATGACTCTAACCCATTACAACCATTTAAAAGTCCTCATGATACTTATATGTATGCATTGAATAATTGTTGATTATTAGATGAAAAATAAGTCTTCGAAAGTAAGATTAGAAGAGAATTGACTGAATCAACCGTATACACTTGAGCGATTAGAGAGTATACACATCCGGCGAGAGATTTAATTGCTCAATTCTATATTTTTACCTTTTATTATCTATTATCTTGCAAGTTATTATATCTTTTAGAACTTAAATTGATTTATGAGGATTGCATTGATTGCTATATTGAGTTAGCCCCTATACATATGTTTTTTTGAAAATTGATTTGTTTTGATCAAGTAGATACTAATAGATACAAGTAGATAGATAGATAGACAGATATAGATAGAATAGATATAGATAGCTTGCTTTTAATAAGTGTGAATATCCCTTGATCTTGTCTTTTTTTATGTTTAGCATGAGAAGATGCTATTATTTAAGTACAGAGAGGTTACTGAATCCATATTTTATGATGAATTTTGGATTGAAAATAGTAGAATTTATCAACTTATCTTGCATTTATTCATTGAAATTGCATGTTTTTGTGAATTTCTCTTAATTGTGCTTAATTATGAAAAAAATAATTTATGCTTTAAAATTGCTAAATTTAATTCACTTTTATCTCATTTGATGCCTTAATATGTTTGTTTAAATGATTTAAGGTTTAGAAGGCAAGAATGATTTGAAGAAATGGAGAAAAGGCATGTAAAAGTGGAGGAATTATGAAAAATTGAAGTTTTGAAAATTTGTCCAGTTGTGCGTATTAGCAGCACATGATTTACTTAAGTAAACACGTGGATCGCGATTTCAGGCCCATTTTTTGTCTAATCCAACTTATTTCTTATGCATATGGAGGCAAGATTCAAGGAGGATCAAGCAAGTAGTGTAAGTAGTATAGTAGTAGTTTAGGACGATGTTTTAGGTAGAATTCTAGAGAGAGACTCCAACTTCTCTCTAGAATTTAGAGTTTTTTAGTTTAATTTCTTCTTAGTTTTAGATTTTGATAATTGTTTTAGTTAATTTTCTTTATATTTTCATGCTCTAATATTTTAATTCTCTTAGTTTTATTTGTTAGCTTCTCAATTTTGATTAATTTTAGTTATTGAACACTTATTGAATTTTTGTTTTCTTTAATGTAATTTTGATGTTTTTCATATTATTGTTGCTTAATTGAATTATTATTATTGCTTTCTTATTTTGGTATTTATAGATTTTATAATTCATGCAATTTACCATACTTTTTTTATGCATTCCAAGTATTTGTTAAAATTTCTTTCTTAGTTTTAGAGTAAATTTTTGCAATCTTGATTTGGAATTGAAGATTTAGGTGACCTTGAGTTATTGATGTCCAATATTGATTGGTAATTTAGGGTTGTTAGTTAGTTTTATTTCTATTAACACTAGTCTTTCAATAAGTTTAATTAGTGAGTTGGCTAGGACTTGTAGATTAAAATTAATTATGCATATTTGACTTTCAACAAGATGCCTTTTAGCATTTAAAATCTGTTTGCTCTTTATTTTCTTCTAATTTAATTTCTTGTCAATTACTTTTAAAACCTCTTTTTCTCATAACCAATGATGTGCACACTCACTACAATTCTTTTGAGAGACGATCCAGGATTTAAAACTTCCGATTTTATTGAATTGAATTTGTGACAAATAAACTAAACTCTGATTTGGATTAGGGGTGGCAATGGGGCGGGTAGGGGTGGATTTTCGCCCTATCCGAACCCGCCCCGCTTCTACCCGTAGGTAGTAAAAAGTTAAATTCTAATCTGCTCTTGCGGTACAGCCCCGCCCCTACTTGTCCCTATAATTATTAAAATCCAACAAATAAAATTAAATTTTAAAATTTATATAACCATCATTACATACATAATATAAATTAAAGTGAAAATTTAAATACGATACAATATTATTAATTATTTTATATATATTACATATAATATATATTAAAAATATATATATACCGGGGTAGGTCTAACCTAAACCCCGCCCCGCCCAAGAACCCGTCCCGTTAAAAAATCTGCCACCCCTGGTCATTTGTTAGTTTGAAACTATACTATTGACGAGATTCTTTTTGAGAAATTCTGAACCGATGTTTGACCCGTGTCAAACAAGTATGACAAGTAGTACAATTAGCAATTAACAGGATGTCAATTAGGCAAGCCAAATAATTATGCAGACCCAAGCAAATACAAACAAATATAATATGATGCATGCCTGTCGTACTAACCGTGAGCTCATATGTCGGTTAAATTGTCAGAACTCGACACATCCGGTAGCTAACCCAGACATTATCTCTCAATACAAAGAAAATCCTCAACCTTCCAATCAGAGAGAGACTGTGACGTAAAGATAGGGAATCATTAACCTAACTCGTTCATACCACAACCAGAAATTGAATCGGAGGAAATTCTCAACCTTCTCCATTCAATTCCCCGATGTAACAATAAAGGAAATCCTTAACTCCACTTGTCCACCGCAACAAGAGAGAGAATCATCAACCTCAACTTATCTATAGCAGCAAAAGAGAGAATCCTCAACCTCAACTTGCCTATTCGTGAGCGGGACAAAGTCACCGTCCTCACAACATCAATCAAATTCTCATTTCAAATCGTAATCAAGATCAAAGTCAAAACCGCAATTATATATAATCATATTTCAATCAAACCTCATCATAATCAGAATTCATCATGTTCACATATATAGATGTATAACCAGAGGGAATCTTCAACCTCCCCACCAATTCATTATCAATGTATCATACTTAGATTCATTAACCCTAATTCCTTATTAACTTATCAATTCCATCTTTTTATGAGCAGGGTAACACCACCGTCTTCACTGTAGGCGGGAAGAACCACTATTCCCGTAGCAATTTCATCGATTAACCAAGTGTTTATCTGGGAATAATTCGATTTAATTTATTATATTTTTTTCTAGTGTATTCAAAGCTTAATTATTAGTTATTAGACTTCACACGGGGTTAAACATGGGTTATAAACATGTTGAGAAGATTAAATAGTTCAAAAATAGTATTTTGGCCAAAATTTAGTTATGCGTACGCATGTCTTGTGCGTACGCACAAATCCGAAATCATGCATATGCATCCATGATGCGTACATGCAAAATCCACCACTTTTCAATTCTATTTTCCATTTCATGCGTATGCATGACCCATGTGAATGTACAAGATTCAGTTATCCTAAAAAATACCACTCTGCCTAATTTAGTTTTCACCCCTTTTTCAAATATAAAAAATTTTTGCTACAAAATTTTATTTTTATCCATTCTTATATGGTTATAAAGCTCTCATTATTATCTTTAATTCAAGACAAGTTTCATCAAATTTTAAACTCCAAGCGCCAAGTTATTCCCCATCAAAATTGGTCAAAGGCTCATTTTTACCAAAATCTGCATAATGTCATTTTAACCAAATTCACTAATTTACTTTATTCCAAACTACCACAACCCATCACTAAATACTATCAACACACATTTATCAATACTCAATCACCTTCTAATCATTCAAGCTCAATTAACCCAATTCCCTCTCATATAGCATAAACCATCAAAATGCACATTCACAACAACAATCACAACTCATCAATTATCAATCCAAACTCATTATCTCAACTATAATTAGCCACACGGCACTTATACACTTATCATAACTTACCAAATAAGAAATACCTCACTCTATCACAGTCTTAGTCCCAAACTCTCACATCAATAATCATAATAGGCAATTAAATCACACCATTATAATTATGCACACATACATATACATATATTCATAGCATAATTCAAACTATCATCCAATCAATTAATCACTACAACAATCAAATATACCAATTTATGAGACTTACTTGATCACCCAAAAATATAATTTTCATATTGATATCGATTTATAATAATTTTTGGTAATAAAATAGTTTTAAGAAAAACTCTTACCTTGTTGACGGTAGTTTCCAACCTTTGAATTTCGTTTACAATCCAACCCAAGCCTCAATTAAAGTTCCACATGCCAAACTAAGCATTCAATTCCGCACCAAATCAATCCAAGCACTCAAGCAACACTAATTACATCAAATGTATCATTAGAGATATCCTAGCAGCATGGAAACACATAACTAGAGCATGCGATAAAGCATGGTCAGTCCATCCCCAGGCTCTACCAAGGACGAACTGCTCTGATACCATTTGTAACAACCCAACTTCTAGCACGTCATGACTAATGCTAGCCACCAGGCGTTACTACACGGCTTTCCCTAAAGACTCTAGACTTTATATTATATATATATATATACATATGAGCTTGTAGCGCTAATCGAGATCGCGTGTCAGAAGGCTCATTTAGTAAAATACTAGAAAATATAGTAATATCATACATATATGCTCGAAGGCTCATTTAGTACATCATAATTCACACCAAATTACATCGTTGCTTATTCATGAAAATATTTACAGATTCCATATTTATAATAAGAGGCCTCGACTCACAAGATTCACTGTAGTCTGGGACCCATTCTAACTTGTTTATATAGGTATTTATAAAAGCACCTAACCCTCTAAAAGTCTATACAAAGCGAGGGCAAAGACAACTACTACCACTGCTACTATTATAACTACTGCTGGTCATTGATCCCTGGTAGCTGAAGAAACACGGAAGTGCTATGTGAAAGTAAAAGAAGTCGTTCTAACCCTCCGGTAATGCTACTGCTACTCGCTAGTCCCAAAACTGGAAACTCAAAGAAGATCTCGCCGGTTTGCATCTGCGAAATGGGAAAGTAAGGACTGAGAACCTAAGGTTCCCAGCAGGGTACTTCACAAGAAAATCTAAGGGGTTCCACAGCCTAAGTCTAAGACTTTGCGCAGTTAGGTCGGTAAGTTACATAAACAATCACAGAATAGTAACCAAACACGGAATACAAGAAGCAGAGACAAAATACAATCACAGATACAACTAAGCAATCACAAACATAGAGAATGCAGCCAACAAGTATGATGCATGCTTGGTCCTATGCAGGCCATGAGCTCATGTGTCGGTTGACTACCCGCAACCCGACGTTACCTAGGAACTAGTCCTAGATATGGTTTCCCAATTGCGTCCGTCCTTGTATACGTGTCGATGTGGTTAAGCATACCACCAGTCTGTGACAACAGGCAATCGTCGCAAAGCTTGACGCCATAATATACGCACAAAGGGGAAACATAGTTTTAGCAGTCTGTGGTTAATACCCGCCTCCAAATAACCTCTAGCACCTTGGGATTTACGGTTCTTTTTTCGCAGCACATCTCAATAAACTTTATCTCTAAGGGACTTCTCTGCCCTTCTTTTTAAATAAAATTTGTGCCCGGTCTTTTCTTAAAATTTCTCAGCCTTGTCACATATTTTAACATTTTGTTCATGAAATTTTTGTACATTTCCAATTTTACCTTTTTTTTGTATATAACTTCATTTTTCTAGTTTTCTTTAAGTTTTTAGTGACGCTTTCACCACTAGAGTTATTACTTGACCATTTTATTCTCATATATATTTTTTTCTAATAGACATTTTCTCTTTCATTGAGTTAATTAATTATTTTTAATTTGACTTTATGCCTAAAATTACTAATATGCTCCTAAGTACTCTAATTTTACCATTTAACCATATTTAGCATCAAAATATTATCAAGTTAATCCTAATATTTTTCTATGACCAAATTATTCATAATATTTTTAATTAATATCAATTCTACCCTTAGGGACCTAAAAGATCATTTTACCCTTTATTAATTTATTTACTTATTCTAGTTACCACTTTTTACCCTTTTTTTTAAATAACTCATTTTAATTTTCAAAAATTTGAGATTTTACAATTTAGGCTTAAGCTTCAGTTTCGAATTAAAATTGATAGGCCTTGGTATTATTTCTTTAGCTTGAGGAGTATTAGTCACTGTGGGGTTAGGATCATCAGTTGCTTTGCTCACACTGTGATATTTGACTTTGTTTACTCTCCAAAATCGCTTATTCGGTCATCAAGGTACACCATAACCTCCTACCCTTCTAATATCTCAGGTGATAAAATTTTATGTTCAATGTAAACATCAATAACACTATCATTTTTTTTCACCAAAAAATACATCTCCTTCAACTCATTATCAGAGTTTAAACGTCTCAATCCCACTTTCAGACTCCTTTCTGTCACAAGCCACCACACTTCCTTCACTTTATCATAATCTAATTCATTGACATAGTTTCTCAGATAGAACACATCCAACATGTCCACATCAACCTCATCCAAAGAGTGCTTGTCAAGAGAATAAACCAACCTTCCATCATTACTCTTTTCAAAATTTTTTCATGATAAAACATTATATATAAAACTACATCCATGTGCATCATAACAAAACAAGAAAAAACTTAAAACACATGCAACTAACAAACAAAAATAAATACATTACACCATCAGA
This sequence comes from Arachis hypogaea, assembly GCF_003086295.3. Taxonomy (NCBI): domain Eukaryota; kingdom Viridiplantae; phylum Streptophyta; class Magnoliopsida; order Fabales; family Fabaceae; genus Arachis; species Arachis hypogaea. The sequence goes on from NC_092048.1 coordinate 142,031,262, forward strand.
AATAACTCCTATTTCATTCAACAAAAATAGAGCATTCAAACCCTGTTCGAACATATCAAATCATGAACAACAAAAACTCAACAATATATTATTCCCAAAAAATTCTAAATGCAAACGAAAAGAATAACTTAAACAACCCCTCAATGGAAGAGTGATAAATGAGCCAAAAAAATATTGACCTTGAAGATAGCTTAAATAGCTTCCCGCCCTTTGCTTCAATAGCTCTCCAGGAGACTTCCTTCAACTTTCGCGCAAAGAAACGGAAGAAATTGATGACGAAGCAGCGCTGGCCTAATCTATCGCCATTGTCTCTGGCTATGGAGGTGACGAAACGTTGATGTCAGAGAGAACATAAGAAAAAGATGTAGTGAATGATCAACCCTTCACCCAAATAACTATTTTATTCCACTAAGACCAAAACGGCGACGTTTTAATTTCAAAACGCTTCAGCCGTAAAATGACGTCATCCCACTCATCCTAGGTGATAGTAAATGTGCTACATCAGCAAGTCAGTTGTTAACTCACGCCGAATTAGCGTGAAAGGCCAGTATGTTGTCTAGAACATAATTTTGGAGTCTAAAATAGTGTAATTATAATTTTAGAGGCTAAATTAATGTACAGTCTAAATATGAAGAACCATTTTGAAAATTTAATTAAATTTAGTCACTACAATACGAGTGTGACCTCATTGGTTGCAAAAAAAACATTTTTGGTCAAAACATGGTGGACCATTGGTGCTCCTTAAATACAATTTTGGTGCGACATAATTTAACCGCAAGAAGAAATTGCGCATTAGATCATGTAGAACCACATAGTGGTGAACATAAGTACCTATTATTGTTGGTTTATTTTATTTTATACTAAGACGCTTGATATGAACTATAATTATGGCTTTTCCAATGAAAACTGTGTTATAAAGTGAAGGTTTCTTTGGTGGGAAGCGTGCTGATAGATATAGATAGATGGATCTGAATAACTGAGTGACCACGCAGACGCGGTTTTGTGCTTTTAAACTTTTTTGGTCACTTCAACAGTTCAACTTTTCTTCCTATTCCTCTTTCAGAATCACACATTTAACCTTACAAAACCATAAAAATAATTTTTGGTGTATCCAAAATCAATTTATCGATTGAAAAATAGTTTGATATTGATGCACATTTTGCAAAATCATCTTCTTATATATATTTTTCAAAGCATCGTTCACATCATTAATATAAAAAATAATTATTTTTATTAATATTAGTCAAGTACAACATTTTATGTTATTTTTAAATATTAAAAATAAAATATATATTTTATTTTTTCCAAAAATAAAATAATAAAAAAATACATTGGTTGCAATTTACATACATTTTATAGAATTTATTTTTCATATAGATGGTAAATTGATGTATTTATCGAATATTAACAATTAAGATATTTTGTACATTTGTGGATAAACTAAATACATAAGAAACATGTAGCATAGCGCCCTTAGCGTTTATCAAAAGTTCGTCGGAAACGTAAAAGCTCCCCAGTAACACGCAGAAGTGTGCTGCGGCAAAAATTCCAACCAGTTTTCGCAAAGATTTACGCAGACAACTCCCAAGCAACACGCAAGAGCGGTGTGTTGCAGCAGATAGAGATTTCAACCAACTTTCGCAGAGATTCGTCACATGTTTTTAAGGAGTTACAAAAAAATTTTCAACACTGAGAGAACATGTTAGACTTGTGTCTGCATACAGGGACAACTCCTATCTCCGAGAACAAGTAACGCAAAGTTGAAGCTCTTTAAATTAAGCTTAACCCCCCTGTTGCATTGCAGAGTGAAAATTCAAAGTGGGAGAAGAGAGAGATTTTTAGAGGGGAGTTCTACGACAGCAAAGAAGAGATTAGTAGTTTTTTGAAAAAAAAATAATTATAGATAAAAAATTATAAATTTGTATTAATAAAAAATTGTAGATAATTGTACGGTACTCAGAGAACATATTATCAATTATTTGGATCATTAGGTATATGTATGTCGATAAATTCAACTTTTTTGTATTTAAATTTTTTAATTTTAGTATTGTTATGTTATTTAAATTTGTAATTATTAAATTTAATAAGTAATATAAATATTAAACTATTTTCAGATAATATTTTTATTTTTTCGGTATAATATTATTTTATTTTATATTTGTAATTAATAAACAAAGAAGTATAATTAATAAATAATTATTTTTTATAATCTTCATTCATTTAAACTAATATGTATATTTAACGAATAAATATATTTTTGTTATACCAACCCAACAGAAATCTTATGGTTTGTAAACTTGATCCAACGGAGACGTGAAATCCGATGGTAGAAGATGCCTTACGAGTAACAAGATTCTACTATGTTTCGAGAATTGGGGTGATCAGAGGATATTACCCCTTACTATCAGCTCTCGTGGAAAGGTGGAGACCGGAGGCTCACACCCCTTTGTTTTAGCGGTGGGTGAGGTTACCGTTATATTGGAGGACGTGACTCATATATTTGGCTTACCGATTAATGGAGAGGTTGTGAGCGATTGAACAAATAGCAGTCATGACCTTTTGCAGAGCCATAGCATCGCGATTTTTCAGCAGCGAATCTGCTGTGAATAGTTCCTCTAAATCTTATATAAAGGTGCAATGGGTTCGCCATATCAGAGATGCAAAGCCGTTGGACACTTTGGAATCTATTCAGAGATATGTAAGATGCCAGATTTTCTGTTTGTTGGGTTTGACCCTATTCATGGATAAGTCGACGGCCTATGTCCACCCGAAGTATCTACCGTTACTCCACGAGTTTCAGCGGATCCACACTACAGTTGGGGGCATCATGTCTTGCGCATCTTTACAGTGCATTGTGCCGTGAATCATGGAATGATTGCAAGGAGATAGATGACCCTCTTAATCTTTTGTTTGTTTGGACATGGGAGCGAATGTCGTGTATTACGCCTATTCCGAGATAGCACCTTTCAGCAGCTGACGTACAAGTTGCTCGGAGGTAACAATTCCTATTTTAGTTGTGTATTCTATTGACGATGCATATTTGATTGACGGCACAATTTTTATTTTTTTAATGTTATGTGTTGCAGGTGGAGTCATTCCTCAGGATCCACAGCATGGTTATCAAAGACCACAGCGATATTTAGGCAAAAAATAGACTACATGGATGAAGTTAATGGTTTTGCTTTGTGTGTGTTAATATCCAACATGAATATTAAGTTTCTAATTTTCTAATAATATATTGCAGTTTGTCTGGCGATTGTACAAAAGATTGATCATACCTGACGAGCTACATGGACACCTTGAGGTGTGTGACACCGTTGCTCTGTTATTGTCGTTCGAGTGTATTGAGTGGCACCCTATGAACTGAGTGATACGTCAGTTCGAATTTGCACAACCCACCCCAGAGCTAGCGAAAGTCATTAGACCGAAAGAGCATTGCATCACTCTTCGCAGAGTGTAACTTCATGACCGAAAAATTTTACATGTGACATGGATAGAGGAATGAGGTAACCGCCGTAACACTCGGTTGCGAGATCTGCACCCACTTTCGACTTGGGATTTTAGACCATCGGCTGAGTACCATGATTGGTATGTGGTTCGTTCGGAGTAATGCTGAGATTGTCGGAGCAAGTTTCTCAGTCACCAACACCTTAGTCACTAGCATAGTTATCAGAATCGAACCGATAATTAACCTGGTCAGACTACTGGATCACCAGATCACTAGTTCAACCGTTAGGTTATAAGTTGAACCGGTTGATCCAGTCATAATTAAATAATTATATAAAATTTATTTTTTTATAATAATTTTTTATATTAAATTAACTTATTTTAAGATTTCAATAATTCATTAATTAATTATATTAATAAAATATATATTGAAAAAAATTAATATTTATAAATATTATATAATTATCAATAATAAAAATATGATATGATTAAAAATATTTTTGTTTATCTTTTTAATTTAGTGATATTTAACAACATTTAATGTTTTCTTTTAATAATTATGTAAAATTAAAAAAATAATTAATTTAAGTGAGTAAATATAAAATAAAAGATTCAATTAAATTAAATTAAATATATACACTACTCATCAGGATAAAAAGACAAAAGGATAAAAAAAATTTAAATTTTGCTTGACTAAAAAGAATTAATAAGATGAAGTTATTAATTAGGATATGTCTAATAAGTTACAATATATTTATAAAAAGGCACATATATAACTAAGGAATATCTTAACCTGGTGGTTGCAAGGACTTTTATGTCCTGGTAGTCCCAGCAGGGTTTAGAAATTAAGTTTTGTAATTATTATTTTAGATTTAAGTTAATGTAATTTTTAATTGATCTTTTTGTAAGTTTATTGTATCAAATTTTAATTATGGTTTGTCGTCATGTGACCCAATTAATGTCCTTCGTCAAATGCTAATACCCAATTCCTAACTCCAATAGCATCGTACCACCGGGTATATGCCTCGCCTCGCTCTTGCAACCTCTTATAGTTGATGTTATACTCCTCGACCGTCCTTAAATATCCTATGTTGACAAGTTTTTGCAAGTGTAGGATTTTGAATACCCTTAAAAAGTTACTACTGATGTGCTTAATACTTTCCACCATGTTTTTGGAGGTTGCCAATCACCTCTGGAACGATTTACTGCTGCCTGGATTGACACATGTCGATCTGAGATTATATCCGCCCTATCTCTTCTAACAACATGCCTTCGTAAATTATTGAGGAAAAAGTATCACACATCAGCGGTCTCCCCCTCCACGAAGGCAAAAGCGATAAGCACAATATTCTGGTTCCCATCTTATGAAACAACAACCAAAAGTGCACTTTTGTATTTTTCATAAAGGTGTGTGTCGTCAACCTGAACCAGAGGCTTGCAGTGTTTGAACGCTCTAATGCATGGATTAAAACTCTAAAATATGCGGTGAAATATCCTGACACCGTTTGTCTCCTTACTCCCGTTATACAGGGGTCATGTTTCTATTTGGACAATTGAGTCAGGCATCTTCTGAACCATGACCGAGAACTACCACGGTAAAATTTGGTAAGAATCTTTCCACCCACCGAAGATTTTGGCTATGGACTTCTACTTTGCTAACCAAACTTTTCGGTAACTGATGGTGTAGTTGAACTTTGACTGGACTTCCGCAATTATAGATTTCACCTTCCTGGATGGGTTGGTCTCAATCAATGGCCTTATAGCCTCAACAACTGTGTCAGAGTCCAACTTGGAATGATCATGTGAAATCATTCTCATGGTGCATGTGTGTCTACCATTGTATCTCCGTATCTCCTAATAACCTTTTTTCCGTATAAATCTGGCTCAGATAAGTCAGTCGCACCCACGATCATACGTCTTGCATTTTGCATAAAACATTTGTGGCTCGGACTCATAAACATTTTAGTCGACCCCTCTAGAGATAGTATAACTTCTAATTGCTGCGACATTGACTTTCTAGAACTATATTCTATTCTGATCCTGAACTCCCAATCCTCAGGATTAGCAGCACCTACATAAAAAAGAAATAGTCAATCATTAATTCATCCAAAATATAAATTAAGAAAAACGTATTATTCACTATTCACGTACCTATGTTTGCATATTCGAAAAATTCTGGTGCATACATGGTGTTAAGATCCAAGCTACGCATAAAAGGTGAAACTTTCATCGGTTTGCTGACTGCGGGAGGAACCACTACATTTTTCACTGTTGCCTCACCTCCCACATTGCCATCCTCATCTTCGTCGCTGGCTTCATAAGTAGCTTCGAAGTTCTCTTCGCTATTACTATTCATTCATTCGTACACTTCAACTCTATCATCTTCAATATCTGAATCAAGTTGAATGCTATCTTCCTCTATATTTTCAAACTCAACATACAACTCGGTCATTGGTTATCACACCTGAGTCTGCCGGTTAATATGGAACATATTCTGCATACTTGCTTTGTCAATGATCAACATAATATCAAATTGTATAGATCACCAAATACTATAACGGGATTCCGATACAGAATATTGTTCACTCTCCTTAATAAATCGTTCTCCATGCTTTGACAGAGACCGTTTAAAGCTCTATAAACGTCATGGTGCATGAAACCACAAACAAAAATGGATTCTCACATGCAAAGCTCACTCTCTCATGAGTATTTCGTATAATCTCATCATTGTGATACACCTCCAAATTTGCGGTACCTTCCATTACATCAGAAACACACTCAAACAACTCTTCTCTTCGCAATGAAATGATACCAAACTTTGCATTATATAGTGAGAACACTCAACACGCAGACCACATGTTACATCGCCAACAAATTAGAGTGCGACACATAAGCAACACGCCCCACGTGTTGAGACAACATGCGCCCACATACTGAGTCAGCATGCCCTCCACGTATTGCAGCTACCTAAACTAACACGTCCACTGAATTATATACCAAATAGTTTCATTTCTAACAAAAACACCAATAATATTTTCATATTATCAAAAATAACCTACATCCTACATCTACGGAATAAGGAAATTATATATCTAATAATTACCTTGTTTAGGAAAACATTTACCATAATTATCAATAATACTTTTTTTAACAATTTTATTCTTTACTTACTTAAAAAAATGGTTTCAAAAAGTATAAATATTTTAAGTAAAAATAAGACCACGCTTTATCCTATAATAATGTGATGAATTAAAGGTGAAAACTCGGGTGCAGTCGACTTCATGTGAAGTTGATAGTCGAGAGCGGTTAGATGAAAATTTAGTCAAATCAGTCAAATCATCTAACGACTCTCGGTTATCAACTTCACGTAAAGTCGACTACACATGAGTTTTCACCTAAATTAAAGTAAGTAATTATTTTTAACTATGAAAAATTCAGATACGAGTATATAATCCACATCCTCCCAAACATACCTTAACCCACAAACTAAAACAAAATCGAGGACTATGACTAGGAAAAGTGGAAAACTATTTCATGTGCTCCAAAACTAAAATTAGTGAACAAAATAATTAATTTGGATGCTTTTGGATTTTGTTGTCACCTATGTCTGTGTCTGTTAGCATGGAATCATTAGATAGATATATTCACTCCAAAATTGAATATAGACACAAATTCTTTATGAGCATTATATATATTACCTAATTAATGAAAGCATATGTGTACAATATAATGTTTGGTGTGTTATAATAGAGTTGTTGACCGTTTGTTATAGGACCTATATTATATTACAGAGAAAAGAACTTAACAGCTGTATTATTATACTAGTTAAACCTAAACCATGTGTGTTTGGGGGGTTGATTTTGTGAGCATTATTTGCGGAATTTGGTCTCAAAATACAATATATATAGGCTTGGAGAAAGGAGTTGACATGCACATGGCTTCTCACTATTCAAGAAGCAGCTTCCTCTATTTCTCACATATACACCCCCTCGGTTTTTAAAAATGTAAAGTAAAAAATTAACTTTAGTCACGTTAATGATATTTCTTTATGTATATACCGCGCACACATTCAACCTAGAATAACGCATCACTATGCTGGACGGTGCTAAGTGGTTAACTTTCTCTGTGACCAGATCGATTCATTTTATTTCCATTGCTTCTACCATGTTAATTTAAATAAATTTTAAATTATTAGTTTAATTATTTTTTATTCAAAAAAAGATAACGCAATACATATCATATTCCACTTTTTTATTTTTAATATTAGATTAATAATGGTATTTTTTTAATTGTGATCAACTGTGGTATTTTTTTAAAATGTGGGATGATTTAATGTTCGAAATACAAATCGGACCGTCCGATTTGTGTTGAAAAATTAAAAAAGATTTGGAGTACACAAATTAGACGGTCTGATTTGTAGAGGTACAGAAATCGGACCGTCCGATTTCTGTTTAAAAAGATAAAAAAATTTAAGATACAGAAATCGGGCCCTCAGATTTGTGTATTTCCACAAATTTAATAGAGCAATGCTATGGGGCCAGCAACTTTTGTGATTGGTAGCCAGCAAATAGCCATCAATGATAATTTAATGGTGTGAGATTGGTGTGAGATTTCATCCAATGACTCACATTTCTCTACTGGTTACATGTTGACCAAAATTCAACAAAACTACTAGCCTCCTAGACTTTTCCAATTTAAAAAACACAAAAAATTACAATGTTAAAATATATCACCACTTCTACTTTCATAACAAAAAAATTAGCCATTCCACTCATATTGTTTAATTATAATACTTTATTCAAAATATTTTTATTTCACCTCAGCATCCACGGTTCATAGATTATTGAATTGAACTCCCAAATATTATACTAAACGTTTAAATACTTAATAATATTAATTAGAGTAAATTTTTAAAGTAATTTTTGAGTATGCGATCATCTAATATAGTATTTGATATCTCAATTTTAAAATTGTAGTCTTCATAGAGTTTCAGATATATCTTAAAACTATAATGATAAAATTAGGATTTTTAACACCATATTAGATCATTGCATGAATCTCAAGAATAACTGTATATAAAAATTTACTCCATTAATTAACTAAATACCTACATAATTAATAAAGATAAATAATTTTAAAAAGATAATATTTAAAATGATCTTATATAATATAATATTTATAATTTTATATATAATATCTGTAATTATATATTTATTATATATATTTAAAATTATATAATTATTTAATAATAATTAATAAATATTAAATAAAATAATTTTAAATTATTTAGCTTATTTTTTGTTGTTTATCAAATATTATTATATATCTAAATGGCACTGGTGACCAACATTATCGTTTGCGTATGAGTTTATTCCAAACCACCAAAAATAGAATAAAGAATTATTAGTTAGTTAACTGAGCCAAGTTTGTTTAAATTAGCGTATCACACGACACGAGGTTCTATGTCTTGGTCTTACTAGATACTCTATTGGTTTTTGGTTTTGATTATCTGTGGACATTTCAAACACAGTTGAAAAACTGAGGAAGAAGAAATAAATCAACATTTGAAATGGGTTTAGTTAGACTAAGGTTGCTGCAATTTTTATTTTTTAAAAATAGTTTATAAAAATTAATTTTTAAAAGATAGTTTTTTAAAAAGTATAGTATTTATGTTTGGTAAATTAAATTAAAAATGACTTTTAATAAATACAAGTAGTAACAATTATGTTTGATAAAATAGTTTTTAAAATTTAAAAATACTATAAAAGACATAAATTTAAGCATTAAATTTAAAAATTAGTTAATATATGAGATTATATTAGACTTTTAAATTTTGAAAAGCACAAGGTAATTTTGAAAAACTCCACCTTAATTACTTTTAAAAGTTATAAACACAACCACATGATTTTTTTATTTACCAAACATAAAATGAGGAGTTTGTGCTTTTAAAAAGCACAGAAATCTCTTTAAAAAATTTTATCAAACCAAATCTTAATTTGATAAAAAATTTTAAAATAAGTCTATGTGCATTTTAAAAAAAATAAGTAATTTTATAATTGATAAATTAAAAAAATGATGTATTTGTATTTTTAATTTTGAAACTTTAGGAGAATTTTAAAAATACACGGAGATCTTTTAAATTTTTTTTTTTGTAAATTTTTTAAAGTATAATATAATATTCTTTACTGATAAAGAAAACTGCTATTTAGATTATGTTATTTTAAATTTAGGATTTGTTATTTTTTTTAGATTGTTTTGTTTTAAATTTAAATGTAGTTATTTTTAAAAAGATTGATTTTGTTATATGATGTTTCTTGTATTCATTTTTTAAATAAAAATTGACCTCTGCTTAGAAACACAGTATCCATACACAAGTGCAGAGAACAAATTAAGGTTACACCAACTTGCCATTTAATTAATTAATATATGTTAAGCAACATGCTCTTACACATACATTAGATCCCTAAACCTACTTAGTAATACGAAAATCTTTGGATCATACCCATATCTATCATCTCTTTACCGCACTAATCATAATAAGGAGCTGACACCAACGAACTATAACTCAAATGACATAATATTTTCATTTTCATATAGAAGCCACAAGTTCAAATCTCACTCCTATCTTAAAAAAAAAAAATAGAGCTGAGTTATTATTTCTCTAACGGGAGTGGATGAGTTGAAGAAATAGTAGTAGCAGTTGTTTTTGTTGATGATGATGATGGATTAGCGAGGAAGCGAGAAGAGAAAGCAGAGAACTTGTAACAATCTTGTTCTTCGAAGTTGAGTGAGTAGCTTAATGGATCATAGCGGCATTGGAATGAACTCTGTCTACTTGTTGTTCTTCTTCTGCTCCTGTTAACGCTCTTGACGAGTAGTTTCGTCATGAACTTGGTGACCACACAGCAACAATGGCAGCTGCTGTTCATGGATTTGGTGGGTGTGTTTGCTGCAATGGCGGTGGCAGAAGAAGAAGAAGAATTCATGATGTTTTGATTTGGAGAGGGTAAAGGGCACACTATTATTCTTATTCTTTTGTGTGTCATATATGTATGTAATGTGATGGTGACAGTGATGAGTGATGAGAATTCAGAATATTAATAAGATTCTGGTGTGACTCTGAGATGCACAATTTTGACCACTATATATAAACGCGCCTCCCCTCACTCATTCATAATTCAATCCCCCAAATTTTTGTAATGGTAAAAATATTCGTATAAAATAAAATAAAATCTCTCCCTAGATCTGAGATGAAAGTACAAAAAAAGTAATAAAGAAGGGTAAATATAATAATAATAATAATAATAATAATAATAATAATAAGTATAGGTAAATAACATGAACAATAGATATATCGGATGTTCATTTCATTAGATGTATGGATAGTTATTTTAATATTAAAATTTAAATAGATAATTTAGAGGTATAGTGTGTTTTTATTTGATTGATGGTTGTTCATGTTGTTTAAAATGGTCATTATTTATCTAATACTCCCCTAATAATAATCTAATTCTAATATGCTGTTAATGCTTTTAATTATATAATATTATATTAATAAAAATAATTATTTTTTAATATTAAAATAGTTATTTTAGTTGATTTGACTAAAATATAATTAATTATTTAAAAGATATGATTAAACGACATTAATTATTTTTTATATGATGTATAAAGTTGTGTAATATATTAATAGGAATCTAAATTGGTGTATTTTATAAGTATGATGTATAACATAAATCATGAGTGCCAATTTATATAATAAAAAAATCGTGATTTATAATTTTATAAATTATAATTCTTTTAAATTAAAAATTGAAATTATTATTCATGATTTTTGATTATTTTTAAAAAAAATTTACAAATCTAAAGATCAAATTTATATTCTAACACTAAAAAATATTTTAAACTTGCAATTTGAATTCGATTTGGCTTTTCTAATTTTTTTAACCTAAAATCAATCCTCATTTTTCTATTTCACCTAAAATTGACCCTCAATTTTTTATGTCTATCTAAATCTGAGACTCATTTTTAATTTAAAAAAAATTTGTCTCTTTATCTATAAAAAATATATTAATTCTCTATAATTATGCATAACACACTCTTTTAATCTATTAAAAAAAATTAACCAGAAGCCACAAAAATCATCAATAAAATTTCAATATTAAAAAAACCGTTAAAACTATTATGCAAAATATTTTATAGGGCAATTTACTTAAATAAATAGAATAAAAAAAATATTTACCAAATGTGCAAAACTGATTCTTGTTACCTGTATGTGCAAAAAGTCATTTCTATGTAATCCGTGGCAACCCACCACGGTTTCAAAACGTGCATAAACCGTGGCAGGTCCTAGCGAATTATGGCCAAAAGATATAGAGTGTAAACCGTGGTAGGTCACCACGGTTTACTAAGGAGAGATGGCGTGCATAAACCGTGGAGAGTCACCACGGTTTATGAAGAAACTTGTTTGCACATAAAACCTTGTGGGTCACCACGGTTTATGTGTGGTAAATAATGGCCAGAAAACCTTGTTAATTTTATGTCCAATAGAAAATGAATTTATTAGCACAATAAATTTATTAGCAGAATCTTAAATTATGTCTTACCAACAACAGCTTTTTATAATAGAAAGAGTACAATAAAAAAAATCAGATAATACTAAGAAAATGTTTTTTATAGTGCTTAAAAAATTGATGTCTATTTACTAAAAAATAAAAAATTAATATTTAATTTAAAATAATGAAATTTAATAAATTAAAAATATTTAAAATTTGTTATGTAAAATAAATTAGAAAAAAATTAGACTCCAATAATAAACACCATGAAATTTTTGGATTTTTTTTCTATTATAAAATAAAAAAATATTTTTAAAAATAAATTACACTAACATTAATGTTTGGAATCTGTGTTTTTATTTTTTATTTTGAGTTTTTATGAAGTTTTCAAAATCTTAGGCGAACTTATAAAAACTACTCAAAAGTTTGTTTAAGCTTAAGGTGACCTCTCTCATTATATTCATCTTTATTTTTTCATTTATAAAATAAAGATTTATTACACTATAACATATTAATGAGTACAATAAAATAATTACTTGTTAATATTGGTATATTAATATTCATTAACATGCTTATTGATTAAATCTTTTATATAGATTTAATAAATTCACATATAAGTGTATATTGATACATTAGTATTTGTTAAATTTAAAATAAAAAATATTTATTATATTATAAGAATATTAATGAGTACTCTAAAAAATATTAATAAGTAATTATTTTATTATGTTCATTAATATTTTTTATAGTATAATAAATATTTAAATATAGTGTAAAATGAAAAATAGGGATAAACATAATGAAAAACTAATTGATAATACATGTAAAAATTTTATAGTATATATTAGTCAATAATACATAAAGAGAACGAAAAATTTTTATTATAAATATTCAATAGAAATAGATGATTTTTTTTTCTTTATAAAATGTACTATATAGTGTGTATTTATTAGGCTGCCTTTGTTTTCAACAACAAAATAGGATAAGACACTGAAAATAGGACAGGACAAGACATTGATGGATAGAGACACAAAATTTTGTGTTCTTGTCATTCTGCTTGGTGACAAACTAGAACAAATTATGAAAATCTAATTTATTCTCATTTTTTTCATTAAAAAAATTTGAGATGAAAAATATAATAATAAAAAATATAATTATAAAAAATTAACAAGAATAATAAAAAATAAATAAAAAATAAGTTGCATCTCTTGGACATAAAATTAACAAGGTTTTCTGACCATTATTTACCACACATAAACCGTGGTGACCCACAAGGTTTTATGTGCAAACAAGTTTCTTCATAAACCGTGGTGACTCTTCACGGTTTATGCACGCCATCTCTCCTTAGTAAACCGTGGTGACCTACCACGATTTACACTCTATATCTTTTGGCCATAATCCGCTAGGACCTGCCACGGTTTATGCACGTTTTGAAACCATGGTAGGTTGCCACAGATTATATAGAAATGGCTTTTTGCACATACAAATAACAAGAATTAGTTTTGCACATTTGGATAAACGTTTTCTCTATTCTATTTATTTAAGTAACTTGCCCTATTTTATAACATTAACGTATTAAAATTAAAAAATAATAATATAATATAAGTTGGCTTGATTGAAATGTACAACAGTTAGGCATGTGATGAGTGTAGTAACTGTAGATTAGTATATGATCATGATCACATGAAATTATAATAAGATATGATTTGATAACGAATAATATAATGATGAGGCTGATGTGATGATGGCAGAGCCAGAAGCTTGTCATGTCTAGTGGTTTCTTTTTCATCCAAACGGAAAACCTTTTTTCTTTTTCTTTTTTCTTTTCAATACAAATTTACAAGTGTTAAAAATTAGGTTATATTCTGCAGTATAGTCTCAGCATTCTTATATGTTCCAACTTGACATTGAATATTATATTAAGCTAAGGTGAGTCCAAATATAAATCCCAATTTTCATATTTTAACACTACAATAATACATGTGTTGTTAGTATCCATCAACTCTTCTATATCATGCGTGCCTTGGACAAAAAAAAGCCAACATTAGGGATAACTAATTTTCAGTTATTTGTTTCTGCATATTTGTTTATGAATCATCACTATATCACTACCTACCCTAGGGAATAGTACTGTTAAATTAATAGGAATAGGAGTAACCTATGGCTGATTTTTTTTTTATATAAAAATTATTGTTGTAAGATTTTTTGTTATGGAAAAGTAACGTGTTTTAGTTTAGTATGGATGTAAATCATAAATTAAAAGATTTGATTTGTATTTTAAAAAATTAAAGTTTATGGATGTAAATCATAAATTAGAGGGTTAAATTTGTATTTTAAAAAATTAAAGTTTATAAATTAAAAGGTCAGATTTATGTAAATCCACAATTTAGGAAGTTAGTTTTGTGTAAATTCACAAATTTGAGAGGGAATTATAAATTGGAGAGTTTGATTTGTGTTTTAAAAAAATAAAGTTTACAAATTGGAGGATCAGATTTATGTGGATTTAGATTATCTAAATTTTAAATTTTATTTTAGAAGGTAAAGTGTAATTTTTTATCATTTATTTTATAGGTGGGACCAAGAAAAAATATAAGAGAGAAATCGTGAAAGATCACACTTTTATCCTTTAAAGTGAAAATTCAAAATTCAGAGAATGCAAATTTGATTTATGTAAATCCATAAATTGCAGAGTTCGTTTTGTGTAAGTCCACAAATTAGATAGTTGATTTTGCATTTTAAAAATTTTAAAAAATTAAAGTTCACAATCGATTGTGTTTAAAATTTTTAAAAAAACTTTACAAATTAAAGAGTTAGATTTATAATTTTCATATAAAAAAAATATATCAAATTTTACACATTATTAAAAAATGTACTATAAATCTAATATCAAAATTAAAAAGCGATAACTTATTTCTGTAGCATTAATTTGATTTCCACATATATAACTTGATATTATTCCACCCCTAATGGTGTAAGAGTGGTCTAGTAATTTATTATCTAATCTCTTAATAAAAAAAAGTTAAGTTCAAGTCTTATATTAAACATAGAAAGTAATTTGTACCTATTCCATCGAATTACACACAATAACGATAGAGACAGGTTGAGTATAGGATAATTAAATTTCACTTGTAAATATACATGAATTTAAATCCTAAAAAATTCTATAAAGATGAACTATATAATTAACCACTTTAGAAATACTACAAATAAAATTAACTTCTTAAATTTAGTATTTTTATCTAAAATATATATGAGTTATTAAATTAATCATCATAGATTTATATATAATTAATTAATAATAAATTTATAATTTATTTTTTAATAATAAGAACAATAATAGAAAGCAAGGGGCTATGTTAAGCAAAGTAAGAAGGAAAGTACGCAAAGGCATAGCATGGTAAGAGGAATATGGGAACCCACTAGGCACAGTAGTCATTGGTCAATGTACAGACAAATTATTTGACTGCACTGCACTGCTCTGCCTCGTTTATGCAAAACTACTACTATTTATTCATTATTAACATGCCTGGGTCCCACTCACATCCCTTAACTATCAACTCCAATTTTCTTTTTTCTTATAATCTTAAAAAATAATATTATAAATAACCAGTTTTATCAATTATATAATTAAATATATTAAAGAAATTAATTTTCCTTTTAATTTTCTTAAAACAATATTCTGAAAACACCTTTTAGCAAAATCCTAATCATATATCTACTAAACTATATGATACATTTCATTAGCCTAGCTTTTTAGGTAGGTCTAACCGTCTAAGATTCAGTATTATTTAAAATTAATATAAAAAAATTGGATTGTGGGCCAAGCTTCAGCATTGCCTTTTTCGTGATCAGTATTTATATATCATTCACCAATGGGAAGACAAAAGTTAGTTCGCAAAATATTTATTTCAATTTATTATTTTGTTTTTACCAATTTTTAATAAGTTTCTTTATATTTTTAAAATAATCGTACAAATTATAATAAACTTAATTAGACTGTAAGCTAAGCAATTATTTATGTACAAATTTATATAAAATAATAATAAAAAATATTAAATAATTTAATATATTTAACTATAATACAATCTCAATTGAAAAATATTGTCAAAGAATCGGGGCAAATTTAAGGATAAATTATATAAATAAATTGATTGATAATTAATATTATATAGATGTTTTAAATTGAATTGTATTATTTGTCTGTTTCGTTTAGTAGTACTACACATACAAGTTATTAGGGTTTATAAGTCATATAAGTTGGACCAAACTACAATTGCTACTCAACGATTTTCATAGCGTGCTTCACGTTCTTCCTCCTCTTCCTCTTCCTTCTTTTTTTCTTTCTTCTTTGTATTTCTCTTCCTTTTTCTTCGTGTGTTTCATCTCCATTATTTTTTATTATTGTTGTTATTGCTGCATTTTTTTCCTTTTTCTCTTTCTATTAATTTTGCAACATTATGTATTTTTTTTCTTTGTTAGATTTTTTCTCCCAAGAAGAATTATAAGAAAACGAAATAAAAAGACGAGGAAGAAGAAGCAGTAGAAGATGAGGAAGAAGAAGAAGATTTTTGAATTATGCAGAACTTATCAAAATAAAAATACACCCAAAATTCTTAAAAATACACCCAAATATCTTCGTACTACACCCAAATTTGCTGCAAATACAGAAAAATATTTTCTCAAATGCTGTATTTTTCTTTTTCTTTTTTATTTTTTTCTTTCTTTTAGTTAAAAGAATGTAAGTTCATTCTCTTCCAAGTAATTTTGCAGCATTATGTGTTTTTTCTTCTTCTTTGTTTGATTTTTTTGTTTTTATTCTTGTTAAAAGAGTAAAACAAAAAGAAACTTGAGAATGTAAAACAAAAAGGAAAAGATGAATAAGAAAAAAAGAAAAAGCAGTGGAAGATAAGAAAGAGAAAGAGGAAAAGTTTTGAATTATGCGGAACTTATCAGAATAAAAATACACACAGAAATTCTTAAAATACATCCAAATATATTCGTGTTACACCCAAATTTACTGTAAATACAGAAAAATATTTTTTTAATGCAGAGCTTTTACATTATATTCAATTCAAACCATAAACGATGAAATATTATTCACCTACAGAATCATAAACTACTAACGAAAAAATTAACTATAAGAAATTCCAATGAAAAAAGAAGGAGGAAGAGGAGGAGGAGGAAGTGGTGGTGTTGATGACGACGATAACGAAAGAGAAGAACGTGCAGCAAGAAGAAGAAGAAGAATGTGCAGTGAAGAACATGCGGTAACGGCTCGAAGCGCGTGAATATAAATGACTTGTAAAGACTTATATGGAAAAACACTTGTATATGGAGAATTATTCATATAAATTGAATAAATTAAATTTGATTTACACTAAATACATATAAATCGAATCTAAATATATGTACTACTAGTACACTAAATACAAGTAAATCGAATCTAATTAATTCAAATGACTACTTGTGTAATATATATATATCGAACCTAGTTGATTTAATTTACTATTTGTACATGACATTTGTTATTTTTAAGTTAATGATATTAATTTTAAAATATAAATGTCAATAAAAAAATACTTTCATTTAGTTTCAAATAAAATATAAAAAAATCAAAATGAATAAGAATATAAATTCAAATTTTATTTTAGTTCAAATTCCAAAAAAAATCTACATTTATACAAACTTATAAATTCAAAAGAAACAATAAACGATTTCTAAAAATTATTAAAAATTATTCATGGACTCATTAACATCTAAAAAATTATTATCGGCACTTTTGATGATAAAAAAAATAAAATAAATGAACTCAATACAATAAGGTAGAGTAAGAAGTACAAAGCAACCAAAAACAAAAAAAACAAGTACAAAGAAACTAAAAAGTAAAAATTAAAATAACTGAATTCATAGGTATTTTCGACATTACTATCAATAACTATTGGGATCAACTCTAAACATTTTTTGTAGTTCACAAGCGACTGATCAATAACAATCATAACATGTACTTTAGTGTAAATCGAATTTAAAAACAAGACAGACATATAATATAATTCAGTTTATGACATCTTTTCAATCTATTTATCCATGTAATTTATTCCAAATTCAAGGCACATTTTTCCGTTACAGAAAGAAATTAAACAAAAACTAATATTTTAATCAAACAATAGTTAGAAAAGAGAAAAAAAATTAATTGAGTAATTATACTTCGAGAGCTATTGAGACTGAAGCTCAACCAAGTTCTGATTCAACCAAGGAGCATTATGTCACGGTCTTGGACACACTCCAACGTTACTGTGTTGATACTCAAACTTACTCAACCTCTTGAGCTAAAACCAAGTCAGCCTAACCCTCAATATTTAGTAAAAAAATTGAAAACACAAGAGAACACAATAGAAGAAAAGTTTCAGTGAAAATAACACTTTATTACTCAATTGTTTGTTACAAATGACTTACACTCAAACTCTAACTCTCACATCCTGTTTATAGTCATCCACCTCCTTAATGGATTGTTAGGATTAAATCTAATCAACGGTCCAGATTAATCATCCAGAACATTCATTACAAATATCTATCCTACTACAACTTTCTAAATACTTTTAGATTATTCCATACTACTCTTCATACTTCTATATACATCAAGACTCTTCTAGAATACTCTATGACCTTCTAGAGTCTTTTAGAACTTTTTAAGGCATTTCGAAACCTTCTAGGATATTCTAGAATATTCTGGAACCATCTAGAACATTCTCAAACACTCCAGAAAACTATACAAATACCGTTAAATCTAACCTTCTAAAATTTACCATGACATTCTCTCCCACATAATATGCAGACATTCTTGTCGCGTTCTGTTCATGATAGTACTCTAGGTGTTCTCGGAATTGCCACAAGTATTCATGAGCTTCCCAGCTAGTTTCGGTTATCGGAAGTCCTTTCCACTTTATCAAGTATTGGATAGTTGGTGATACTCTTCTTCGTCGCACGACGCGATTAGTTAAGATCTCTTTGATTTCTTTATCAAAGGATCTAATCACCACAGGCGGAGCATGACTCGAGTCACCTCTACTCGGTTCATATTGGTCTTCATGATATGGTTTAAGCATACTCACATGAAAGACCGGGTGAATCTTCATTGAGGGAGGGAGTTATACTTTGTACCCCCAACACGTCCAATGATCTCAAATGGCCCTTCGTATTGATGGATTAAGACCTTATGAACCTTGCGAAAGGTTTTGAATTGTTGTGAAATAAGTTTAATCATTATATTGTCTCCCACTTGATAGCTTGCATGCCTCCTCTTCTTATCTGCTCATTTCTTCATCCTCTTTGCAGTTTTGTCGAGGTAAGAACGAGTGACATTTGTTTGTTCTTCCCATGACTTAATCATATGATAAGCTCCAAGGCTCTTCCTTGAGTAAGAGGAAAAAAGAGAGTGTAGTGTAAGCGGCTGTTATCCAGTCACAATCTTGAATGGACTCTTCCCTGTGGACTCACTCTTTTGTAAATTGTATGAAGGCTGAGCATAGTCTAGGAGTTTTGTCCAATTATTATTATTAGCACTTACAAAATGCCTCAAGTAACACTCGAGTAAGGCATTCACTCTCTCAGTCTGCCCATCGATTTAAGGATGGAAGCTTGTTGAAAAATGAAGCTCCGACCCAAGGAGTTTGAACAGTTCTGTCCATAGTCGTCCTGTAAAGCGTGGATCTCGATCACTAATGATACTCTTAGGCAATCCCAGTACTTCACCACATTCTTGAAGAATAGTCATGCTGCTTTCTCTGCATTGCAGTTAGTAGGAGCAGGTATAAAGGTAGCATATTTCGAAAATCGATCCACTACCACAAGAATAGATTCAAACCCCTCGGACTTTGGTAAGGCAGAGATGAAATCTAAAGACACACATTCTCACGGTCGCTCTGGCGGCGACAGAGGTTCCAACAATCCACTTAGTGTATTGCTTTCAATCTTATCTTGTTGGCACACAATAGAAGTCTTCAGATAACTCTTTACTCTATCCCTCATTTGAGGCCAATAATAAGAAGATTTAATAAGTGCCAAAGTCCTTCGTTGGCCTTGATAACCAGCCCATTTGGTGTCGTGGCATTCCTTCACTTTGTGATATCCTGACCTCAAATCCAGCTTGTTAAATGCTCGATAGTTGATTTATAGTCTCCACGAATCATCATGCTTCTTTTGGAACAAGACTGGTGCGCCATAAGGTGCCTTCGATGAACGGATGAATCTAGTATCTAACAAATCCTTTAGTTGCTTCTTCAACTCTTCAAGTTCTGGCGGTGCCATCCTATAAGGTGCTGAGGCAGGCGGATTTACTTCTGATTCCAATTCAATTTTTGGTCCATCTTCCTCCTAGGTGGTAGTTATTTTGGCAACTCGGGAGGTATCACATCCTTATTTTTTTCAAGGACTTCCTTGATTTTGGGAGGAATATCTTCTCTATCATATGTTAATTCCTTTTGTAATAAAGCCAAATATGTAATCTCTCTCTTCTTGAACCCTTTTTTGAGTTGCATAGCAAAAAGCATCGGTAGTCCTTAAGCTTTAGACACTGTAGGGACTATGCGTGAAGAACCTTTTTTCATGACGCATACTATGTCATAGTATGGCATAGGTATTATATTTGCCTTTCTTTGCAAATCGAGCCCGGTGACCATTTTAAAATCGTCCATGGGTGCTACTGAGAAATTCACAAGGCCCTTCCAAGAACCAAGAGTCATCTCAACCCATTTTGCTACTCCTTTAAGGGGTTCACACCCTTGGTATTCACGGGTTTAAACTAGCCATTCTTTTCTGTGATCTTCAACCCAAGCCTCTTTGCTTCATCAGACGTGATAAAGTTGTGTGTAACACCAGTGTTGATTGTTGGCCATGTGTGCATCAATTGTCCCGTGGCGGAGGCTATGTGGGCCAAGTCACAATCGAATGTCGTGGGCGCTTGTGTTGCTGAATGTACTATAAGGCTAGGGTATGCGCTTCTTCTAACACCAATTGGTTTTAGTCGAGCTGGTAGCGCCTGAGGTCCTACAAGTGGTATCAGAGCCAAGGTCACGAGTTCGATTCCCAGCGGGAGCAATTGCTGAGGGGGAGATTGTTGGCCATGTGTGCATCAATTGTCCCGTGGCGGAGGCTATGTGGGCCAAGTCACAATCGAATGTCGTGGGCGCTTGTGTTGCTGAATGTACTATAAGGCTAGGGTATGCGCTTCTTCTAACACCAATTGGTTTTAGTCGAGCTGGTAGCGCCTGAGGTCCTACATTGATCATAGCCATGACGGATTTTTCATTGATAAAGGCTTTGACATACATCAAGCATTTTATTTCTGTAGTGCTTGCCTCTTTGCCCTTCACAGAATTCATGAGTTGAATAGATTCAACACACTCAATTACTTGAGATTGAGCCTCTCATTTCTCGGTGATAGATGTCAGAGTCCCTAGTTTAGAACAATCCTTCATTTGGTGTGGTCCCTTGCACAAGAAGCATCCTCCTTTATGTACAAAAGTCTTCTTCTTTTTCTTGTACTCTTTTTTTTAAGAGTATTTTTCTTCTTTCTTGGTTGAGAAACTCTTTCTCTTGTCTCCCCCACCTTTAGTAGAACTATATTTAGAGGAAAACTTGGGTTTAGAGTCTCCCCTATGATACTCAGTGAGTGATTCGGCCACCACGATGACCTCATTGACATCCTTAACATTCCTTCTTTGTGTTCTTGCTTTTCCCAAAGTTGAAATCCATCAATAAAGAATAATAATGCATCCTCTGATGCTAAGTTGGGGATTGGAAGCGTAAGAGTAGTGAACTCCCTTATGTAGTCGCTAATCATACTCTGGTGCTTCAATTCCCTCAACTTCTTCCTTGCTTCATAAATCACATTCTCATGGAAGAATTATCTTTTCAACTCCCTTTTGAAATCTTTCCATGTGGCTATGTTGCAAGTACCTTTTTCCATATCTGCACACTTTTTTCTCCACCACAAAGTAGAATTATCAGAAAGGTGGAGAGCTGTAGTGCGTACCTTTATTGCTTCTTCGACCACCTCTTGGCCTTCAAAGTACCTCTCCATTTGCCATAGGAAGTTTTCCACCTGTCGAGCATCCCTCATGCCCTTAAACTCCTTTGAATTTGGGAGACCAGTCTTTGTCGTCTCCTTTATAATGGTTGGTCGAGATTTTACCTCCTCAAACTTTCTCAAATAGCCTCAAGGAATTCTCAAGCTTCTCTTTGATTTGGAGCATGATTTCTTTGAAAGCATCTAGTTCTCCTAACACGTGAGTCTCGAGGGTCTCCTTGTCATGTTCTATCCTTTGGAAGCACTTATCCATAGATGATAGAACATTCTCCAACATAGAAACTCTCTCTTCTAAGAAGTTAGAGTCCTTACCTCTAGGATCACTTGAAGAATGAGCCTTCTTGCCTCCCTATTGAGAAGGAATAGCATTCCTTCCCCTTTGAGACTTAACATGCTCCATGGTTACATTAGAAGTCTTATCCACAAACCACTTGTGCTCCCTCTCGAACTTTGCTCTAATACCAAATTATCACGACTTTGGACACACTTTAACGTTGCCGTGCTGGCACTTGGACTTACCTATTCTCTTGAGTTAAGACCAAGTCAGTCTAACCCTTAATATTTAGTAAGAAAGTTAAAAAACAAGAGAATACAAGAGAATGAAAGTTTTGGTGGAAATAACTCTTTATTACTCAAGTGTTTGTTACAAATGACTCACACACTCAAATTCTAACTCTCACCTCCTATTTATAGCTATCTACCTCCTTAATGGATGGTTAGAATTAAATCTAATCAACGGTCCAGATTAATCATCTAGAACTTTCATTACAAATATCTATCCTACCACAACTTTCTAAATACTTTTAGATTATTTCATACTACTCTTCATACTTTTATATACATCAAGACTCTTCTAGAATACTTTATGACCTTCGACAGTCTTCTAGAACTTTCTACGGTATTCCGAGACCTTCTAGGACATTCTAGAACATTTTAGAACCATCTAAAATATTCTCAAACACTACAAAAAACTATACAAATATTATTAAATCTAACCTTCTAAAATTTATTGTAACAATTAGCTTGTAAAGGAGAAAAAAAAACTAACAACGTTCGATTTCATAGTAGATACGAAGTGTCTATTGTGTAACGAAATTTTGATTTTCAAAATTTCAGTATTCAACTATTTTTCCTCTGTTTTTTAAAAATATATAAAAAATTAATTATTAAATTATTTATTTTTATAAAATATATATTAAAATATAAAATATATATAAAAAATATATAGATTAGATAACGTATAAATTTATACACAAATATGTATTAATTTTTTTTATATGTACATAATATATATATTTTTTTTCTCTCAAAGGATTGCCAAGTTCGATTCCGACAATAAGATCTAGCCGTGGGTATTATTATTATTATTATTATTATTATTATTATTATTATTATTATTATTATTATTATTATTATTATTATTATTATCTAAGTTTTATTATTTATTTTGTGGGTTTAGGATAGTTTAGAGTGTTAATAATTTTTTATAATCTAAAATTATTTTAGAAATATAAAAAAAATTATTAAAAATGAATAAATACAATACAATAATAATATACCGACTTGTATTACACGCATATAAAAGTTGATGATGATGGAAGAGATCAATCAGGAAATCTTGAGAAAGCTTTTATTTTATTTATTTATATTTCTTTATCTTCTTTTTATTTATAATTTCGTAACTATAATACCTACCTAAGAATTTTTATTGTTAAACATGTATTAATCAAATTAATGTTGACTTGGTTGAATTGAAAGATGTGACTAATAATTGATAGCATGGCTGTAACAAACTGACAATAATCAGGACAAGGAAACTGAGCATCCATCCTTGTCTATTTCCCCGACGTCAAAGGTAATTCAATATTAATTAACATTTTTTCAATAGATATATTTCATATTTATGAAGATTTTTTTTTGAAAAAAAAAAAGAAAATATCTTAGATCACTTAATAGCAAATCTAAAAATAAATTATAAATATAACAACCGAGCACTTCTCATTTTTTTTCAAAGGAAAACATTATGTAAAAAAATTTTAGTTATAAAATCGTTCAATCATATGTTGTTCTAAATTGTAAAAATTTATTCAATACCAAGTAAAAATGTATTATAAAAAAAGATTTATATTTCTATAAATAAATTTGATTATTAATTTATTACAATACAAATTTAATTATTCTATTATAAAAATTTAATTATTTTAATGAATAATTATTTAATTAAAAAATATGTACAATATATATAAATATATACATAAAAAAAAGTTTACTTGATTTTTTGTATAATAATTGATCGAAGAAAGCCACTCGGATAAAGACGCTTAAAACGTCTTTTTTTAAAGACGTTTTTTAATCATTAAAATTCAACATATATAATCGATTAAATTGTATTATTTTTGTCGATTTGGCCAAAAAACTGATAAACCAAACTTTGAACCGATATAAATTAATATTTTTTTATAAAAAATGACTGTAATATTCTTATTATAAAAAATGATTAAAATGTTCTTATTATATATATTAATTTTGAAAATTCTAATATATATATATATATATATATATAGAAGTATTTTAATCATTTTTATAATAGAGATATTGCAGTTATATTTTATAAAAAAAAAGTATTAATTTAGACTAGTTTAAAATTTGGTTTACCGATTTTTTAATCAAATCAATTTATCTAGTCTAATTTTAACAAAAATAATACGATTTAATCGATTACATATATTAAATTTTAATTACTAAAAAATATCTTTAAAAAATATTTTAAGTGTCTTTATGTGACTTCTTTCTTCAAAAGCTCCCTCCAACAACCATTTTGAGCATTTCCGGTGAAGCAACAGCATTGCAAACAATTTATGACCGAATTACTACTTCACGTTATCATTAATCAACACTATTAGTTCCATGCAATTAAAAAAAAAAAAGTTTTTAAATTTGACTTGTTTATCTGGTTCTATTTATAAGTTACAAGATTAAGTTAACCCACTAGACCACCTATGTCATGTATTATGCATGTTAAAAGAACATTTATATATTCTACTAAACCTTTAATTTCTATAGTTTAGACCCAAATATTCATTTATCCTATCTCAAATATTTAGACAGCATGAAATCAAAGAGAAGCAACCTAAATTCATGAAAAGAAACTAGTCAACTTATTTCAACATGATTGCCACCCAAAAAAACAAAAAAGTCTGAGTGAGTGACTTGCTTTAAAATTGCATCATAGGTTATACCTTGATAAGATAGAGTAAGCAATGTTGGGGCTATACATAGAAAATCTGACCCACATTTAAGAGACTTTCATGGGGAACATTGAAGATCACACTATTTTCCCTGCATATCTTCCTAAGGAATGCATATATATAATCAACTGCTATTTTCTTGTAGAACCTTGAATCTCTCCTTGCCCTCACCACAGTGTTCCCTAGTATGTGAACCACCCCGGCATCCCTGTTGTTATTCAAGAACTCGAGTTCGTCGACCTCGGTCTGGCTGCTTGTTTGACCGGAGGATTTCACATGCGGTGGAGATTTAGCCGGTTCTATTGAATCTAGTGAGGAAACTGATATATCCATATTGGATGATGCAGTTCTTGTGTTTCCATTGTTACTCAACATGCCATCCATGGACTGCACTGTTTTCTGTCCACATAAGCTGTATTCGTCCGAATCCGAACACCCTTCCATCATAGATTCGAGCCGAACAAACATGAAAAGGTTATCAAAGAGCTTTTTCTCAAAACTCTCATCTTTCTTATGCAGGTCTTTGTATCCATATCGTGCCACACATCGAAACATGTGGAAATTCTTAGGTCCAATCCTCTTGACAAGGAATCTCTCTTCTTCTGGGACTGTGTAGACAGGAAGATACTTGACACATACGAAAACTACAACTGAATGGATTGCTGGGAGGTTGGTGATGAAATGAGAAAAGATGTGGGGTACTCCACTTGCAAGCTCTGTGTAGACTAGTCCAATTCCCGGGACTCGAACCAGCCCCAAACTGGGGCCAAGGCCTAGAATCCATGCCATTGAGACCTTACTATGCATTTCAAACTCATAGCGCTTCACCGTGCCATAGTGCCAAACATACATGATAACAAGAAATGCTCCAGCAATTACCAAGGGAACCCATCCACCTTGATCAATTTTGAACAGTACAGAGGAAAAATATGTGCATTCGACGATTAACGATAAGCCGGTGAAGATGAGAACAAGAATCCAATGGCAGCGCCACACTAATATCATGATCATAATCATAAGGAATGTTGTAACCAGCATGACTATCACCACTGCAGTACCTGCCATGTCAATGATAATTTTACAATTAAAAGAAGGATGAGCTGAAAAAATCTATTAAGACAAAAAAAAAACTAGTTTACTCAAGTTCAGCTAAAATGAAAAACAAAGCATGATCGTAACTCTTGGGGGCTAGCAATTTTTAGTACTTTTGGCCATCATTTGACCAGCACAAATATTAAATTATCTTTAACAAATAAATTTTACTAATTCATGTGTGCAAACTCCGAGAAAATGTGAGTGCAAACTGTATTGATTCATGTGTGCAAGTAAATATAGATGCAAACTATATGCTTCTTGTGTGCAAAATCCCTGTAAATATGGAAGCAAATTATTATTGGTCATGTAGCATTGCTCTTTTTACATTTCATGTGACATTTTGTTAATATAATTGAGCATCAGAAATGTCTTCCAATGGCACGAAAAATACTCATAATAGTGAACTAAGGGAAAAAACTTACCATATGCATTACCAATCTGGTTTTGATTTTCAAACCCAGCAGTAACAGAAATGCAAAGAATCATAAGGATCCAATTGATGTCCGGAATATATATCTGGCCAAGGAATGTCTTTGATGTATATACAACTTTAACTCTTGGGAAACATCCATGAGCAAGAGCTTGCTTAATAATTGAAAAGGTTGCTGTTATTGTGGCCTGGCTTGCAACTATAGCCGCTGTGGTTGCAACGACAAACACTGGCCAGTATATTCTATCTGCAGAATTAAAGGATAATCGTCTTAAGAAACAAACAATTCCAAGTAATAGGAAAAAGCTACTGTGGAAATTTGACTAATATATGTACCATAGGAATATGTGTAAGTTGATTCAAGTAGGGAGAAAGGAACAAAAAGTTTGGCACCAAAAAATAGAAGAATAGACTATGTACTAAGAATTTGGAAATGAAAAAATTGTGAGTCAGTACATAGAGATTTATAATTTGGAAGACAAATCATCTTTCAATTTAACATGATTATGCCAGTATAACAAACGAACCTGGAATAGAACGATAGAAAACATCTTGCGAATGATCCAAGTTATTCATAAGGTAAGCAGCTTGACCGGAATAGGCTAAAAGAAGGCAAGGAAACACAATTAATGTAAATGCAAGCTGTACAGCTGAGACTGGAAAATGAGCTAAGTCGGCAAAAAGAGCCTCCGTCCCTGAGAAAAAAATCATCACAAATTGTCAAGTTCAAGAGCAACTATTAATAGAATAAGGAAATAAGAGTTTAAATTACCTGTTATACTGAGCATGATACCACCCAGGGAAGTCCAGCCTTCCTGTCCTCCTCTTTTGAAATAGCGATATATATACACCGGCGAGAATGCTTTTAGAACACTGCTTCCATGTTTCCAGATGTTAAATATACCTATGCCTCCAATTAGGAGAAACCAAAGGAGGACAATTGGAGCAAAGAGCCAACTAACTCTATCTGTACCATAATGTTGCATGCTGAAAAACCCGACCAATATTACGACAGCAACCAGGACAACCACACCTGTAACCCAGGCAGAAAAAATGTCTTCAACACTGATGAACTAAAGATTTGAAAACTATAAGCACTTATACATAAGTGGTAGGTGGAGAACCATACCATTACTCATATGTGGCTTATTTACCTTGATGCCACCAGCTGCTGACAAAACTGCAACAGAAGATATGGCAATGAATCTCTCAAAATATATTGGAAATGTATTAAGAATAAGATTATAAGGGGGAAAACCAGAGAGAAACAAATGTGTGTTGGGGGGAATAGTTGCAGAAAAGTAGATTGATCTTGACAACCTTCGTCACTACAATACATATAAAAGAAAAACTTAGAAAAGAATAGAATTCAACACAAATTCCTAGTGTGTTGGTTTTTTTGTTTGGGTGGGGGTTCTTATAAGGCATTGGCCTTTCTCATTGCCCTTGTATCAGAAGCTTCCACCATGTTTTGGATGCAACTGAGTGGCGCGAGCGTTGATATCAGCATTGTAATACTCACCCAAGACTAGTCAAGGGGCTAGTGCACAATGAGCCCGACGAGGCTGGTGGAAGAGGGTAGAATGTTAGGATCCAATTGTAAGATATACCATCGCATACAAGATTTCTTCCATTTCTTTTATTTCCAATTCAAGTCAGCCTATGTTAAAATAAATGAGAGTTTACATAACTAGTCCCAAACTCGGATAAAAGGGGAAAGTTGTCTCATGCCATTGAAAGTTAAAATAGAACTTTGTCAAATCTTTATGACATGGATCAATAGACAACCTCACCTAGTGGGACAAATCTTGCTGTTGCCATCATCTTTTATTTCCAAATCATTTCATCAACCTTAGTATAACGAAAGAAGTTCATTGATCATTGAACAAACCAGAAAACACTCATTAAAAATCATGCTTAAGATTGGAACGACATCCTGCCAAATGCCCAGCCCACCACTTACTCAAATAGTAATATCAATAGGCTGGTTTATCGGTTGTAGCATATTTTTAAGAGAAAACACCATGGCCTTACAAGTTTCAGTTGAATTGCATTCACATGACAACCAATCTAAGTCTTCTCAAGATCCTTACATAAAACTACACGATGTGAGAAACAAATAAAATATGAATATGGCATGGTTTTCTTCTCCATCATGATGAATGGCACAGGGTATTGTGTGCACCCCACCAAATTATATGGGAGAAATATCAGAAACTGGACCAGGTACATGCTTTAACAGAGATAATCTAGAGAAGAAAATAAGTCATACCGGATATAGCTGGGGTCAGAATCCCATCTCCAATCACCATGCAGGTGCCAACAAGGACAAGAATAAGAATGGCACTCCTCCTAGTTGCCTGTTCCTCTAACCATCTCTTAGTTTTTGCAGCAAATGACTTTTCATGGAAGGTTGACCGACTATACGTTGTAAGCTCTTCATCGGTGCGATGCTGGTTTGGAATGGTTTTAATCTTGGCATGCCGGCAAAGCAAGGAATAAAGCGCAAATGTTCCCCCTGCTCCACAAATGTTAGTTTGGAAAAAACTTCATTGCAGCTCAGCAGTCTAAATCTGGCATACTTACAAATCCTATGTAAAACTAGTGCATTTTACTTACAATTATGAAAGAATCCAATTAGTTAATCTATCAACACTTATTCATGAGATGTCTGACCTTATCCATTCAATAAAAACATACATAGAAAAGACTATACAATAATAAAAAACATGCCTTTCCACTAAGTGGTGTTAATTACATAAATCAAACTTTAGTATTGCATTGGAAACTAACACATACCATTCAATCCTAAATATTTTCTTGATGGTTTCACCCATTGTTTTTCTTAATCTCCATCTACCTCTATGTATTACTATTGAGGTTGTGGACTATTGAAACTAATTTTTCTCTCTCCTCCCTTAACAAGAAACCCTTTCATGACTGATTAGCCTAGCATTTCTTGCCAATTGGCCAATTGATTTTTATGCCACTAGAACTACTCTATAATCTAATATGATAAAGTACGGTACGGAAGACAAAGGCACAAAGCACCTATCCCTATTTATAACAATGTGAAAACCTTAAACCTTAGTCTATCATCTTTTCTACGATAGTTGCTATCCCAACTTTCTCACTTACATTCATTTCTAATCTATATTGTCTAGTAAATCCACTCATTTAACGTAAATTCTAGATGAATTTTGTTGAAAGATCATTAAAGATTAAGAAAGGGAGGGTCCGCTATCAATCTTTGAAGTTATAATACAGTACTATTTATTTTCTTTATGCAATTTTAAAGCCAAAAATTAACGAAAGAAACTATACCTTGGCCATTGTCATTTGCTCTTAATACAACAAAAACATATTTGAGGAGCGGCACCAAAGTAAGAGAGTAGATAATCAAGGAAAGAGCTCCGATTACATCTTCTGGATCTTTCACTCCATGAGGAAATGTGTTGTAGAAAACATACAAGGGCGAAGTGCCCAAATCTCCATATACCACACCAAGACTCTGGAATGCAAGCCGAAGAAGCAGCACTGCAGAAAATTTCTGAACAAATGAAAACTTCATCAAAAACAGAATTATACACATACACCAAATTCCATTAGCTAAGATAGTAACCTATAATTGTATTTGTATAGTGAACGATGAATATCCTGTCAGACTCAGACACTTCAAATAACTTCAAGTAGACATAACCATCTAGATCTCTCAACCAAATTAAAAGATAACAAGCATTCATTTTAATTCCAAAACTACAAATAGTCTCATTATTAAGTCTGGCCACTATAAACAACTTTCCGAGATAAGTACATTAATTGAACAATTTAATGTTGATTGTTGAAATCATTGTTACAAATATTCATTCCTATAAGAAGAAAAAATGACAAAAGATAGGTTAGGTTTAATATATCGAATTTCCTCAACCCAATAAAAAGAAGGAAAGTAATCTAGCAACAAGAGAAATAGAAAGAATGTGAAAACAATTTGCAATGCTGCATCATACTTTTTCTCTGTACATGTTCTTGAGCCTTCCTGCCTCTTCATCCATAGGCTGGTCAAGCTTCTGATCCAAATCCCACATACTACCTTTGTTATCTCCATCTTCATCACTCTCTACCCTCGAAGCCATTTCAGCACAGTTCAATGATTTCACACTAATAACACCTATGCAATCTTGGGTCCCTCTTCCTCAGTAAACACTGGAATTTCCAACAACTTGGCATTCAAATTCGAGCACACTTGGTATTCATGCCCATTCCAACAACGGATCCAAACCAACCTATAGAATCTGGAAAACAAAGCAACACTGCAGATTTTAACAACTGGTTCACGGAAAAAACAATGACAACCCAATTTCAATAATCAACATACATAAAATTATTCGAATCCTTATACTGATCCAGCAATAAAATGAACTACCTACAAAAAAAAAAGCTCAGCACAACCAGAACAAAAATGTTGGAGCTTTTTGCCAGAGATTATGCATGGATAAGCATAACAGAACTTAAATCAAGACGCAATAAAACTAGCATCAACTACCAAAGACCCACCACCAAAAAACAAAAACTTAGAATTGAAATTCTTTCTTCTTTTTTGAAAAAAAAAATGCAAATTTGATAAAAGTAAGCATACCCCACTTAATGGAAAAGCCTTATTTGTAGCTGCAAGCAGCACCAAGCCTCACCGGTAGTTGCACAATCAGCTACTTCTCACTGGGAATGGCCAAACATTCAGCTAAGAAAAAGGTTAACTTTTTCTTCTTCTTCTTTGTTATATCTCAGTGGCACAGGATCAAGAACAAAAACCCATCAAGCTTCACATGTGCAAAGCATAAAAAGACGAGAGGAAGAGGAACAAGTCAAGTTTTTTTGGTTTCCTTTTATGGAGGAATTGAAGGAGTGTAAAGAAGAGGTTTTGTTGTTACTTCTTCTTCTTCTTCTCGTTTTTAGAACGGGTACAGTACAGAGCAACCTCTTGGCTCTTGCCTCTTGCAAGGAACCAGACAAATAATCTCTGGAGAGAGAAAGAGAAAGAAACAGAGAAGCTATTCATAATCTAGAGAGAGAGAGACTCTGTATTTGTATGGTGGAGCTCGTGGAAGAGAGAGATTGAGCTATGCAGGTGGGGACCACTCTGTAATTTCTAACTCTTTTTTTTTTTTCAAAATAGAAAAATTTTTCACCATCTTCTCTTGCCTAATCAGGATATCTAATCAATTCATCTAGCATTTACAGTTTACCCATATGTGGAACGTGGAATCTGCCATTAAAATTTAGATTCGGAAATTATTAAATCTCTTTCTTATTTTTTGTAATATTATTCCATAAATATTTTTTTTCATTTTACATAGTTCTGTAAAAGATAATATTATTATTAAAATAGGAGAGATAATTTTTAGTCACTTTAGAATTTTGTTAATGCTTTTTAAGTATATTTGTTAAATTTACTAAAAAAGAAATAAAAAAAGTAAATTTTACATTTATTATATGTATTATTAGAAGTTAGAATTTTAATATTTTAGTGCAAGAATTCTAATTTTATAATGTTAAAGAGTATCTTTAAAGAGTATCTAACATAATGCATTTGATGATATTTTTTTTTACGGTCAACAAAAATTAATTTTATTAATGAAAGCATGTTTATAAATTTTAATTTTTTGGCTATGAATGTGAATATTTATATCTTTTTTTCATATTTTTTTTCTTTTTTTTCTTTATGTTTTTTTTGTCATTTTTTATTGTTATGTTTTTTTTTCTTTTTTTGATAATTTTGTAGCATTATGTATTTTTTTATTTTTATTCTTGTTAAGAGGATA
The DNA here is from genome assembly GCF_003086295.3 of Arachis hypogaea. NCBI lineage: Eukaryota > Viridiplantae > Streptophyta > Magnoliopsida > Fabales > Fabaceae > Arachis > Arachis hypogaea. The sequence goes on from NC_092048.1 coordinate 142,063,940, forward strand.
AAATAAGAAGAATAATAAGAATGTAAAACAAAAAAGAAAAGATAAACAAAAACATAAAAAGATGATAATGATAATAATAAGAAGGAAGAATTGAGTTATGCAAAATTTATTAGAAAATAATTTTAAAAATTTTTAATTGTGATACTCTTAATTTTGGTACCAAAATTTTTAAATTCTGACACGAGTTCTTGTTAAGATGGTAAAGTAAGAATTATAAGAATGTGAAATAATAATAATGAATTTAATGATGATGATGAGAAAGGGAAAGAGGAGGATGATGAATTTTGAATTATGTATAATTTCTTTAATAATGTATTATTATTATTATTATTATTATTATTATTATTATTTTTATCTGTTGCTCTTATTTTTTTTAAGAGTATTACTTTTTATATTAGACTTGAAATAGTTTGTATTATTTGTATTGCAATTAAGTTCTTGTAAAAAAGGTGAAACAAAAATGATGAAAATGTGAAATGATGATGATAATAATGATGACGAAGAGTTGTTTTGAATTATGCATAATTTATTTAGTGGTATATTTTTTTTCCTTCTTATTATTAAATATTCTTCTTTCTTTCTTATTTTTATTGTTCTTACTTTTTTTTATAAGTATTACTTTTTATATTAGACTTAAAATAGTTTGTACTACACTATATGGTAATTTTATTTAGTTAAACGAATGTAAATTTATACTTATTAGAATAAATTTTTGTCAAAAATAAAAATAGTAACAAATTTATTTAAATTAATACCAAAATGCCTCCGCTCTAATATAAAATTTTTCAACTATATTTTTAGTTTGGCTAGTTATTTTGTTTGTTTGTAGAGTTTTTTTTCTTTAATTGCTTAATTCACGTATATAGTAGATGTTATTAATTTCTATTTTGAGATCAATAATGGGGTATAGTGATATTTTTAAATGTATTTTTTTGGCATTTTTATCTTTTTTTTCAAAAATGGAAATATTTAGAAAGTTTCTCGCTTACCAAAAAACAGTAAATTATTTCATATATAAATTATATTGGGAACAAGACAAAGAAGGATTAATTATTTATGTTTTATTTATGGGAAAACTCCTATTTTAAATGATATTTTATGAAAACAAATTATAGTAGCAGTTTGAATAAAAATTTAAAAACAATTGAAATGGCAAATGTTGTTATTTGCTTATTTGCTATGCCAGGACAATGGAATGAAAACATCAAAAATTTATTTTATATTTTGGGAGCATCCTAATATTCTATTACTCATGGTTTTCATTTTGGTTCAATATTCAATATTCTCATCCGATTTTATTATATTTTTTAAATTGGTGATGCTCATCAACCATTAAAATTTAAAAATAATAATAATAATAATGGATAAACTTGAATGTCATTTTCAATTGAAAACATAAATAAATAGATAAATAAATAAATTTGAAATGTTTTCAAATTGAATTCTGCATCGACACTGTCATTTAATTTATTTAAACAGTAACCAAAACAATAATGGAATTATGATGGTCTCTGTTTAATTGTTGTTCTACGTAATGTATTTCATTTCATTCATAAAATAAAAGAAGTACGAATATTTAAATGCATAATAATTCTCTTTGCTTTGGTTTTTGGTGATGTTAGTAAAGTTATATATTCTTGCGGTATGTTTGTGTATTATTCTATATTTAAAACAAATTAAACTCACATAGCAAAGCTAATTTCAGGTAATTACTCTTAAAAAAAATCTAAGTGATTATTTAGTTGAGCTGCTTTTTTTTTTTCACTATAGCACCTTTAATATTCGGTTTTAATTTTATTTTATTTTAAATATCACAAAATATCAAATAAATATTTATGGAATCATAGATATATATTATGAAAATTAATTTGATATTCAGCATGAAATTTGTTACTTCATCATTTAGTCTTATTTCAATTTATTAATAACATTATAATGTTTATTTAATGGATGGATATATAAATTACTGTATTGTATTGGACTTTTTTTAAAATGATACTGTATTTTTTATTAATATTAGTATTATTTTAAATATTATATCCAACACAAATTTTAATTTTAAATCAGTTTAGTTACGATAAAAATAAAAAATATTCCTTTCGAGTTGCTCTAATTATTTTCCGAATGTCATGGGTAGTTAGTGTCTAGAATCAATAATGTAAAAAAATAATTAATAAGAGATGCTACGCATCACAACTGTCACTATCGTAGTATGATAAAGCCCAAGCTATGTTAGATCAAAATATTTTTCTACCTGTTTTATTGCTGGTTAGTATTCAAAATTTCAAATAGATACTGAAAATGACAATTCTTAAAAGATTTGCTAACAAATTTGTTAAGTGTATTTTTTTATAAATAATAATTATCTTTTTAAAAAAGGACAAATAGGTTTTTAATTTTTTTATTTACGGACATTTAAGTCCTTAATTGATATTTTTAAAATCTAAATCTATCGATTCCTTATATTCACTTGAGTTTGTCAGACCCAACAAAAAAATCAAACATAACTTCCATTGTACTAACATGGTTGATACGGATGCATACGTAAAAGTGTTTTTAAAATGGGACAAATTAAAACTAGAGATGGATGTGTCCAAATTTAAAAAAAAAGGTTAAAAATTTAAATATATTTTTAAATTTTTAAGAATTTAAATGTTCATAGACCAAAAAATCAAAGATCAATTTGTCATTCTCTCATCTTTTTAATATTCTTAACAGATATCTTGACGTATTGTTAGTAAAATTCTTGTTGTAAATTAAAAAAAAAAAATTTGTATTTTCTACCATCTTTCAACGATGACTTGAGTTTGCAAAAGGAGTAAACTAGATTAAAATAGTCACATGCATTCTAGCAATTCATAAGACGTGTGTATAAAAAGGATTTAACTAAAAAACGTTTTAATGATATTGGTTAAGAGAATAAAAGTGAAAAAAATATTTTTTAATATATTTAATACATATAAAAATAAAAAAATATATATTTGATTTGTAATATTTTATATAAATTTTCTAATTATAGTATTCTTAAAAAGTGCTTTAATATGTTTCTTCTAAAAATAATAATAATAATTCGTTTACTTAAATAAAAACAATTTAACTAACAAATATCTTAAAATGCTCGTTAACGTATTAAATATAAAAAAATTATAATTATAATCTAAATATTTAAAGTTTTTAATATATTTATTATTAGGTAAAAATTAAAAAAAATATAACATATAACATTAATCAATCATTATTATTTTATATCTGAGTTTTTTTACTTATCAATAATTCAATCAAGTTAATCTAAAATCAACAAAAAAAAGTTTTATTAGTGAGAGTGTGTTTACATACTCCAACTTCTCACTAATTAAAGGTTTGTCTCCTACATTTCTTTTTTTTTTGTGCATTTTTTTGCTTATCTTCGATATTTTATTGCTGCTTTTATTTTCCTCTTTTTCTTCTTGCAATATTATGTGTTTTTTTATTTGATTTTTTTTATTTTTGTTAAGAGTATAAAACAAGAAAAATTATGAAAAAGAAAAATAAGAAGGAGAAGATGAATAAAAAAAAAAAGACAATGATGATGATAAAGAAGAAAAAGAGGAGGAGGAAGAGGAGTTTTAAATTATGCAGAATTTATCAGAAAATATCACTAAAATTTTTTAATCGTGACACATAAATTTTCCAATTTTGACACTGAAATTTTTTATCCGTGGCACAAGTTTTTGTTAAAAGGGTGAAATAAGAATTATAAGAATGTGAAACAAGGAAAAGAAGATGATAATGATGATGGTGATGATGATGATGATGACGACGAAGAGGAAGAGGAGGGAGAGTTTTAAATTGTGCAGAAAAATAACACCGAAATTTCTTAACAATAGCACTGAATTTTTAAATTGAGACTGAAATTTTGCTATAAAAATACAGGAATGCCTTTTTTAATGTTGTATTTTTTGCTTCATATATTTTTTTTCGGTTGCTCTTACTTTATTTTTTAAAAGTATTACTTCTCATATTAAACTTGAATGAATATATTTGTACTGTATTACAATTTTATTTAGTTTTTTTTTTTTTGGGTGAGCAAAGGGGGGTCAAGGACCCCAAGAAAGAAAGGAAAAAAGCCAAAACAGCAAGGGGGCAGTAGCAGCTTAAGACCCCTTTACCCTGATGGTATCAAAACAGTCACATAGGAGGGCATAACTAATACAATGGGGGGCTTGGTCAAACAGATGCAGACCAATAGGGAGATCTTGTCCCTTTTTAGCAAGAAGATCCGCCACAGGGTTAGCTTCACGCAAAGAGTGTATCCAAGTTATTTTTTGGACTCGGTTCGCCAGAATACGGATATCTTGAACCAGTGGAGCACAAGGGTGGACTGGAGAACAACCATGGTTGATAAAGTTAATGGCAGCCGCCGAGTCAGATTCCACAACAAGGTTATGATAACCATTCGTTGTAGCAATATTAAGACCATGAATGACTGCCCACAATTCCACATGCATAATTGAGCAATTTCCCAGGTTGCAGGCGAATCCCTTTACAAATCTCCCTTCTGAATCTCTGAAGACTCCGCCACAAGCCGCATTATTGTTGTGGCTAAACCAGGAACCATCAACATTGACCTTAATGCACCCTTCCTTAGGCCGAGACCATCTTATAGGGCTGCTGCCAGAGTTTTGGGGATTCCGCAATTTTAAATTGCTTCTGATTACTCTATCAAACTCCTCCGATCTCGCTCGAATCTGGTTTGCAGCTGATGTAACAATAACTGATTCACCATTAAAAACAAGCTTGTTACGAAGATACCAAATAGTTGACATTGCTACACCGAACAAGCAACTCCAATTGGACTTAAGATTCTGAGACAACCACTCGTTGAGGTCGGTATTGAAGAAGTTATTAATCCCATTTGGAGGGACGAGCTTTTGCCAAATGCTTTTGGCATAGAAACAGTCCCGAAGCACATGGATGGTGGATTCTTCACGATATCGGCACCTTGGACAAGAGTCGTCATTCGTTAAATGTCTCCTCTTCCTTTCTGAGTTCGTAAGGATTGCGTTATGGGTCACCAACCACAAAAAGGTTCTGATCCGTTCCGGGCCCTGCCACCTCCAGACCAATCGGAAGTTCTGGTTTTGAGTGTGTTGATCCTCCATGATCACCTGGTATGCTGTCCTAGTACTGAAAGTTCCATCCGAGGAAGGCCCCCAGGCAATATGATCGACTTCCTTCCAGGGGGATGGATGAGAGATGGCAGTGATTCTCTTGACAATATCCTCTGGTAATATCCCTTGAAGCTTTCCCACATCCCATTGACCTGAAATATCACAGAAGTCCGTCAGCATCTCATAAGAGTTGAAACCATTTCTTACCTGACTTGGAGAGTCACTCAAACATCCTGCTCCCGGGACCCAGGGATGATCCCAGAAGCGAATTCGGGTTCCATCTCCAACTCTCCAGATGCAATTACGTTCAACATTCTCCCATGATGCACAGATACCCCTCAAAAGATTAGAATGAAAGTAGGTTCACACTTATTGGATTAAATTATTGTCAGAAACAAAAATAGTATCGAAATTTGTTTAAAGTGTTATCAAAATTTAAATACAATGATATATAATGTAGAAAGTAAATTGCATACTAAAAGAGCACATTGACTCTATAAAATGAAATAAGATAACACCGAATTGGCACCAGAAGACACAGAAAAATATTGAATCTTTCTAAAAAACATTACACATTCGATGAATTGAATGGTTATCTCATATAAAACAAAACATAAAAATTTAAAAAATAATATTAAAATGTCTTTATTCTAACATCGAAATTTCTAACTATAATATCTATAGTGATGATGACAATAACGATAACAATAATAATAATGATGGTAATTATAATAAAAAGAGCAGCAAAAAAATAAATAAAAAAAGAAAAAAGAATACCAAGAAGCATAGTTATAAAAACCGGACTGGACCGGCCGGTTCGATCCAAAAACCGATGAAGTCTGATCCAGTGTTTGAACCGCACAAGGAATTGAACCGGTCAAAATCGGTGTAAACCGGTGAGGTGGTCTGACTGAACCGCTTGGGAGTAAATATTTCTAAAATGCTTGAGGTAAGGTTCAATCCAAAAACCGATGAAGTCTGATCCAGTGTTTGAACCGCACAAGGAATTGAACCGGTCAAAATCGGTGTAAACCGGTGAGGTGGTCTGACTGAACCGCTTGGGAGTAAATATTTCTAAAATGCTTGAGGTAAGGTTCGAACCCCTGCCCTCAAGGAAACCAAAAGGCTCCACAACCACCAAACCACTATGTTTTCTATTAAAATTAATGCAAATTATAATACATATAGATATCTTTCATCAAATAGTTTACTTTTATTTAATTTATTTTAATTTTAATTATAAACTCACTCATTCTTAAATTAATTATATTTTTATTTAACAATAATTATAAACTCACTTATTTTTTTATAATTATATAATATCTATTAATATTATTTTTTAATAAATACTTGTAGTATATAATAGTATAAAAGATATAAACTAATTAATAAATTATTAAATATTAAAAATAATAGTTATTTTAATATAAAAACAAATTAAAAATATTTATGATAGAGTAAAAATAATAAAATATTTATTGTTCATGTTCCATATTATTTTAAAATAACTTGATATTTTAAAATGTTAGTAAAAATATGTATTTTAAATTTTAATTTTAAACTTTTGACTATTTTTTATTTTTTATTTACATAGGACCGAGTCAATCGATTCAACCAATAATCCAACGGTTGAACCAGTGACTCAATAACCCAGTGATCTGACCGATTCAATTGTCGGTTCGGTTCTGACAACTATATCAAGAAGTGGTGATAGTTGCAGTAACAACAATGACAATAAATAAAATATAAATATAAAGAAAAGGAAAAGAAAGGGAAGAAGATGCACTAATAATAGTATATAAGTTAGAAGAAGAAAAAATAATAAAATTGTTTAAAAAAGATTAAAAAAACACACACACAATAAATAACACGTGATATTAAAACAATTATAATAATTTAATTGAATTTAGTTAAATATTAATTACATAATTTCTCGGTTAATAATCAATATTCCTTAAAAATACTTGTTAGCAAAATTCATTAAAGAATTTGAATTCTCTAAAATTTGAATTTTATTTTAGAGAATAAAATGTGATCTTTTACCATTAATTTTATAAGTGAGACAAAAAATAAATATAAAAAAATATTTAAAAATAAAAAATTACACTTTACTTTTTAAAATAAAATTTAATAATAACAAAAGTTCAATTGCACGTGCTAAACATTTTTTTTTTGTGACTACACGTGCTAAACATTTAATGACGCAAGCGAACCATTCTCAAATGATATTAACTACAGTATTAATTGCGGCGATAAAATATACGTAGTATCTGCTCATATTTGCACCACTAACTTTATACATCAACAATCATAATTTTACGTTAGACTACACCTAGCGTATGTCGCATATTAGTGACCATTCAAAACTTAGAATTACAATAATGTATTCATCAAAACTTATATTTACTCATTTGAAAATACTATTTATACACTAAAATTAGTCACTAAAATCAGTTACCAATATATTTATGTATAAATATATATAATTTTTAATTTATTTTTAATATATATTTATATTTCAATATGTATTTTATACTATAGTTACTTTGATAGCTGATTTTAATATTCACGTAGCATCATTTTTATTTATTTGTCCTAATTTAACTGTTGACTTACAAACTTCATCCATAGAAACCAATTCACCATGACTCCACCAAGGAAACATACTTTTATCATCATTACCCTAATTTTGATGACACTGCGAAGAGATTATAGATTAGGCTAATAAAGTTCAAAACAAAAATATTTAAAAAACAATAAAAAAATTAACTCAAAATAATTTAAAATTATGTTATTTTGTACTTTTTTATTATTATTGGAATAAGTAGATAATATTAAATATAATACGTGTGTATTATACTATTATGGATATTAAATTAAAAACAAAAACTTTAAGTTATTATCTTTTTAATATCATTGATCTGAAAAATAATTATGATGTATTTTTCATAATTTGTGAATAAAATATGTCTTATACTTTTAATAAAATTATAAAATAATGAACGATTTAGCTAACATATACTCTAAGGACATATGATAAACTTATCATTAGTATTAAGTTTTAAATATTTTCATTTAATAAAGACAAAATAAATGCATTGAAAACTTGAATTTTTTTTATTTTTAATAAAATTTTTTTACTAATAACAGGTTTATCATGTGCTCTTAAGACATATGTTAGCTAAACCCAATAATAAATTAGAAAAGAATACTAACAAGTTCTGTTTTCTATAATAGTATAATACTCTTCCCAATTTCAAAGTGTGTGTTTTTTAAGATCTTAACACACGTTAAGAATTCATAAAGGTTAGACTTGAAAGTCCAAACTAAACTATCAAAGAGAATAATAATTGTTACTAAAAAATGTCAAATTTAAGAGAGCAAAGGCTAGTGTGGGGACATAATCACATAACTAGCTCATTTGCCAGTGCCTTTCAATAAATATGTCATTTCTTGTTAATATTCATATTTTACTATAAAACAGATTTGTTTCGATGAACTCTCATCCTCAGGAATATTAATGATTGCACGGGACAAAGCAGAAGAATTCAATGCTAAAATAAATAATAAATCATATATATTTCTCACCAAAATTTCTATTGGCAGGGGAAGAGAAATTAGCCAGGCCCCAATGCCTTTAATGGCTATGTTTCTTACTGTAACACTATCCAATTTAAGACCAACCTATTCTCTACATTCATAGCTCTCTACTTCACATATATATATATAAATTATAAGCCTTTAGCCATGTGTAACTGAAACTCCTCCATTAGTGATGGAAATTGGAATGCAATTATAGCTTTTTAGAGAGAGAGAGAGAGAGAGAGAGAGAGAGAGAGAGAGAGAGAGAGTAGAAAACATGGTACAAGAACACAAACATTAGAAGACATGCCTGTTACTGCTAAAAAGAAAGAGTGAGTCGGTTTAAATCAGTCATGGACCATTTTTCTGTCAAAATTGAAAATTCAAAACCCTACCCAAAAAGATATATAAGGCCTCCTGACAGACCAATCCAAGAGAGAGTTTCAGCCAATGCTCTTGCACCACGTGGCATGAGAATTGAAATATGAATAATGGGTCATTGATCCAATTAGCAATGACACAAAAATGGACAATGGAAACTATTGGCCCAACTAATAATAAACAAGAGTATATACAAGTACTGAAGTACACTTGAATGGTGATCAATGAAAAACTTGTTCATTACCAATAATCTCCACAAGAACATGTACCATCTTTGAAATGGTGAAACCTGCTAGCATCTCGCACTATAATTTCCAAATTTTTTATCTCCGATATGTACTTAATGGCAACATGGCAATCACTACAAACGCGCAAGTTCTTCATCACCCTTATTGGCATTCCCTCTGGACAATTCATCAAAGCAAAAGCAATTGCCATCTTCTCACTGTGGTGTGCCAAGTTGTATTCTTTCTCCTCATTGTCCATGTCATGCATTACAGAGCTAGTATCTGGGACATAGCCGCGCATCTTCATTTCTGAAGTTAGTTCTTCCAGATACCGATTGATCTCCGCAGATTGTGGGTGGGATTTATCATCCAAACAGAACTGGTGAACCTGATTCTTTATTTCTACCCAACTTATGCCTGGTTCTTTCTTCAACATCTTGCCTCTCATGGCCTTCCTCACCTCAGAAACATCCTGCCACCTATTAGCAGAAGCATGAATATTGGCAAGTAGAATATATGATGCTGAATCTTGAGGATTGATCCTAAGAACTTCTTCGACAACCCGTTTTGCCATTTCTGCATTCTTGTGGATCTTACATGCAGATAAGAGTGTTTTCCATATAATTGCATCTGGTTTCATAGGCATGGAACGTATCACAGCCTCTGCATCGTCCAAACAACCAGACCTACCTAGTAGGTCAACGACACAATTATAGTGTTCTAGTCTAGCCTTGAGCCCATACTTTTGTACCATCAACTCAAAGAAATCAAGCCCTTTGTCCTTCAATCCACAATGACAACATGCATATAACAAGCTCAAAAATGTAACTTCATTTCCTGGCAAATTTTCCTGTTCCATCTCATCAAAGAGTTTTATAGCTTCTTCCCCTCGACCATGAAACCCATAAGCAGAAATCATTGAGCTCCACAATACAATATCTCGCTGTTTGCCTTCTGAAAAAGCTTTCATAGAGTCTTTCAAGGATCCACATCTTGAATACATACTAACTAATGAGCTAACTACATCAACTATAGAGCTAGCTCCTGCTTTGATTGCTTCGGCATGTATTTGCTTCCCTTGACCAAGTGTGGCTAACTCCGAACATGAACTGATCACTGTCACAAAAGTAATCTTATCTGGTCTGAAACCTGCCTTTTTCATCATACAGTATTGATCTAAAACTCCTTCAAAACACCCATTTTGAGCTTTCCCAGACATAAGTGTATTCCAAGCAACCACATTATAATTTGGCATCAATCTGATCAATGTCTCTCCATCACTCAAGCTTCCAGCTTTGATGTACATGTGAGCTAAAGAGCATGTGACAACCAAATTAAACTCAAACCCACTTTTCATAACATAAGCATGAATCTGTTGGCCTGCAAACAAAGCTGTGAGGTGTGCACATCCCCTGAGCACACTACCCAGCGAGTACTCATCCGGCATGAAGCCCAACGCATTCATCCGTGAAAACAAGAACAAAGACTCCTCATTCATTTCAAACTTAGCCAACCCCGTGACCATTGCATTCCAAGTAGCAACATTCCTCTCGGGCATTTCATCAAACAGTTTCTTGGCACTCTCAAAACTACCCATTTCAAGATGGGCTTTGATCATGATGTTACACGACATGATGTTCCTACTATGCATTCTATCAAACAGTAAGACTGCAGCTCGGAGCTCCCCAAATTTCGAATACAGGTTGAGGAGATGGTTGGAAACAAACTTGTCGGAGGAACAGCCAGAAGTAATAATCAAAGAATGAAGCTGCTTCCCCAAAGAAACAGACTTTGTGGGAATGCATGCTTGTATGAGATTTGAGAACAAACGGGGTTCAGACCAAATATAAGAAACAAAGCTGTGAAACGCTTCTCTGATACGCCCGTTGGAACACAAGGTTGCAAATTGTTCTTTGGCATCTGAAAAGTTTCCATCTTCCAAGTGGATTTTGAAGGTAGCTGTGGACAAGTGAAAGACGGAATTTTGAAAAACGGTAGGCACAGAAAACGAGAAGCACGTACGAGGAAGACGAAAGCCCATGCAAGCTACGTGGATTGTGGAGGGGGGAAAAGCACCGCAAAATCGGTTTCAGCCACACAACACTGCTGAATTATCCACCGCCACGGAGTCGTAGACGAGCACCAAAGCAGCATCGACGCCGATGAAAGTAGAGAGGTGCTGGCGAACGAAGCAGCGGCCCATCACGGTGGCTTCTCCCTTCATTTTCTTTTCTTGTTTCCCGCTTCTGTTTCGATCTTTCCCTTCATTTTCTAATTTGGCCTTTTCTTTCCAAGTTTTTTTTTTAAATAATAATAAGAGTTTAGCCAATATGTGTTTTACTTAAGATAAATTTATTAATAGTAAAAAATTTAAATATTTTTATTTAATAAATATAAAACAAATACATTAAAACTTGAATTTTTTATATTTCAATAAAAAAATTTTATTTTCTAATTTTAACATATACTCTTAAGAGAGAAGATATAAAGAAAAGTATACAAATGGTTGCAAAGTAGTATGGACTAAGATTTTTTTTGGCTAAAAAATTTGGATATGAAAGTACATGATGAGTGTTATGTCTTGATGTGATAATTTTTGGTGTTTTTTAAAATTATGGAAGGTACATAAATCGAACATTTTGATTTGTGTTTAAAAAATTAAAAAAATTTGGAGTACACAAATCGGACGGATTGGACGGTCTGATTTCTGTATCTTTTAAAAATCGAACGGTCCGATTTATACTTCGTAAATTAAATCATTCCATATTTTAGAAAAATAGCACAATAAATCACAATTTAAAAAAACACCATTATTAACCGATATTAAAAATAAAATATGGAATATTTCTTGCAAAATAGTAACCAACATTTTTTGTCCTGACTTAGATTTATATTTGAACTAACATTAACTAACTTTTCTTCTTTCTCTATTTGAGCTAAATCCCTCGCTTAGAAAAGAGAAAAGAGAATGTTGATGTGAATAATTTAGATATTTTTGTTATAATTATTAGTAGTTTTCTCCTTTTTTTTATTGTCAAATTAGTACAATTTTAATTCAAGTTGGGCATTAGACATTACTGAAAATAGCTACTTCCCAAAAAAATTATTCTCATAACTTACTTAAGATAGATAAATTTTATAAGCTAGCAGCAAATATTTTTTTTGTTGCACACGGTATTTCTTAATCCGACAAGTTAAAGACTAACCTGTAGCGTGATGCGTGCACATCATGATTTGTTTTTATATGTTTTTTTCATGTAAAAATTAATTCAAAATGCTTAATTATGGAAGTGTTTTGATGCTTAAGTTAGATATTGCTTTGATCCTTTTGATTTGATGAATCCTGTAAAAAATTGATAGAAAAAGAAGTAAAAATCACAAAACAATCTAAAAAAAGAAAGAAATTTTGGACACACTTTAAAAACTCTTAAAGAGACGCTAGCAATGAAACATATGAAGCTGGAGCATGTAAAGTGGCGATGCCACTACTTGAAGCGCCCTCTTAAGGAGGTGCCCAATCATCAATGAAGCATGCGTGAATAAATGAAGCTACATGAAGCAAAGGGCATGCATATTAATTAATGGATATTTTGAAGCATGATGAAGGCGTTTTTAACGCCAATAAAGAAGCATGCATGTGTTACAAATCAATGAAGCCAATTAATGAATCAATGGAGAACGTTGCATGCATGAGGCGTTAATTAATGCCAATGAATGAAGAAGCATGAAGCATGCGTGAGCGTTGTTAACGCCCATATATGAAGCGTCCAATTAAGAAGGCGCCAACGTACATGGAACAACTTCACAAGCCACCCCTCGAGCATGCAATGTGGGCGTTACCAACATCCAAAGAAAGGGAGCACCCTGTCAAATAACGCCTTCGACTTGTTTGCAAAATGCATGCTTGGTTGACCTTTTCACTTTTAAAGGAGCATAATTTGAACTACAAAGGTCTAAATGATACGTTTCTAGCGACATTAAAAAACTGATATCTAGGACTTTCGAGCGATATATAATAATCTATAATAGAAATGACTTTCGAGCGATATATAATAATCTATAATAGAAATGCAACAGAGACACCAACAATGGACATCTTTAAACCCGAAAAATACTAAAGTGTTAATAACGCCCAAATTGTAAAGCGTGTTAGTGTTAGTAACGCCAAGTCACCCCCTGGAAGCAATAAATTGAGGCATTAGTAACGCTGGTTTGTGAAGCTTTACCTCCACCAATGCCCAACTTCAAGCCTGCACCTGTTAAGATTCCAGCACTTTAATTTTCCAGTAATTTACATTTCTGTTTTTTACTTGCTTCTATTTACTTTTTCTTTAAGTCACTTATATTTCTTGTTTGATCGTCATCCAAATATGACCGTCTAACTAGAATAATCAGCTAACCATTACTTGCTTAATCTATTAATTCTCATAGAATCGACACTCACTCACCGTGAGTTTATTACTTGATACGATTCAGTGCACTTGCTAGTAGTTCTACAAAAATTGAATTGTAAATTCCGTATCACCGCGAATCTGAGCTTCCTTCATTTAAGGATAGCATTATGCTCTATTTAAGTTTATGCTCTATTTAAGGGTCAACTGGCAGCAAATACTTACAAAGCTCTGGTCAAAGCAATCCAAGTTTTGGAGAGAGTATCATAGCTCTTATTCATATGACATAATGAACTTATTTGACGTGGATTATGGTAGCCCAAGCTACAAAATCGTTCACTTTCTAATTACTAACAAGATTCAAGTCCAAAATCTTTCAACAAGATTTAAGTGTATCGTCCTTCTTTGACCCTTTTGCCAACTGCCAAAGAGGACAGAACTCACCAATGTCCTGTTTCTGTTTAAAAAAAAAAAAAAAAAAAAACAGTTGCTCAGTATTATTTTCATAGATGCAAAAGAAACTATGAATTTTTACACACAATATTTGCTCTTTGGTACATTTTCTGGTACATTTTCTCAGTTGTCAACACTACAAAAACGAAGTAATCTATGAGATTTCTAAGATATACATATTTCACCCATTATATTAGTTTTACATAATATGGCCTATTCAAACAGTGGCAGGTACTGGAGTTGAAGGAGGGACCCGATTTTCGGCCGGAATTTCCACAAACTCAGAGAGGAGAGCACGGAATTCATCTCCGGATATAGTCTCTTTCTCCAACAGGACTTCCACAATCTTATCAATGGCCTCGCGGTTGTTCCTTATATGGCGCAGTGCAATCTCGTATGCTTCATCTGATAGCCTCTTGACAGCAGCATCAATGTCTTCTGCCAGCTTCTCTGACATCGAGTTCCTTGCCATCATTCTCATGATAACATCCCCACTTTGTGCCGACGCATCCATTAGCGACCAAGGACCGATATCAGACATTCCAAATGTGGTTACCATCTGCAAGTGTGTTCAAACAGCAAAGGAGGACAAGGAAGGAAAGTCAAAAGATATTGTTGATAAGATGGGACAAAAGAGATTAAAGTTTATACTCTATAATGTAAATAAACTTTCTTTAAGTAAAGCCATATTTAATTCAAGCTAACAACCTAATTACAATTGTTCTAAAAATATCACCAAATCTAGATTTGATTCCCAGTTAATGGTGCTATAAACCCTACAAAAACAAAACAAGAAATGCGAGTAGTGTGAATTAAGTGTACCTGTTTTGCCAAACCAGTGATTTGCTGCAAATCTCCAGCTGCTCCAGTTGTAACCTCAGGCTCGCCAAAAATAACTTCCTCGGCAGCCCTACCGCCTAATCCTCCAACAATTCTTGCAAAGAGTTGTTGTTTGGAGATCAAGGTTGGGTCGTCGGAAGGAATGAACCATGTAAGGCCTCGAGCTTGACCACGGGGAACTAGTGTTACTTTTTGCACAGCATCATGACCAGGGGTCAAAGTTCTGCAAGAAAGTAGAAATGCATCATTCAGAACAACATTTGAGAATAGTTTGCTAAAACTGCTTCTAAGATTTGTGTTCATGTGTCATAGAAGATGAATTCACGAAGAAAATTTCTTAGTTCTTACCCACAAATGGCATGCCCGACTTCATGATATGCCACTAAACTTTTGCTCTTCCCATCAGTCATCACCGTTCCTTCCATTCCAGCCACAATCCTATCAATAGAATCATCAATCTCTTTAGATGAGATTGCTGTCTTTCCCCGACGACCAGCCAATATAGCAGCTTCATTCAATAGATTTGCAAGATCAGCTCCACTAAAACCGGGTGTTCTCATTGCAATTACTTCAAGTGAAACATCAGAATCAAACTTTTTATTGCTACCATGAACCTTTAGGATTTCAGTCCTTCCCTTTACATCTGGAACATCGACTGTTACCTATAGAAGCATTATGCTCAGTAATTTACTCGCCATCAAAGCACTGAAAAATTCATTATAATTTATACAAGCATACCTGTCTATCAAATCGGCCCGGCCTTAACAAAGCAGAGTCAAGAATGTCAGCCCTGTTAGTAGCTGCAATTACGATGATGCCTGTATTACCCTCGAACCCATCCATTTCTGTCAAAAGCTGATTGAGTGTCTGTTCTCTTTCATCATTCCCTCCACCAATTCCAGTCCCTCTTTGTCTCCCAACAGCATCAATTTCATCAACGAACACAATGCAAGGGGCATTCTCTTTAGCCTTCTTGAATAAATCACGGACTCTTGAAGCACCGATACCAACAAACATCTCAACAAACTCAGAACCTGAGATTGAGAAGAACGGAACACCAGCTTCGCCAGCGATCGCCTTGGCCAAAAGGGTCTTCCCAGTTCCAGGAGGTCCAACAAGAAGAACACCCTTTGGTATGCGAGCTCCAACAGCAGTGAACCTTTCAGGCTTCTTCAGAAACTCCACCACCTCCATAAAATCCTGCTTAGCTTCATCCACCCCAGCAACATCATCAAACGTCACCCCGGTATTAGGTTCCATTTGAAACTTGGCCTTGGATTGACCAAAAGCAAGAGGAAAGCCAGGCCCACCAGGACCTCCCATCCCTCCAGATCGTCTCGAGAGAAGGAATAATCCACCAATCAAGATCAGAGGGAAGGCCAAATTCCCAATCAGGTTAAACAAAAGAGAACCAGAATCTTCTTGTGCATTGTGAGCAGCAAAGTCA
Organism: Arachis hypogaea; assembly: GCF_003086295.3. Lineage (NCBI taxonomy): Eukaryota > Viridiplantae > Streptophyta > Magnoliopsida > Fabales > Fabaceae > Arachis > Arachis hypogaea. The sequence continues at coordinate 142,080,411 of NC_092048.1, forward strand.
ATGTTCTTCTCCCTGAATTTCTGAAGGAGCTCTTGGTTAAGTCCTGGAAGTTGAACTCTCACACGCTGAACCCTATTCCCCAATTCAGGAGAAACAGCCTCAACTATAGCTATGGTTCCATTCTCATAGAGATCCACTCTGCTGACTCTATCCTTGTCCAAATACTCGAGGAACCTCGAGTATGACATTCTTGAGGAGGAGGAAACCCCTTGTTGTTCATCGGCGTAAGCCTTGCCGCTACCCAACAATGCAGGTAAGCCAGCCCCAACATTTCCAGCCAAGAATTTTAGAAACCCCCTTCGCCCTTCATGGTTCCTTTGGTCCAAGGATGATGATGATGATGCCTTTATTGTTGCAGGTTTAGAATTTGGTGCCTTATTCAGCGATGAAATTCTCCAAGATGAGAAGAGGTAGCTTCTATTCAAGTTCTTGCTCAGAGTTGTTCTATTACTCCGTGTAGATAAACCATTTCCAATAAGACATGCTGATGATGCCGCCATCTGCATAAAAAACGTTGTAAACATTGAATAATTCAAGTGATAAGCATGAAATTTTATTTTTTTTTTCTCTTTTAATTGGTACCATTGTGGTTATAACTTATAAGTAACAAATTATTACACATCAAAACATAAAGTTCGAAATACACAAAGATTCTGCAATTGGAAGAAAGTTCCTTTCAATAATCTAACTCTAAACATGAAGCTATTGAGATTAGAAGATCCATGGTTAACAAGTTCAACAAGCAAATTACATGAGAAAAACTAATATAGACATGGAACAATCAAGTTTGAAGTAAGGGCATGAGAAAATGCATGGAAATGAAAATTGAAAAGAAGTAAATTACCTTGGAAGGGAATGTGAATGAAAGCTGAAAAAGAGAGAGTAGCAAATGGGAACCAGTTTGGGAAGAGTGTGAAATGGAGCGTTTGGTTTTAGAAGCAGTGGCTATGGTTTCGGATTGCCTTACGTGGCCACTTTCTAACGTTTCACTTTCGTTTTTTTTTTTGGACGGAATTTAATTTTCTTATTTCGCTTCATATATATTCTGTTGGAAATTTTCCTACGTCGTTCCACTGGGGTTTCGCCGTTTCGGCAAAAATTTGACCATACATGAAAAATTAAAAAAAAGAAGTATAGGGAGCCAATAAAATATTTGTATAATGTGTATAGTAGAAGTTTAGAGATGTCTGATTTAATATTAGAGATATAATTATTAGTGTTATTTTTTTCATCAGTTTAAATTTTTGAAATGAGTAGTATCATGACATGATATCAAAATTTTCTAGATCTGAAAGGTCAAGAGTTCGATTTTTAGTGAACCTCAAAATTAATTTAAAATTTTGAAATGAGTAGTTTTATTACATGAGATGTTTATTATTCCTAGTAATTAAATGATTATTCTAATCTTCTGAATAGTATAAATAATGTTTATTTTATAACTCATATAACCTATTATATATTTTGTACAAATATTCATTAGCTCTATAACAGGACTCAATTAAAAAAGATATTTAAAAATAGGTTTAAGAATGCTGTTTTGTATTTGATTGTCAACTCGTAGTGACACGTATTCAGTTTTTAATAAGCCACTACAGCTGCAATACTAATAAGGGAATTTGCTTCTTTAATTTTCTTCATTTTTGTCATTCTATTTATCTTATTATTCTTCATAAGGCCTTTTAATCTGTTAATCAAAATATAACGCACTTTTATATATATCTAGCTAAATTCCTATATTTTCAGAAATTGGACTAAGTCTTGGGAGAAGTGGGGTTTAAGGAATGAATTTCTTATGTGAAGTTCAGCAGACTAATATTCATTTTTTAAGAAGCATAAAAATAGTAATTGATTTATGGTGGTGGACTTTGTGTTATCGTTTTTGTTAGAAGTACTTTTGATCCTTTTTATAGTATTTAAAATATGTAAAGTGCTACTAGTTGGTTATAACATAAGGCATGTCAACTCATGTGAGCATTGAAATGTTTTATAACTTTATAATTATTAAAATAATTTAGATAATTATTGTCAATTAATATATAGCTGTTTATTAAAATAATACAGATATTTGTTTTCAATTCTAAATCCAATTTAACTTATATAAGATTTGTCATGAAGAAAATACAATTGTTGAGAGAAAACAATGTGCATTTGCTTTAAAGGATATAGATTGTTGGTGTATTATAGGAGAAATTACTGTATGTTCTTACAGAATAAGAGAAGAGAAAGGTATAAATGTGTATGCAGTAGAACTGTAGAAGGCAACAGAGATATGATTCTCTGTGTTAAGTTCCAGTTTATAAATGTAACTCTGTTATAGGATCATGAATAAAGAATAGTATAGTTGTCTTTAAGAGTGATTTTTTACACCATATTTTGTAACTCATTTATGATTTTATTTATAAATTTAAAATGTGATATATCTGTATTTAATAGTGATTGTAAACGGATAGAATTAGTAAAATATTATCGAATTATTCTGAGATTATGACACGCGCAGGTGTACATGATGTGGATATCAATCGACTGAACGCGACATGACACATTATTGAGGCAACCGATTTCGAGGTTAGTGTTGTTATTTTTATGTTTATGTTAGAGCATATATGTGTAGCCATACTTAGGGTACTTTTATAGAATTAGTATGCAATATATATTAGATAAATGAATGTACTGTTAATAAGGATTAACTGATATGGTATGATTTAAAGATATTAGTGAAATTAATTTGTTAAGTAAATGTTTATTTAAGGGTTAAATACTTTTTTCGTCTATAACGTTTTGGGTCAAAATCAAAATCATCTTCAACCTCTTTTTGTTATTGATATCATTCTCAATGTTATAAAACGTTATAAAATTATCATTTTTTTAATTTTTGGACTAAAATATCCTTCTTTATCATCTCTTTCCCTCACCCTTCTCACACCTCACCCCACTACCGCTGCTACATTCACTGCCACCTATATTACCACAAATTTACTCCCTACTCACCGCTATAAAAGAACCAGTTCGCATGATTTTTGTTAGCCCTATTTGACATCAAAGAAACCCATCCAAATCAAGCACCGCAATTTGAATAAAAATGACAGAGAAACAAAGAACACTGAAAACTTGAACATTGAACCTATTAGAACTTCACCATTAATGCCATTATATTGTTGCTATTGACGATAGTGGTGGTGGTGATGCCGTTACCCTTATTAATTTTAAATCCTACATGTACATACAAATCTTCCTGATGAATACAAGAAAGAGGAACAATATCACAAGGGTAAGGCTCACACAAATTGCAGAAAGAGTAGGTGGCGGAGAAAACCTGATCGATGTCCTCTGTCTTATCTCAACCTCGAGCTTCAATTCGAACAGGTCATATGCAAACTTGCCACTTTGAACAGTGCCAAGATTGGTATTACCAACAACCAAGTCCCCTCCTTCCCCCCTCCCCCTCCCTCCTCTCCGATTCCACACCCGATGCTCGACTTCGACGACCCCATCAACGAGCTTGACTTCGACGACTAGAACCCCAACCTCGCCCTCGACACTACCAATCCCCCTCTCCTCTACTCGCTACTTATATGACCCTTCTCTGCCGCAACTTAAAAACCCCTCGCAACGTCCAGCAAATTTCCAATCAATAAATTCACAATCACATTCTCCACTTCGCCACCGTCAGATCCGAATGAGATGATCACACTAAGGCTGTGTTTGGCTCCGACGATCTCCCCGTCAGTGGTGGAGCTTGAAACAAAATTTTGGGGGGCAAAAATTTAACATAAAAATTTAATAATAATATTTATATCAAAATAAAATTTATAAATATAATTATTCTTTAAGTTTGTTACTAATAAGATAATAAATAAATAATTCTACAAGATAGAAGATAATTGTCAAGATGTTTTTGATATGGACCCCATTCAAGATAAGCTCGTCTAATCTTATCTCTCTGGTTTGGGTAATATAGCGAAATTTAAAGCCGTTTTCCAGGGTCTCATTCCAAAGAATTAAGGTCAAACTCATCAGATGCAACTCTTTAAATTTTTGAAAGTTGTATCTCACTTTCTTCGTGATTCATTAAAGTAGAAGAACTATTTACAAGTGTTGATATTTTAGAAGTTATATGTTCTCCTTCTTGAATATTAGCTTTCCTCTTAAAAAATGCATCAATTCTTTGATTTTTCATCATTATTTTGTATAAAAATTTGAATATATATCTTGTAACATATGTAAAAAAATTAGAAAGATAAAAATTAAAAAATTTATAATATTTATTAATTTTTTTATCAATTTATACAAATACAATAATATCAATAGTTATTGAATATTCTAATATTTTTTATCATATAAAAAATTAAATTAAATAAATAAAAAATACCTAATTTTTTAGCAAAGCGTTTTGATTTTATCTTTTAATTTTGATGTGTTGTGAAATCAACAAAGACCCACTCTAAAACTAAAAATTATTATGCAATAAAAATATAAGATAGGAATTAAACTTAGATACTCTAAATTATAATAAAGTATTTGAGCCTATTCAACTACTCTTTATTTTTTGAAGGACTTCTACTAATTTTTTTTATAAAAAATTTGGGGACTATGCCCCCTTGCCCTAATAAAGCTCCGCCTCTGCTCCCCGTCGACGATGATGTTAGAAGATTGGGTGGTCAGGTAATTACCAATGAAGACGCGCTTCTGATTCGAAGCACTTCCCCTCTCATGGGGTGATTGGTTCGAAAAAAAAGTATCTTTTTGAGAAAGGACAAAATTTTTAAATCAATTTTTAAAATTCTGAATCCAAACGACAATCCACTTCATCAAGATTCGGATGGTGTAGGTGCTTCTGGGTTCACTAGGGGTGATAGGATTGTGCAGAAGATGTGGGTGGAAGAAGGTAGGGGCAAAATTCTCATATAATTAATATTTATGAGTAAAGGATGATTTTAAAACGATAAGGATGATATTAATAATAAAAAAAAGTCGGAAACGATTTTGATTTTGACCCAAAACGTTAGGATGAAAAAGTACTTATATTTAATTTTGTTTTTATTTAAATTAAATTAGTAAGTAAATATTTATTAATCTAGTTATTAATTATTTAAGTAAATATTTTTATTTAAATTAATTTATTAAGTAGATTTTTATTAATTTAGTTATTAATTATTTAAGTAAATAATTTTTATTTAAATTAATTTATCAAGTAAATGTTTCTAGTTATTTGTTAAATTAATTTACTTATAAGTTAAATTAATTTGTTATATAAATGTTTATTGAGAATTTTTTTTTTGTTAATTTTGATAGCTTGATAGCTTTATAAATTTTTTATTCATGTTTTTTATTTTTTATCAGAGGTCTCGCCTACTTCTCCTCAGTCAAGTGAGTCACACACTTGCACCACGGATGGGCTAGATTGTATCAATGACAGGATGAGACTGCTGTTCAACTATCGATAATCTTGAGACTTGGTGAGTGCTAAACACATGTGCGCTATTCCAACCCAACGCACCTCCCTAACAAAATAACACATACATAGTTGGCATTTACACCAAATATAACAATGATAAATGAGAAAATACACCACAATTAAACTTGACCTCATCAATATCCGAGATGTCGGAGGACAACACGCAGACTCCAAGGACATCCTGCTGCATATTGCCGGCAATGCATATGGTACTTTAATCAGTCCGACTCCACAACTTGGTATTCATCAAAAACTTCTACGAATGATGTAATTCTTCACACCCTGCATTACTGCATCTCTGTTTTTGAATCTATGGCCAATCCAAAACTCCATACCACCGTCTAAATTGTAATTGCCTTTACCTGTGTTGGAAAATTGAGTTTTTTCATGCATCGCTTCCAGATCCAATGTATAATAGTGACTGGGTACAACTGATAAAGCCAGAATTGGATGCGGGACAAGCAGAAGATACCAAACTGATGCCTCGACCGGTGTCTACTATAAACTCCTCCTCATCATCATCTTCAAAAGAATCACTATCGTTGCTATCCACAACATACTCCTCGTCGGAGTCCTCACCATCCATGTCCATGTCTTCCACTGGACTAGCAACCTGTAGCAGTGGTGGTGTGAGAGGTGGGTCATCCTACACAAAATTCGAGTGGCCAGATCCACCGCCACCAACATTATCGACTTTTGCAGAAAGCTCAATTACTTGTTCTGCCATAATTCTCTCATGAATATCAAACATGATGCGCACATGCTCATCGCCATAGAGTCAAAAATGGTGCTAGTAATCTCTACCCCACCATTCCAATTTCTTTTCTCTCACTACCACAAATGCTACTCAATATCAGACTCTTCAACTGGGACAAAGAACTTACTCGTCGAGTGCATAACAAAATAAAATTATCACACTCAAATATCATTATAGTGTCACTGTTTTTCATGTGGCAATTGAAATACATACTTACAACTACATATCTACTATTGTTAGACATTTTGGCTTATTTTTTAAAAGAAAAATGAAAGAGAAAAATAAGTGAGATACTTGTGGAGAATACAAAAAGTTACATATCCTTTCATAACTGTTCATACCCTGGCCCAATGATAAGGCCCAGGACCCAACGAAAGGCCCAATCCAAAGGATTGAGCCTCACCCTACACCGACCTTCAATCTACGAAGTCGGTACTTACCACGACTTGCTCTAAAAAAGTCGGGAACAAGGGATTAGCTGGCAGATAAACCCTCACTCAAGAGGATAACTGCCCCTAAAATCTCTCTAACCACTTCCAGGAGCCATATCTCAACTTCCCTAAGATAAAGGGACGGTTATTCCCCTTAAAAGGCGGAACTACTCCAACGGTGGTTATGGGTTCACCACTATAAATACACTGACATCCCTCAGGTATCTCTAAGCCCCAATACTCTCTAGACCTGCTTACACCCTTGCTGACTTAGGCATCGGAGTGTCTTTGCAGGTACCACCCCCCATTCTTTCACATACACAACTCGAAGGCGGCTCCCAGACATAAACCAAGTCGGAGACACACTTCTCCAACGCTTGGGCCTCACAAACAAGCCCAACCACCGTCCGGTTCTAGGTAAGCCCATTATCCCCGGTTACCCAACGTAACATTGGGGCCATTGCCGGGGAACCGAGAGATCAACCAGTAATGGCAGACAACTCACCAGAAGATGGACATACAGCGTCTGATTCTGAGTAAGAAAATCCAGATACCGAAAACAATGCCGCAGACCTGACCCTTCATCAAGGAACCAGCGACCAGCATAAAGAAGGCACCTCTGGGCTCAAAAACCCAAAGGCAAATTCCTCGGAAGGACGAGAGTCCGGAAAGGAAGGGCCACCCCATGCAACCGAGCTAATGGGGCTGGTCCACGGCCACCAAGGTCGTTTGGAGCAACTGGAACAGGAACTAGAACAACAGCGAGAGGCAGAGCGAAACCTCAGGGAGGAAATAGAACGACGAAAAGAGTTGGAAGAAAAACACACAAAGCTTGAATCCTCCCTTAAAGCCTGAGACTCCTGCGGCAACCGAGAAGAGTCGCCCTTGGGAGGAGAGGACCCGTTCAGCGAGGACATAATGAGGGTGAAGGTTTCAAGAAACTTCAAAAGTCCTGAGATGAACCTCTATGACGGAACCACAGACCCAAAGCATCATTTAAGCAACTTCAAAAGTCGAATGTATCTGGCTGATGCTTCTGATGCAACACGTTGCAAGGCTTTTCCGACCACCCTGTCAAAAGCGGCAATGAAGTGGTTCGATAGCCTCCCTCCAAGGTCGGTTACCAGCTTTGAGGACCTCTCAAGAAAATTCCTGATGCGATTCTCCATCCAGAAGGATAAAGTAAATCACGCACCGAGCCTCCTGGGAGCTAAACAGGAGGTCGGGGAACCTCTGCGTGATTACATGGAAAGGTTCAACAAAGCGTGTTTGGAAATTCAAGATCTGCCCACAGAGGTAGTTATCATGGGATTAGTAAATGGACTTAGGGAAGGACCCTTCTCACAGTCCATATCAAAAAGACACCCGACCTCTTTGAGTGATGTACAGGAGAGAGCGGAAAAGTACATCAACATGGAGGAAAATGCTAGACTGAGAGAGTCGAGTTGGCGATCTGGGCACCCTCCCTCGATAAAAGAAAAGGAGAGGGAGCCCAAGAAGAAAGAAGACCTCGGTCTCGACAGACTCAGGAAATATCACTCTTATACTCCTCTAAAGGTTTCTATAGTGGACATATACAGAGAAATTTGCAATACTGAAAGGCTGCCGCCTCCTAGGCCCATTAAAAATAAAAAAAGGGGGAGTCGCAGCGATTACTGCGAGTACCATAAAATATATGGTCACTCAACAAACGACTATTACGACCTCAAGAATGTGATAGAAAAGCTGGCCAGAGAAGGCCGACTTGACAGATATCTCATGGAAAGGTCGGATAATCATGGGAAGAGAAAGCAAGATGACGCAGATAGAAGAGACCCACCACCGCAGACTCCGGAGAGACATATACATATGATCTCAGGTGGATTCACGGGAGGGGGACTCATCAAGTCCTCTCGCAAGAGACACCTCAAGCGAGTCTACCAGGTCGGGAGCGAATCGCCCGACCTTCCTACCATCTCATTTACAAAGGAGGATGGGCAAGGAGTAATCCCTGAACATTACGATCCAATGGTGATAACCATGATCCTGGCCAATGCCCATCTCCACAGAACTCTAGTAGATCAAGGAAGCTCGGCGGACATCCTTTTCAAACCCGTGTTTGACAAGCTAGGGTTGGACGAGAGGGAGCTAAGAGCCTACCCCGACACCTTATACGGGCTAGGCGACACGCCAATAAAGCCACTGGGATTCTTACCCCTTCATACTACCTTTGAAAAGGGGGAAAATCCAAAACTCTGAGTATAGACTTCATAGTCATCGACGTAGGGTCAGCATATAATGCCCTAATCGGAAGAGCTACCCTAAATCGACTCGGAGCGGTGGTATCCACCCCCCATATCTGCATGAAATTCCCGACAACAGCGGGGGTAGCAACGGTGCGGGGAGACCAGAAATTGGCAAGAAAGTGCTACAATGAAAGCTTGAACCTGAGGGGAAAAATACCAACATAGGAGCCAACCCAGGGGAAACCCTGAAGCAAGGGTTGACTAAGCTCCTAAGAGACAATTCTTACCTCTTTGCCTGGAAAGCCTCTGACATGCCTGGGATAGATCCCGAGCTTATGTCCCACAAGCTCTCGGTGTATCCAGGATCCCGACCTGTACAACAGCAAAGGCGCAAGCTCGGCCCGGAACAAGCCCTAGTGGTGGAGGAGCAAATACATGCACTTCTAGAAGCTGGCTTCATCAGAGAAGTTAAATATCCAGCATGGCTAGCAAATGTAGTGCTAGTCAAGAAGCAAAACGGCCAATGGAGGATGTGTGTCGACTACACCGACTTAAACAAGGCGTGTCCTAAGGACCCTTATCCACTCCCAAGTATTGATACTCTAGTAGACTCTAGCTCGGGGTATCAATACTTGTCGTTCATGGATGCCTACTCGGGATATAATCAAATCCCTATGTGTGAGCCAGACCAAGAGAAAACATCGTTCATCATGCCCCGAGCAAATTTCTGCTACGTGGTCATGCCATTTGGACTAAAAAATGCAGGGGCCACATACCAAAGGCTAATGAACAAGGTGTTCGCCCCCCACCTCGGGAGCTTAATGGAAGTCTACGTAGACGACATGCTAGTGAAAACTAAGGAAGAAGCTGATCTCTTGACAGACATCTCGCAAGTCTTCGACATCATAAGGTTGCACGGGATGAGGCTAAATCCCGCAAAGTGTACATTCGCAGTGGAGGCCGGAAAATTCCTAGGGTTTATGCTGACGCAAAGAGGGATTGAAGCCAATCCCGATAAGTGTCAAGCTATACTGGAAATGAAGAGCCCGACTTGCTTAAGGGAGGTTCAACAACTAAATGGCCGACTTGCAGCCCTCTCCAGGTTCTTGGCAGGATCAGCATTAAAATCCCTTCCACTGTTCTCTTTATTAAGAAAGGTATGCCAGTTTGAATGGACTCTAGAATGCGAAAGAGCGTTCCAGGAGTTCAAAAGGTTCTTGAGCCAACCTCCAATCCTGACCTGACCTCTAGTTGGGGAAGATCTCGTCCTATATCTGTCCGTAGTAGACAAAGCTGTCGCATCAGCCCTAATAAGGGAGGACGAGGTTGGACAACATCCAGTGTACTTCATTAGCAAAGTTCTACAAGGCCCCAAACTAAGGTACCACAAATTAGAGAAATTTGCTTACTCCTTAGTAATAGCCTCACGGAGGCTACGACCTTACTTTCAAGCTCATACGATAAGAGTCCGAACGAACCAACCCATGAAGCAAATCCTCCAAAAGACGGATGTTGTAGGGAGAATGGTTCAATGGGCAATAGAGCTCTCCGAGTTTGACTTAAAGTATGAAACTCGGACAGCAATCAAAGCCCAATGCCTCACCGACTTCATAGTAGAATACGCGGGAGATCAAGAGAAGCCAACTGCATGGGAACTTTACGTAGATGGATCCTCAAACAAGACAGGAAGCGGTGCAGGCATAATACTGGCCGACGAAAGGGGAACCAAAATAGAGGTATCCCTCAAATTTGAATTCGCAGCTTCAAATAATCAGGCAGAATATGAAGCCCTGATTGCAAGATTGAAACTGGCAGAAGAAGTCGGTGCAACAAAAGTGATGATATACAATGACTCTCAAGTGGTGACCTCACAGATAAATGGAAAGTATCAGGCTAAAGACCCGAACATGAAAAGATACTTGGAAAGAACTCTGGAGCACCTCGGGCATTTTGTGGAAACCGAGGTTAAGCACATAACCCGGGATCTCAATAGCAGAGCAGACACCTTATCCAAGTTAGCAAGTACCAAGCCAGGAGGGAATAATAGAAGCTTGATCCAAGAAACTTTCCAAGAACCCTCTGTGGTAAAAGTAGAGGACAAACGAGATGTCCTAGAGGTAACTGGGCTAAACCTCGGATGGATGAATCCCTTGGTCGAATACCTAAAATTCGATATCCTCCCCAAAGAGGAAAAAGAGATTAAGAAAATCCGAAGGGAAGCACAACATTACACTCTGGTGAAAAATATCCTTTATAAAAGAGGAATATCAACGCCATTGTTGAAGTGTGTACCGACCTCAAGGACCACTGAAGTACTAAAGGAGGTTCATAATGGGATCTGCGGAAACCATCTCGGAGCCAGGTCGCTAGCTAGGAAAGTAATCCGAGCTGGATTCTACTGGCCGACCTTGCAGAAAGATGTCACAGAATTTGTGAAAAAGTGCCAACCATGCCAAATGCACGCAAATTTCCACGTGGCTCCCCCCGAGGAGCTAATCAGTATAACTTCTCCATGGCCCTTTGCAAAATGGGGGATAGATCTGTTAGGCCCTTTTCCCCAGGCCCCAGGACAAGTCAAATACTTGATTGTGGAAATAGACTACTTCACAAAGTGGATAGAAGCAGAACTATTAGCTATCATCAGAACTCAGAGAAGTCGGAGGTTCCTCTACAAAAATATCATCACAAGGTATGGGATACCATATTCCATTACCACAGATAATGGAACCCAATTCACCGACTCTACCTTTAGAAGCCTGGTGGCCAGTATGAAGATCAAACACCAGTTCACCTCGGTGGAACATCCACAAGTAAATGGACAAGCCGAGGCAGCCAACAAAGTCATACTGGCAGGACTAAAGAAAAGACTACAAGATGCAAAAGGAGCCTGGGCTGAGGAGCTCCCACAAGTGTTATGGGCTTATCGGACGATGCCACAATCTGCCACTGGAGAAACGCTCTTTTGACTCGTCTACGGCATAGAAGCCATGATACCAGTAGAAATCAGCGAACAAAGTCCAAGGGTGATTCTCCATGATGAGATCGGAAACATACAGGGGCACAAAGAGGAGCTTGAACTGCTCCTCAAAGTCCGAGAGCAAGCCTAAATAAGAGAAGCAGTGTTGAAACAAAGGATGACTACCAGGTACAACAAAAAAGTCATTCGAAGAAGCTTCACCCCAAACGACTTGGTCTTGATCAGAAAAGACATTGGAGTCAACAAATCGGGGGAAGGAAAACTCGCTGCTAATTGGAAGGGACCATACAAAATTAGTGAGGTCTTAGGAAAAGGTTATTATAAGGTGACCGACCTAAATAGCACCGAGTTACCAAGGTCGTGGCATGCTTGTAACTTGAAAAGGTACTATAGTTAAAAGCGAACTCTACTCCCTGATGTACTCTTTTCCCAACTTCACGATTTTTTCCCAAAAATCAAAGGTTTTTTTCTGAAGAAGGGTTTTTAACGAGGCATCACAGTAGAGGCTAAGGGAAAATAGACTATCAAAGGCCCTTAGTAGCAGTAAAGTACCTTCCCAAATAAATAAAGATCTTTACAATATCTCTTATAAATTCCTTCTCGCTTTTTCTTTCTTTCTACGAAACATACCGACTTAAGCTCGACAAAGCGTCAAAATTTCATGAACCGACCTAGATGGTCGTCAGGATAAAACGACGAGGTACAAGTCGGTGTAAAGAGGTTATAAAAGTTGATCGTGAGAAACTCGGAGACATTCCGACTCATAAGTCGAAATGAAAGCCCGAGTAGAAGAAAAAAACGCATCGCAAAAATAACCTAAGTCATAGGAACTCAATAAACCACAAAGTTGAGTATAAGGAATAGTGGAAAAGAGATCGAAAAACCTATTAAAAAGCCAAAAGACTGTCCTAAGTCCTTAAAGCGAAAAAGCTCAAGAGGACAGACAAGTCAAAGAAAAATGTTTTCAAAAAAGGTCGAAAAAATTCTTTAAAGTATCAAAAGGAAAGCATGCACACCAAAGGTAACTTAAACCCTTATCCAAAAAAGGGTATTTATAAATATTTTGTTTACGGCCTTAAAAGGCCAAGAGGAATGTCAACAGACCACTACCACCACAAACATAAAAAAGTTTAAAAAGGAGGGGACCCACAGGCCGGGTCCCCGTATAGCCAACAAATTTTTAAACATCACCACCAGAGTCAGGAAGAGCAGTCGGAGCGCCATCAGGTCCAGGGAGAGAAGTATCCATAGGAGACGGAGAGGAGGTTCTGTGAGCCTTCGAGGAACTCGGAGCATCTTTGGAACGAGGAGGGGACTCAATTATCCTCTGCTCCCGAGTTTTCAGATCGGATTCGGTGACAGGCTTAGGAGAGGGAGGAAGATAAACTATGGCACCATCAATGACGATCTTGTCAGGATCCAAAGGAGAGAGATCCAGGTCGGGAGCAAGGACCCCGACCTGCTCCTTAAAAATCCTCCAGGCCTCCTCGGCTCCTTCAGCAATAGAGTCCTCCAACTCTGCGTAAGCATTTCGAGAATTCAACAAGTCCTTCCTCACCTCCACGAGATCCTTGAACAAACTCGAATAACTCTCCTGCGCCTTCTTCCTCAAGCCCTCCTCCATATTGCATTGGGCTTGTAACTTGCTCTCCTTCTCCCGAAGGCCATCCCTCTCCTCCTTCAACTTAGCAACCTCCTCCTTCAACTCCTTCTCATGTTTCTGATATATGAGAAACCTCTCCTCCAGCTCTTCAACCCTCGAGGTTGAACCCAGAAAGCTAAGAGGAGTCTTCTCAAAAATATCAAGAAACTTGGTGCACACCGCCGCCGTCCTGATATTCTCCTGAGCCAGAATGGTGAGGTGGTTTCGGATAGAAACATCATCCATACCTACACGGGTATGAGGATAGATGTATTTTCGGATAAGCGCAGGAGCATCCACCTTAACCTCACCTTCAAAAGAAGAGCTAGACTCTAAAGTCTTACGCTTCTTCTTCTCTGGCTCAGGAGAAGGTCAGGGGGGAGGGGACGGCTGAGAAGAAGCCGAGGAGGAAATGACGATAGGTCGAGAAGGGGTCCCCAAATTTTGAGAAGAATGAGGAGGAGGAGGAAGAGAAGAGCTAGATACCCTGGCACCGCCAGTCCTGGCGCGAGATCTCGCCTTGGCCTCCTGGACTCTCTGGTAAGACTCACTAGAATTCTTCTTCGCCATCTCTGTAAGAAAACAATTAGTAGCCAAAAAGTCAGCGAAACAAGTCGGAAATAAAGTAGATAAATAAAAAAGCTACCTAGTTGTGTCTGGACAAAGGTCGGCGACCCCTGGAGAAATTTTTTGGTATCCAAATATGGGGCCTTCCCCCACACTTCTCGGAAGAACCCCACAACGGCTGCCTCCACCTCATCCAGGTCATCCAAACCATATTTCTCACAGGGGGAGGCCTCTAACCAGTACAGAGGAAAGCAAGGAGAAGAATTCTCATCCAAGAAAAAGGGGTGGTGACCCTCTACGGCTTGAACTTTGAAAAAGTAATTTTTGAAGTCATGGAAAGATTCATCAAAAAGGGTGAAGACCCTCCGACCTTGTATAGCTCGGAAGGACACCCACTGCTGCTTGTTATTTTGCCCACTGAAGGGCTTGGTCATGTGAAAAAGAAAAAATAAAATCCTCAAAGAAGTCGAAAAGTCTAAGGCATGGCTGACAAACTGATAAATTTTCAGAAAACCCCGAGAATTGGGATGAAGCTGGGTAGGTGCACCACGACAGTGACGTAAAACAGCAATCTCAAAATCAGAGAAAGGAAGAAAAACGCCCAGACGAGTGATCATGCTGTCATACATATAAAAGAAATGAGGGACTGCCTCCGATGCCCTCCCGAAGCAAACCCGGTCTTCTGGACCCGGGACAAGCAGTTCATACTTTGGCTCATCCTCATCAGAGGTGCAGAGCCGGTGACGAGTGCGAAGATCAGTAATAAAATCAGTGTCAACCCAAGGTTCCTCCCCTAAGACTGTGACATCGACCCACTGAGTAAGAATTTCTACGGAAGACATTTCTTTTCCTAAAAAGGGTTAGTGAAACCTACAAAGGAAAAAGAAAAGAAAATAAAAAACATGGTCTCTAAGGGGGGGTACGGAATCAAACAGAAGCCTACGAATCAACTTCTCTCTCTCTAAAAAAAATAAAAGCATGCAAACAGAAAGCTCGTTGTAAAAAGAGAAGAGAAGGAAAGACTAACCTTTATCTGGAAATAAGGTAGAGAAAGATGAAAGCCTTCAAACAAGGAATGCCCCACGAACGGATGAGAAGAAGAAAATTCGAAAAATCGCAGAAACGAAACAACGAAAGAGAGGGAAAGTATTTATAAATACGTTAGGGGCATAATGGTAAAAACAGAAGCGGTCATTAATGAGTGCACCGTTACCAAGGTAATCAATCCCTACGCGAACCTCTAACGGACGCGACGTTTGATTAGACGTAACTGTGAAAATCAAAAGCCACGAAAAGTCACGTCGATTCCCAATGATCACGTCGGTTCCCTCCTAGGTCGGTTACGACCCCGAGTAGAATACTCAAACCCAAATTTTAAAAGAAATTGGGCTCGAGTAGGGACATTGTTCATACCCTGGTCCAATAATAAGGCCCAGGACCCAACGAAAGGCCCAATCCAAAGGATTGAGCCTCACCCTACACCGACCTTCAATCTACGAAGTCGGTGCTTACCACGACTTGCTCTAAAGAAGTCGGGAACGAGGGATTAGCTGGCAGATAAACCCTCACTCAAGAGGATAACTGCCCCTAAAATCTCTCTAACCACTTCCAGGAGTCATATCTCAATTTCCCTAAGATAAAGGGACGGTTATTCCCCTTAAAAGGCGTAACTACTCCAATGGTGGTTATGGGTTCATCACTATAAATACTTGCTTATTTAGGCATCGGAGTGTCTTTGCAGTTACCACCCCCACTCTTTCACATACACAACTCGAAGGCGGCTCCCAGACGTAAACCAAGTCGGAGACCACACTCCTCTAACGCTTGGGCCTCACAAACAAGCCCAACCACCGTCCGATTTTAGGTAAGCCCATTATCTCCGGTTAGCCAACGTAACAATAACATATTTTGTTTACCGTGTAAATGTCATAACTAATTATATATCTCGTTTACAGTATAAACGAAATAAGAATAAAGTATATTATTTATATTGGTAAATAAAATATTTTTTATTTATTAAAAAAACCCCAATTATATTTCCTTATCATAAAACAATATATTTACTTAATTTATATTTTATCAGCTTTGTTCGGCTTTCGCTTTCTGAGTGTGTTTTGCCCTGTTTCAAACTCGCTTCTTGCGCGATGGCAGAAGCGGTGGGGCCTTCATCGCCGGCGGCAATCGCGGCAAATCGTCGACGCGTGACGAGCGCGCCGGAGAACATCGACTTCGAGACGACGGAGGGCGTAAAGGCTATCGCGAGTTTCGAGGAAATGGGGATCAAGGAGGAGCTCCTCCGCGGGATCTACCAGTACGGCTTCGAGAAGCCCTCGGCCATTCAGCAACGCGCCGTCATGCCAATCATCCAGGGTCGTGACGTCATCGCCCAGGCCCAGTCGGGCACCGGCAAGACCTCCATGATCGCCCTCACCGTCTGCCAGCGCGTCGAGACTTCCATACGCGAGTCCGAACCCTAACCCTAATTCTCCAGTTATTACTATTATTTTCATGTGATAGATAATTGAGTCTTTGGAACTGCTTTTGATAGGGTTCAGGCGTTGATATTGTCGCCAACGAGGGAGCTGGCGGCGCAGACGGAGAAGGTGATATTGGCGATTGGGGATTTCATAAACATTCAGGCGCACTCGTGCATTGGAGGGAAGAGCGTTGGGGAAGATATAAGGAAGCTGGAGCATGGTGTTCATGTGGTGTCTGGAACTCCTGGGCGGGTCTGTGACATGATCAAAAGGAGGACTTTGCGCACCAGAGATATCAAGATGCTGGTTCTGGTGGGTTTGTGTTTTTTCTGATCTTTTTCGTGAGTTTCGTATTTGTTGTTGTGCTGGTCTAACTGACTGATATTTGTGTTTTTTTTGTTGTTTTGAATTTGATGATGATAGGATGAATCCGACGAGATGTTAAGCAGAGGGTTTAAGGATCAAATTTATGATGTGTATAGGTATCTGCCACCAGAGCTTCAGGTACTTGTTTGGGATGGAATTTACAGTTTGAAAATCTTATGTACTCTTATGTCACTATCCTTTTCATGTTGATAAGTCAGTATGACTGTTTTTTGGTTGAATCTAAATACAATGATTATTGTGCCCATAATATTAAAATGATTTATTAATATGGAATGGAGAAAATATATGTTTAGTTAATGATGCAATGGTATATTTCAGATTTGACCCATTCAACAAACCTCATTTAGTGGTGAAATGCTTTGTTACTTTTGTTGTTTTCTATATAGGCTATATGGCTTCATGTGTGTAAATAAGGACAATGAAGCAAGCAAGCCAGAGTTCTTAGTCAGAATAGTTTTAATGATTTATCTATGCAAACAGCTTGAAGCTTCAACAGTAATATGACCCTTTGTTTTGTGCTTGTTTGTGTATGCATCTGTTTGGGAATTGACTTTGTTGAGTTGGTATCTCCATGCTCCTTATAAAGTCGTTCAATGACGGGAAAATATGACAGGGTTGCCTAACATCTTTTTCAATTGCACGTCAGTTATAAGTTTCCAAAGCATGTGTGTATCATGAAGTATTTTGCAATCATTGAATCATTTAGTTCTTATGTGTAGGTTGTCTTGATTTCTGCCACTCTCCCTCATGAAATACTGGAGATGACAAGTAAATTCATGACAGATCCTGTAAGGATCCTTGTAAAACGTGATGAATTGACACTGGAGGTAATCAATGGTTATTATGTTACTTAAGTTCCTTTTGAGTCAGTGGATATTGATGCATTCCCCCTCCCTTCTCATCGCAGGGCATCAAGCAATTCTTTGTTGCAGTTGAACGGGAAGAATGGAAGTTTGATACTCTATGTGATCTTTATGATACCCTTACTATCACGCAGGCTGTTATATTTTGTAACACTAAGCGAAAGGTAAACAAAACTTCCAAGGTTTCTTAGTATAAGCATTCCATTAATAAAACTTTCAGGCTGTTATATGATTTTTCAGTATTGTTTTTCATCATTATGTGTTTTGGAACAGGTGGATTGGTTAACTGAAAAAATGCGTAACAATAATTTCACTGTATCGGCAATGCATGGAGACATGCCGCAGAAAGAAAGAGATGCAATTATGGCAGAATTTCGTGCTGGAACTACTCGTGTGCTAATAACAACGGATGTCTGGGCACGTGGCCTTGATGTACAGCAGGCAAGTTTTTATGTGTATTTCCTCTTTTTAGTGGCTTTCATTAATGTGTGCATTTTTAAGTCTAGTTGAATTCATTAGAAGATCTATGATTTATGAGATGCCTTTTTCATCAGATTTTAGACTGTTTCCTGGTTGAAAATTCTGCAAACAATTGCTCAGTTGTTGAAAAGTGGATTAGTATTTGTGTAGCTCTTGGGAATTTAGACTAATGATCCAATTGTCCAGAGGTGTATTGCCTTATTTGGTCCTGTCATTTCAAGTTTTTTGAGATTTAAATATAACTTGGTATTCTAATTCTAACTTTGACTCTACTTTAGGTTGCTCGTTTGACACTTTTGTATATTATATGAAATATGATGTCCTTTAAAATAGCATGAGCACTGCTGCTCTTCTAGCATTTAAGCTGTACATGGGAAGGTTACTCCTGTTATTGATTTGTACCTTTCCTTTGGTTATCAGGTTTCTCTAGTCATCAACTATGACCTCCCAAATAATCGTGAGCTCTACATTCATCGAATAGGCCGCTCTGGGCGTTTTGGACGCAAGGTATTTCTAATACATAAGCCGTGTTTAATAAGTCTGTCTTGAGAAGCCAATGAACGAGTATGGTTTTCCTTCTTGAACTTTGTCTTTATGTCAGGAAGGGTTTTGAGTTGTTTATACTGTTGATGCATGAAATTTTATCCTGCCATCTGTTGGATTTCCTATTTACAGTTCCTATAAGTTCACTTTAATTGACCCTTTTTTTTTTCATATGCAGGGTGTTGCAATAAACTTTGTCAAGAGTGACGATATCAAGATTTTGAGAGATATTGAGCAATATTATAGTACTCAGATTGATGAAATGCCAATGAACGTGGCTGATCTTATATAAAATATTTTCGTCTTGCGCTGTGCTGCGTGGAGGTAGGGATAGTGTGTTTGATGTGGTTTCTCTGCGTTGGGCTTTTTTTTGCATGTACAGTGGTTTGACTGTACCAGAGTAGCGTTTCTTTTTGTTGGCGTGGTGAGAATGAGATTTACTTTTTTAACTTGGTTTGTTTTGTCTAACGAGTTCTCTCTAACTCGAGGCTGAATAATCTGTAATTTGTTGGTTCTCAAGCTTGTCTGCATATACGACTAATGGAAGATCCTTTACTTTGGAACTTAATTGCGCTACACTGGTAAAATTTTGGATAAGATTGGTTTGGTCCTCTTTGATTTTTATTTAATTTTACTCCTAACGACTTTCATTAGTTTTATATTTAACATTTATTTTAATTATATTTAATGTTTCTAAGGGTAAAATTCAAACAAATAAATATCAGCGGTAATATTGAAAATAGAAATAAATATTGAGGAAATAAAACAGGTTTATCCTTCATTAATTTAAAGTGTTAAATCATAGAATTACAAAATTATGCATTTAGTTACAATTTCATAATCAATATATGCGAAAATGGAAAAAATATTCTTCCTCGCTTTTGCAATCCTAACCTGCAAATATATGCGGTAATTTCTTCACTCATTTTGAAAAGCCGTATATAAACGGGCGACTGGTTTCAAAATTGAAAATGAGTATGAACCAGTGCATTCGGTAATTTGAGAAATACGAGGAATAACGAAAACAGAGTTTGCATGGACATTGGACAAATAAATGCTCAAGTAAAATTTATGAAGCATGTACATTCCTCTGCAAATCTAAAACAAATCAGTGGCCAAAAATTATCCAAAATCAAAATCCAATGGAAATCAGATTGAAGAAGATACATATATATTGATACAAGTGAATATGGAGCTGCATACACAAATTTAATGTTGCAAGATATATGGAATGAAAACATGGTCATTGTTGTGTAGGTCACAACAAAGCCACTGAAACGACGTGGAACTAGAATGTAATCTCGCAAGGTGCGTGAAATGTTCTTCCTCGACATATAGGTTCCAGGTTTTCACCAGCATATGAACAGAGCGGTGAAACTTCAACACCTGAATGAGAGATGCGATGCAATGAAAGGAAGAACTAGAAAACATAAAGTTTCAAATATATTTCTACTCTCCGCTGCAATAAAAGAGGAAAAACTTACCAGTTGCATACAATGGCACCGAGTGTGTCAAGAAGCCACCTGCAGCAACAACCCAACGAGTATGGAGTCGTAGAACAAGGAGTTTTGCACTGTCTGGAGTGTCATAATTGGATCCATTTGCATTTTTCACTGGTGCAAATTCTTCCTCCCGTAATACCTGCACATGGAGTCATAACATGAAATAAATAATAAGAATAGCATCCTTAATCACCGGGAAAGAAATTGCCATGTCCCATGTGAAAATTAGAGAATTGTTATCACCTCAAAAAGTGCAGTTGTAGGAGCATAAGGAAATGCATCAAATATAAACTGTTCAAGTTTTAATCCCGTTGTATATCCATGTATAGAAGGGATTTTCTTCTCTGCAAGATGGTAACTGCACATAAAACCAATGCATGGTCAACATCTACAAAGAACATAGAAGATGGTAAATTCTGATATCGATACTGTTCTGAGGATGAGAAAAAAAAAATGGGAGCACAGGGCATGTGAAGGAAAGAAAGCAACAAACATACACGCTGTCTTTTTCAAGGCCATTCGCCACTTGGTTTAGAAAATCCAAGGTAAACATGTGTAAGCAGACCTGAAATCACAAGATTAATTTATACCTGGAAGACAATTGATACGCAAACAACAAAATAACAATCAATTGCAATCCCACTTGCATATGATGCAACAACAGTCTTACTATTAGTGGGTAGGCTACATGGATTAATAGAAACCACCGAGTCATTATCATGTGATATTTAATTATTTTATCAATTTACTGTTTTGGTTTACAAAGAAATTTTTGTGATATACACGAGGATGGGAATCAAATCACTGCACACGAGAAGTAGATGATACTTTGCACAAAACCAGATGATAATTTTCATTTTTGTAAGATAACCACTGTCTCCTACAGTATGCCTTACGACTATCATATAGTTTAAGATTGTATGAAAGCATAACTCTCCTGGATCACAGTATGTCACTCACTATCAAAAGTTGATATAGTGACTTTTACTCAATTAGGAAGTGTAGGGTGTTAATTCAGGAAGTGGTTGTTGATTTGTTCAACCACTTTCAACTCCTGCTTTTTTCCATTCTAGAATTTCTATAATATCATAGCTAGAATTCAATGGCAGTGATCCTCAATGATATAACAAAGCAAGTGCAGGAAACAGAAAGCAAGATATTATAAATAGAGCATAGAAGGACGAGACTAACATTACTCCAACAAAAACGAAGACGGCCAGTTGCTTGGTTGACTGCAGAAGCTAGTGATGGGTCCAACTCGCTGTATTCAACCACAGTAAGAGGTCCACCTTTACCTCGTCGTACAAACACACCAACCTTTTCTTGTGGATATGCCTATTACATTGTGACAAGATTTTATAAAGACAAAATAAAATATAAAGTATAAAATTAACTGAATCATTGATTAAAACATACTTATCATAAATAATTAGGTGCTAGTGAGGAAATAATTAATCGGTACGCTACCTTGCGGACAACTTTTGCAGCAGCAGCCACACCTTTATCGATGAAGTAACCTATAAAAGTTGGATCGGCAACTCGAACCTGTTTCACAAGATCATATCAGTACATCCATAGATAAAAAATGAGCAGTGACACAGAAATCTAGTTAGTTTAAAAGATAAAATCATAAAATAGGAAGCAAAGAACAATCACCAGTGCATTGTCAACTCCATAGCAATCGATATACTTGATTCCTTTTGAAGCCATATCCTCCAATAATTTGGAATATTTAAGAGCTGAACCCAAAAACAGGGAAGATATTAAGATAATATTCAATCTTGTTTGACCATATGTAAAATACTTAAAATATTTATATATTACTCTCCATGTCAGTCTTATAGATTGGAATATATAAAAGAGCACATATTCCATAAAAATAAAAAATAAAATTAGAGAGCACACGTAAAGTACCTGAATACACTCCACCATTCCCATCAGGAGACTTTGCCACCTGGTTTCAAAGTATAAATATTATACCTCGAGCTAGAATTCAAAGGAACTATAGTTTTTTTAGAAATAAATAAACAAAAATAAAAAGTAACTCCTAATATTTGGTATTACTTCATTGTTTCATATAAAGTATCTTCGTTCACAAGTTAAAAATGGAAACAAATGAACTCCTTCCCCAGTTGTTTGCATGACACGAGTTTAGTTCAACCAATATTACCAAATGCTCATGTTCTAGAATGGTTAGCAGTATTATTCCTTGAAAATTCAGTCAGTTTTGCAAATTATGACATGATCAAAGACTTATATCATTTATAAGCAACCATATGTTATAATATAAGCTCTTGGACCGTTATTTTCTAACCGAGAAAAAAGAAATCTGATTGGCAGTCAAAATTACGTGAACAGGAGACAAAGTTATTTCATCAAATTTGAAAGCAAAGAACGAGAGAAAAAGGACACCTAGCATGAATCTCAGTAAAATAGGGAGTGGAGTCATACCCTGTATGGAGTCTCCATAATAAATCTACCATCCTTGGAAACACAGGGGATGGTCCCCTGCTGGAAAAAGGTAACCTATATCAAAGAGGCATGTCCAAAGTAAGCAAGCAACAGTAAAAATGGGTAGAGATAGTACAATCCTGAGATTTAAAGAACTAAGACACCTTACCTGTTCTGCTTCAAGACCAAAATATTTATGACTCTCAAAGAATTTGCATGTCGCCTCATCAGTGAATGGACTGGTCATGATGTACCAGTGTATTTGTACAGAAGAAGCAGAACCTGCAATACATGGACCGATGAGGATGAGAAATAAAGTAAAACACGAATAAACTAAACCAAGATAAGTGAGACTTACTCTCATTAGCTTGCGCAGCTAATCTCTGTACACACAAAATCTTCTCAGCTTGAAGTTGAAAAAGTGATTTTCCAGAAGGAAGTCCAATATCTAAAATGAAATATGATTATAGATTAAAAAACAGATGAGTTTCATGATTTTACTCTCTAAGCACAATCTCAATAAAATAAAATGAAAATAATAAATTCGTAAATGAAAAGATAAACAGAGCCTTATCCAAATTTCAGAGAAATATAAATTGGAGTTATCCCTTAACAGAAACTTTGGCAAGACAAATTGGTCAGAAGAACTCAAAACAGATTAGAGAAAAAACAGTTAGTATTAAATGTTAGGAAAAATGTTAGTGGTCCTAGAATCAGAAATATTCAGCTGCTTCTACTTTAACATGCAAATATTATGTTGTGTATAATCATAACCCACCCATGTGCAACATTCAACTAACGTAAACTAAGGAATCTATATTGATTTTAAAGTGAGTTAGTGTTCTCTGCCCAAAGTTTAATAGTCTGGAAGATCCGGATCCCCCATGACTTCTGAACTTCTAGTTTAAAAGATCTTCCCGGGAAACGAAGGGGATAAACATCAACTAATCATGTGGAAAATTTTAAGCATTAACTAACCTACAAAAAAGTAAAAGATAAATATTTCAGGGAACATTTTTTTTCCACACATCAAGCGCCGATAAATTGATGAATACAATAGGAGGTGATAACTTTATTGTACTTCATAAAATTAAAATTTTAGACGGGAAGAATAAACTATTCAAACTTTAAGTAACTTTATAGATTTCCCATTCTAATAATATAATAGTAACAAGTGCCAACTGAAGCAACTTGAACTTCAAAAATTTGATTTCAATATCAATTCAGACAATGAGAAGTACTTACTAAAACATCCCTTAGGATCTGCACTTCCAAGCCGGGTCCCCTGCATTTTTTGTTTTGGTACATTCTCAAGTCAGCCACACAGAGTATGGAAAATTTAGCAGTGAAGAATGAGATTTAACACTACATAAAAAAAAACGTGTGTGGGAGTTAGGTTCGAAAATTGAGCATCCAAAAAATAAATAACACTAAAATATTGCATGATACATCCCATTCTTTATCAATTATTTCTCAAAATTTACTGTTGGACGTTGTGTTTCATACTTAAAAATAGAGCTTATAAATGCTCACTTTAGTGAAATAAAAATACCACTGAAATAGTATTCAGATTCAGATATTATATCAGGAAAAGTAAATTACCAAAATAACTTGATTAATGAAAAAGAGAAAGAGGAAAGAGGGGGGGAAGAGAATTTAGATAAGCGTGGATTAAAATTTAATTACTGGAGCAAATATTGCGGTATGTGCATCTTTATGCTTTTTTGCGGAATCCGACCACATGAGAGAGAGTGGGAATTGGGAAACGAATGCAAGATAAAGCAACTTTATCGTACTTAATGATTACACTAACTCCGTTAGAACCACCACTTTTTCATCAATTACGTTATTATTATAAGTGAAATACAGAAAAAAAGCTGCATCATATCGGCATATCGTAAAACATCAAAACGTTTACTATTATAGTTTTTTCTTTAAAAAATTTAACCGGGGATGGGAAAGCAGGTTCTTTTACATTTTTAAACATCTTTTCAGCCAATGATGTTGCTTTTAAGAAGAATCAATATGGAAGACCCACGATGATTAACTTGTCTCTAATGGAGAACAACCACAAAGGAGGTGGACATTATAACAAAATAATGCTGATAGAAAACTAAAGAAATCAAATTCCTCCTGATCTTTTTTCGTCACACAATA
Source organism: Arachis hypogaea (assembly GCF_003086295.3). NCBI lineage: Eukaryota > Viridiplantae > Streptophyta > Magnoliopsida > Fabales > Fabaceae > Arachis > Arachis hypogaea. The sequence goes on from NC_092048.1 coordinate 142,105,325, forward strand.
TAAAAGAATGTTATATATTCCATCTCTCTGTATATTTCTCTTATACACTTTTCATTTTGTGTTAAAAGTCATCGATAAGAAATGAAAAAAAGATAAATAATCTGTCTCTTTATACCACACAAAAGAAGGTACAAAAAAAAAATGTTTTACAAAATAATACCCCTGTTAATGTAGTAAAGTTACACTAAAAAGGTAAACCAAACTCATCATTGCATATTTGCATATTTGTTTAGAATTTAAATACCAATTAGTACTTGGTCGGTGGGATGTAATATCCAGATAATTAGATATACTTTGGATCCTAAAATCATCATCGAAGAAATGAATTTAGTATTCGCCATCATAATTAAGATAACTGCTGCTATAGAGGAGGAGGAGGAGAGAAGAAAAAGGGGGGGGGGGGGGGGAGGTTGGTTACTGAAATACCTGAATATAGCTTAATAATGACCTTTTTACCATTCAAAAATAAATTGCACCAAAGTATGCAATGACGTAAACAATTAGTATTCCAAATTTGCAATATACATTCATTGATACCTGGCCACCGGATAAAAGCAATACAGCTACTTTGCCATCGGAAATGGCCTTCAAGCCCATCTTCCACCATCTCTCCCTCTCCTCCTGCGTTCTATCCTCCACCGTCGACACGCTGCTCTCTGGCACCGGTTCAATGGCAGCCGTCGGCAGCCCTGAATCATCCATCATTAATCCGAGCATGCATGCACGTGAAACTCACGTGGTTGCAAACATCCATACGATTCAAAAAACAATAAAATCAATTATTAAACCAAATACCTTGAGATCGAAGCGAGCATCGTATAATCCGGTCAATCCTCGAAAGATCTAAACTCTGCAGCACGCAACAACAGATTAAATCAATAGAAAAAAAATCCAGAACAATTCGAATTACTCAACTGATCCAGAAAAAGAAAACGAAAACCAGAATATGCAGAGCTTCGATTCGGTGAACTGAAACCGATACAGCAGCAAATCGAATGTGAAAGGAGCACAAAATCTAAGGCCAGGTCCAAAAATAGAAAGAAATAAGAATGTAATTTACCTCGATATCCTTGACAAGAGAGTGGCGCTCGTCAGGAGTGAGCTCATCCCAGAGGGCAAAAGCGTCTTCCTGGCCATAGTCCTTGAGCCTCTCAAGGAGAGGCTGCGGGGGAATAGGAGTAGGGGAAACGACGCCGTTTGCTTCGAATCCCACCGACGACGGTTCCCTCATTTTGTTATTGAGATTTCAGATCTCAACAATAGAGCGTTGAGTGTTAATAAGTGTATGGTTGGGTTTGTTGGTTACGGATACTCCAACACAAAGTAACACTATTTGTTTTAGTGTTTTTAGTAGTAGCCCTCGCCAGGAAGACAAGAATCAAATCACTAACCACCTCTCTTCCCCTCCCAACCCTCTCCACCTGAATTTCCCCATTTGCCCCTCTTTTTCTTCCTTTACGGTAACTCTGTAAGATATGGTTATTCAACACACGTGTCACAATTTTATGAATCCCAAAATGATGACATCTTCAGCATGTAACACAACTATTATTTAATAAAAAATTTATATTTATATATTAATTAATTTTGACTCTTGTTTCATATTCTTTGCTTCAAAAGACACGACTGGTTCATCCCTGAAAAGATTCTTTATCTTTAGCTACTGATAGCTCTCGTTGAGCTACACATTAGCGAGTAGCAGCCACCAAACAGTGGCACTAAAAATGACTTTAAGAGTAGCACCTACCAGAAGGATGCATTTTATTTGCCAGAACAAAAGAGTGTTTTGGAAGTATCTTAAGTTGATAATTTTATCTTAGAAGCAATGACATTACAATAATTAACAATATTGGTATTTGCGGGTGAGGCAAAAGCATATGTCAAATATATTATACGGATATGCTCTTTGATTTTATCAAATACTATATAACATGACATGGCCCACTTCATTGAAATTCCAATCACCACCCTTTCTCTATCATTGCACATTTTCCATAAACACTTAACACACGTATGAGTATCACACTTACTTTAGACAGTAATAAAATCTTTAAAAAACAGGACAAAGCATTGCATGCCCAACGCTGTCACGTAGATAAAAGTAAAAATTTACATGCAATTTTTTTTATTTTTATATAAAGTTAATATTTAAAATCATTAAATAATTTGATAAATTTGACTAAATTATTATTTAACAATTCTCAACTATTAACTTCACATAAAGACAACTGCATGTAAATCTTCATTCGTAAATAACTAAATATAGTATATCAAATTATCAACAATCAACAATTCATTCATACATAGAAGAACCCATGGCGCATCCCTTTCTTATCTAGGATTCACAAGAATTCTCCCCAACATAATCTTTCAAGGTATATATGAAATGAAACGGTTGATAATTTCATGCTTCATGGTTCACATTTTCTGGTTATGTTATTGAAGGTACTAGTTTATTAATGGTATGGTAAAAGATTTGGAGGAAAAATGAGAACATAGATGGAGAAACAGAATCTCCATAAACAGATTAAACACCAGGAATATTTCAAGACAATACCAGAAGCAAAAACCAGAATATTAATCGAGTTGAATCATGCATCTAGTTTCTTCAGATCAAGTGTGAAGTATATAGCTCAATTGAGGGGAGATCCCATATAGCTGGAAGCAGGAGCTGGCAACCATAGCAAGCTCTATTGTAGAACATAAGCGGAAATCACAAGGATGAAGCTTTCTCATTGAGGGCTTCTTTAACTGCTCTCAGAAGTGATGGCATCAGTTTCTGGTTTGTAACAATAATACCAGAGGCTACATCAAGAAACTTTCCTTTCGAGAAGTCCAAAGGGTTCCCTGCAGCATCTGTGACAATACCTCCGGCTTCTATAGAAGTCGAATTCGTCAAACAAATGTGTACATGCATTTAGTAGAAGACATAATCAATTTGGAAGATTTTGAAAACCATGCAGGAACCTAGATATTGCACTTATAATATGTGAATGGAAGTCAAAATCTTCAGCATATTCAACCACACTTGTGGGTATATATGCTATTAAAATATTAAGTTCAACAAATATATTAACTCATCTTCAGAGTGTAAACCCAGACAATGAAAAATAAAAAAAGATAGAAAAGAAATTAAAACGCGCACCAGTTACAACAATGCTGCCAGCAGCATGATCCCATATTTTCTCACGGTATCCTTTGTGAGGGAAACGCAAATATATGGCCCCATCTCCTCTGGAAAGAGCTCCATATTTTGCTTGACTGTCAATTCTAACTGGAGGAGCTTTGACACCGAGTTTCTGTTTATGGTGACATCATGTTAAACGAATTACTACAGATCTTCTTTTCGAGAAAGCAGATACGTAAAAAAGGATAAATGTTTTTGAATAAAGACAGAGAAATACTTCTGCAATGGAGCTAGACAAGTCATGTGATGAATGTGCTGCTTCAAAAGATTCAAAAAATGATGCTTCTTCTGGATTCCCAGTATCAGTGACATGCACCTGGATGTGATAACAATTGTCATACAGTAAGATAAAAATGGTCAAGGACACCATCAAAAGTGTCAAATAATATACTATTCAATAAGCACCAACCTTAATATGTGTTGAACCATTCAATGACTGCATGTATGCTCCATCACCTACTTTAGCAAAGAAAAGACAACCAACTTCATTAGAAGAAGACTGCTGATTATTGCCAATGGATGTCAGTGGAAGATTTGGACAAGCCAACACGCCCAATACAACCTTCCCTTCATGAAGTAAACCTAATGCTATGGCATATTGATCTCCTCTTACAAACCTATAGTTTCATTTCACAGGCATTTAGTTACACAATGACCCAGTATTACAATAGCAAAGCCACATTGCAAAGTGAAACAGATGTTGGTTGCAAATTATGAAACTAATGACAAAAGGGAACCATAGAACCAAGGGTTTAATGATGATAGTGGGCAACGGATATAAACACAAGTCTGGGATTATGTTTTATAATTGTAACCACACCATGAGCTTATATCTTAAATCTTTTTTTAACATGGCCAGTGATTTCAATTTTCAGCAATCAATAGTCATCTAAGGAAACTAAATTGTGTATTTCACAAACCTTGCTGTAAACTAAAATTGAAAATGTCTGTCAAAAATAAAACTGTCTTCGTAAAATAAAATGAATCCGAACCTCCTTTCCTTAATTTCTAGTCAAAGTAACATCTTGGATACTTAAAGCAAAGTTAATAGCAAAGATAATGACACTTCATAAAATTTATATATTTAGGATATGAGATATTTCAAACAGGTCCATGCTAAATGAAAAGCCTAATTTTTCAGGAAGGGGAACAAATGAAATTTAGACATGCTGAGACAGCATATACACTATATCAGATTTAGGAAGCAGGGAAGAAAAAAGAAGGGAAAAAACTTGCCCTTTGGTGCCATCAATTGGATCCAAAACCCAGTGCCGTCCAATAGAACCACCTTCAGATTTACCATTGTCAATGGCCCTAAGCACATCTTCTGTTGTTAAAGCAGTAAACCTATCAGACTCTTCACTGGCAAGAGTATCATTGACAAGTTCCGTAATACGCTTCAGTGTTTCCTGGCCACTTTCTTTACGAAGATCCCCTGAATCCTAGAGTATAAACTGGAGTTTACATTCAAAAATAGAAAATAAAGTAGATTCTGTATGTCCGAGAAATCTGTAAAGTTTACAATTTCACCTCCTCAGCTACCAATGAAAATGGTTCAGAAGGAAGCTCTCTCTCAAGTACAAAGCTAACCAAGGCTTGTGAACCTGTAAGCCATATGTAAACAACACAGAGGTAAACCTATCAAATCTGCATTTCTGGTAAACCTAAATGAACAAATTAGAATGGAAAATACCAGCAAAAGTCATAAATAACTTTCTTCAAGCTGAATCATGTTAGACAGAAGCCGAGAACATATAGCATTCAAAACTGAAGCTTCAAGTAGGGATTCAAATTGTAATTCTATAAGACTGTGTTTGGAAGGGAGACAGATTGAATTAAGTCTCTGTATTGTGTTTGGTGTAAAATATACTGGATTGAGTTATGTCTCAGTATCATGTTTAGTTTAAGATAAATATTGAGACTGGGGTAGATTTGAAAATTAAAAAGTTAAATGAGAATATTTCTAGAAAGAAATGTTATAAAAATTTCAATCCCCGGTGTCACTGTACTCAGTCTCTGAAATTTTGTATCCCGGGACTGAAATTTTAGTTTCAGCCTCTCATCACCAAACACAATACTCAATCTCAGTCTCCCGTCTCAGTCCCAGTTCTAGGAAACAGTTGCAGCCTAATGGAATGTCCACTTATCTAAACACATGAATCAGCTTGTTTTGCTTAACATAAAATTTACTGAAATACTTGTGGTTATGCATTGAGTCATACTAGGTACATTTGAAGTCTAGTAATTATAGGCTATCAAAATCAGTGATTGCAGCAAAAATAAGCAATCTTGATCATGCCTTGAGATGTAAGACAACTAACCATAATCAGCCACCGTGACAGGACTTTTGTCAGATTTTGAGTGAACATCAGATTGCAAAAGAGCCTTTTGTACTTTCTGTAACAAACAAACCACACAAGCAGCAATCAGCATCCATTGAAAACAAGATCACTCATTCATTCATAGCAAAGTTCTGTTATAGGGTTTGGACAAACGATGGGCTTGAACACACACTTTATCAATTGACATAGAAAACTGTCCACCCCAATACAAAGTATAGCAATGCTATTGCACAATAAACAAATCGAAATTTCAGTAAAACGCACACCCATTAGCAAAGTAAAGATTTTTACAGAAACCCTGAAGACTAAGATGCGAAAAGATTGCAACTTGAGTGGGAAGGAATTGTGGGGTACCTGGCAGAGACGAGCGGCGAGAGTGGCTGCTTTTTTTGCAGCAGCGAGCTCCTTGTCGTAAGGCATTGAAGAAGAAGAAGCAGCTAGAAATGGTGAGGAATAAGAACAGAACACGGAGAAAGGCCTTCTTGTTCCCTGAGGAGTTGCAGATATGGTGGTGGTGATGATGGGTTGGTTTCTGAAATTGGTGACACAAAAGCAGCTGCAATCACTTGTTCTTCCACTTCCAACTGCTCTTGCTCCTAGCCAACGCGTGGGTGTACACATTTTCATTTTTATTTTTTATTTTTAAGAAAAAGGTGGTTCCGTTATAGTAGTAACATTTGCATTTCACTCATAATTCCCATGCCTTGCTTTCTCTCTGGCCCATCCATTTTGCTCTCCAAATTTCTTTCCTCATCCATTATCTTTTTGTACAATGGCGGGCCAAAGGGCCCAAATGAGAAATAAAAAGTAATACGTATAAGAAAATAGAAAAGCCTGTTCAAAAAAATAGTAGAGCCATGGGAGTATGAATTTGATAAGTTGATAACTAAGGTTGTGTTTGCCTCTTTTGGTGATGAAAATAGAATAAAATAAGATAAGACACTTAAAATAAAATATAAAGAATAGAGATACAATATTTAATATTTTTGTATTTTATTTAGTGATAAAGTAGAATAAATTATGAAAGTATAATTTATTATTTTTTTTTATTTAAAAAGTTTGAAAAGAAAAATACAACAACAACAACAAAGCTTTGTCCCACTAAGTGGGGTCGGCTACATGAATCAAACAACGACATTGAGCTCTGTCATGTATCATGTCTATAAAGAGACCGTTTACATATATATCTCGTTTGACCACCTCATGGATGGTCTTCTTAGGTCTTCCTCTGTCTTTTGTCCTTTGTATATCTTCCATCTCATCCATCCTCCTAACTGGATGTTCTATCGGTCTTCTTCTCACATGTCCAAACCACCTGAGACGCGATTCAACCATCTTTTCCACAATAGGTGCTACTCCAACTCTCTCCCTTATATCTTCATTCCTTATTTTATCCAATCGCGTATGACCACCCATCCATCTCAACATCTTCATCTCTGCCACACTCAGCTTATGTTCGTGCTCCCCTTTAGCCGCCCAACACTCCGTACCATACAGCATAGCCGGTCTTATAGCGGTGCGATAGAATTTACCTTTAAGTTTTGAAGGCACTTTTTTGTCGCATATAAAACCAGATGCACTCCGCTATTTTGACCAACCTACTTGGATCCTATGATTTACATCCAGTTCAATCTCTCCATTATCCTGTATGATGCACCCAAGATACTTAAAACTTTTAACTTTTTCTAGGATGTTTTCTCTAATCTTCACCGCTATATTGTGGTTTTTCCTTCTCAAACTGAACTTACATTCCATATATTCCGTCTTGCTACGGCTTATGCGCAGACCATACACTTCTAAAGCTTCTCTCCATAACTCCAACTTCTTATTTAGGTCTTTCCTTGACTCTCCCATAAGGACGATATCATCAGCAAAAAGCATGCACCATGGCACAGGCTCTTAGATGTGCTCTGTGAGTACTTCCAAGACTAATGTGAAAAGGTATGGACTTAAGGATGATCCCTGGTGTAATCCTATACCAATAGGGAATTCCTCCGTCACACCACCTTGAGTCTTCACACTAGTTGTGGCCCCATCATACATGTCTTTAATTGCCCGAATATATGCGATCCTTACTCTCCTCTTTTCTAAAACCTTCCATAAGACCTCACTTAGTACCCTATCATACGCTTTTTCCAAATCAACAAACACCATATGTAGATCCCTTTTATTAATATGATACCTCTCCATCATCCTTCTTAATAGGTATATCGCTTCAGTAGTAGATCTTCCTGGCATAAATCCAAATTGGTTCTCTGTTACTTGTGTCTCTTTTCTCAACCTCCGTTTTATCACCCTTTCCCATAACTTCATAATATGACTCATAAGCTTAATCCCTCTATAGTTTCCGCAACTTTGTATATCCCCCTTAATCTTGTAGATAGGTACTAAGGTGCTCTTTTTCCACTCATTAGGCATCTTCTTTGACCTTAAAATCTCATTAAAAAGCTTGGTTAATCAACTGATGCCTTTTTCTCCAAGACTCTTCCAAACCTCAATCGGGATATTATCAGGTCCTACTACCCTGCCATTTTTCATCTGCTTTAGAGCCTCTTTTACCTCGAAGTCTCGAATCCTTCGATAGTAATCAAAGTTTTGATCTTCTTTCCTTGTGCATAATCGACCAAGGCTCGAAAGAGTCTTCTGTCCCTCATTAAATAACTCGTAGAAGTAGCTCTTCCACCTTTCATTAATCTTCTCCTCTTGAGCCAACACCTCTCCATTCTTATTCTTTATGCACTTAACCTGATCCAAATCTCTGGTTCTTCTTTTCTGGCTCTCTGCGATTCTATATATACCTTTTTCTCCTTCTTTCATGCCCAAAGACTAGTAGAGACTCTCATATGCTATTGTTTTTGCTTCACTTACAGCCACTTTTGTCTCTTTCTTAGTCGCCTTATATTTTTTTCAATTATCTGCATTGCGGCATAAAGACCACTCTTTAAAACATTCCCTTTTTATTTTTATCTTTTCTTGTATACTCGCATTCCACCACCAGGACTTCTTGTCTATTGGTCCTATTCCTTTAGATTCACCAAAACTTTTTTTAGCTGTTCTTCTAATAACTTCTGACATCTCCCTCCACATCTCTTCCGCGCTTCCATTCCCATCCCACTTTGCCTCTTCTTCTACCCGTCTTAGAAAGCTTCTTTGTTCCTCACCTTTCATCCGCCACCACCTCGTCCTTGGGTTCTTCGTATGATGTCTTTTCCTCAACTTTTGCTTAACGCGAAAATCCATGACGAGCACCCTATGTTGTGTTGTCAAACTCTCTACCGGTATAATTTTACAGTTAATGCAAAATTTCTGGTCGACTCTCCTCAACAAGAAGAAGTCGATTTGAGAGCTTTTCATGCCACTCTTATAGGTTATAAGATGTTCGTCTCTCTTTTTAAAACATGTATTTGCGATAAGAAGATCAAAGGTCGAGGAAAAGTTCAAAATAGTTTTACCCTCGGCATTGATCATCCCGAAAGCATGGCCTCCGTGAATACTCCTATATCCAGTCACTTCTCTCCCAACATGGCCATTTAAATCTCCTCCTAAGAAAATCTTATCTCCCAAAGGTATGCCTTGAACCAAACTCTCTAGATCCTCCCAAAACCTTATCTTGTGTTGTTCGTTTGAACCCACTTGCGGTGCATAGGCGCTAATCACATGGAAAGCACCTCCCTCCACCACAAGTTTGATAGAGATGATCCGATCTCCCACCCTCTTGACATCCACTACGTCCTTCTTTCACTGCTTATCCACAATTATTCTAACCCCATTCTTATTCTTCACCTTTCCTGTATACCAAAGTTTGAAACCAGAAGTATCCAACTCCCTAGCTTTTGCACCAACCCATTTCGTTTCTTGTAAGCACATAATGTTAATCTTCCTTCTTGTCATGAAAAGAAAAATATAATAATAAAAAATATAATTATAAATAATTAACAATAATAATAATAAAATATCTATGTATTTTTTCTGTAAGATAGACACAAAATACACTAATTCAATGTCCGTGGATACAATATTTTTGTCCATATCTCATTTATAAAACACGATTTTATGTTTCTATCTTAGTATCTCGTGCCTGTAAATCCTAAACCCTAAACAAATGCAGTCTAAGATACCAATAAGTGTTATATTAAATAGTTTAATTAAATACCTTTGCCTAAAAAATATTTTTATGTGAGTAATTATCAAAAACAATAGTCATTTAAAAATTCGAAAGAGGTGTTTATTCGTGTAATCTTCCCCAGTAAAAAAATTCCTAATTATTGTTAGTACTAAATTGCACTTTTTTTAGTACTAAATTGCACTTTTTAACGATATAATAATAACTAAAATAAAATGCATTGTAATCAAAGAGGGAATTAAACATTTTTTGTGGTATTGAGAAGATTAAATCTTATCCATCAAATATATATAAACCAGAAAATCGACCCAATTGGCTAATTAATTTGTGCCAACAGTTGATTTATTTTCGATTATAGCACATGGTGGTCCAAGCTTTCATAATTAATTCATGTCCACACCCACGGAATAAAATGATGAACTTATCTTGGTCTCATTTTTTTGTCTCATTCTTGAACTTTAATAAAAAGCAAAAAACCTCTTGTCAAGCAAAATCATTTTTCAGGTTTCAGATTAGTACACGAGTAGGCACCAAAAATATTAGTATACGAGTTTTATTGTTGTATATCACTATATTAATAATTTCATTCAACAACATTAAATTTGTATCACTATTTAAATAATAATGAGTTCTTTTTAAAAACATACAAAAGAATATGATCAGATGTTTATATAATTCATGTGTTCTACATTAAAGATACATACAAGTTACGAATACGAGAGACTCCAGTTTTAGCTTGTAACTGTTGACATGTTGATCAGTATACAAAAGGTTGATTTCAGAAAAATGTTTCCTAGGCAAAATGCATGGTGTGCTTTGAGAATAGGATGCGTCATATGCACTAGTGAGGAATTGTGGAATATTGCAAAGCCCATAACATACACTAACTGTTTTTTTTTTTTCATATCAATGGTTGAATATTTTTGTACGTGCAGCACTATCGTTGAAATTTTAATATTCTATATAATGAAAAATTGAAATATATGTTTTTCTTATTAAGGTTAAGGACATGATAGATTTGTGTTTTAATTTTTAATCTTTAATCTTTTTTGTTTTAGAATTTTATAAAAAAAATATAATAAAATCAGATATGTAATTTTACTTTTTTTTTTGTAAAGTATACTTTTTGTCCTTGAAGTTTGGCAAAAATTTTTAAAAAATATCTTTAAGTTTTATTTTGTTTTAATTTTGTCCCAAAAGTTTTTTATTTGCATAAAAAATACCTCAACGGCTAAATTTAAAAAATTTAAAATTAATCTAATAATAATACATGAAAATTATGCTTGATTTGCTTGTGTTGAGGGTTGTTCTTATGCAATTATTATTGAAATGGTGTTAAATTTTTTAAAAAATTAGCCGTCAGGGTTATATTTGATACAAATCGAAAACTTTTGGGACAAAATTGAAACAAAATAAAACTTAAAATTATTTTTAAAATTTTTGTCAAATTTTAGGAACAAAATGTATACTTTACCCTTTTTTTTTATATAATTCTAAAGACACTACTAAAAAACTAGTTATTACATACAGATATTTCCAACGAATTTTATCCTACGAAAATACCGACAAAATTTTAAAGAAATTTTTTGTCAAAAAACAAAAAAATGAATTAGCATAAATTATAGAAAAAAAATCCGTCGATAATTCAATCAAAATATCTAATGATAGAAAAAAAATAACATGTGAAAAATCAGTTTATGAAAATAACAATAACAATAATATTAGAAAAATAAAAAAATTTAAATTTATTTTATTTAATATTTATTAATTTTAGTAATAATTAATAAATTTTAATTATTTTTATTAATTTTTTTTATTATCAAATATTTTCTAATAAGGTGTTCCGTGGATATATTTAGTTACCTAACTCCTACTGAGATCAATAATGAGCAAGATTCTTGCTTCATGATACTCATGTCATGTGAACAATGACTGCACTGCATGCATGGCAGTAAAATGGACATTCCACTGAACCCTACTTCTTTGACTAATTGACTCATCCAATAACAAACCGGGCAAAGTCAACATATGATTGATGCTAGGTTTTGATTAGCATATTGTCTATACTCTATACTCTACCCATGGATCTCATCAAATCAATAACTCACTTTTAACCATTGCTCTCAATTCCTATGAACTTTGACCTAAATCGCCTAATAACCAATCTTCATTTCCTTTTAAGTGAAGGGATTACAATCAACCAAAGAATATTTTAGAAAGATAAATATAGAAGTCAAATATACAAGATTTTATGTTAAAAATGATCAACAACAATTCTTTCAAATAAAATTTCAAATGCCATACAAGCATTATTATCGAAGAAGATAATAATGCATATGACTAATAATATTTAATTTAGTTAGGTTTAAAAAAATCAACTATCAAATTAATTATTTACAAATAATACATATTAAAAATATAAAATACACATTAAAAATTTAAAAGTTATATATATTTATATATAAATATATTATAATAAATTTAGTATTTGATTTTTTTACGTACAATTAATATTTTTGTATTTATTTTAATATTTATATGCAAGTATCATATGTGTAAGTGGTATATATATATGTAGGGCAAAGGGAAAAAATAGAAATAATATTACATGCAATTAATGTGCACTAAAAAATTTAACTACACATTAAATTAATTATTTGTATAAAATATATATTAAAAATAAATTAAATATAAATATTTATATATAAATATATGATAATTAATTTTTAATGTACCTGATCTCTTAATTATTGTGTTGGTAATCAGTTTATCGGAGTGAAAATACTATACATCAGAAAAAGTAATTAGTATCGTTCTTAATATAAGTGTTGTTCTTCAATAATACAATATTATGAATAATATATGATAAATAGTTTAGGCAACCATATATTTAATTAGGTGCATGATGACTAATGATTACGATAGTTATTCAGTATTATTAAAATTAAAATAATAATTTAATTATTTAGTATTTTTTAACGTAAAAAATAATTATTAAAATATAAAAAATATAACTTTAATTTTAATAATTCACAAAAATTTAAATATTGTTAATAATTTCTGTAGTCTCTATGATAATAAGTACCATAGATTCCGCGGTTTATCGTATTCGAATTAACTTGATTAATTCAGTTTCTTCGTCCTTTTCTTTTTTCATTTTGGTAATGTTCAATTAAGTTGTTATTAATTAGTGGATGTGTAGATGTTGGTCCGTGAAAAGAAAAATGAGCTGCAATCTTCAATCACGGTAGTCCTTTTTTTCTGGATGAAACTTTATGCAGAAAATAGTGCAGACAATTGGCTCTGGATAACTGAGCCCACGTATATTATTTATTTATTTATTTATTTCTGTCTTCAAATATTCATCAAGTTTCTATTTGGCCTAAAGCCTAAGTTGCATAGGAGAAAGCAATTCTCAGAGAGTTTGTTTGAAGTTTCTGCTATGTGCATCATATATCTTTGTTTAGTAATAATTTGCCTTTGTCCGTGTCCTATTCTTTGGCTGGGTTTGTTTATAGATATAGAATATTGAGATATAAAATCGTATTTGACATTAATGTATTTTGTATTTATTAAAAAGATACAAAAATATTAATAAAAGATATAATTTATTTTTTATTTTTTATTATTTTTGTTAATTTTTTATAATTATATTTTTTATTATTATATTTTTAATCTCAAAATTTTTAATTAAAAAAATTTAAATTTTCATAATTTATTTTAGTTTATCACCAAATAAAATACAAAAATACAAAATTTTATGTATTTATATTTTATGTCTTATTCAATATGTTTTGTTTTATTCTATTCTCAGAAACAAACGTAACTTTTTTTTTAAGTAAACTATCAAAATAATGTTAGAAAGTTTGTGTTGTTGATAAAATAAATTTTAAAAGATAATAAAAATAAATAAACACATGAAGATTTTAATAAATGATCAAAAGAACTATATATTAAATATATTTTGAAAAAAAATTTGAAAATCAAAATTTAATGTAAATTTTTGCAATCATAATTAAAAAAACAAAATTTAAAAAAATTATTGTGAATGACTACATTTTTTTAAAAAATAAAAATATAAAGATTAAATTTTACTCTAAATTTTTTTTGTGTACGTTCTAAATATTTATTCAAATGTTGCTACAAAATTTTAGATCTAATAGATAAACTGTTTGATAAATATAAAATTTTTTTGTTACTTATAAAAAAATATAATATTTATTATTTATCATTTAGCGATTATTTTGTTGATAATACTCTTCAGACTATTTTGTGAGCGATTGAATTTTTCAAATATCCTATTGATAGTTTAGAGCTTGTTTGGGTGAGCTTATAAGAAAAGATCTTTTTCGAGTTATCTCCTTTTAAAAAATCGTGTGAAAAAGTAAAAGTAATTTTATATTTAGATATCTCATGCAAAAAGATCTTTTTATCTATCAATTATGTTTGGGTATAACAATATAAAAGTATTTTTTTATTTGTTTATTACATAAAAAATATCTTTTCAAAAAAAAGATTTTTTAAAAAAATTTCAAAAAAAGATGTTTTTTTTTTTATTTTTCTAATACTTTTATTTTTACTATTAGAAATTTGCTAAACACGTTAAAAAATAAAAAAAAAATCTTTTTCTATTAAAATAATAACGTCCAAACAAATACTTAAATTTTTTTTATTTATATTTTGGGTGTGAGAAAGTTTTGCTTCATTCTCAATAAACATTATTTACAATAGCACTTATAAAAAAATTGGATTCTCTCGATTATTTATCTTATTTGATAGATTAGATTATTTTTTGGTGATTATTGATAGATTAGAGTATAATTTCTTATTATATATTTTATAAATAAAATTAAAAAATAAAAGATAAAAAATTATATTTTATATTCTTAATCGACAAAAAAAATATTCTCCATTTAAAAGTGTGTATTTGAATTGTTGTTTGTCAATTGAAATTTGATTGAAAGTAATTTTATAGAATTGATTTTGAATAAAAATAAGTTTGTGTCATGATTTATGTTTGACAATTTTATTTTAAAATTAATTTTGATAAAATAAATATTATTTGAATAATATTAGTTAAAATAACTGTTTAGATAGATAATTACTAAAAAGAATATGATATTAAATTATCATATTTTTTATGTATGTTTAATTTTTTTGATATTTTCTAATATATTTTTCATATAATATATTTTTAGTACTCTTTTTTAGTATGTTATAATTTTTCACTGTTATTATTATTTATGGTTAATTTTTTGTTTAATTTTTTTATTTAATAGGTTAATAAATTATATTATAAAAAAATAATAATAAATATAATACACAAAAATCACAATTATAAAAATATATCATATAAAAAGTTAATAAAAATAAAAATAATAAATAATAAAAAAAGAACTCATATAAAAAAATAACAAAAATTCTATAAATCTTACAATAATATGTATAAATAATAAACATAAATGACTAAAAATCTGTTAGTGAAATGCAAAATTTAAGAGTTGTTGATTCTTATAAACATGATTTTGAAAGAAAAAAATTAGTCAAATAAAAAATTAAAACTTTTAAAAAATTGAAACGTATTTTTTTTCTTCCAACACATTTATCAAACACATTCTAAATAGTTTATCAAAAGAACTTTCAATTACAACGTTTTTAAAATAATCTATCTTGTTATGAAATACATTTAAAAACTTTATTATGTAAATTCTCTTTTTTTTTTTTTATAAATCCAGGTGTCACTGCCCTGGTCTAACTAATAATGAGGATGCACATGATGAATAAACCATGTCAGTAGTAACATCATCACTAGCTACCGTTTCCGTTTAACCCTATCCCTCTTCATTTTAAGAGCTTCTACGACGCATCATCATGTAACAACTTCATCCTTCACTTTTGTCTTGCCATTACCTCTCCATGCTAATTGCTAAGATTCAAATTTCAATGATAATTGGAAACCGATTAGCTGCCAAATAATCATATCATCTCTCTCTCTATATATATATATTGCAGAATTGAAACTAACTTTGAAACACCTTCAAACCAATGCAATATAGGCAGTTTATTTATTTATTTTAGAGTATTCATCTTATATTGTAAGATGTTATTGCCTTTGAATATAGTAGGCACATTTAAGAGGATAGATATTAGTCACGAACTTTGAAAAGGTTCCAAATTCAATCATAAAGACTGCGATAATATTAGAAAGACAGACAAAAAAAAACTAAAACTATTAAATTTTGACTGTTTTGGCTTTTTGTTTTAAGAAAAAAAAAATACCCCAAATGTAATTTTTAGTTAAATATTTTAATTTTTAATAAATTTTAATTATTACCAATCAAGTCCTTAAATTTTTATTTTGTTAGACAAATTAATCTTTATACTAAATCATTCGTTTATATAAAAGAACTGATAATATAATTTTAAAAACTTTTAAGAATTTATATATATTTATTAAATAAATGATAGAGATTGATTCGTCTAAATTTTTATTAAAATTTGATGCAAGACCAATGTCTAACAATATAAAAAGTTAAAGATTGATTTACTAATTAAAATTTGTTATTAGATTATTGAACTACCCAATTAAAAAAAAAAAAGATGAAATTTCTCACTTCACCCCAATACAAGTAATTTGGCAACAATTTAAATATAAGTAAACCGTAAACATAGCCCTAGACACTTTATTTTGCTAAGACTACTAGATAAGCATGCATATATATAATACTATATGGTTTTTCATACTCACAATTTAAACAAAAACCTAATAGCTAGTAAACATTTATTTTTCATAAGTGGTGCTAGCTAGCTAAATATAATATATATAATATAATTAATAATTAAAAGGCAGTAGCAATTAATTAAGTTTAATTAGTTTGAATAAGAAATTAAATTAAAGACATGAAGAAGTAGTAGCTAGCAGAAAGGAGCCCTATGAGGAGCACCTTTTCGCCTGCTACCGAGAGAATGGAAGAAGCCATTGGACTTGGACTTGGTCTTGGTCTTGTTCTTGTTCCTATTGGCTTCACTTGAAATTACGGAATTACTGGCTGTGGCATCTGTGTTGGAGCAAGAGCCATTGGGGGCAAATTGGGTATTATCTTCATCAACTAGCTCCGAACTACTATCCACTCTCAGACCCTCGAACTGCGAAAACGAGAAATCTGATTCATCGAATCGATGCAAAATGCTCGACAACCTTTCACCCTCATACACCATGTGATCAACCTGCATATTTTTTATTTTATATTTTTTAAATACATTCATCACTCTCTAAATTTTCTTCTTTCTTATTATTTTAAGTTGCTGTCACATTTGGACTTTGAGAAAAAAATTTCTCAACATAGATTGTAAAAAATTAGAACTATGAAAACAAACTATTATAAATTGTAAAAATTATGGAAAGAATTATAATTATTAAGTATAAAAAAAATATATAATATATTTATTAAAATCAACCATTAAACTTACTGAAACACTAATATTCCAGTTATATTTAAAATTTTTCCAAAAATTTTCTATGAATTTATTTAAATGTTGATTGATTGATTGATTATACACATGAATTTCAGTTAATATAGATAATACTATATCTCATGTTGCTATATATCAATTTTTTTATGCAAAGATCATGAGAAAAAAAAATAGGTGTTGAAAATGACTTGAAACTTGAAATAGGGGTAAAAAGAATTGCTTTATGTGTCTATTTACCAGAAGAAGAAATTTCCTTTTCCATCATTAATTTTCTCATGCCGTGAGAAAGGTGCTTTTTTAATTGATCATCGTTTTCCCAAGCACTTTATGGTTGAGAGACTTGAGAAATTTATAATGATATTAAAAATTGTAGCAGTATTTTTCTTGTTTTTTTCTTCTCACAAGTCATAACCACATAAACAACCATTCAAAGTGAGACAGGTGGTCTTAATTAAGAAACCTAGCTATCATAGGGTAGCATAACGTTAATCGATGTATGCAACAGCACACAACACATGGTACTTTTCAATGTAGAAAAATATAATAAAATTCCGTTGGTACTTGTTAGCATTATAAGGGTTTTTTTTTCCTTTGCTAAAGAATAACTATTTAATTAAAAATAAATAAATAATTTTGCTAGGTTAATATTCAAATGTTTAATTAATAAATAATTTGATCTTTTAAAAAAATAAACATCCCAAATTAATTTTAAAAGAGTGATTGTTGTATTGATTAAAAGATGATATATGTGATAAAATGTTTAATTGAAAAAGAAAATTAATTTTAGAAATGATTTTGACTAAATAGTATTACTAATAGTGGCAATGATATAGAAGCATTAAAAACGAAACAGGATAGATGTTGAATTGACCAGTAATTTGTTTTGAGGGAGAGAGAAGAGGCCAAAGGAGAAAAAGAAAGAAAGAAAGAGAGAGAGAGAGAGACATGGAAATGAGACAAAAGAAAGGTTCGGACCTTGCATGAGAGAGAACAGAAGTGGAAGGGGTCCTGAAGAATCCTGTCACAAGAGCAGCAAGAGTTGCCAGTGCCACCTCTGCATGATGACCTTGACTGTGCCCTCTCATTCAAGAATATCACTTTCGCCCCATTAATCGTGTATGGCTGCATTTCATTAGTAGTTTTTCTTTTATGTTAATCTCACCCTCTTCATAAATCAAATTTCTTCTTTTCATTTCTTCTATAATTCATATTAAATGTATTCAACAATAACTCATGTTAGCTAGTAAATGAGTTTAGTTAATTTAACAATGTTAAAGAAGAATTATTGAAATTTTAATTTTTTATATTTTTAATACACTTCACTATATTTAATACATTAAAAGCATACAAATTTAATATTCACTCTTTTTCATATGAGGTATCTCTTTTTAACTTAAATACTTAATAGAAATATTAAAACAATCATTCAATTTTATTAAAAATATAAAATTATTCAGAATACTATTTTCTCTTTCCATTAATTATTTATTTAGCCTATGTTTGCTTTCTATTTAATAATAAATGACATAAACAGCACTTAATTTATAATAAAAATAATAATAAAGAGACAATTACTATAAGATGAAGAGAGTACTATCTAGTGCTCTTAACTATAAGAGAGTATATCAACAAATCAAATATGTTACATATTAACCAAAAGATTACGAGTCATCCAATTTTTCTCATAAAAAATAGGCAAAACTTAGTTATTATTTCTAAAATATTTTAATATAGTATTGGATATTATATTTTTGTAATTGAATCTAACTAATATACAATGATAATCTCAAACCCAAATTAAATATTTTAAAAGTTAAAGAAGTAAATTAAATCTTTACTAACTTAAACTACTCTTGAAAAAAAAACATATATTCTTATAATTTTTATTAATAACTTAACAAATATGAAATATCCCTTATTAGAACTACCTGAATATTGGAGCAATCAATGAGCTTTTCAAGATCACCCAATCGAACCACGTCATGGTAGACATACCTTCTCACCTGAGGAACATACATGCACTTCAATTATTGTGAAACACATTATTAATTAATTGGTCAATGCTCATTCTACTCATTCATGCAGCTTATAGAGCAAAGGGAATACCTCAAATGTTTTTTCTTTTTATTATGATTATTATTACAGAACTTCTGGGAAGAGAATTGGTCATCTAGTAGAGTAATATATATTCCAACTTACTTTAATTAGTAATGGAAATTTACGAGATCACAAGAAAGAGAATTCAATTGAGGAATAATAATAATAATAATAATTAAATAAGAGGAGTAAGAATTGAGTCAAAGTTTCGCTTTCAAATGAAAGTAACAGGTGAGGAAGCATCGCAGGGGGGAAATGGATAAAAAAAGAGATTTTCTTGTTCCATTAACGGGAAAGAAACCAAAATCTATAAAAAGGGGGGGAAGTTAGGGCAATTGAAAGAGAAAACCCTAAATTGAGAAAACCTGGAGGAGAGGGTGGTGGTGTGGGTGGAGAGGGAGGCAGTGAGGGCAGAGGGAGAGGCAGCAGCGGAGGCAAAGGACGTTCTTGTCGTTCTTTCGGAGGTTCTGGTGGGCCCCACACTCACCGAAGAATCTCTCTCCCATAAGCTTCGATAGCCATGCAGGCACAGCTTCCTCTTCTTGCTCTTGCTCCATCATCATCATCATTCTCTTCTCATCATCCCTCACCATAATTAATAATAATATTATAATTAAAGAAGGGAGTGTGAGTGTGGGTGTGTTTTTATTTATAGAGAAGCAGAGTGTCGATGAGGTTCCAGAATGTGTGTTGTCGTTTCTTGAAAAGAGCGGGAATTGAAGGACAGCACAGCAGTGCGTACTAACAATTCTTTTTCTACGCTCATCACCTCCACTCCACTCCGCACCACCACTACTACCATATCAATCAATATATCATCCGCGCACACCTCCTTCTTATGTTGCAATCTTTTCTACTCCCAACAAATACTATTATTCTAGCCGAATATTTTTATACAGATGTTTGTTTTCCAATCAATGTTTAAGAATTATTAGATATTAATTTAGTTAAATTTATTAAATTATTTAATAATTTTTTAATATTAATTTTATTTAAAAACAATTGTATATGATTTTTTATCATTGTGAATTCCTATACTCTATATACTGTTTATTATTTCCGTTTTGCTAAACACTCAACTACTATTTTTAAATCAATATAAACTTAATAAAATTTTAGGATTTGAATTAGAATTTAATTTTGATTTATTGATAATGTAAAATATTTTATATAGTCGTATAATTATATCTATTTTTTTAGATGACTCACGCAATTAATGAAAATAATAATTACTTTTGATGATGTGATATTACGTAATTGAATTCACGTGTAAAATTATGTTATACTCAATAGTATATTAAAATTAAATTCTTTAAATTCTTTAAATGATTAGAATTTGATACCTGATTTATTTTACAATAAACTAATTGTCTCATAATAACATCTGTTAATGATTTATTTATCTAACATGCCCATTAAAATTTGATTAAAAGTAACAAAAAAAATTAATTTGTTTGACAAAAATTTTTAGGAGAGAATAGAACTTTATTGATGATCAAAGTGTTTTGTATGAAATTTGTTGGAAAAGAATTGATGTTTACTCAAAATTAAATTAATAAAAGATGATTAATTAAATATATAATTCATCATTTTTTAAATTATATATTTAATTAAAATATGTACTATTAATTACTACAAACTTTTTTATATAATGTATTAAATTACCCCTTATTGAATTGCATTAAATAAAATATTCATCTTTTACATTCCCTGCTTTAAATAAAGGGTTTATTAGTTAGCAAAAAGAAATCTATAAACATACTAGTGTTTAGATTCTGGTTGATTTATTTCTCTGATCAATGCAGTGCTTATAGATTTCTTTGTACTAATAACCAATCTAAAGAAATCTATTAATAGTTTCAACTGAAAAACATGCTTGAATAAATACTAGCATTTATTTTGTTACATTATTAGTAAATACTATAATCTATTATTATTTTAATATAAAATACTAAAATAATTCTTAACGAAATGACGGCACATAATTGGATTATGGATTATTTTCTAAGCTCCTCAAAATTCTTTTTAGCGAGGTTTCATAAATGACTCGGCATATTTGATCACCAATTACTAACTCGATATATATTGGATATGATGATAATTTACCTATAAGTGTATTTGACTTAGCGTTTGAAGCATTAAATTTACGTTTAGCTTTTTTAAAAGTTTTATTTTTTAAATTTGGCAACTCAAGTCTAGCCAAAACTAAAAATTATAACCAAAACTAAAAATGATAGTTTTTATATTTATATTTTCACGCTAGATTGAAATTTATTTTCTATCTACTAATTTTGTCATTTATTATTTATATGATTAATTTTGTTACTTTTTTATAATATTTTTTCTCTACTACTCTCTCGTGGATATTATTATTCTTTATAAAATTCTTATTATTTTTTGTTTATATAAATTTTTTACCTGTTATTTTTTTGTGTGAAATAATAATAGTAAAATTATAGCGTATTAAAAAAGAATACTAAAAGTACTAAAAATATCTATATAAAAATATTATTAAAAACTTTTAGATTTATTTTCATCACTATCAAGATAAATATTTAATTTTATTATTTTTAATATTCTCTTTTATAATTGTAATTTTCGTGTACTATGTTTTAGTGTAATTTTTTTATAATATAAATTATGATCTCTTTAGAAAAGACAGATTAAATAAAAAATTAATCAAAGGTAATAATAAAATAATTAAAACCATAAACGTTAGATTCTAAAATAATATTAAGAATAAGATTATTAGAGTACTAGAATAAGAGTACAATGTAAAAGAATACTAAATTAACATTTTGACGTTAATACTTAAAATTTAAGAAAAATATAATATATATATATATATATATATCTAAAATTTATATTTTTTAATTTTAATTAAAAATATATTTTACTAATTTTGATATGTTATTTTTATTTTTATTAAATAAATATTAATTCTATTATATAATTAATTAATAAAATCTATTTAAATATCTACATTAAAATAATAGAATAATATAAAAAAATTATTTAAGACGATGTCTATCTTAGTAATTTTTTATCTATAAGTGATTTTGAGTAGTGTAATCCAAACAACAATTATTTTATTATAATCGATTTTGATATAAAGATTGCCAAACATAAATCACTTTAACACAGAATTATTTTTCATCAAAATTAAATTTATAAAATTAATTTTATACAAACTTTTGTTTGCAAACTATAATCCAAATACATGCTATATATTCTCTTTCTTTCAAACATGATAACTGAAACTAACCGAAAGGACAATTTTCACTTAGCAAGAGTTAATTGCACTCCAATTCTTGTCCTAAAGATTTAATAAGGCAATGGTAAAACATCTTCTAAAATTAAAGTCATATTATGCTCCAATTCTTTTTTATTTTGGTGAGAAAATTAACATATTTTTTTCGACCTTTTAGATTTATTGCAGTTTGGTAAACCTATGTTAAATTTAAAATTTTCTTAAAAAATAACTGACACAAAAATAAACCATTAAATAAAAATTATTTCAAAATTTATAGAGACACCCAAGCATTAGAACAAAAATGTATTTAAGAATTTGTTCAAATAAAAAACTCAACTATTTATAAGAATGGATGTTATTGTTGCTTTTCTTTGGTTTGAGGTAAATTCTTTCCTACATAATTTGCAATCCTCTTTTTAGAAGGAACTAAGGACAATGCTTATTCAAGAAAAAATTCAATGGAGCAGTGCTCAAAGTGTAAATGGATAATTATGGAGACAAAAATACCTTCTATTTCTATAGCATTGCAAATTTTAAAAGAAAAAGGAATAAAGTGACTATGTTAAAAAATAATAAAGGAGTATAGATAGATAATTTTCAATAACTTAAAGAGCTTGGCACACAACACTTTCATAATTTATATATAAAAGATATGCCTTACCAAAAGTTGGAGGTTCTTGACTTGTTTTTTTCGCTGACTGATGAGTAAAAAAGCTGATTAGATAGTATAGTTACTAATGAAGAGATTTATTCGTTCCTCTTTACTATGGGTGTTTGAAAAGTTTCGAGACCCGATGGCCTACCTTTGATGTTCTACCAAAGCAATTGGAACTCGATTAAATGGTCATTAGTAGAGTGGGTAAAAAAAATTTTTATTGATTATGAGAAAATCAAGATAATCAACAGTACCTTCGTCTCCCTTATTCTAAAAAGGGACAACCCAAAATTTTTCAATCATTTTAGACTCATTATGTTATGCAATGTCATGTATAAGCTAATCACCAAAATCATTTTTCACAGGGTCAAAGCAGTTATACCAAAACTTATTAGTCCATTTCAATATAGTTTTGTTTCGAAGAAAAAAAGTGCAGATAATATTCTATTTGTTCAGAAACTGATTCACACGATGAGGACAAAAAAAGGACATGTTGAATATATGACAATCAAAATTGACTTAGAGAAGGCATACGATAGATTAAATTGAAAATTTATATAAGATACTCTCATCGAAGCTAGTTTGCTAGAAAACTTGATTAATTTGATTTGCAATGCTATTCTTTAGTAGAAATGAAAGTTCTATGAAATGGTGCTCTGTCTAATCCCTTTCTTTCGACCAGAAGTATCAGATAGGGAGATCCCATGTTCTCCTACCTATATGTATATATTATACATGGAGAGATTATCTCAAATCATCTCAGTGGCAGTAAATCATAAACTTTGGGAGTCAATTGCCCTAAACATAAATGGTGTATAACTATCCTACCTTTACTTTGCAGATGATATATTATTATCGTCCCTAGATCATGTTGAAATAGTGAGAGGTATTTTAGACTCATTTAGCCGATGTCCAGGTCAAAAGATAAGTTATAAGAAATCAAGTGTCTTCTTCTTTATCAATGTATGTTTGGCAAGGAAGGTAGAATTTGATCAAGCTTGCAAAAATTGTGTGGGGTAGAAATAGAGCTGGTAACAAGGTCCATTTGGTTAATTGGGAGAAACTGTATTTGCCAAAAAAGTTTGGCGGCTTGGATTTCAGACCAGTCAGAATAGTAAACAATGTTAATCTGATGAAATTAGTATGAAATTTGGTGCAAAACAAGAATGCTCTTTAGGTTAAGGTGATCGGAAGAAAAAATAAATATGGAAAAAATACCATGCCAATCATCAAGAAGTTCAATCTTGTTCGAATACTTGAAAGGGTATCACGCAAGTATGGCCCAAATTTAAAAGAAATCTAGTGTGACAAACCAGTGATGGTAATAGCACTCGGTTTTGAAAAGATCATTGGATTCCGGATGTTAATAAATTTGAAGACTTTGCTCAAATAGATATATCAAAAGATATGCTAAACGACATGGTCAATGAATATACAGCAAGTGACAATTGGAATTTAGGTAAAATTGAGGAGATTTTAGGAGAGGATTAGGTCACTGTTTTCTCATCCTTGAAGGCTCTAGAAGCAAACTTGGGGATGATAAGTAGCGTGGCTTCTTAATTCCAATGGTAAATTTAGCATAAAGTAAGCATGCTTCTTTTACTCAAATCCACCTGAGGACTCAAATGTTGATTTATTTTTGAGATTTTGAAAAGTTGAAGACTTCTAAAGGTTGCGCACCTTTTTTTGGCTAGTTGTTAATAAAGCCCTTTTGCCAAATAAGGTTCGAACCTGCAGGCACATGATCTAAGAGAATATTTTTTTCGATTTGTCGTTTTTTTTCAGAGACTTTGCTCCACGTCCTTCGCGAATGCAGAATCGTAAACAATACGTAAAAGAGCATGGACACTTCATTGAGTTCTGGTATGTTCTTTAACCAACCTATCTCTTTTTTGGTTGTTAAAGAACTTATCATCTCAATCCCAGTACCAAATCATTTACTGACCTTTGTTGTTTACTTGCGTCCTATGCTCTCTTTGGTATCATTATAACAAGCACATTTTTTAGAGAGACAATGCAGTAGATGAAGATAAGATTCATGATTTGACAGTGTACTTAGCTAAAGAGTATAACTCAGCGCATGAAGAGATAGCTCGAGTAAGAAAAAGAGTTGGGTGCTTTACTGAAAAATAAATTTGTTGGATCCCTCAAACCCTCCTTTCATTAAGCTGAATTCTGATTGTTGGGAATAATACACCATTCCTCTTTGAGAAAATATCTTTCACAGAAAAATAAAATAGACACAATTACAACACAAGAATTTAACATGAAAACTCCAATTACTTGAGAATAAACCACGGCCGTTGCCAAATGACAACCAGAGAATATCACTATGTGAAAATTGTTACAACACATAGACTTCTTTCTCTCTAACACCGGCACTCCAGTATATCCACACTCTCAAAGCAAATATTTAACTACACCTCACAACACTCTCTAATCAAAAAGTATAGAGGAAAAGAAAAGTCAGATACAAGCTTTAAGTGTTTTCGACTGGTGCAAAAAATATGGAGAACTTAGCCTCATATTTATAACTTAGGCCACCCACTCCATTTGCTATCCTAAGCAATGTGGGACTAATTCAACCAAATCCTAACAATCTCCACCTTGATTGAAATAGTCACACATCTTCAGCTTCCATTGTCAACACCGACAATTCTTTGCTGCCATTGTCTATACCGACAATCATAGTTCAGAGAACTATCATATTCCACCATGAAAGTATACTCACTTAGAATTAGACCACTCCAAGTATTTCGCCTTGGTACAGATCGAAACCTTGCTGAAAATTCATGGTGCAACTTCTAAATTGGCTTTTCCTGAAAGTTCTTCAGCCATCGACATAACTCCGCCACACACCTTGCATCTCAACGCCAACCAATGCCCGTGTGCAATTGTGGACCCGATTGCCACAACTTATCCTTATCCATGGCAGTGCGACAATACCATGAGGATACTTCTTGTCTTCTAGAGAACATCATCTTTCATACCAGAGATCCTCTCCTTCAACGCCCTGTGCAAACCTGATTGTATCAACACATCCTTGACTTGTATTTGCCACAAGCCAAAATTGATTCTTTCATCAAATTTCTCTATTTCAAGCTTCACAGCACTTGAATATTCTGACATTGTTGCAACTGTATACTAGAATAGTATAACTCAACTGTAGACCGTGCACTAGGAAGGGTCCACAGGAAAGAGAGGTGGGTCACAATGGACACACTTAAATACCAAGTCTTTCCTTAGCCAGAACCTCTGCACTCTCACAGTGTCACACTGCCTTCCAGCAACAACAACATCAACCAAAGATCAACCTCAAGCTACAAGACAAAATTCTTTTCTGATGTGAAATGTCAGACTAGGTTGCAACCACAGAGCATACTAAGAATAAATCCCACCGAACCGAAGCTCTGATACCACTTGTTGGGAATAATACACCATTTTCCCTTGAGAAAATACCTTTCACAGAGAAATAAAATAGACACAATCACAACACAATAATTTAACGTGGAAACTCCAATTACTGGAGAAAAAACCACGACCATTGCCAAATGACAACCAGAGAATATCACTATGTGAAAATTGTTACAACACATAGACTTCTTTCTCTCTAACACCGGCACCACAGTACATCCACACTCTCAAAGCAAATATTTAACTACACCTCACAACACTCTCTAATAAAAAAGTATAGAGGAAAAGAAAAGTCAGATACAAGCTTTAAGTGTTTCCGACTGGTGCAAAAAATATAGAGAACTTAGCCTCATATTTATAGCCTAGGCCACCCACTCCATTTGCTATCCTAAGTAATATGGGACTAATTCAACCAAATTCTAACACTGATGACTCTGGTACAAAAGGACGATCAGGTGACTTGTGGTAGTATATTAAGAGATCATGAAAGAAAGTTTTTGGCTTGCTACCGTGTGAATCTAGGGAGCTATACGATGACTGTAGTAGAGCTCTGGAGTATTCTGTTGAGTTTGGACTTAGCCTTAAACTTTAGCTACATGAATATTTGTATGGAAATAGATTTTAAAATAACAGTTAGCCTGTACCTTTAAGAAACCATAGAGTTGCACTCTACAACAGTGTTAGTGTTGAATATTAAAGAGCATTGCAGTAGGTTAAGTAATTGAAACATCCATTGAGTTTTGAAAAGCAAATGTTTATGTAAATAGATTGATTTGATAAGGATATAAAGAGGTGTGCATGTCTCGGTCCGATCTGATGACCTGGTCCAGTCCCAAACACTGTAGGAGCTAATTTGGTGTGATTTTACTGGGTTTAGGGTCGGGTAAGGGTTTCAAAAATAGATTCGGTCATTATTTTTCGGGTCGGGTCCGAGCCATGGCTCGGGTCACCTTAAATCGGCCCGGTCATTATACACAATTAATATTTTGTGTTGTTAGTGATGGATGATTACTATTCTTATGTGGAATTTAAGTATTGTAAACCTTAATATTTTGTGTTATTAGTTATTATAAGATTATAAGTTAATATTTTATGTTTAAAATGCATAAGATTTTAAACTAATGCATAATATTGTGTTATTTGTATTGATTTAAATATTTGGTGTTATTAGACAATATTAGTATTGATTATGGTTATGCTTTAATTTTAGAGAATAGTTGGTTCTTGTTATATTTTTCAAAATGAATTTTATCATGTTAAATAATGGTTGGAGTCTTGAAAATTTGGATATTTTCACATGCTAACTTATAAGAAAGTATAAAGGTAATGTAATGTTAACAACCCAGTTTTTACCCGGTATAATTGTGACCCGAAAGTGTATAAATTTCATTGGGTCTAGAATCGGGTTCGAATCTAATAAATAAGCTGGTATATATTTCGAGTTGGGTTTTAGTCACATCAAATCCAGTTTCACCTGACCATACACACTCCTAATATCAATTTCAACCGAAATATCATTTTATCTTTTTTATTCCTTCGTGTATTTCTTTAAGTTTTCGTGCACACTTTATTGAAATTGCATTTTCTAGCATAATTTCTATTTTTTTTTTGGATTTTATGCCCCGTTGTCTATAAATAAAAAATTCTTCTAATTCAAAGGGTTTCGGGTTACAAAAATACTTCTTTGAAATTTTAATGTAGAAAATTACTATTTAAAATTAAACTATTTAAGTTTCAGTATATTCATTAGGTAAAAGATTAAAATTTTTATTTTAAAATAATTATCAATTTAAATAGAGTGATGCATCAATAAAGTTGGTGTATCTTTTCTACAAGTATATTAATATTTTTATTGTGCTCCTTCTGTTTCAAATTAATTGTCTTTTTTAGTTGTTTATAATTATTTAAACAATTATTAAATTTTATTAGAAATTATGAACAATCAAAAGCGATGAGAGACAAAAATTTATCCGATCTTATTTTTTCTCTCCAGTACTTACCAATATTCTATTTAGTCTCTAACATTTGTATTAAGTTTTATTTTTTTTTAGCGTTTGAAATGTTTTATTTTTATTTTAATCGTCTTATTTTATTTTATTTTAGTCTTGTGATCAAAATTTTTTTTACTCTAAATATACTATTTTTTTCATTATGATTTTTTTTTGTTAATAACAACAAAAATTATAATTATATTGGTTAAAGCGGTTGTTATAGTGATTTGAGAGTAGAAATAACAAAAGAATAAAAGAGAAGATAATGATAAAAAAAAAATAAAAAAATAATAATAAAAAAACGGTTTGATTTTGGCCGAATAACAAAAATAAAAAATAAAATGTTTGAGGTAAAAAAATAAAATATTTTAAACGTTAGAAAAGAAAATAAAAGTTAACGGAAATATATATTAGAAACTAAAATAGTAATTTATCATTTTTTAATCTGCTCTTTCTATTTTATAATGGAGAATACAATAGAAAAACAATAATTGATGACCTCTCGAAGTTAAAATGTGACACTTAACAAGATGATTTAGATGTGAGGCAAATGTTAAAGTTAATGATTAAAAAAAGTTTTATATAAAAAAGATATAAAGTGTAAATTTCCAATGAATTTATTAAAATAAAAATGTTAAACAAATTTAATGAAAATAATGTTAACATGTATTCGACACTTCTTAGCTAAATCTTTAATAATAAAAAAATGAAAAGAAACACTTCAATTAAAATAAAAGGGAAAATATTTTATTTAATAGAAATTGCTAACCTCAAAAGCTTCATACGAAAGCTAGCATACAACATAGTTTATTTTGCATAGAAGACTCCTTTCTTTATTTCTTAACTTTTAGATTTATATCTTTTGCAAAAAACCTTCATTCCTAATAAAATAATATAAATTAACTAAAAACTAAAAAATAAATGATCAAATTAGTCTCTAAAAGATTATTTATTCATTCTTTAAATTGGTCATCAAATTTTTTTTTTTAATCAAATTCATCTTTAAAGATTTTAAATTAGTCCCATTAGTCCTTCCATCACTTTATTTGTTGATGGTGTCAAAATTTGCTAATGTAAAATATTAAGTAACATCCCAACATACATCTAGGAGTCTTAATTGACTATTAACGTGATTGGTTTATGAAATTAGATCAAATAAAAACTCAATTGAGGAGAGAACTTGAAGTATTGTAATTTCTTAATTTGGGGTTGATTTGATCTAATGTTATAAACTAATCATGTTAATAGTCAATTAAGATTCTTAGGTATATGTTGAAATGTCACTTAATATGTTACATTGTCAAATTTTGACACTATCAATAAATAAAGTGACGAAAAGACTAACATGACTAATTAAAAATTTTTAAAAGAGAAATTTAATTAAAAAACATTTCGTTGACCAATTTAAAGAACGAATAATTTTTTAGAGACTAATTTGATCATTTACTCAAAAACTAAAAGTTCAATGTTGTTATTAATTTGTTAAAGGAGAGTGAATGGAAACTTATTTGAGATATTGTTAATAACAGAAATTGAAAGAGCTAAAACTATAATCAATGTTCCTAAAATAGAATTATAAAATTGTGCAACTTTATGAATAAAGAAAGTAAGTCTTTTCTCCAAAACATAATGCATTACATGTTGACCTCTGCATAACAATGGTCTTATTTACTTTAGCATATTTTTTTGTGCCTAAAATGAAAGAAGAACAAACAAATTTAGCATTTATTTATTCTGAAAGAGAAGTAGTATATATATATATATATATATATATATATATATATATATATATATCATAAACAATCTCAACAAAACCTAATATCAAAATATGTGGTAAAAAGAAAAAAAAAATTATTTAAATGAGAATTTGAAAAAAAAAAATCTTAACCGACATTACCTGCTACTCTGTTTTGGTAGGTCTAGTAGTTTATTTTCTTTAAACTCATTGAAACTCTAAACCAAGTTAGTATTGAATAACACAATACACCAAGTTGTGGTTATGCTGTCTAATAATTTTGGAAGGTGTGTCTTAAAACATTTTCAAATTCCATGTTCGTCCTAACATTGCTGGCATCTTGTTAAAATCTCATATGGTAGTGAACTAGTGATTCAAGTAGACAACATTCTATAAACTAATTTAATAGATTTGAAGATTGTTAATATACATTACCCACGCCACTCACACAAGATTGTGACAAAGTAAAACAAGTAACTGATGGGCAAAGAGTCCAATGCTCAGGCCTTTTTATTTAGGATTTCGATCCTCTTATTTTGATTTCTCGAACCGAGAGATCCATGAATCGGGATCTTAATGCATGTAGATACAGATGGTCCAATGCTTCTCTGAAGTTGTTTATTTACTTTAGAGAGAAAAGTAACACAATCTAAGCCATTGATAACATAAACGGTTTTGATCATCTTAAATAAATAAATGATAAATAAATACATTAAATGTGAAAGATATGATTATTTCTTATAGTTGTGGAATGTTCGAAACAATGGGATTCTTATGTTGTCATTGTTTAAAAGTTTTAAATGTTTGGGATGTGAAGCAAATTCCGGCTCAATACATTATGAAAAGATGGACTAGAGAAGCAAGAGAGATGATTGTTCATGACTCAGATGGAAAAGTTGTTCAAAGTGATACTAGAACGGATGCTACAGCACGGTACAAGAATATATGTTTCAAAGCAATCAAATTAGCTGCTCGATCATCAGATTTTGAAGTAACATCTAATTTTGTTGAGCAAGTTATAGAGGAGGCATATAAGAAGGTAGATTCTTTTTGTAGACACAATCATTTATTTATTTAAGGTGATCAAAACCGTTTATGTTATCAATGGCTTAGATTGCGTTACTTTTCTCTCTAAAGTAAATGAACAACTTCAGAGGAGCCAAATCCTTTTATTTAAATAAAATAAATCGATTTTTAAAATTTTACCGATTTAAATATTTAATTATAATTTTATTGGTATAAAAAGCGAAAATATAAATTATTTGTAACTGATGGACGAAAAATCCAATATTCAGCAAATCCTAAATTCTAAATTTAAAATGGTGTAAAAATTTTTTTTCTCAATTTCGCTTTTGTTGACGGCAAAAACCAAGAAGAAAAAATGCATCAGTTTGCGCTTTTACTGGCAGCGAAAAACGGGATAATAGCAGCTATAAATAACAGGCCTTTTGCCAACGTGTTCCACACTAAATCATTTGCAAATTTTCATTTCTGTGAGAGGGGGAAAGGAGGAGCACGGAAGATTTAGGTAGCGTTTGTTCTGAGGTACTAAGACGGAGAATTAGTATTATATTTGTTGGATCAGAAATTGGTATTAAAATTTTCGTATTTTAATACCTCCAATAAGTAAGGACACAGGAAATTAAAATTTTTAAAGATAGAGACTGAAATTTTAATAATATTTTATACTTAAAATACTTTTATTTTAATTAATTAATTTTATTTTTATTTTTTATACAAATTAAATTAGAATTTCATTTTTATTTCAATTTCTGTCTCCTATTTTACACCAAACACAATATTAAAACTTATTTTAATTTATATCTTTCAGTTTTAGTTCCTCCTCGAAACGCTACCTTAAAAAAGTGAAAGAGAGGAGTAGAAAAGTGAGAGAAAATGCCGTGTAATAACAACATTAATTAGACTAACAGTTTGTTTGGATCAGACGAAGTTGGAAGGAAAGAAAGAAAATGGAGGAGAAGAAAACGGATGAAAAATTTAGTTTTCCTTCGTTTGGATCACCGGAAAAAATGAAAGAAAAATAGAAAAGCATGTATGGAACCCACTTAAAAATTTTCACTTCAAAATTGGGTATAAAACTGAGATAGAAAGGAAATTATGAGCAAAAAGACAAATTTATCCTTTCAATTACATTGGTATAAGATAATTTACATATAATGTAAAAAAGATATTAAAATAATTTCATTTAGTTATGATTTTCTCTCTTTTTACTTTTCCTTTCATCTAAACAAAAGAAAAACTTTCTCTTATTCTCTTTCCATCCATTTTCTCTTCATCCAAACAACATAAAAAAAAAAAACTTTTCCTTTCATTTTCCATCATCAATCCAAACAAAGTGTAAATGAGGACATATATATTGCGAGCATGGTACACGAATTTATAAAGAAGTTCCATTTTCGCTGTCATGCTACACGAATTTAGATGAAAATTTCTCCTTAATTTCCCTGGCTACAGTGGCAAAAATGCTGTTTTGAATCTAGCATTAAAAAAAAAACACTTGAGTAACAATCAAACAAATTCAAAAAAAGACTCAAGGTAAAAACTGAAAAAAAAAAAATTGTTAATGATCCATACTATATTGGAATAAATCTTCTCAAATTTTTTTCATTTTAGAAAATAGAGTACAATTTTTAACCTTTTAATACTTTCTCCCATTTTTGTTTAATTTGACTTATAAAATTAATAACAAAAAATTACACTTTATCGCCTTAAATGAAAATTAAAAAAAAAAGGAAAAGAGAGAAAATCCATTCTCAACAGTTACCATGGCACAAAGAACTAAATGACTAACATACCATTATATACACACCATTGTTACCATTAATTCTCAAAGTAGAGTGAATTTAATTATTGCATCTTAAAACTCGATCTCTTTTGTCCTCAACTTGCTACTATCATTTGGTGCGTAATTTTTGCACTCCTACTTTCGCACATCTCTACAAACCTGTCTCTTAAATTCGCAAACTGTGGAACTTTAAGAACATATGAAAAAACCAAGCCAACACTCACTAATCAAGAATATAAACTTCATAGAAAATAGCCCACATAAAATATAGAATATCATTTGGTCCTAACACCGTCTCAACCAAAATTCTGATCAGAAGTTACAAATACAAACGATAATAATAAAACTTTATCAAAGAAACAAAAATCAGCTGTGAAGAAATCTACCGGGATCTGATATTCAGAACCTGCAAATACAAGGATTGTACACAATTAGAACAAGGTAAAATACACCTAGTACAATTAATTAAAGCAATTATAAAAAAGAACTTTTCGAGTATACAACACAGCATATACATACCATCACTGAATGTTAGGTGAGAAGAAAAGCAACTAGCAACCATTAGAACAGCAATATGTAATCTAACATGGGAGCATTTACCATGGAAGGAATAGAAAAGGAAAAAGGGAAATCAGATCAAGGGGGAAAATATATATCATCATAGGCAGTTTACCTTAGATGTTGCTTGGATACATAAATACTCTTACACGTGCTCCCTGCATTAGAACAAAACTCATTCAGTATACTGCCAAAATAGAAAATATGTAAAATAGAACTAAATATGGCATGCAATTACCATGGATTTCGGTGGAAGATTTGACTTGAATTTTGCACGAACAATACCACTGTTACCGTGAGGCCTTGTAACCTTGCCCCAAATACAGCGGTAATGAGTTCCATTCTTCTTCACCTTAGCCTTGTAGATGTAAGCCATTTTCTTACCAGCATACCATGCTACCTCTTCCTTGGTATTCACTCCCTCGATTTGGATAAGAGATGTGTTTGGGTACTGGTTTGACTTGGATCTGAATGAAACACACCAAATGTATAAATAGATGGATAAATTTGGCAGAGAACTAACAATACCAGTGGCAATAAACTTTTTACCTTTTGTATCCAAGGATTGTACCCCTCACGTAGAGTCTAAAAACAAGACAAAGAGTGAATTATAAGCTTAATATACATAAAAGAGAATCATTAAATTAATTGAATAACGGACCAATACCATTAATGAATGGAATTAACAACAATATCATGTATTCACTATTCAGTCAATAACCTAGTCTTGTGCAGAAAATTCATCCACGATGGAAAAAAAAATTAACAGGTTTCATAACCGGAAGATTAATACTCACCAATAAGCATAGTTCTTCCTAGTTGATTCAAACAAACATTCCTAAATCTTCCACGAAATCCTCACACTTAAATCATATATTGGCATTCAAATAAGTAGCACGAAGATGATTAATACAGGAAATACCACAGTTCAATCTACTACTTCATGTGCATTCATACACATAGGAATTCATTTCGGTGATCCTGTAATTCAGTAATCTCTAACGTCCGATAAAATTTTCCAAAAATGTCAATGCTAGAAGATCGAGCAGACATCACACAAAAGCCGCTTAAAAGAAGAAAACAAGAAAGGCGCAGCTAACTATTGAAGACAATTGGGGAAAACACAGAACAAATGATTAAGAAACTGAGGAGCTGGAAGAAAACCTGACGCGTTCTCCCTGGCGACCCTTCACCATCGTTGCTTGCTTGTGGAAGCTGACTCACAGAGTGCGATGAGGCAGAGATGCGGCGTAACCCTAAATCCCTTCAAAAAATGAGATTTTAGGGTTTTATAGGGAATGCACTAAATTGAAGGGCCTCGTGGGTCAACCATTGTTTGGGCCTGATGAGCCTCTTGGGTTTTGTAGGCCTGTTTAGCTTTTGCCCAAAAATACTTAATTGTTAATACCCAAAAAGAAATCTCAACAATTATTTAATCACATACTTTTTGGTTGAAAATTTTAATTAATGTGTAACTGGTGGATAGATGTAATAATAATAATAATAATAGTAATAATAATAATAATAATAATAATATAAATATATCATTATTCTTTATCTGGGATGAAATATTCGAATTTTTTGAATGAAAATATTTTTTTAAATTAATTTCTCTACTGTATGAGTTCTTTTCTTCATATATTATTGTCGTACAAAATAAAAAATACTTATAATTTATCCCGAAAAATATGTCTGAAAAATGTACTATATAAGTATAGAACTATAGAAAGGTGTGCTTAAAATCATTGTACATTTAGAGTTTTTAGTCGTATAATTTAGTTCAAAAATATTAAGTAGTCAGATATTTTTATTAACCAAATTAACTAAGTTATTAAAATTTAAACTTTAGTCATGTTTTTTTTTCTTTTTCTTCTCTTTCTCCTTCTCCTCTTTTAATATGGTTATCGTCGACACAATAATTCTGCCACCACCATTGCCGCAACTTCTTCAACGTATTGTTGTTGTTCCTTCTTTCTTCTTTTTTCTTGTGAATTGGATTTTTTTAGTGAAATTAAAAATGTAAAAATAGCTTCTATATTATTTTTTTTATGCTCAATATTTATATTACTATATGTGTGAATATGTGTGCTATGTTGAATAAAAATATGTATTATCTATTATGCTAAAATATTTGTGTGCTATAATAAATTAGAATTTCTTTAAAAAAAGTATGAAAAGACAATAAATTTAATGTACAATGTGTACAATAGAGATAAAATTGAAATTATAATCAGTTAATAATTAATTTAAATAATTTTTCATAATTTCAAATATTAAATTTTAAATAAATAAGGATTTGGTTATGGGAAAGTTACGTATTCCTCCATTTTATACGTACGCCCAATTTGGAATTGGACCTCCACGAGAAACTCCAGAAACTAAAGATCCTCGCGCGGAGCCCCAGAGCTCTACCCTGACCTTGTTGTACTCAACATCGTCCCCTCCATCGCCAACCTCCTTAACCACGACAACGCTGACATCGCCATCTACGTCGTTTAGCTCCTCCAGCACCTCACTGACGAGGATGTCCTCGACGACAACGATAAACCGGCTAAGGTTTTAGTTGATGTTTTGATAGAAAACAGTGTTCTCGAGCTCCTGGTGCAGGTTCTCCACCGGCTCAACGATTCTGATCCTGACGACTTTGCTGCAGTTTACCCGACGCTTGCAACGATAGAGAATCTGATAGAAGTTGAGCTGGCAGTGGCAGAGTTAATTTGTGAGAAGACGAAGCTGATGAAGTGGCTGCTCGAGAAGATTAAGGTATGATTACTACAGTGAAATTAAATTAACGAGCTCTGTAATTGGATATTCAATTCACTAAATATGTAGATGGTTATTTTAATTCTTAATTGGATGGTTATTTTATTTGATTTAGTTTAAATATATACAATTAACAAATGCTAGATGGTCATTTCACTAGGTAGTCGAATGATTATTTTGATGGCTGGTGAGAGAGCTTCTAACACTGGAGAGGTGGGATTATTGATGATGTGGGGTAGCAGACAATTTGGGGGTAAGGTGTTTTGGTAAATTCCTTTAGTAAATTAGGGTTAAGATGGTTAATTTTTTTGAAATAACTGTTTGTTTTTTTTCCTTATATTGGGCTAAATTCAAAACCCATTATTGTACATACACATTGTCAAGATTTCTCATTGTCTCCCTATCGGAGTTCTTTGTTTAATGATTTCTGACAAATTAGTGTGAGTTATCAGACTATTAGCTTCGATTATTTGTGTTATTTTTCTATACTCGATATTTGTATACTATTGTATATATTTTTATTTTTCTTCTTAATTATGATTATTTATGATGACCTTAGTTTTTTTAATTAAGTTGTTTGAAAAATTAGTGTTATTCTATGATTCAGATTTTTGTGTTGTATAAGTGAATTTGTGTGTTATGCTGAACAAAAATATATGTTACGCTTAAATATTTGTGTGCTATGATAAACTAGAATTTGTTTAATGATATCTGTCAAATTAGTGTGAGCTAGCATGCTATTAGCTTCGATTACTTGTGTATTGTGAAAATGAAGGAGTGTGTGCTGTTTCACTTTGATTTACACATGTGATGTGATATGGTGTAATAGAATTCAATAAAATAATATACATATAAACTTTAGTGTAGTAAAATTTGTGTGCTATATCGATAAATTTGTATTATGTTTTAATTTTTTGTGTTATACTTAAAAAATTTGTATGCTATATTTTAAAATTTATGTGTTTTTCAACAAAATTTATATGTTGCATAAAGTGTAAAAAATACTTATACATATGATGCAAGCTCTTTAAATTGTGTGCCGGTAGAGCACTGAAACGATGTCACGCATTTCATTTTGAAAATAATTTTTAGAGTAAAGGACATTTTCGTTCCTGATCTTTTTTTTTTCTGCAGACATTTTCGTCCTCAAGCAATGGAAAATGTATTAAAGTCTCTGACCCTGAAAAATGTGGACATTTATGTCCTTCCATTGAATTCAGCCGTTTGCACTGGACGGAAAAGGCTGAGCTGGCAGAGGTGGCGATGAGGTGGCACGTAACGGAGACCAGGTGGCATGGAGCATTTCGTAACAGGACATACAAGTCTCTGGAGACGAAAACGGCGCCGTTTCGTCTCCTCCCCCAATCTTTCAAATTCGTCTTCTCCAATCTCTCGTCCGTACAGAAACGGCGAAGTGGGTGTTGTGGGAAGTGGAGCAGAAAGGAAGTTCTTCCTTCTATGGCATCTGAAGGGGTATCATCAAGTTGGAGAAGAGGTGGAGGTCAGGTCAGCTCGAGCTCGCATCTGCACCGTAGGGATCTTGCCCAAAATTCAGCATTGGGATTGGTTGCCGTTGGCATCCGCTTGCCTCCTTCTGGGGTGCTTGATGAAGCTGATGCCGGTTGTTGACTACTATTGTCACTTTTTACTCGTTCATGGATCCCAACCAATTTAGGCTTTGCCTCTACCACCACACCTTTAAGAAGTGTATCAACAAATATTAAAATTTTGAAATGAACAAGAACGCACCAATTATTGGAACCAAATTAAAGTCCAAAAAGTTAACTAAAGACTCTTCATTCATATGAGCTACCGTAGCCGCCAGCTGAGTTAACACATCAAAGTAATATACCTAGTTACCAACCCTAGGAAAAAAATATCATTTTCACTTATCATTGATCGTATCCCCCTGCCAAATAGCACCTAAGGCCAGCACTTCAATTGAGGCCATCCAGAAGCATTTTGAACATAAACAATTAAAACTTGACAAGCAAGTATGGATTTTTATTTTTTTTATTGTTTTTTTTAATAAAAAGATCTTATAACAAACACACAACTGAAGCAAAGGGAAAAACCAGAAACTCAGAAGAACTATTAAATCCCTTCACGTGTGTTAATTTTGTTCGAAGTATAAAATCTCCATTCCAAATCAACGGTGGAATAAGACTAATTACGGTAAAGTTAGATTGAAAGCTTTTAGTTTGATGTTCTTCTCTGATAACCATAACTCTGTCGTATATAAATCAAAGATAACAAACATGAACCTTTTTAGAGATATAATAGATACCTGTTGGTAAATCCTTTTTATCCTTACGATTCCTCCTGATGCCATGCCTCCCTTATTGCGGCTGAGCATCTTTCGGTGGATTATACTTTTCCACGCTGTTGTTCAGAAATTGGAGCGGCCATGCAACCTCCCATCAAGTTTACACAAACACCCAAACTTCAACAATACCGAACAAAATTGAAGATAATGACTTAACTACAGAAAAAAATGTTTATTATTATTTAATTCTGAAAGTTTCAGAAATAGAGAATTGTGGGCGAAGCAAAAAGACTGGAACTTGGATCGGAGTGTTTTCTTCGGAGAATGCATCGGATGCAGAAGGAAGACCGCAAGCGGAGGAAGGTTGGGGGCGGTCAAAGATGGATCGGTCGCCCAGTGATGGGTGGGACGCCGTTGAGGGTTCGGCAGCGACGGCGTCGTGGTGGGCAGCGTCGTCGTCGGAAGAAAAATCATGGAGGTGGGGGTGATCATCTTCTTCTCCACATCTTCTCCAACTTGATGATACCCCTTCACATGCCATGGAAGGAAGAACTTCCTTTCTGCCCCCCATTCCCCACAACACCCACTTCGCCGTTTCTGTGCGGACGAGGGATTAGAGAAGACGAATTTGAAAGATTAGGGAAGGAGACGAAACGGCGTCGTTTTCGTCTCCAGGGACTTATATGTCCTGTTACGAAATGCTCCATGCTACCTGGCCTCTGTTACGTGCCAACTCATTGCCACTTCTGCCAGCTCAACCTTTTCTGTTCAGTGCAAATGGCTGAATTCAACGGAAGGATATAAATGTCCACATTTTTTAGGGGTCAGAAACTTTAATGTATTTTCCATTATTTGAGGACAAAAATGTCTGCGAAAAAAAAAAAAGATCAGAGACAAAAATGTCCTTTACTCTAATTTTTATTATAGTTGAAACACTTGAAATATTAAACTAACTTAAATAGATTTGATTGTAAAAATATAACATTACTCAATTTAGTTAATATGTGAGTATATTTATAAGCACTTATTAAATCAAATACATGGTGTTTTAACTATAATAATACTTTTTCTTTTTGCTGAATAACCATATTACATTAATTCGAATAATTCCTATTATCTGAATTTTTTGAAAAAGTAATTATATACTAGTATACTAATGTTAATAACTTATTTTTTTTATCAAAATAAAAAATAAAAAATTAGCAAAAACAATAAGAGAGGGAAAGTAGAAAAGAATAAAAGGCGAGGTTAAAACTTAAAAAGGTAGGAAGAAGAAGGAGAAAGCAAAACAAAGCAGAGAAGAGAGAATCCATGGCGAGAAGCTCGATCCTTCGATCATTGGTTCTTAGCCGTGCAATGCTGAATAGGGTTCGCCCATTCTCCAACCACCTTACCTCTCATTCATTTCCCTCTCCTCCTCAATCTCACTCCTCTCTCTTCGCCTCCGTCGCCGCCGCCACCATCGCTTCCTCTCAGCTCTCTCTTTTCCACCACTCCCGCTCGCTCTCCTCCGCCTCAGGTGTTTCCTCTCTCTACTCACTACTATCTTTTCTTTATATAAACTATTTCTACTTTTCACAACCAAATACACTGTATACTAACTATAAAGTCAATTTCTTGAATGATTTTTCAGCTCCTTCCGATGTTGTCCTTGTTAATTCAGAGAAAGAGTTCAACGATATCCTCAGAAAAGTTCAAGGTTCTTTTCTTTGTTTTCCTTTCATTTTCTATGGATAGATTTGGTTTTCTCTGATTTATGCTGTTGGGGATTTATTACTCCCTTCACTTCACCTTTGTTAATTTACTTCTGTTGATGCAATTTCATTATGGAATGATAATATAGAGTTGATTGATTAATTATTTCTGCTGAAAAATATATTTAAAAACAGATAACTCGTTGCATGCCATCTTCTATTTCACTGCAGTCTGGTGTGGACCTTGTAAGTTCCCGTTCCTTTTATTTTTTATTAAGATATTGGCAGTGAACTATATTCTGTTTTGATATTTTGATTATGCATATGTGATGATTAATTATATGGATATCACATGCTAATGATGCTATGTTTATTGACAGTTTGCTAAGAGGTAGTTTCCGCGCTTCTGATTGTTCATATGTTTTTCTTGCTTTCTATTTACTCTAGACACAAATCCCAACTGTTTCCCTAGTTCTTGTTTCTTTGTAGGCAGGTTTATTTCTCCTATAATTGGAGAACTAAGTAAGAAGTACCCTCATGTAACAACATATAAGATTGATATTGATCAGGTATGGCCTATTTTCTATAATGTAATGCAGGTTTAAATCATGGACAGATAAAATTTATGTACTGGAAAACCATTTTTTTTTAGTTACTAAGCTTTACTACTCATAAGCTGAAATAGCTTAATTTTTTTTTGGTATTTCTACTATGTTCTGGTGTTTTGCATAAGATAAGTCCATGCTCCAAGGCAGCTGAAACCTGAAATTTTGCCCTTTTCTGCTATGTGTTCCAGGAAGAAATTCAAGGCACATTAGGCAAGTTACAGATTACATCTGTGGTAATTGTTTAAGCTTTTGGTTAGAAATTCATTTGTTCTGTTATTCTTTGTATACATAAAATCTTACATATGTATGGACCATATATCTCACTGTGTCCATCAATCACACTTATCTTCATATTTATAATCCCTTGTGCTGTTGTGCAGCCAACACTCCATTTCTTTCAAAATGGAAAAAAGGCTGATGAACTTATAGGTGCCGATGTTGCACGATTGAACCATATTACAGAGAAACTCTTCAAGTAATCCTTCAAATCTTCACTTTATGTAATGTTTTGGTTGCTGTTATTTCCTTTCACTAAAGTTTTGCATTGCTAGCATTTCACGTAGCAGTGCAATGTTCTATTCTGCATGTTATTATTGATCGGTCGTATATCGTTGTTTCTACTTGCTTTCCCGTTAATTCATTGAGCTATGGGCTGCTCACATATCTTGAAACTTCAAGCATGCATGTTTACATACATGTATATGAAAAAGATTATTGCTTTGCATTGGTAATTATTGTATTTTGCTTTAGTATTGGTCTTATTGGTTCAACTTTGACAACATTGCACATCTGTTAAAATTGAGACAAGGCTCCTTTAAATGGAGCTTGTTTGTAAAGTGAACCAATAAGAGTGAATTCATTTGTAAATAAATATTGCTGTGCACTTAGATTAAGCAAAAGCTGGATAGGCTCTTACTTTAGAGACAAGCTCTGTTTTGAAGAGCGATTGCTATCTGCCACAGCCAAGCACATTTAGATCCTCTGGATTGGGGTATGAATGGGGAGTTTTGACCACAAACTGACCTCTAGGAGGCTAGGACTTCTCTCGGTGAACACCCCACTTTTGTTTCTAGCTTGGGTAGACTTTTCTTTTTGGTCACAGAGGAAAGCCATTGTTTTAATCAATTGAGATGCTTTTGCATTGTAGTTTTGATGTAGCATAAAATGTAATTGAAGCATGGAAATTTGACTAACTGTGTGTTCTCTGTTCCAGGAAGGACTGAGTTTGGTTTTCAGAGGTGGGAATGGCTGATGGTTGATGAAGTACAAAATGATCAAACTGCAACTGCTTAATTTTTTTTTTAAAATATTATTCACAGTTATCATTTTATTCTATTTCAAATTTCCATGAGAGAAGAGAGAATATGCATACATGTTTAGGACATGGGACATATGCATTTACATGTAGAATATCGTTGAGCCTGAAGTTTCAAGAACTTGTGTCACTTATTGTTACACTTAATAATAGTTTTCGAGCTTTATTTTTCAGAAGTGGACCATTTGAGTTATGCTTGTTCATTCCATCTCTACATGGTTGATTTTTGTGAAATACAATATATGAGTTTCCCAGGTGTTCTTGAACCGCTTCGTTTAACTATTTTGGGTTATTTTGCATAACAAACCTTTCCAAACTAGTGCAACACAATGAAATGAGGTCTACTAATTGCAAATTATCTATTCTTCAACCTTGATTAACAATGAACACCGGGAAAACTAACATGACTGGACATAACCTTATGAAAAAGACATTACTTTTATAAAAAAAATAATTTACAATAAATGAATTTATATTTATTTTTAACCATCTATAAGATATTAATTTATAACTCGGAGGATTTATATTTTATATAACACGCACCGAGTCATGCTTAATTAAAAAAAACGCTTAGAAATGGCGATTTACATATAGGGCTGATTTTTTTGGTTATGGAGGGGATGTAGGTGCTTTGGAGGATTATGGAAGACGAGGGTTTTACACTGTTATGTGGGACAGTTTTTTTATCAGAGTTGGTGTGGAGAAATCGGACCCTCTGAATTCTTTGTTTCCAAAAATTTATATGCAAATCAGAGAGGAGATGAAACTCACATCATGGAAATTGGACCTGTGATTTCTCATGGAACAAATCGGATGGTCCGTTTTGTTCGTTGGGGAAGTAGGTTCTAGTAGCCGCATAGTCCGAGTTGTGAATAACGGTAAATGAAATCAGATCCAAGTTTGTTCATCTTCTTCGACTTCTCTCCTTCTTTCTCAGGGTGTGGTGTCTGTATTGTTGGGTTGGAAAAAATGAGTTGCTGGTAAAGTTTTTGTTTTTGTTTTAGTGAGTGATAGGAATAGATGATAGAGTCTTTTTGAAAGTGTATTATTCTTTGATGTATTCTATCTTTGTTTTATATTAATTTATTTTATTTTTTATTTTTATTTTGTAAAATTTGTAATTGTAATTATTATATACTACGTTTATTATCAAAATTTTGTATAATATAAACTATGATCCTATAAAAAAGGACAAAATAAATAAAAAATTAATTATAAATAACAATAGAGCCATAAATAATGACAATTTATAGTCTAAAATAATACTAAATTAAAGAGTACGGGTAATATTAAAAAAATTATAGAATATTTTTTGTTTAACATTATAAAATTTATAGTACTCTCTTTTATATTTTTTATTGTATTTATTTATTTATATAA
The DNA here is from genome assembly GCF_003086295.3 of Arachis hypogaea. Lineage (NCBI taxonomy): Eukaryota > Viridiplantae > Streptophyta > Magnoliopsida > Fabales > Fabaceae > Arachis > Arachis hypogaea. Next base: position 142,148,985 of record NC_092048.1, read on the forward strand.
TAAATATTTTTTATATTATTTTTGTTAGATTCTGTTTTTGTATATATATATAAAAAAAATTTAAAGTAATTTTTACAATGTGAAATCCTGTACGCATGAAATAGAGGGAGTTGGTTGTGTTAAATAGACACCGTCTCTAGGGAGCACCTGGCCAACAACACGTGGGTAAAGTAACAACAAATCGGATGGTCCGCTTTGGCGGCAAGAACTCGCATGATCCGAGTTGCGTCTTTCCAATCGCACGGTCCGAGTTCTATTTTCCCTGACACCACCCCAATGTCAAGCACCCCTCCTCTCCATATCAGCATCTAGCACCAGCTATGCCTCCATATTAAAATTCAAAAGCGTACATATAGAAGCATTTGAAAAGTTTTAAAAGTTATTTTGTTGAGTTTTTGACTTATAAAAAGTAGTAGTATTAATATTTAGTATAATTTTTAAAATTAAATTGTAGTTTTCTGGAAAGCTATTTAAATGCGTATGGAAAAATTTTTAAAAATAATTTCTTTCATAATAAAAAGCTTTTTACATTTTTTTTAAAACAAGCAATTTTAAAACAAAAAAATTAAGTATAAAATAACTTATTTATAAACTACTTTTAATATAAATATTTATTATTTAAACTATTTTTTCAAAAGGAGCTTAATTAAGTTAGGGATATTCATGAATCGGATCATATCCGCAGATTCACGATAAATATCACATTCGATCCGAAAATTGCGGATACAATTCGATCCGTAGACTGATCGGATTGTATAGGATCCGATATGCATCCTTTAAGGATCGGATCGCGGATATCCGCGTATCCGATCCGTAAATCTGCAAATCTGCACAATAATAATTAAAATATATATATATGTTTGGTATTATATTTACTTGTTTGTATATTTTAGTTAGTAGTTATTATTTATATATTGTATTATTTTATTTTTGTTATTTAGAAAAAAATTGATTAAAAATATTTTAGAAAATAAATAGGTTTTAAAAGTGTGAAAGAAACATTTTTGTTGAATTTTTTACATAAAAATATAATTAAAAAAAGGTTCAATTATGCAGATCTGATCTAATACAAAAAAAATGCGAATATCATATTCGATCCGATGAGAATTGTACAAATCGAATCGAATTTCTGACAATATCCGATCCGATCTGAGTTGCGTACACCCCTAAATTAAACTGTTTACCCAACTGGACCAAATCCAGATCGGATCATGCTTAATGTAAAAAAAAAAAAAAAACCCTTGAAAACGGCGTCGTTTCAAGGTAACCCACCCCCGGGCCACCTTCAAGCCTAATCGATTAATCCGGGATTACCCAGCCCTCAAACACTCTCAGCGTCTCTCTTGTATCGAGTCTCTTTCTCGTCATTCTCTCACTCAAGCTCGGGCTCTCTCACTTCTCTCCCGGCTGGTGTCGCAGTCAAGCTCTCTCGTCGTCTCTTACTTCTCGTTCGGTCTCGCACTCTGTTTCGGACTCAAGCTCGTCGTCGCGCTCTGTGTGGTCACCGTCTCGCAGTCAGCGCGCGCCTTCCCCGCGCTCGTCGTCACCGGCGGCTGGTCGTCGTCATGGCTGTTTGTCTCGCCACCGTCGCGCACTCAGTCGCGCCTTCCCTGCGCTCGTTGCCGCCGGCGGCAGAAGCAGAACGTCCCGGGGCTGGTCGTCGTTGTTGTGTTCTTGCTTTGAGCCTCACCGTAAGCAGCTGGTCCCCGATTTGGTGAGTTCCAACAAATTCCGTTCTTTCTTGCTCAATTTTGTTGCTGTCATTCATCTCTGCACCTTGTTTTTTTTTTTTTTTTGTTGAAAATCATCACTAAGTTGAATTTGTTACTGATTATGTTGCTGTCTTGCTGAAAAAATCACTTAGCTAAATTTTTTGTTGCTGTAATTCATCACTGCACCTTGACGGTGAATTCGTTGCTGAAAAAACACTGAGCTAATTTTTTTGTGGCTGAAAATGAGTTGAATTTGTTACTGGTTATCAAGCTTGAATATGTTGTTGTCTTGCTGAAATAATAACTTAGCTAAGTTTTTTGCTGCTGTAAATCATGTTTTGAGCTAAATTTTTTGTTGCAGAAATTATCATAGTTGAATTTGTTATTCAAAATGAGGTTCATGCTCTCTGCAACTCAGAATAAAATTGTTCCCATGCTCTCTGTTTGTTTGTTTTTTTTTTCCTAGAATTTTAAAATGTCTTCATCACAACTCAGTTGCTATTATGAATTATTCTTGGGATTAATTTGTGAAAAATACACAAATGTAGATCAATTAAATTTGGAAGATGATCAAGATAACCATGGAAAGTAACAATGCTATGGAAGATATAGATGCAAATTAATGAAGGAAATGTTGGTCAAGCTTCAAATTTGTCCTCTGAAGATATAGATGCCGACTTCGAGATCACCCATTGGATTTGATTTACCGATTGTGTTATCTTTTGCTTTCTCTTGTTCATTTAGATTGAGAAAGTATTTTGTATTCATGACTAGTTTATTCTTTTTACGTCATTAGTTATGTCTAAGAATTGATGGTTGGTTGTTATTAATATGTCTTCATTTTAAGTTTTAACTTTTGATTTTAGTTTTATTTTCATAATTTTACATTTTTATTTAATTATGACCGGGTCAAGTGGGTAAATCAGTGACTCATCGGTTGAACTAGTAACCCGGTGGCTTGGTCGTATGACCAGGTCAATTACGGTTTGATAACTATATTTGAGACTTTGCAGTTAGCAGCATAATGGTGATGACCAACAATCCCAGCAGGAGCTTTTCCTTTCCATGCCAACCTTACGTTCTCTCCGCACCTTCCACTCCCAAAGTACGTTTTTTTCACCATCATAACCCATTATTCCTTTCCCTTTCAAAGTCTCTCATTCTCTGTGTTTCATCTTCACACACGCTACTCTTGTTCCTTCTGCAGACTGCAATTTGCTGCTACTCACCTCCAGAGCTTTCAAAGGGCCACCTTGGAACCAGATTAACGGAAAACCACGTTGCGCCAACTCAAACCCATCAACAGTCCCGGGTTCAACCACTCATTGATCTCCTGAAGGCTTGCGAAGAAACTAGGTCTGTAAAGATTGCAAATTGCATTCATGGGTACGTACTAAAATCCGGTTTTGAGGGCAAGGAATTGTTGGTGTTTCTGAACCATATAGCTCACGTCTACTCCAAGTGCATGGTCTATGATGCTGCCCTTAAGGTGTTTGCTGGTATGCCCCAAAGGAATGTGTTTTCTTGGACCGTCATGATTGTTGCATCTAATGAACGTAGATTCTACCTTGATGGATTGGAGCTGTTTCATATGATGTTAGACGAAGGAGTGTTGCCTGATGGGTTTGCTTTCTCTGCTGTTCTGCAATCGTGTGTTGGATTTGGTTCGACTGCGCTTGGCGAGATGGTGCATGCCCAGGTTGTTGTCAGAGGCTTTCTGATGCATGCGGTTGTTGCCACATCTCTTCTTAACTTCTATGGCAAGTTAGGCAAGTGTGAAAGTTCGATTAAGGTGTTTAACAGCATGACAGAGCTTAATAATGTCTCTTGGAATGCAATGATATCAGGTTTTACCTCTAATGGTCTACACCTACAAGCATTTAGTTGGTTTATCAATATGATTGAAGAAGGGGTTGCACCTAATACTTTCACCTTTTTAAGTGTTTCTAAGGCTGCTGGGCAGTTGGGTGACATTAACAAGTGTCATGAAGTTCATAGGTATGCTTCCAAATGGGGATTGGACTCCAACACTGTAGTTGGAACAGCTCTGATTGATATGTATTCCAAATGTGGGTTTCTGTCCGATGCACGAGTTCTTTTTGACTCGAAGTTCACATGTTGTCCGGTTAACACACCCTGGAACGCAATGATAACAGGTTATTCACAAGCTGGTTCTCACCAAGATGCTTTGCAACTGTTTTCAACGATGCGTCAAAATGATGTCAAACCAGATGTTTACACATTCAGTTGTGTGTTCAACTCAATTTCTGCTTTGAAGTGTGCAAAAACCTTGGCAGAGACTCATGGGATGACTTTAAAATTTGGATTTGATGTGATGCAAATCAGTGCTTCAAACGCCCTTGCTGATGCATATGCCAAATGCGAGTCAATTGAAGCTGCAGAGAACGTATTTAACAGAATGGAAGAGAAGGACATTGTATCTTGGACAACCATGATCACTGCATATTGTCAATATTCTGAGTTGGAGAAAGCCTTGACCATCTTCTCCCAAATGCGCAATGAAGGCTTTGCTCCCAATCATTTTACCTTTTCAAGTGTGATAACAGCATGTGGTGGCCTTTGTTTACTGGAATATGGTCAACAAGTTCATGCCCTGATATGCAAGGCCAACCTGGATTCTGAAGCATGTATAGAAAGTGCTCTAATTGACATGTATGCAAAATGCGGTAATCTGATGGAAGCAAAGAAGATTTTTGAAAGAATATCTAACCCAGACACTGTTACTTGGACTGCGATAATATCAACTTATGCTCAACATGGTCTAGTTAAAGATGCACTTCAATTATTCAGAAAGATGGAACAGTCAGGGGCAAAGGTCAATGCTGTTACGCTATTATGCATCCTTTTTGCTTGTAGCCACGGAGGCATGGTGGACGATGGCTTGAAAATTTTTCATCGGATGGAGGATGCCTACCGTGTGGTACCGGAAATGGAACACTATGCTTGTGTTGTTGATCTCTTGGGGCGTGTTGGTCGCTTAGATGAAGCAATGGAATTCATAGACAAGATGCCAATCAAGCCAAATGAAATGGTGTGGCATACATTGTTAGGGGCATGTAGACTTCATGGAAATGCCGAGTTGGGAGAGACGGCGGTGCAAAAGATCTTATCTGTTCAACCAGAACATCCATCTGCTTATGTTCTTCTGTCCAACACTTACATAGAGTTAGGACTCCACAAAGATGGAGATAGTTTGAGAGAGGTGATGAAAGAACGAGGCATAAGAAAGGAACCAGGACATAGTTGGATTTCTGTGAGAGGGGAGGTTCACAAGTTTTATGCTGGGGATCAACAGCACCCACAAAAAGATAGAATCTACAATGTTTTACATGAGTTGTATGCAAATATTAAGCGCATGCATTGTGGACAAGAATTCAGTTATGTGTCTTAACATTTGAAATTGAAATTGTCCATTAAAATCATGCTTAAACAAGAAGATTAACCACACATCTAGCTCATGGGATTGTTTACTTTGGGAAATAAACAAAACCGAACCGCACTAAATCAAACTGCAGTTTAATTAAACGATCGAATCATCACCGAATCAAACTGCACTGCAAACACTCCTAAGTCCTAGGCATAACACAAGAAATCAAGAATCATTGTTAAGTTCTTGGACATGTTTTTCATCGTCTCAATCAAGGGCATTGGAATTTCGGAAGAAATGAGACCATATACCTTACTAGTAAACTACTGTTTGAGTCTCAAAATAATTAATTTTGACGATGTTATTTATATCTGGGAGATTCTTTGATGTTTATATATTTTTTTTTTGTCTAAATTGCTTAAAAATAGAGATAAAATGGTGGAATTCATCCTTTTATTTTTGAATTTTATGTGTAAAATTTAGACACCATAGAAGACATTTTTATTTCTCTTCAACTTTTGAATAAACGATTCTAGAAGATATGAAATAATATTTTGACCTTTCAAAAATTACCTAAATGCACCAAATATAAGAAGATATGTACCTGAAAAAGGACAATAGTTCACATTTGTAAGCTAAGTGTTTTTTTTTTTTCTCTTTTTGCAATTTTTATGTGAATGACAAAAAATTAAAATTAAAAATTGAGAAAAGAGTGTGCAACTTGAATATTTTATTTGTATATATTTTTTAAAAAATTTTCAAATGTTTTTGAAATTAGATTAAATATATGAGATATTTGTCATTTATTAAAAAAATATGGTCCATTTTATTAAATGAAGATTATCTTTAAAGAGTCAATTCTTTTAGAGATGATTTTGTTGTAAATTAAATATTTTGAACATCAAAATGATAGTTTCTCTTTTTGGACAAACACTGGAACTCACACACACTACACAAGTATACAATTCACACACACTATACTGATTAGGTTAAACCTAATCTCACTCGGAAAAAGCATATTTAGAGACACTCTAATCTATTACTTTAATTAGGCTGTATTTATCTTTTGAAACTAAGACTAAGATCGATATTGAGTATTATTTTTGTAATAAGAGATTAGAATTAAAATTTCAGTTTTGGGACACAAAATTTCAATCCTTTTAATACTTCTAGAAAATGAAGATATAAAGAATTGAAATTTTTAGGGATAATTTGCTTTTTAAGGTTGGGATGAGTTCTACCACTAGCATGCCCACTCCTATGATCTCCTCCCTTTAACTTTTGTCCATCACCTTAGAGGAATTTGAATATCCTTTCCTGTTTCGTTTCATAGTAGGAGCTTTACAATATGTAACCGTGACAAAGACCCGACATATCCTTTGCAGTTTGTAAGGTCAGCCAGTTTATGCATCATCCTTTACTTTCTCATTGGAAGGTAGTAAAGAGGATATTGCGTTATTTACAAGACACCAGAACTCATGGCTTAGTATTCAACAAGTGTAGTGATTTTTGGTTGTATGGATTTGCTGATTCAGGCTGGGCAGTAGATTTAAATAATAGGAAATTTGTCTCGAGTTTTTGTGTATATCTAGGCACTAATTTGGTCTCTTAGTTTTGCATAAAAAAATCCACAATTAGCAGGTCGTCAACAGAGGAAGAGTTTCGAAGCCTAGCCGCTTGTCAAGCTGAGCTCAAAAACCTGCTTCAAGAGCTGCAGATTATGCTGCGAACAGCTCCCACTATATTCAGTGATAACATGTCCATAGTGATGTTAGCAGCAAATCTAGTCCTCCACAATAAGACTAAGCATTTTCAATTAGACATTCAATGTGTGCGAAACAAGATTAACACTAAAGAACTTCATGTTGTACACATTCCGGGGAGTGAACGAGTTTCTAACATTCTGAGTAAATCGTTGTCAGCAGCCACATTTGATCGGTTGAAATTCATATTCAGAGTGGTCGACAACCCTCTCTTGAATTTGAAGGGAGTGTAGAGAATAGCAAATGTACAAAGATCATGAATAGTTAATAATCATTCTGTAGTTTTGATATATAGAGTTCAGTTTGACAGCTAGCCAAGTAATAATAGACACTTGGGCTTGGGACTCAATATATATATATATATACATATATATATATATATATATATATATATATATATATAAAAGAATAGAGCTTTTCGAGTAAGATGGATTGCATCGATGCGTATCATGCTATTGTTAAGAACTTTTTGAGTGTTCATCTTGATCTCATCGTCAAGACCCAAGAACTGTGTAACAGCTCTTGGACGGTGGATTTGGCTCTAATCTAACAGCCTGTGAATGCGGCAGTGAATTGCATAGCGAAAACTGCCATACGTTGCAATATTTCTTATACGAAGGGGTTGTTGCCCCCAACAAAATTTGGTTGAATTTTTAGCAGATGATATATCCCTTTTTCTCTTAGTGTTTTTTCTGTGTTTATTTTATCCTTAATCATAAAAAAAATCATATGAGTACATAATGCGATTACGTTTATTTTTATCAACTTAAATTAAATCGTTAATTTAAATTATATCTATTTAAATTTTAAATTAAAAATTTTATAATTTTATGGAATAAAATTAGGTTAATTAAAAAATAAAAATATATACTACAATCCAAATCGTATGGAAATGTAAACAAGTTTACCAAACTTATAAACAAATTTTATGTAAATAGACAAATTCGTCATAGACGAATTTTATATGCATTGCAAAAGTTTGACTATCTATATATTAACTATTAAGCGAACTTTATGAGAACTATAAAAAAAAGTGAATCCAAAAAATAATGTCTTTTTAATTTGTTTTGGAAATTAAATATTTTTTATATTTTATGATAGGAAAAAAAACCCTTTTTTTATATATATTTTTTAAAGCATGGTGATTAGTGTAAGAAAATCACTAAGCAGCATCCGAACTCAACTTTTGACAAGGAAACAACTTACTTTATATTTACCTTACCATTATTAACTGTTTCGTCTGTTCTTATTTCTTAAATACTTTGTGAAAACCAGAAAAAAACACACACACACAAGCATTTCTATTTGCATTGTGGCAAAGATATAACTTAATTCTAGTACAAGACTAAGAAAAAGAAATCACTTTCTTCAAGGGACACACATCTTTAATCGTATAATATCGTCAACTCTTGTAATCTATTTCACATCTACAAAAGATGACATAAATGGTAAACCGTCTAAAACTAAAAGGCACAAATATTCCTTCCAAGTTCCAAGTGAGTTGTTGGCTTTTCTATCTAATTTGGGTTCGGTTGCTTCTTTCAACTAACTTCTTGAATGCTTCAAAACATTGTTATTTTGAAAACACTTCACCCTTTATTATTTTGACGTCGACATTATTCCTAATACAGAGTAGTTCCATCAAATCCCTTACTCTAGAAAACAACTTTACTATATATATTCCGATAATCAATACATAATAACATTTAATAAATTAAAAATGTTGAACCTAATCCTGGATTGAAATTACGTTGTCACCCATATACAATTTCTGATAGTTTGTGTAGTACAGCTTGTGACATGGTGATGAACTCAAGACATGTCACCAATTTTTTTTTTTTGTGATGGAACATAATACAAAAAAAAAACTAAGAAAAAGAGTAGTATTTTTTTAAAAAATAATGTCTAAATTATTAGGGGACAGCCGGACAGTAACCACTCTAGGTACACCTGCTTATTTAAAGCAGCACTCTTAACCATTAAATCAGTCGCTGTGTTTGCTGTGCGCTGGATTAGCACTAAAGTAGCTGTCCAATTGCGCTGAAGCATCTTTTTGATTTTGTCAACCAGATCAAAATCATTCGTAATCATGCTGGTTGTGCCTCGCGAAACAAGAAAAAACGCATCAAGATTATCAGTTTCACATATGACCTATTTGCACTCGCAATCCCAAGCCATAACAAGCCCTCTCCAAATAGTATGAAACTCACAATAGAACACTAGAAATAGGTATATTGGCAGAACAACTTTTCATCCAAATTCCCATGCTATCTTTAATAATACATCTAAAGCCAGCTAATTGCTCATTTTCAAAAATGTTTGCATCGCAGTTCACTTTACAGACATTCATTAAAAGTGGTTCTCAATTATATTGCAAAGATGAAGGAATAATATGTTTTTGATTAGTAACAACCTTAGAAAAATCTCGAGCAGAGACATGTCACCAATTGATTCAATTCCACATATTTTCAGTTTCTGAAGATGTTCTGAAATAACAAAGCTATAAAATTAAAGTTGGAAATTCAGGTGTAGTCGACTTCACGTGAAGTTGATACTTGAAAACCATTAGATGATTTGACTAATTTGACTAATTTTTCATCTAACAGCTCTTAAATATTAACTTCACGCGAAGTCGACTTTACCTGAGTTTTGACCAAAATTAAATCCACTCAATAATTAGAATTCCGTTCCCAATAATTTGAAACTAATTCATAGTGCAAAATTAAAATGCAAACAAAAATCAATTACCTTCCACGGCTAAAAAATAAGTCATATCTAGTGAGAAATTAAATTTAGTTTTATATTATAATTATTTACAGTATTAGTTTATTCTAAGTTTATAATTTAAATAAGTTATACAAGTTTTAGTTTAATTTTATCCCATCATCATAGTCGGAACACCATGTCCAGCAACTTTCATTGGATATCATAGAAAACAGTGGCGAAGGAAACCTAAAAGTGAATCTGTTTGACAATGTAACACATTACCATATGGTTTCAGAAAATTAAATTTGTCAACGTTGCGACTTTTTCTTAGAGAAACTTCAAATATCAAATCAAAGTCAAATTAAATCTGTATTGGGTCAATGGAATAAAATAATCCTATTCCCACATGTCCTTACTTATTATTTCGAATAATTAGGGTTGTTATGCTTATTGATTGCACCTCCTACATATAGTTATAGTACATACAAAGTTTTTTTTTTTTTTTTTACTAAAGGCAGGGGATTCGAATCTGCGACTCTTTAAGTGAGTATAAAAAGATTATGTCATTTGAGATATAATTTATTGGCTAAGTACATACAAAGTTATTGACTATAAAACTAAATTAATAATATTACGTGTACATAAAAATTAACCAACAAATTAATTATTTATATAAAATATATATTATATATATATATATCAATTAAGAATGTTAAGAGTGCTATATATAAAAATATAAAGTAAACATCAATCTTTTTATTAAGTATTTTATGAATTGAATGCATTAAAAAGAATGAGCTACTTTCTCCATTAATATTCCTAAAACACTCTTTAGTTATATAGCCATGCCAGCGTGATTATGAGATAAAAAGAAGCTTTTGTGGACACCACATATCATAATGTGCATTGCCCATTGTTTTTGTTTTGGTGGAAGATAACATAAGATGCACTACCCACCGTTTTTTCTTTTTTTAATTTATCTTTTTCCTTTTAAGTAATAGTTTTTTTCTTCCAAATTAGTGGATACTCTATCATCACACCATCATGATACAACCATTTTTGTTAGTGGAGAAAAATGCCATGCATATTTCCAATATTATTTGTCTCTACCCAAACAAATTAGGGCTTTACCTTTTTTTCCCCTTCATTTTCATATTTCCTTTCTAACCTAAATGATAGGAAGTTTTTTATTCCATTGGTGGTTGATAACAAATTAACAATAAGTGAAAAAACTGCAATTACTATACAATATTGAATAGTCAATTAGGTCAAAAGCGAAAGTTGGCTAAATTGACATGATTAATCAATAGACACAACAAATAAAAGACGAATATGAGTTCTAAATTTTTAATTAGGATTAAGTATGATTTTAGTTCTTAAAGTATAAATTGAAATTTTTTTTTGTTTTTAACCTTTTTTGCATATAAAATCGTTTTTTAAGGTTTATAATAGTTTTAAAATCATCCTTACTTTAGGGACCAAAATCATATAGAAGTGGCGACGGAAGCAGAAATATAAAGGTGGATTATAAACAACTTCTTTTTCTTCTTCTCTTTTCTTTTTGCATGAGCAGAAATGCTATATTTTTCTTTTTTTTTATTTTATAATATTTTTATTATTTGTAATTTGGTCAAAAGTTTTAATATTTAAATAAAAATGACGATTTTAAAATTTGGTTTTAAACTTTAAGAATAATTTTATATGCAAAAAAAATTGGAAATAAAAAAATATTCAACCTATACTTTAAGCTGTGTTTGTTTACAAAGACAGGACACTAAAACAGGAACACAAAGACACAAAATTGTGTTTGCTAGAGAAGACATGGACAGAGATAATGTGTCCAAAAATACTGAATTAGTGTATTTTATATCCATCCTAAAAAAACACAAAAACAATATCAAAAGACACAACTTATTTTTCATTTTTCTTTTCATTATTCTTTGTTAATTTTTTATAATTATATTTTTTATTATTATATTTTTCTTCTCAAATTTTTTAATAAAAAATAAATTATATTTTTATAATTTATTCTAATTTATCATTAAAAAAATACAAAAACACAAAATTTAAAAAAAAAATCGTACTTAACCATTTCTAATTATATATTTGCTGGATGCCTTCTAAATAATATAAACCACAACTTGTGTCCAAAAAATATTGAATATATAGTTCATACAAGCATTGAAATTAATAAATTAAATTATAGTATCCCAAGCCAAAGGCGTATTTTCCTTTCCTTAAGGTAGTGTTTGTTTTCAGGTACTGAGATAAAGATCAAGAGACTGAGACTCAGTATTGTATTTGTTAGTTCAGAGATTGGTATTAAAATTTCTGTCTCTGTCTCCAAAATTTCAATATTTCAGTACCTCCAAAAAGCGGGAACTGAAATTTTTAAAGATGGAGACTGAAACTTTAATAACATTTTAGATCTTAAACACTTTCATTTCAATTAATTAATTCCAATTTTACCCTTTGTGCAAATTAAATTAGAGTTTCATTCTTATTTCAATTCATGTCTTTCATTTTGCACCAAACAAAATACTGAGATTTGTTTTAATCTCTGTCTCTCAGTCTCAGTTTTTCTGTCTCTGTCTCTCCACCAAACGCTACCTAGGAGTTTAAAATAATCAAACTTGAAGGTCTTTTATCAATTAATGAACACGTCAATGCAAGAGAAATTCAAAAAATCGGATCCTACAGATATTATATCATTTACGTATTAACGTACATCATTGGAGAATTATCATGGGGTACAAAGTCACGTGGGTCACGTGCCAGATGCGTTCTTCATGCCAACCTGTTTGTTGTGCGTCTCACAGTCTTCGGTCTTTTAAAATACATTAATAACATTATTTTGATGCGAGAAAATGTTTTAAAATAAATTTAGCTTTTAATAGATACACATAGTATTATTATTTCATTATGTTTAAAAGAATAAGTTTTTTCTTTTTACTTTATACTTTATAATTTAAAAACGTATGTAATATTATTAAAACATATTGAACACAATTATCTTTCCGTATAATTAATTACAAATCAATTATTTGATACTATTTATATCTTTAAAGGGTTATATATAATATATTTTTAAAAAACTAAAATATATAAAAAATTTTAAGAATAGAAGCTTATATTTAACATATTTCCATCACACTTATATTTTTTAAGAATCAAAATGATCGTTAATCTTTTTAAAATAAATAAATTAATATAAAAATAAAATATAATTTTAATTTTTAATATTTGAATCAAGTTTTAATTAGGTCTCCAATATTTTAAACATTAGTTTTCAAAAATTTTAAATGTTTTCTTTCAGTTTTCAAAAATTTTTAATAAGTCAATATTATTCTATTATTAAATTTGACACGAATAATTAGAATATTTAAAAATTAATAACATCTAATTTTAGTACATAAATAAAATTAATACATCAATAATAACTAATATAAAAACTTTTTTTTGCAAAAAAAGAGTTACAAAAATATTTTGATTATATTTTTTTAATACAAAAAAAATATGGCTTAACAATAACATTGTTAACGTTTATATCTCTCACTCTTAGCTATTTATATAAATTTAATGATAGAATGATATTAAATTCGTTTGAATTTTTTTAAAATAAAAATAAAAAATTTGTCAAATTAAGATTTGGTTTAAATATTGAGGAACAAAATAATATGAAAGAATATTAGAAGATTAGTAGATTTTAGGATTTGTACCTATTAATTAACTATTATTAATGTTTTTAATGGTGTGAGATTATATATAATAATGTAAAATTATTCATTTTTTTGCTGATTAAGTGCCGACTAAATTTTAATAAAAATGTTATCCTTAATTTTTTTTAAATAATATTTTAAAGTTTTATCTTTAAAAAAGAAACAAATTATTTTAGCTTTTTTCTCTTTTGTTTTTTTTTCTAATTTTGAAGATGATGTTACTTTAAACATGAAAAAGATTTTCCACTTCCTCTTATCTTTAATTGTTTATCATTCCCGATTCTGGATTCCATGTTCAAAATTAATCACTGTGATTGACATTGTTTGACCAGTTGGAAAAAGACCAAGCTAGCTAGAACCTTGAAGCAATTTTCATTTTTCACACCTAAGCTCACACGCCACCGGGCTTGACGAGAACACAAGCAACGCAACCACGACTCAACCAACTCTTCCTACGTGGCATGCAGTACAAACTCCTCCCAGCATGAAGTACAACATAAAACTGAAATTCTAACAAACCCAAAGGGTAAAAACGTAAAAGCGGTTCAAAAACCTCCCTCCAAATTCCAATCCAATAGTGGCCCCACCCGCACCTTCCACTTAGTTAAAAAATTGCTGTCTCACCCATCTCCCTCGGAAAAGTTCTTCTCTTTTTCTCTTCTTTCATTTTTCTTCTCTTCTTTCTGCAAATTCCGTTCCAAATTTTCTCTCCATTTTTTTGCTTTTTGAAATCTTATAAATCTCTTTCGCTTTGCATTCCCCTCGGCACCTTCCTCATCATGGCGCCGAGCGTCCGAGACATCCAGCTAACTCCCGCCGGTAAAACCTCCCTCGCCGCCGCCGCCGACGACTCCGGTGACCTCGAAGATGTTCGCCTTCTCGATTCCTACGATAAGGACGACGTTGAAGCAGCAGCAACAACATCAACGAAGCGGATTCAGGTCAGAGTCACCGGCATGACCTGTGCCGCATGTTCCAACTCCGTCGAATCCGCTCTCATGTCCGTTGACGGCGTCGTTTCCGCTTCCGTCGCACTTCTCCAGAACCGCGCCGACGTCGTTTTCAATCCGAGCCTCGTCAAGGTTAGTTATAGCTAGCTAGCTAGTTGAATAGTTTTGTATTATGGAAACTGAGTTTCTTTCTTTTTGTTTAGCTAATAGCTACTGATCTTTTGCTTTGGAACTTGTTGCGTTGGTTTTTAAACCGTAGGATGAAGACATTAAGAATGCGGTTGAAGATGCAGGTTTCGAAGCCGAGGTTTTGCCGGAACCTCAACAAAGCGCGACTGGAACGAAGCCAAGTGGTGCTACTCTTGTAGGACAGTTCACCATCACGGGGATGACGTGTGCGGCGTGCGTGAACTCCGTGGAAGGGATCCTCAAGGACCTCGGTGGTGTGAAGAAGGCTGTGGTGGCTTTGGCTACTTCGTTAGGTGAGGTTGAGTATGATCCAAATGTGATTAGCAAGGATGAGATCGTCCGTGCGATTGAAGATGCTGGGTTCGAGGCTTCGTTTGTGCAGAGCAATGAGCAGGACAAGGTGGTGCTAGGTGTTGTTGGTGTGTACAGTTTGGGTGATGCTCAGGTTCTGGAAGGTATGCTGAGTGGGATGAAAGGTGTGAGGCAGTTCCGATTCAACATCGTGTCGAATGAGTTGGATGTTGTGTTTGATCCCGAAGTTATTAGGCCTCGATCACTTGTTGATGGGATCCAGCTTGGGAGTAAAGGGAAATTTAGGTTGAATGTTAGGAACCCTTATGCCAGAATGGCTTCTACAGATGGTGCCGAGAGCTCAGCTATGTTTCGGCTTTTCACTTCCAGCCTGTTTCTTAGTGTGAGTATCTCTTCCGTCTCAGTTATTGTATGGCAATGTTTTATGTTGGAGTCATGTTGCTTAGTTCCTTTTTTTTTTGAAAAAAAAAATCTGTTTCTTCATCCATATTCCTATAGGTGTGTGAAATCATGTTCATAATCATCGTTAGATGATTGAACGGATACTCGTGAGTCATGACATGCATAAACAGATATTTCTTCACAAAATGCATTGGTGGAGAAACATTAGGAGTTAATTTTCTAGTAATGTAATGTGCTTGGGATCAATAGGGACATAGGGACATAGGGTGGCTTTAGAGAAGAGACGGGAAGCTAGAGATTCCAAGTCATACGGTGGCTGCGGTTTCTATTCCCACGGTACATTAGTATCAGTCGAATCTTCCTTTTATATTCTATATTTTGTCAAATTCCATTTATTTATTCTAAGGGTTGCATTAGTTTGTACAGAAGTTTCATATAAAGAAAGCAGTATTCTGCCGTGATGTCATTCTCTCTGTTCTTCATAGAAACATAATCAAAGCAAATGGTGACTTGTTATTGTCGAATATTGGTCGTGTATGATGTGTTAACACCCTTATTTTGTTCATGTTCTTGTCTGATATTTCAAATTGATTTTTGCTTGATGTATTTCGTTCAGGTTCCTCTCTTCTTCATGGGGGTAGTTTGTCCTCACATACCATTCATATACTCCTTATTACTCAGGAGATGTGGACCGTTCCTCATGGGTGATTGGTTGAAATGGGCATTGGTGAGTGTCATCCAATTTGTGATTGGAAGGCGCTTCTACATTGCAGCGGGCAGGGCTCTTAGGAATGGTTCAACAAACATGGATGTCCTGGTTGCTTTAGGAACTACAGCCTCTTATGTTTATTCTGTTTGTGCTCTTCTGTATGGTGCTGTTACTGGATTTTGGTCTCCAACATACTTTGAAACAAGTGCTATGCTCATAACATTTGTATTGTTGGGCAAGTATTTGGAATGCCTTGCCAAGGGAAAGACATCTGATGCCATTAAGAAGTTAGTGGAACTTGCTCCTGCAACTGCTTTATTGATTGTAAAAGATAAAGGTGCACATCATTTTCTTTTCATTTTATATTCTTATTTTCTTGACAAAAAGGACACGTAAAATTGTTTCCATTTACAGCTAATCTTTATATTTTATTTCATGAAAAATGGCTTCTTCTTTTATGTTTTTATTTTTGAGTAAACACCAAATCGGTCTTGAAGGGATTTTAGATGGAACTGGTCCCTCCATAAGGGAGATTAATTTGTCTTGTAATGATATTTTTTAAAATCTAATTTCTTATAATAAAGTTTGTTTGGGACTTATTTATCCAATAAAAATTTTATAAAATATAGGGACTAATTTGTTTGACGAGTAATTATCAGAGACCTATTAGAGTAATAAAATTTATTGGGATCCAATCCCGGTTTTGTTAGGGACCAATTTAGGTATTTACTCTTCATTTTTTTCCATTTTAAAACTCATTAATATAGGTTATTTGATTCATCATGTTCCACATTTTATTGCAACATCAGATTATAACTTGCTGATAATTATCTTATTTTCTAGGTGGTAAATTAATTGAGGAAAGGGAAATAGACTCCTTACTCATTGAACCTGGTGATACATTAAAAGTTCTTCCTGGTACAAAGATTCCCGCTGATGGTATTGTTAAGTGGGGATCAAGTTATGTAAATGAGAGCATGGTGACTGGTGAATCTGTACCTGTTTTGAAAGAGCTCAATGCATCAGTTATTGGAGGTACAATCAATTCACATGGTGTCCTGCACATTCAAGCAACTAAAGTAGGATCCGATACAGTTTTGAGTCAGATAATTAGTTTGGTGGAGACAGCCCAGATGTCCAAAGCTCCCATTCAGAAGTTTGCTGATTATGTAAGTAGTCTGGTTGTGCACTTGGGTGACTTCTATTCTCTAGAAGTTGTACTTTTATATCACAGTTATTTATTCATAGAATAAAATAGCATTGGCTTCAAAAGCATAAAGACAGTATTAGCTCAAGAATCAATTCCGAAGTAAAGTAAAAATTTTCATGTTTCTAGATGTCCTGGTTAATGAAAACCACATGATTTAACTTTCTTAAATCGGTTGGCCATTTCATATAAATTGTAACTAAAAGAGTTGCATTGAGTAGCAAGGAGTCAGCATTTACTTTTCCCAAGCTGCAAGTTCAGCCAAGATTTGATTAAGCTTGTCGAGTTAGGTCAATATTTAAATGCCTCACCTTTGATCACTAAATCAGAAGAAGCTCCTACAGAACTATCTGTAAAATTTGAATGTCATTGAATTTAGTACTTTGAGGTTTAGGCTTTATACCAAATTGGAGGAGCTTTTTCTTTTGTGTTCTTATAAGTTTGTAAAAATTATCTTCATCTTGTCATCTGGATCATTCACATAAGTGGATTGGTCCACAAATGATTGAAGGAATATAAGATATGAACTTATGTTGCATTCTGTTGATTTGCAGGTAGCAAGCATATTTGTTCCTACTGTTGTGGCTTTGTCATTATTGACATTCCTGTGTTGGTAAGATTAAATTGGCTAGTTTTTGTCATATTAATAAAAACTTGATTCCCAAGGAATTTGGAATGCTCATCCCTACTTTCTCTAAATATTTTGACTAATTGTAGGTATACTGCTGGGGCTCTTGAAGCTTACCCAAAAGAATGGCTACCAGAAAATGGAAATCATTTCGTTTTTGCTCTCATGTTTTCGATATCTGTTGTGGTGATTGCATGCCCCTGTGCCCTTGGTTTGGCAACACCAACTGCTGTCATGGTGGCAACAGGGGTTGGGGCTAACAATGGTGTGTTAATTAAAGGAGGAGATGCCTTGGAAAGGGCTCAGATGGTGAAGTATGTTATATTTGATAAGACAGGCACTCTAACTCAAGGGAAAGCCACTGTTACTACTGTCAAGGTGTTCACAGGAATGGAGCGAGGAGAATTTCTTACACTGGTGGCTTCTGCTGAGGTGACTTCCAATTTCTCAATGATAATATTACTTTCTGAATCTTATTTTCTGTCAACGGTGTTGTCAGATACTTGGTTATTCATGCAGCTATAGAAGACCACTGGGTTATATTTTGTATTTTCTCCACCTCCTTGACACAGACAGATCAACTTTTCCTACAATGTTCTAGATTGTTGAAAATAGATTAAGTACAATCTTAGGAAAGATTATTCATTTCTGACCATTTGATTTGTCAGAAGGTTACCCTTCTGTTTCTTGTAGGAGGAATCTACCTGTTCTAATTCTCTGTTTCTTATTTTTCAGGCTAGCAGTGAACACCCATTGGGAAAAGCAATATTACAATATGCACGCCATTTTCATTTCTTTGATGAGTCCTCTACTACCAATGGTACTCTGAATGATGCGAAGGAATTAAGTTCTGGGTGGCTTCATGATGTATCAGATTTCTCTGCTCTCCCAGGAAGAGGTGTCCAGTGCTTTATAGATGGGAAGCGCATTTTGGTAGTTTCTCGGTCATTGCTATTTAACTATCATTAACTTCATAGAACTGTGGAATTTGTTTGTTTTTTTAAGCTTTTTATTTGACGCAGTATATCCTGAACAGGTTGGTAACAGAAAGCTGCTGTCAGAAAATGGTATAGATATTTCCACTGAAGTGGAAAATTTTGTGGTAGAGCTTGAAGAAAGTGCAAAGACAGGAATACTGGTAGCATATGATGACGTTCTAACTGGAGTGTTGGGTGTTGCAGACCCACTAAAGAGAGAAGCTTCTGTTGTTATAGATGGCCTCCATAAAATGGGAGTCATACCTGTTATGGTTACAGGAGACAATTGGAGAACAGCTCGAGCTGTTGCAAAGGAGGTATGTATATGTTTCTATAACTCTTGTTTTTCTTGGCTGTTAAAGCTTTTTGTTATATCTATTGAGTGTGGTTTCAAGGGTATTTGTTATAGCTATGCTTGTTCAAAGAAAACCAATATCTTTGCATAGATTATATTAGTCTTGGTGTTTGTACTTTGTAGTGGAACACAGTTGTTTTTCTTGATCATAACTGCCAGCGTAATAGTTTAAACTTTAAAGAAATAATATGATTTTAAGTTTGTACTTGTGTAACATGAACTTTACTGGATAAAATCGATTTTGTTTTGTATGGCAGCTTGGAATTCAAGATGTGAGGGCAGAGGTTATGCCGGCAGGAAAGGCGGATGTTGTTCGATCCTTTCAAAAGGATGGGAGCGTAGTAGCAATGGTGGGTGATGGCATCAATGACTCTCCTGCATTAGCCGCTGCAGATGTTGGTATGGCAATTGGAGCTGGGACTGATATTGCAATAGAAGCCGCTGACTATGTGCTGATGAGATATAACTTGGAAGATGTGATCACAGCCATTGATCTTTCTAGGAAGACATTTTCTCGTATTCGATTGAACTATGTATTTGCCATGGCTTACAATGTTATTGCAATACCAGTTGCTGCGGGAGTGTTTTTCCCTTCTCTGGGGATCCAGCTGCCACCGTGGGTTGCTGGTGCATGCATGGCTCTCTCCTCTGTAAGTGTTGTATGCTCTTCTTTGCTTTTGAGAAGATATAGAAAACCCAGACTTACCGCAATACTTGAAATAGTTGTAGAATAATTATAAATAATACGTAGATTTAGAGGGTACAAATGAGTTTGACCCTTATAGTATTCCAATTTTGTGAATAATCAATCTTCTTCTGGGTAAATTGTAATTGTAATTGTAATTGTAATTGTAGTTGCCAGTTCATTGTAAATGCAGTAGTATTTTCATCTCTC
This sequence comes from Arachis hypogaea, assembly GCF_003086295.3. Taxonomy (NCBI): domain Eukaryota; kingdom Viridiplantae; phylum Streptophyta; class Magnoliopsida; order Fabales; family Fabaceae; genus Arachis; species Arachis hypogaea. The sequence goes on from NC_092048.1 coordinate 142,168,897, forward strand.
TCATCATTTCTTTTTGCTTTTTGCTTTTTTCTTTTTTTTTTCTCCTTTGTCAAGACCCTAACACACCCTTTTTTCTTTTCCCATGGGTTCCATATAACAACTTTCTAATCATAGCTAGGATTTGTTTCCGGACACACCTTCTAACAAGGCATACATGGTATGTTCTAAAAAAAAAAAGCATACATGTATGCCATTATTACAAGCCTTGCGGTGCTCTCATCATTTCCGTTTAATGTAATGTGGGATCACCGATCACGTGTTAGTCTATGTTCTTGGAACATAAAAGAAAGATTAAATTTTTAAAGTGGTTTTTAAAATTTACAATTTTAACCATTTATGTTAGTTCATCGGATCTAAAATTCACTATTCTGATTTTTGAGATCCAATTTCGAATCTTTTTAAAACTGAGTGGTGAATGTAGTGTTGAGCATGCTCTGATTTTGTTACGCTAGACACAGATCAAAATAGTGTTGTTTTGTTTTAGCGTATGAGAAGACAAAGAATTTATATGAAGCACAAACTGTTTTATCTGCATTCGATAAATCTTAAATATCACATTAAGAATTTAGTCATAAAATAAGCAATACAACATAAATTCAGATACAAGAACAATGACACAATCCTTCAAGTCTTGGGCTTTTATTCTTGTGTCATAAAGCATTCAAGACGAAAGCAAATATAAATTATGGATAATTATAATATTCAGATTGTGAGTTACAGATATTTAGACCGAAAGAAGGCAGAGGTGACAGGTGTCCATAAGCATTGCGGCTGGGAGCAGCTTGCAAGTCTCTGCGGAACCGTGCGGAGCCGCTGAAGCTGGAACGGTGAATGGCTCCGTTTGTTTTTTTTTTCTTTTGGAATCTCGAAATGAATTGTTGGAGCTAAACATGCTGTTTGAATGATTGGGTCTGGAGACCAAAAATATTGCAATAAGGCCTTGGTTGATGCAAGTGGATTTTTTATTTAAATAAATTAATTAATTATAATAATTATCGAAATAAATAATTTAAAAAATATTTATTAAAATAAATATTTCTCTTATCTCGTTTACAATGTAAACAAGATTATACTGTAACGAGATAATATTATCTGATTATACTGTAACGAGATAATATTATCTCGTGTAAATGAGATAATCGTTTACCGTGTAAACGAGATAAGACCGTTGGACGTAAAATGTGTATATTTCATTTACATGTATTTTTTTAAAAAAATTGAAAATAATAAAAAAATATTAATATTAAATAATTCAAACTTTTAACATATACATAGAAAGGTTAGTAGAAGAGATTAAAGTGGATATGTTTGATCAATTAGTACTAAAAAGGTTGATGGAAAGTGGAAAGAGAGTAGAAACAGTTATCTCTCACGTTATCTCTCACTATTAATTCTCTCTCCACTATCCCATCAATGTCTCTTAACAATTGGCAAACAGTTGTTTTTATTTTTCAAATTCAAATCAATCCAATTGGATCATAATTTAATTTAAAATTTTTTAAAATGGATATGTTTGATCAATTAGTACTAAAAAAAATACATGAAAAAATTTTATTTAAATTATGATCCAATTGGATTGATTTGAATTTGAAAAACAAAAATAACTGTTTGCCAATTGGTAGGAGAGATTGATGGGATAGTGGGAGATAATTGAAACGATTATCTCTCACGTGGATAGTGGATAATGGGAGATAACGTGTGAGATAACCGTTTTAATTCTCTTCCTACTATTCCATCAATACAATTGGCAAACGATTATTTTTATTTTTCAAATTTAATTCCCAGTATCCCATCAACCTTTTGAGTATCATATTCTCACTCCCCCTACAGACTTCTCTTTTCAGGAAATGGACGAAGAAGTTTATGAAGAGTTTTTGAGTTTAGCTTATGCGATATAGATGTATTAGTTTAGTTATTATTATTCTTTCCTCACCATTAAGATTATAATTTGTAAGAGGGGTAGAAGTTGTATGATTTATATATCTATTATAGTAAATTAATTTTTTTATTATAAATTTGTAAATCGTCTTTTTTACTTAATCTTTTGTAGCTGCAAATTATTATAGTAGAATGAAAATGTTGTTTGGTTGAATATAATTGAAGAGAATGAATTAAGTTGTAGACATGGTTAAAGCCATGGTATCGATTTAGAAATTGAATATGAATTTACTTGAACCGGGGTTTGTTAAAAAAATAATTGTTGTTTTGAAATAATTTTTAAAAGGATAGTTAATAGTTGTTAGTTTTTATATTAAAAATCTAATAAAATTGACTAAATAAATTTTACATTATTGTTTAATAGCAAATACATAACATACTGATTACATTTACAATAAAAATTTATTTAATTTTTTTAAAATAAGAATAATAGAATTATGAAGTATATGTTACTATATCGACCTTAATATTTTAGTGTTTTTTGTTAGTAGTTAGATAATTTGAGGACTATTTTTATTTTATAGTTACAAATATAATTATACAAAATTGGATTTAATTTTTATAAAAGATTTAATTATTCTGTTAACTCTTATATCTTTTTTCTTTTTGATTTATTTTTTACACTACTTTTAATTTCATAAAAGAACCATTTTATTTTAAAAACGTTAATATTTAAAATTATATATCTATATTTATTATCCATTTTAGATGCAAAAATTTAACTAAGTTCTTTTTAAAAAGAATTTTCTTTTCTCAGCCAATATTTTATTTTCTTTTTTTTAAAAAATTCGTATGCCATTTTTTTTTCTTTCTTCGGTGGTTTCACAAAATTTTTTAGATTGTTGTTTCTCTTTCCTCCCTATTTTATCTCTTATTTGTTACACTATTATTTTATTTGGTTTATTTATATTATTTATCTTTTATATATGATATTTTATTTAATATTAATATTATTTTTCAAAGTGAATGATAATTAATCATATAGATAAATATTTTTTGAAATGAATAATAATAAATTATGAACATAATTATTTTCTAAAGTGAATGATAGTTAATTATATAAATACGTGGGAATCTCTTAAAAAGAATTATATATCATAATTGATTATTATTGCACTATTAAAAATACAATCTTCAGTTCTCTACTAAATAAAAGTAAGGATATATCTTATCTTACTAAAATAATACTTAAATATTTGTAGAAGACATAATAAAAATATGAATTCATCTAAAATTAAAAAATCATGACAGAAAGTTTATATTGAAATAAGTCAACATTTAATTAAAAATATATTAATGCTTTATTTGTTTATTTTTATTTAAATACATGTAACCCATCATGTCTTCATCTTAACTTTTGTTTGTGTTGGATTCATATCAACTCTTTTTTGGACACAATCTAAAAGGCACAACTATGACAATAAAATCCCATTCTGAATGAAGCTATGCAGCCGGCTCAATCCAACCCTCCACTAAGCCTCGTCAGCTTCTTGATAATTTGTTATTTCCAGGCCAAGAAAAAATACCACGTGTCCACAGTAGATACAATAAAAAAAATTTGTAAATCTGTACAAAAATACAACTGTACACTAGATAGACCCATAAATTATTAGGTAGTGTTTGGTAGAGAGACATGAAATTGAGAGACAAAGACTAAGAGACAGACATTGAAATAAATTTTAATATTTTATTTGGTATAAAGTGCGAGATAAAAATTGAAATAAGAATGAAACTCTAATTTAATTTGTACAAAAGGTAAAATTAGAATTAATTAATTGAAATGAAGATATTTTAGATATAAAATATTATTAAAGTTTCCGTCTCCATTTCTAAAAATTTTAGTTTCCTGTGTCCCTACTTTTTGGAAGTACTGAAATACTGAAATTTTAGGGATAGAAACATAAATTTTAGTATCAGCCTCTGAAACCAATAAACATGATACTGAATTTTAGTCTTTCAATCTCTGTCTCAGTACTTCAAAACAAAGCTACGACCAAAAACAAAAAAACTCCGTCCAAAACCATGAATCACGCAACATGTCAAAAAAATATAAACAACAATAACGAACCCTTATTACACCGAGTGGGTAAAAGAATACCAAAAATAGATTAATGTGTGTTTAGATTGGTTTTTGTTAAATTTGAGTTTGAATAAAAATAATTTGATAGAATTAATTTTGAGTAGGAATGTGTCTGTATCAACATGATTTATGTTTATTAATTTTATATTAAAATTGATTTTGATAAAATAAATATTGTTTGAATAATATTAGTTAAAATCACTTTTAAATAAATAATTACTAGAAAGAATATTTTATTAAATTATAATATTATTTTTTAAGTATATTTATTTTTTTACACTTTTTTTAAGTATATTTTTTATATAATATTTTTTTCTAGTATTTTTAGCACTCTTTTTTAGTACATTATAATTTTTCACTCCTATTATTATTTATAATTATTTTTTTAAAATTTACTCTATCTAATAAGATCAATAAATTATATTATAAAAAATAATAATAAATATAATACACAAGAATTATAATTATAAAAGTGTACAATAGCAAATAAAAAATTAACAAAAAATAAAAATAATAAATAAAAAAAAGAAAACATAAAAATTTCATAAATAAAATAATAACATGTATGAAGAATAGGATTGGTAGGGGAATTAAAAAAATGCAGAAGTTAGTTAGTAAAATCCAAAAACTAGGATTTGTTGCTTCTTATAAACGTGGAATAAGTATAAAATTATCCAAAAATTGAAGCGTTCAAAAAATATGAACTTACTTCAACAAACACATTCTTAAATTAAATTCAAATCCCAGAGGATAGTAGGGGTGGCAACGAGGACAGCAGGGGTGGCAACGGGTAGGTTAGAATAGGGTTTGGAGCCAATTCTAATCTTATCCGTGGGTTGCAAATATCTCAACCCTAACTCTATCCATTATTAACTCGCGGATACTTGACTCTATCCGTGAGTTAAAAAAAATGCAACATTATTATATAACTTGATAATAATTTAAAATAGAAGTGATTTTTATGTAAAAAAAAAAATTAAATTATCAATTAATGATCTTTTTTTAGTGGCTAAGGATCTTTTGTATTTACTATTTAGTGAGAGGTCTTTGATTCAACATCCACTTAAACATATTTTTATAGGGAGCCATTCAGATAAAGACGTCTAAAACGTCTTTTTTTAAAGATGTTTTCTAACACGTATAATCGATTAAATCATGTTATTTTTGTCAAAATTAGGTCATATAAATTAATTTGACCGAAAAAATAGTGAATCAAATCTTGAATCGGTCTAAATTAATTTTATTTTTTATAAAAAATAACTACAATATTCTTATTATAGAAAATTACTAAAATACTCTTATATATATATATATATATATATATATATATATATATATATATATATATATATATATATATATATATATATATTGAAAATTCTAAATTCTAACCCTACGACAGCAGAAAAGTAAAAAGTTAGAATTTAAGGTTTTCAAAATTAATATATATAATAGGAATATTTTAGTTATTTTCTATAATAAAGATATTGTAGTTATTTTCTATAAAAAATAATATTAATTTAGATCAGTTCAAGATTTGATTCACCATTGTTTCGATCAAATTAATTTGTCTAGTCTAATTTTAACAAAAATAACACGATTTAATCGATTATATGTGTTAAATTTTAATGACTAAAAATTATTTTTAAAAAAAGACGTTTTAGATGTCTTTATTTGAGTGGCTCTATATAACATATACATATATAAGGTACGGGTTGACAATAACAAAAATGCATAATTTTTTTTGTCAAGAAAATAACCCTTTTTCTTCCTCTAAATACTTAAAATTTCTATAAAATAAAGAATGCAATGTTTTTAAAAATGACCTATTATTAAAAATAATAAATAAATGAGCATATTGCAAACTTTAATTTTTCTCTCTTTTTTGTAAAAAAGTAAATGTAGCCTATTTGAAATATTTTAAAAAATATAATTAATCTGAATAACAGGTTATTTAAAAAAAATCTATTTATATAAAATATAACTAAATAGAAAATTAAGATTTTTTAATTAAGATTGCAACACTCTTTAGTCTTTAGTAAAAAAAAGTTCAAGAATAACCTAAAAGGATGATATTTAAGTATATTAGTGTTAGAAACAAGAGACTAGACTGGAGAAAGGATTTGTGTATTATTGAGTATATTTAAGTTGTCTATTCAAATTGTCTGGAACGATACAATATAGAAGGGTATTTATAGGTGCTATGAGAATCGTAATAATAAAGACGTAATATTCTATAATAAATATCTAGATATGCTAATTGATCTAATTGATCCTAATTATATTCTAACATCCCCCTCAAACTCAAGTGACAAATTAAGTTTGAAACTTATTTAAAACAACGAAATAAAGAGAAAAAAATCGCATAAATTGATAAAACGGTGCAGACGGAACTGCCGGAAGGAAGCATAGACGGAACTACCGCTAGTCTGAAAAAAGCGCAGACGAAACTGCCGCTAGTCTGAAAGAAGCGCAGACGGAACTGCCGCTTGTGTGAAGGAAGCGCAGATGGAACTGCCGCTTGTCTGAAGGAAGCGCAGACGGAACTTCCGCTTGTCTGAAGGAAGTGCAGATGGAACTGTCAGAAAGAAACGCAGACGAAACTGCTATGAGAAAACGCAGACGGAACTGCC